>NC_134539.1:57828333-58552500 GCF_050624435.1 Tenrec ecaudatus | reverse complement strand
CAATGACCACCAGCAAAGAAGACAGCGTCTTCTCTGAGGGAGGAAGTTTCCAAACCGACAGCAGGCATCCGCGAGACTGTTGGTGCAGCGCTTCAGGACACCAGCTTTCCAGCAGGCAGCCTGCACTCCCACCCAGCACCCACAGGCAGGTGCCTATCAGAGCTCTCAGAGACAGGCTTCAGAGGCAGACGCCACATCCTGGGGCAAGGATGGTGTGTGTGTGTGTGTGTGTGTGTGTGTGCGTGTGTGTGTGTGTGTGTACAAATACTCTAAACGATTGTACAGGGTCAGCATCCAGCCAAGCAGATGTGAGTTCCCCGTGGGGGTGTTGGTGGAGATGCTCACATGGTTGGAGGGTGCCAGGCTCAATCCAGGGCTACATCTGAGGGTCCACAGACGCGGTTTATGGCAATGCTCCTTTGGTTGGGTTTTAATGTGGGGCTCATAGGGCGTTCTGAAAATCAAGACGTTTCACATAAAAATTCAGATTCCTGTTTCTCTGGAAACCTTGGAAGGTTGGGGCACCCTGCCAGCGTGTGTGTGTGTGTGTGTGTGTGTGTGTGTGTGTGTGTGTGTGCTCACGAGCGCCCCATAGCCTCCGATTCCCAGCAGACATCCTTCCCTGGGGCACCCTCCCTCCTGGCCTGTCTCCACAGCTGCTCTTGGAGGGCTGCCCACTGCTTCTGGAGGGCCTGTGTGCAGACACGCTCTCTGTGGAGGAGAAGCCGAGCCAGGCAGGGGCTGGTGCCAGGGCCTGGGGCTCCGATTTCAGCTTTCGGAGGACCCAGAGGGAGCAGTGGGCCCTTCCCTTGCAGCTGGATCCTGCTTACAGAAGAGACTCGCCTGGGATGGCAGTTAAACAGGCTTGTGTTGTCTGTTTTGTTTTGCATGAAGAACATGCTTCTTGTTCTGTTCTGAAAGGATCTAGATCATGTTCACAGAACATGTTGCTAGGTTATATGCTATGGGTCTTAAAAACAGAGCAAGTAAGACTCGTGGAGAGTTGTATGAGCCCCAATAAAATGATTTATTAAAAAAATAAATAAACTCAAAACAACAACAACAACAATAAAGCAATGGATGCAGAAGGAAGAAAATATTCTAAAGTTGATTGTAGTTGTGAATGCACAATCTTTCCTAATACGATTGAACTATTGATTTGTATATGTTAATTATATTTCAATAAACTACTGAAAATAAAAAAAACTCGTGGTAAAAGATAATAATGCATTTTAAATATATTTGTGGAACCCACCAGGTGGGAACAGCAGGTTCGATAGGTCTCTAACCACTCTAGAGCCTCTCCTGGTGGCTTCCTAATACTCACAGATATTTACCGGACCCCCACGGGGTCCAAGATATGGACTGGGCACCAAGGAGGCCTACACAGAGCATATGAACTGGGCTCACGTCCTCCTGGAGTCAGTGCAGGAACACGGGAAGACATTTGGGGACAAAAGAGCAGCCGCCCATGAAGGAGATGCTTCTCAGACCAGTCCTCCCTGGCCTGCTGGGCAAGCTCATTGCCCTTCTGGGCCGTTTCCAGGTGGTAAGACAAGGAGGACAGCAAGGAAAGAAACACCACCAACCAGGGCATCCATTACCCTCTTGGCCCCAGCCTGGGCAGGCTGTACAGCCCCGGGAGAGGGCCAGAGACCCAGTGCTCCCCGCCCCACATTCCTGCGTCCCACGTCCTGGCTTGTCTGGCTGCAGCACTGAAAAGAAACCATCAGAGGAGGGTTTGGTTTGGTTTGGTTTTTGAACATAGCTTTTCTTACACACACATACACACACGTTTGGAGTCCAAGGATCCCCGATGCCACCAGATGTGCAGAGCCCCTGCACAGGCAGGGAGAGCTGTGGCCCTTCCCCAGCACCAGGGCACCACGATCCAAGTTTTCCGTCAAGTGTGACCCTGACGGTGATTCGTCCGTCCACTTTGCTGATGAGAAGAATGAGGCCTTGGGAAGGGAAAGACTTTCCTCCGCCCCCCCGCCCCCACCCCTGCCCCACCAAGTCTCAACACCTGTGGCAAAGCAGGCCACGGGAGTCCCCGTCGGAGAGAGCCCTTTCCACTCTTGTTTGCTCTCGAGACAGCGTCCATGGGCTCGCTGAGGGCAGCACTGCCAGCCTGCCTCCCTCCTCAGACAGATGTCGACTGCTGAGGAGTCGCTGCACTGAGTTATGGTTTTGGCACCAGCCGGCAGCCAGGGGACCCAAGCCTCTCCGAGCTCAGTGGGAAGGAACTCAGCTAAAGGCCCTGACACCCCCGTGTACCTACCTGTGGGGACGTCTTTGTTTCCAGAGCTGACGAAGGAAGGAATTTCACAGGTGGCAACATCAGACTTGTAGAGTCCTGGAAGGAAGGACCCAAAAGTAGCAGCTTTTGAATTCCTCGTGATTGGCATCTGAGGCGCTTGCCCTTAAAGGCTCCATCTGCCCAGCTGTTGTCCCCACACGACGTCGCCATCATAGAGGGATGGACACAATGGCTGCTTCGTGGGCTCAAACGTAAGAACAATTGTGCAGCTGGAGCAGGACTGGGCGGTGTCTGGTTCTGGGGTACACAGGGGCGGGACCAACTCAGGGGCCCCCACCATCAGCAGCGTTCCCCTTCCAAGCTCGCTGCGGCCTTACATCATCTGCTCTCCATTTGGGACTGAGAGGATGAAGAGCGAAGGGGTGGAGTCTAGGCTGTCAATCGGGTCACAGCCAATGAGGCTTCTGGGTGGGCATGGCCTTCTCCTGAGAACTCCTGTTCTTCCCCCCTTGGAGGCTGGAGAAAACTCTCTGCTCACTTCCTTGGAGATCCCTGCCAGCGCGGAGATGCTTACCGTGCCACTGGATCTACAAGACTTCCCACCCACCGGCCTGTGATCTTCCTGCATTTGGCGTCATTGCATGTGTTTCGTGAGTCAGTAGACTTTATATGGGCTAATAATCGGACTTAAGGACTTGATCTGGACTGGGCTGGGATGTTTTCTCCATATTCAACTGCTCTTGTGTACAAGCCTCTTTCTTATACCCATATGAGTGTCCGTGGTTTGTTTCTCTGTCTACCCAGATTAATACACTCGCCAATCCCATGAAGAAATTGAGAAGTCCTCAGAGCAGCTCTGGTGTCTCCAACTCAAAAAAATCAGAGATTCTGTTGAGATAGTGAAATTCACCAGACACAAGAGATTCCCAAATGCCTTTAAAATATACCAATTTTTGTTTTGTTTTTTGCTGTTGTTTTTTGCTTTTTCTAACTATACAACACTTAGCAAAAGGCCAAGCCAAAAATACCTAATAAGTGTTTTTTTCTGGGAAAATCATAATTGATCATTGTGATCTCCATTACAAACCTGTATTCAATAACTCACTGCCATCAAGTTCATTCTGAATCATGGTGACCCTATAGGACAGGGCAGAACTGCTCCTGAAGGGTTCTGAGACAGGAACTCCTCATGGGAGTAGAAAGCCCCATCTTTCTCCTGAGAAGCAGTTGGTGATTTTGAACTGCTGACCTTTCTGTTAGCAGTTCAAAGTGTAACTACTACACCACTACACCCGGGCTCTTCAGTGGGGTCTTCGCTTCCATATGAATCATTTCTCTAATGACTGTTTCTTGAGGACTTCCTATGTGCCTCACACTGTGCTGAGCAGGGGAAACAGTGAAGAAACTAGGCCCAGTTTGGCTCACATGGAGTTTATGGAGTTTAGCTGCCATTGAGTCGGGTCCGACTCATGGCAACTTTATGTAAAACAGAACAAAGCATGGCCTGATCCTGTGCTGGCTTCACCGTTGCTGTACGTCTGAGCCCATGCCTGCTGGGCATCGGTAGAGCCTTCCCACCATGGAGACTTGTCTTCTAGCGCTGTCTGTCTCAGACAACGTTCTGCATGCTCAGAACAGTTTCCCTGGCCTGATTTTTAGATTGCTAGGTCTGCTGAAACCTGCCTACATTTAAAAGACATCTATTTTATTGTGTTTGGGGTATAAGTTTACAAAGCAAATTAGGTTTCCCTGAAACCCATCCCCACTTGAGATACTGTTGGCATTGCTTCATAGCAACACGCAAGCCACTTTTCTGAAACAAACTGACAAAAGACACAATCCACTGTGTAGGAATTTTTTAATTGTCGCACATCATAATGTAATAAGGATTGAAATGTAGATTAATAGAAAGAAATGAGACTTTTTAATCATAGTATCAAAGCAGAAAATGCACGGGCCATAGCTTTTGTAGTATCATGTGGTGCATTTCTTTGTTTTAGGGCCGGTGTCCGTTGTGCATACAGAACCACAGGGAATTATTGATGGTGGGTTGAAAAATCCAGTGCACTTGGTTCTCTGATCATAACCTGCAATCACCTGGCTAATTAAATTTCCTAATTCAGGAACTGATAGTTATCAGAGGAGTTTCAGAAGAGACTTAAACTAACATTTAATTGTTTACTGAACATGGGCTGTGACTATGTAAGGGATAAAGCATGAAGCCGGCGATGAACGAAAACCAGGAGAGATGTGGGGCTCTTTGGTATTTGTAAGTAATAAGGGCCGTCCCACACTGGGCTCACCCACATGTTACAGATGGTTGACGCACAGGAGGATGCCCCATGTCACTAATTGACTGGGTCCATTCACTTGCTGCTTGTTCATCTTCCTCCTCTCGGAAGTGCCTGTCAGGAGATGAGGAACCCTGTCTGTCTCATTCATGGCTATCACCTACGGGCCTGCTAATTGCTCACCACATTGTAGCCCAAACCCACTGCTTGCGAGTCTACTCCAACCTCTAGTGACCTTGGAGGGCAAAGGAGAAGTGTCCCATAGGCTTTCCAGAGCTGGAGATGGTCGCTACGGAACCAGACTGCCATGCTTTCTCCCAAGGACAGACTGGGGAGTTCAAACGCCCCACCTTTTAGTTAGCACTCATGCACACAACCACTGTGCCACTAGGGCCCCGTTCACCACAGGATGTTGTTGCTTCTGGTTCTGACCCGTAGCGACCCCGTGTGCTTCAGAGCCCAACACTGCCTGGCCCCGTGCCAGCCTCACAGTGCCTCGAACTGGCAGCCACTGTGTCAAACCATCTTGTCGAAGGTCTTCCTCTTTCACGAGTCCCTGCCGCTTTACCAGGCAGATGTCCTTCCCCGGGGATTTGTCTCTCCCGACAACGTGCCTAACAGACGTGAGGCATCCTTGCCTCTAAGGAGCATTCTGGCTGTACTTCTTCCAGGAGAGATGTGTGTCCCCTTTTGGAAATTCGTAGTCCTCTCAGTACTCTTCACCAGCACCGTCATGCAAACGCCCCGAGTCTTCTTTGGTCTTCCGTAACCAATGGACAGAACTGGAGAAACACATTATAGGTGTCCAGTAAAAACGTGTGGGGTCAAAGGAAAAGGGTGACGGGATGGAGGAGGGATCCGAAAGCATGTCGTAGGAAGAACCTTCGCAGGGGCTGGGGTTGTTTAGCATGAAAAGGGGCACAGCGGACAAAGAAAGGACCCTGTTTTCAGATCTTAGACAGCCTGGGGGAAAGAGACAGACTGCAAGTCCAGTCACCACCAGGAAGGACTGAGCTCCGTCGGCCAGCGTTCCCAGAAAAGCAGAATCCATCTGGACCTAAGGAAGAGTTTGGTCCCATTCAGAGCTGTCTAAACATGGAACATGGTGCCCAATGAGGTAAGGAAGAACGCGTTCATTTTGGATTCGAACCAGGCAAGCACGTGACTCGGGTGGCAAGAGAAGGGATTCAAGTTACATTGGGCAGCTTTCAAACCATACCGGAGGGTCTCATTGAGTGTGGGCCTCTCCCTTCATCAATGGAGACGATCTCGCTCAATCCAGTGCGGTTTTACACATCTGGCTGCCACGTAAGCTTTCGTCCTAAGAAGGTGTTCTGCGCTGTGAAAGCACAGTTGGCAGCCTCTCTCTGAGCAGCATGCTTTCAAAAGTCTTGTGCCTGATGGTCTATGAGTTTCTCTCTGAGCAGTGTGGAGAAGAGGGAGGACAATCAAAGACTCACGGAAACAATTAGTCCAGAGCTCTAAGAGACCCCATGAGCAGCCTCCTGAGACCAGAAGAACTAGAAGGTATTCGGTCATCACTGCTGACCGTGCTGATTGGGACCACAGATGGTCCCGGACCAATTGGAAGAAGCACAAAGAGCAACATTAAGTCTTTAAAAGACCTCACTTCCTGGTCTGACAGAGTCAAGGTGCCGTGTGAGCATCATCTATAAGGAATGCCAAGGAAGCCAGGAACCCCCATAGCTACCTGCAGGGAGGGAATCAACATGCTCAAGACCCTGATTCCATCGCTTAGCCTCCAGAGCTGTGAGGAAACACAGCCTGTATAATATGTGTGTGTAATTGTATATTTATTATCTTATATATTCTAATTAAATATATAGAGTATCCATTCTAGTGCTGATGGTCACAAGTTGGAACCAAGTGAAAGCCCAGCTTGGGTGGACAAGGAGGAAAATGGCGCAAACGTGGTGTGAATGTTCTCCTGTCCCAGCACTAACAGTTACTAACACTGACTTTGACCAAGGTCCTGATGGTGTTTCCCTGCTCATTCTAAAGGCCAGCAGCTCAGACCTACCAGTCACTTTGAAGTACAAAGATGTGTCTACTTTTGTAAAGGTTACAACCTTGGAAACGCTGTGGGGGTGGTTCTCTGTGTCCTATAGGAACACTGAGTCAGGATCGACGCCTTGGCAATGAATCTGACCTTGACCGCGTTACTTAACTCTTCTAAAGCCTTACTTTTCTCATCTGGAAAAAAGAAAACCATTCTCTCACCATACAGCTTCAACAGCACAACTCCCGTGACGCACGTGGATAGGGGCAGTGCTTGATATAAATGAAAGGCAGTCGTTCTTATGGCCACCGTTGTGATTCTGTTACCACAACCATGGGCCCCAGTCCTCCAGACCTGCAGACTCTGGTCTGGCCTGCCTGCCCCTCCCCCACCCACGTCAGGCCTGCTCACCCCCACCCAGCACAGTCACCAGAGAAAGGGTTGAATGGGCTGGCACGGCCACAGAGCAAGTCACAGAGAGAATTCCAGTTTCCACACTGAGACCTGAGAAGGTTACCTTAGGTCAGTGATTTCCAAACTGTGGCCCCAGAGCCAGGAGATTGGGGTGGGGGAAGAGTTCAGCAGTTTACATATTAAGGTTCCATGGGAATGAGTGTCCCCAAAGAGGCCTACAGCTACTTCAACGTTTATAAAACCGAATGTGGTCTATGACCTTGAAGGTAATTGTCTGAGTTTTGTTTTTGTTTTTATCTATGAACTAGTATTTCTTGAACTATTACTGAAAGCAATCCTTCACTTTCTCTGTTCTCCCCCAAAACAACTGGTTTAGTGGCAGGAAACATACACACAGGGTGCAACAGGTCTCTCGACTCCTCGCGTGTCACTGTAGATTTGAAGCTAAGGCCGGGAGAGGGAGCACACAAGACTGTCCACCTGGCGCCTCACACTCGACTGCCAGGGCTTGGCTTGTCAGTTACTCCCATCTTTTGGTTCTGAATCTTGGGATGGATGCTAGGAAACAGGGCAGGCCAGGAGGCGGTCATCCACTTCGAGGCCACATCTGGGGGATCTACCTTGTGCTCTGCTGTTCCCAATGCAGAATGGTTCACTTAAAGACCCAGAATCCTCTTGGCCACTTAGTTTTTAGCTCCATGCTGGATGTACAAGCTCAAAGGCTTTGGGGCAGACAGACAACTTCTCTGGGAATGCGATGGATCTGGAAGGGGAGAAGAGACTCCAAGGTGCAAGGGTTACCAACTCTCCAACTGGGCTCCTCGTATAGCCATCAGAGCCCCAGGCCAAACACCAAATCTTAAGCTTCACCGGGTTGAGCCACTTCTCTTTTAAGTTTATATTTAGGGGGGGAAACTACTTGGTAGAGATGAGTGGTCTCTAAAGGGTTTCATTTCCTTTCTGAGTCAGAGTTCGTCAGCCTCTTGGGCCTCCCGCTTTCGGTCTCTGCAGCCTCACCATCCCTGAGGGCTCAGAGGGCTTCAGGTGAGGCCCCCTCTACTTTGAGAGCCCCCCAAAACTAAGTGCAGTGAGTAAAGATAAATTTTTGGTACTTTCCAAAATTAAATGATTTCCTTTGGTAAATTTCCACCAAATGAGCTCATTCATCTGAAAACAGGATGTGGTAGTGTACAGAAAGCCAGGCCAGATCGCCTGCTCTTTCTCACTTACACGGGCCTGAAGCAGTGAGAAAGAGGTGGGGTGGCAGTGGGGGGTGGTTCTAGGGACCAGAGAATAACTGTTTTTAGGCCCTGAATCCCTGAGAAAGTCTGCATCATAGGTTAGACTGAGAACCAATGAATTTTTAAATCAGAGAGTCAAATAACTCTTGGAATCATTTTCCCTTCTAATTGAAAACCCCACAGAGGTGGTCACCTCTGGTCAACCTTCCACAGTCCACAGCTGTTCTCTCCAGGTACAGGGATACAGCGATCCACTGCTTGTCCACATGCATCTTGATTACAGATGGTGAGACCTGAGACCCTGTGCTTGTGCACCCCACCTATGGGCGCCTCTGACAACTGGCAAGGCCACCTTTCGCCCAGTCGGGAAGGCCCAGAAGCTAGAAGACAGCTCGGTTTGGAGGGTATCCGAAGGAAAGCGTAACTACATCATTGGTTCAAAAACAGAAACCTGGAAGGAAGGTTCCCTGTGCTTAGAATCCTAGTAGGAATCAAGGGGGAAAACAGAACAGAGAGGTCCTAAGGGCACGTGGAAAGGTTCTTAGGTGGCACAAACTGTGTTTTCAACTGTGTAACGCAAAGTCTCGCAATTGAACCCACCAAGCGACGCAGCAGAAAGGCCTGGTGGAATGCTTCCGTAGACTACAGCCAAGGAAAAGCTATGGGACCGTCCTGCGTGGGAGCACAGGCCGTGGCCATGGGTTGGAATTGACCCCACAGTCAGGGAAGGAGTCCCGGTGTTACCCTGGTTAAACGCAGGCTGGTATCCAAAGGTGGGTGGTTTGGGCCCACCCACAGCTCTGCCGAGGAGGAAGGGGGGGAGGGAGTTGGGGTGGTCTGTAGATGTGACGGCTTACTGCCTTGGAAACTGCGGGGGAGGGGCGTGAAGGGGGGCATTCTACTCTGTCCTACAGGGTGGCCACGCGTCCGGGGTGTTTTGGTTTCCACAGCAAATGGTTTGTGAGCAAACAAAACAGAAGCAAGCAAGGCGGGCAGCTTCACCCTTTCAGCAAACAGACCTGAGGGGCTCAGAAGTCTGATGGAAGAAGGATCCGGATGGTGTGCACAAATGAAGCTTGCTTGTATCTTTAAGCAAAAACTTATCTCAACACCAAGTTTCCCAGCACTTTATTTCTTTAAGTTTGTTGGTATATAAGTCCCATATCATACAGTTCGACAGCTCAGTCACATCAGGGAGCGTGATCTTCCTTACCACAACTGGAGCACATGTGCTTCCTTCTTGCACTCATTGTGATTAGCCCCCAATGCCACCCCCCAACCTCCCCTGCCACACCCCTAAGAAACCCTTAGTCCCGTTTACTGTCTTTATAGATCTACCTATCTTGGATTTCATATACAGAAAGACATGCAAAATGAAAAAAAAAACTAACAGAAAAATCTCAATAAACAAGGAAGTAGAAAATACTAAAAAGTAGTGTGGTACTTACATCATCTGGTGTCCATTTGAGAGGATTCTGAGTGAAGGGGTGAAGTTTGGCATGTCAATCAAGATATAACCAATGAGGCCTCTGTGTGAGCATGGCCTTCTCCTGAGAATTCTGGGAATTCCTGGATTCCTCCCTGGAGACAGGAGACGTGCCCGCTCTGTTTACTACCTTGGCGACTCTCTACTGACAAGGTGGACTTCCTGCAAGACATCCCTGAAAAGAAGCCACATGAACCTACCCTGATGCAGTCCTGGGAACTGAAAGAGCCACATGAAGACCCCTGCCAGTGCTGAGATGCTTACAATGCCACTGGATCCAAAGACTTTCTACCCACTGGCCTGTGTTATCCAGCATTCGGAGTCATTGCATGTGTTTCACGGGTCTGAAGATGACTTCATAGATTGGTATCAGACATGTGGGCTAATATTGTACTTATGGACTTGGACTGGACTGGGTTGGGATGCTTTCTTAATGTACAATTACCCTATCTATAAAACTCTTTCATACACATATGAGTTTCTATGGATTTGTTTCTCTAGTCTACCCAGACTACCACAAGTAGAACACATTTTGAATGGTTCGAAAGGAAGATCAAATGATAAGGGGTTAAATTTTAACCTGACGGTATCTGAAATAATCCACTTTGCTATGGGACTGAAGGGAGACTTGACCCTTGTGTATTTCCCCTTCACTTTTTTTTTTAAGCTGAAAAACAACTTTAAACGGGTATGTTTCCTGACATTTTGAATGCATATACACACACTCCTGGGGACTAAGTGGCTCTGTGTGGGTGTGAATGGAGCCCTGGTGGCTCCGCGGACTAAGCACTGGATGGGTAGCACACGGTAGGTGCTCATAAATGTTTAATCTCGGACGCCCTCGGGCGCGCTTCTAGTTTATCACACAGTCGCTACAGCCGGGCTGACTAGATAGCAGTGGATGGGTGCATCTGTTTCGGGAACCGATCCCTTGAGCCGTCGTGTTGTGAGCGCTCTAGGTCCCCAGAGCACTCTGCGCTGTCTCTTTACTGGGGCAACCAGGTGGGCTTGGATGAGCCTGGCCCTGTGCTCTTGGCAGGACTCCAAAAGAAATAGGCTTTCTGATACTTCTCACCCCATCTTCGACATACAATTCCAGCCGAGAGAGAGTTTCCGATTCCAATGTGTTTCTTCCGTGAATACATTACATGCGTGCCTAGCACCGCACTAAGTGAAGGCAAGAACCGGCAGGGAGAGGAAGTGTGTTGGTTACCAATGGACGAACAGAAGGAGACTCACACACACACACACACACACCCCAGTCACTGCCATCGAGTTGGTGCGCCCTCATAAATGACCCTCTGTCGGAAATGGTAGAACTGCCCCCGTGGGTTTCCAAGATTGTAATTCTTTACGGGACTACAGAGCCTCGTTTTTCTCCCGCGGAGAGACTGGTGGTTTTGAACTGCTGACCCCGCGGATCGCAGTCATGCATAATCACTACGCCAACCGCAGGGCTGGGGCTTCAAAACGTTATTTGGGAATAGAGCGCAAAGAGAGCACGGTGTTTTCCTGCGCGGCCGGCTGCTGGCCTCCGTTTCGACCGGCGTGCCCGGCGCCGGCCCTGCAGCCCGGATCTGCCGGGCGGGTCCCCCCGCGCTTCCGCCGCCGCCGCCCCGCCCGCCGCACCGGAAGCTCCCGGGCGGGCCGCAGGGCGGTGCGGCGCGGCGGCGGCGGCGGCGACGGCGAGGTTGGTTGCACGGCGCCCCCGCCCCACCCTACTCCACCCGCCGGGGGCCGGCGGGGAGGCTCCTCGACCTCCGGCGCCCCCCAGCCCCGCGCCCCGCGCTCCGGCTCCGGACACCCCAGTTCCCGCGCTCGAGCAGCTCCCCCTTCCCAGGCCCGGGCCCCCGGGGAGCGTCCACCCGTGGGAGGGTCACTGGCGTGCGCAGAGCCCCGTGCTGCGCTGGCATCTGGGGAGCTGGAGGTGGCGAAGAGACAGGGCCCTGGTCCTCAGGGGGTGCACGTACAGCGGTGGGGGACACAGACAGTGACGGGGGTGGGGGTGGGAGGCGCTGTCACGGGGCTGGGCAGCAGGGGGCCTGAAGGACGAGGTGAATCTCAAACCCCAACGTCCAGCCCTGTTAGGTGGGGGCGGCCCACGGAGACTTCCCAGGCGAAAAGGAGGTGTGGACCCTGAAAGAGCCGAGTGGAAGTCTGGGGATATTGGGGTGTAGGGTGAGGGAGCCCTCCGTGGGGGTGAGGGAAGGGGTGTGAGATTACTGAATGGGGCAGATGCTGGTTAGGGGTGGAAGAAAGAGGAGCCCGGGGAGAGAGCAGCCAGAGAAGTCGGAGGGTGGGGGGCTACGGAGGGGTCCAGTCAGGTGCTGGCCAGAGCGGAGAAAGCGACAGGTTCGGGGCATTTGACAGCGGCCGGGAGATAACCGTGGAGATTGGAGTGAGCACGTGGAGCTCTAGCCCAGCCCAGCATTTCTAGCCGTTTTCCTGGCTCTGCAGGTCAGGAAAGGGAGGTGGAGCGGAGTTTGGATGGAAACGTGTAAAAGACATCCCGTAGTACGATGTGTACCGGAGCACAGGCCTTGGCAGGAGCTGCGAGATCTTGGGCTGTCCCCAGCTGGGTGAAGGAGGATGCTCGGGGGCAGACTGGAGAGACGGCTCCGAACTGAGAAAGGCCTGGGTACCTCGTCCATCCTGCACCCAGGGAAGGAAGGAGCACGGAGCTTGGATCAGAGCTGGGATGTACAGTTAAAGGAGCATCATTCTGGCCGTTCGTATTTTCTCTGAAGCAAGCATAGGGATCCCAGTGCTCGCTGAAAGCGTCCTTGGTTTAGACTCCGGAGAAAGGAGAACATGTCTGCTCCGGAGAGGACTTACAAGGCCTCCGGAAACCTACGGAGAAGTCCCCCCTCTGCCCTGTAGAGGAGCTGCAGAGTAGCAGTGCGTTTGGGTTCTGAAGTAGGTGTCAGGTCCTTTGCTGGCCCAGGGGAGAGTGGCCATCCTGACGGACACAGTGCTGTCAGGTGCCTTGCCTTCTCTGGCAGCCCAGGGCAGGTGAGCAGGTGAAGGTTTCCAGGGCCAGGGGACAGGATCCAACTTGTCCTGCCAACCTGTGAGACTACAGGCTGATGGTCCCCAGGACATTGTAGAAATGCTTTAACGTAATCCACTCCCCAGGAGCCCTGTTGGCGTAGTGGTTGCTCGTTGGGCTGCTAAGCAAAAGGTTAGCTGTTTGAAACCACCCAGAGGGAGAAAGACAGGCCTGATGAGTTACAGTGTCGGAAATTCACAGGGGCAGTTCTACCCTGTCCTATAGGGTCCCTATGAGTCGCCCCTGGTGTTTGAATGCTAGGAGAGTAGCTATCATCTGAGGGCAAGGTCAGACCCGTTGGAGCGCTTCGATTGGCCCAGGCACTGTGCCAGGTCCTCACCCAAGGTCTCAGTCATCACAACATTCAGGTGTAGCAGGCTAGGCACTCTTAGCCCCGTTTTGCAGGGGTAGATGCTGAGGTTCTGAGATGCTAAGGACTCTTGCCCAGCTTGGAAAGCTAGTAAATAAATAAGTAAATGAAAGGAGGAAGGCCCTCAAGGAAATGGATTGACACCATGGGAACGAGTGTGAGGATGGCGCAGGACTGGGCACTGTTTCGTTCAGGTGTCCCTAAGGTCCCTATGGGTCAGAACCAACTGCATGGCCCTCAGAGCAAACAGCAACATAGCTAGTAAGTGTCGGGCCTAGGATCCCCACTCAGCTCTATCTGCCTGTCCTGTGATTTGAAACTGCAATGAGAATTCACAAAACACGAACCCCCTTCTAGCACAGCAGGGCAGGAAGGTGTGTGGGGACCTTCTGTTCCAAATGACAGTTGAGAAAACAGAGGTCAGATGCCTGTCCCACCTCTGCAGCTTCCACCAAGTGGCCTTGCTCTCGTCTCAAGGCCTTAAGCTTTGAGTCAGACACAGTGGCTGGGGTCTGGCTTCTGACTGCAGAGGAAGGTTGTGCTGAGAATCAGGAGGCAAAACACTGGCCGACACACAGCGCACACACCAGGAACCCTAGCATGCGTAGTTCCCCTGCTTGCCTCTGCGTGCTGTCATGGATCTGCCTGCTTTGGAACTGAGCCTGACTCCCTGCGACCTTGTACGTTTAGTTCTTTGTTCCTCTTGGGGCAGAGAAGTGGTGGTGCCTGACCCGGGCGTGTGGCTACTAGGACTTCCTGATTGGGGACCTTCATGGGCGGATCCAGAGGAGTCTGTGGTTCCGAGACTTTGGGCCCAGAAAATCAGCTGGGGACGTCAAAGGAGGGGAGGACCAAAGGGCCCAGTGTCGTCACTGTCTATTAAAATGCCCTGGGTGGGCGGGGTCATCAGAGGTCTTCCTGCTGCCTCCGGTTGCCTTAGTCACAGACCGCCCGCCAGAATCTCAGCGCCCAGAGGGCACTTGGAGCCCACCTGTTGCATTACATTTTCCTTCTTCCTTTGTACAGATGGGGTACCGGAGAGCTGGTCTAAAGAAATGACTTACCTGAGGTCACCCAGCTTGGCTGGACCAGCCTTGGGCACTTCCCCCAGGAAGGTGAACCCTCCCACCAAAGAAGTCTAGCCTGCCTGGGGACTCCAGGGACCACAGCCCAGTGGCCAGCCAGCTGTGGCTCTCTCTGCTGAGTGGCCCCCAGATCCTTGGAGGAAGCCGGCAGCAGCCTGCGGTTCTCAGACAGGGGAACTCTAACTGAGGTTCCTGACAATCCGTGACATAGTTCTCTTTTCTCTCTGACTTGCTCTCTGGTTCTCTCTCTGTCTAAAGAATGGGTGGACACCCTTGAAGCCTCTAGTCACCGTTCAGGGGATTTCTTCACCATGAAGGGTAATTCCTGCTCCATCCCTGAGGTGACTCAGCTGTGACGTTGACCCACACCAGCCAGACAGAAAAAGATAAAGTCACCAGCGTCTCCCTGCTGGTCCGAGAGGGTGGCCCAGGCTTGAACCCACCTCTTCTTTCATCACAACTTCTACTGGTCTGGGCTCTGGCCTGACAGGGATCCCAGGATGGCCTCTGGCTCCTCCAGCAGCCCCCGCCCAGCCCCTGATGAGAATGAGTTTCCCTTTGGACTGCCCCCGACCGGCTACCAGGACCCAGCAGAGCCCAGGGCCCTCCGCTGCACCGCCTGTCTCTCAAAGAACATGAGGTGAGGAGGCAAGATGGGGAGCCAAGGGTGGGTCCTGAGAGGCATCAGGGAAGAGATGCGCAGAGGGTGAGGAGCACTGTGGGTGCTGGGCAGGTGCCTTCACCTCTGTGGGCCTCCCTACCCACACCTTGTCCTCACTGCCTTGGCGCTGTGTCTCTGCCTCTTGGAAGCCAAAGTAACCACAGAAAGTTGTTAGCTGTCACGGGGGAAAGCTGTCTGTCTGGTAGGGGGACAGGGCCTTTAATCCCCGCTGGGCAATGTTGGGGCTTCGTGGTCTGCTGATGTCTCTCAGTTTAGCTTGCTTGACTTTAAAATGCCCATAAAGTGATATTTTTACCTTATAGAAATGTTATGTTAGAAAATCCAATCAATAACATCTAAAACTGGCATTTATTCAAGAACGTATCCCTTCTTGGTAAATGGCAAATGTGTACAACTATGTCTCTTTGCACGACAATGACTGTGCACCACTTTTATACCGTTTGCCGAGGAGACCCCTTTGAAAGGGGTGGAAAGTATTTGTATGTATGTCCATCCGTGGTTAATTAGAGAGCTGCCATGTCCACACTATCAGCCATAGCTCCCCTTAACTAGGAAGCACCTGCTGTGTGCCATCTCTTTGCTCGGGGTCACCTGGTGAGGTGGGCACCAGTAGTTTCCACCGAGCCCTAATGCACTAGGTCAGTACACCCGGTCACTCTCCTGGCAAATCCCTCGGAGGCTGCCACATACCCACGTACCTCTGTGTGACCTTTGTTTGGGGTTTTACGGCACCATAGAACTGAGTCAGACCTGTGAGAAGGTCACAGGGTGGGGGGACCTGTGGGAGAGGGAGGGGGAGGCTGTGGCTGGGAAAGGCCAGGGGGAGGGGGAGGAGACAGCTGAATCAAAGCCTTATCTGGTTGTATCATCAAGGAGATGGCTATAAGGCTCCTCCCAACACTAGCAGAGGAGGAGGTGGGAACTAGTAGGGTGGTGAAGGGGCCTGGGCCTGCTTCAGCTCAGCTGATTCACTCTTATTCAATCCACCTGCCCATAAACTAGGCTAGGCCAGTGGGTGCACTCTGGCCTGCTGACCTCAAGGATGGTGGTTTAGGCCCACCAGCAGCTCTAGGGGAACAAAGAGCCGGCGATATGCTCCCAGAAAGCCTGCTCCCAGAAGCCAACTGGGGAGGCTTTCCTCTGTCCCCGTGAACCAACTCAACAGCACATGACAGCAAGTCACCCCTGGCATCAGACACCCCTGGGGTGCGTCTTTGACACCCATGTCCGAGTTAACCTGAGTTAGCCTCTGACCCCTGCTCTCCTGGCTAACAGCCTTCAGGTGACCTGGTCGCTGAGGGCCCTTCGGCCACTAACAAACCATGTGTGCCTCTGATGACTAAAATTAAGAGACTAAACCAAATAGGAGATGAGAAACCCGCTGGCCCACGAGTCAGTCCGCTGTCCCTGCAGCCCTGTGGGACAGACGAGGACTGACTGCCCATGGCGCTCTGGGACTCCACCTGGATGGCAGGTGGCTGCCTCATCTTTCTCAAGAGCAACAGCTGGCAGGTTGAAACCACCAACCTTTGGGTTGGCAGCCCAAACCAGCGGGGCTCCCGGGCATGGGCAGCATGCTGTTACCCAGCATGCAACGCGCTCTGCAGTGAAACAAGGCTGGGGTACGGAAGGGCTGGCACGGCCTCCACTCGGCTCAGCTCGGGCTTGGCCACCACATGAGTTCACATCAAACCTATGGATCCGAGGGTCAGATTCAGAGCGGTGGGTGCAGGGTGTGGACCTGCACCCCTCCGGGTATCTGCCACCATGCTGGCAAGGGACTGGCCTTTGGGAGTGGTGGCAGGGAACCGAGTGCCTCACCCAAGGAATTCTGCTCATGTTTCCCCAGGAACAGCGAGGATGAGATATGCCCCCAGTGCAGAGGGGACGACCTCCAAACCGTATGCCCAGGAAACCCACCTCAGAAGGTACGTGATGCACTAGGAAAAGGTCTTGGACCTCCCTCCTCGTGTTTAGTCTCTGTTGTGTCCGAGGTCCCCAGAGGTGAGCGGTGAGCCTGAGGCCACGGGGCTGGTCTGCGACAGACCCAGGGTGAGGACAGCCATCTAGACCAGGGTCTCCAGATGACAGCCAGATTTTGAATGGTTGAAAAAAAAATCAGCTTATCCTTCTCCAGTGCAACGAGTTCTGTTCTCAGCTGTGGTTCAGTGGGACATGCACAATAAGTCACTTTCCTGCTGTCTTGGTGGCATCTGGTTACACGTTGGGCTGCTAAGTACAAGGTCGGCCATTGGCTCCTTGGGAGAAAGACGGGTTTTTCAACTCCGGTAAAAGGTCACGGGGCAGGTCCACCCTGTAGGGTCACTAGGAGTCACTAGGAGTCAGCATTGACTCTGAGCCAGTGAGTTTGGCTTTTGCTCTTGCTGCTGTCTTATAATAATAATATTTTAAAAACAAAGAAAGATTCAATTCATTATCTTTATTATGGAAGTAGATGTTGTTTGACAGCTTAAATTGTGACAAAATCATTCAAATTTTTGTAAGAACAAAGAATAGATAAGTTTTACATTAAAACATGAAAGATCTATCTAAAAATAAAATATAGCCGTTTGCTGTCATGTTTTTTGGCCCAAGGTCACACTCTTCGCTCATGAATGGACTCAAAGAGAGATGGCCGCTTGCACCGGCCATGACAGAGCTGAGTGATGACAGAGAGAGTTTCTGGCCCACAAAACCCTAATAATGTCCTTTCCGGTCTTTTACAAAAACTGTGCTTAGTCCCTCGTGATACTCTTCCGGCCTGCCTCCCACAGGGAAGTGCCGTAGGCCAGGATCCTCTTCCTGGGCTCGGCCAAGCTGTGCTTCTAGAAACAAGAGGAGCTAACTTTGGAAATGTGAGAAAGCAAAGAGACAGGCTCAGCGGCCACAATTTAGAACCTTAGTCCTTCTAAGCAGGAAGGTCCCTCACGGGTCATCTCCCATCCAGCGGGCCCCAGATGCTGGCCAGAACTGCTCTGGTCCCAACAGTTCTTGGGAAAATGATTCAAAAAGAAGGCAGCAGCGGGTGAGTTTTCCTAGCAGTAAATTCTCCACCCTGAGATCCTGCGCTCCTGTAAATGACTTTGTGTAAATTAAATGATGGGGAGGGTGGATGACGAGAGTGGGGAAGCCTCTACTTGGTCAGAGAAAATGACAGCCATTTTCATGCTCCCCTCTCTATTCAAACAAACAAATGTGCATTGATCCATGAACCTCACTGTGAGAACCACTGCTCCCCTTTGTTTGGCTTGTGGGACCCTAAGACCCAGTGGGGAGTCTCCATGCTGAAGTGCCCTGTGGCCAGTGCTTACCACACTGCACTGGCCCCTCTGTACGGTGAGTTCATCTTGCACAAAGCACCCTTTTTGCTAGTAATTCTGGTCCAGGGCTCAGGAGCCAGGTGTCCATGCCACTTCCAAAGGGTCTGTTGTGTGGGCCAGGACTGGTCCTGTGCCTTCGCTGGGCCTCCGTCATACCATCTGTCAAATGAGACATTTCTTGGGCTGTGCATGGGCTCTCCTGCGGAGTCCGGCTTGTGGTCAGGGAGCAGCAAAGTGACTCCCCCGCCCCACCTTGAGGAGCCAGAGGTGGACAAGAGTCCAGCCTCCTCCTCCCATGCTGTCAGGCACTTTGGGGGGATTTCCTGCCCCACCCAGGGCTGCCTGAGGATTTCCCACCCCCTTTCAGCAGCCCCTGCAGGGCATGAGAACCCCCCAAACCAAGCCCACCACTCTCACATGCATTTCTACTCATGGCCACCCTCTGGGACCTGGCCAGAGCCCAGGTGGCACTGGGGGCTAGGCTGCTACCCAAAGGTCTGCACTTCAAACCTGCCTGCCTCTCCACAGAGGAAAAGACCAGGCTGTCACCTCCAGGAAAGATTTGGTCTTGGGACAGTAAAATTGGGAGAGGAGCATGAAAATGGGGTCAAAATCAGCTCAATGGCAGTGAGTTGGGAAAGTAGAACTGCCCCCACCTCCTCCCCCAGGTTTCCAAGTCTGTAACTCTTTTGGTTTGCAGCCTAGTGCTTTAACCACTGCACCACCATGGGGCCCTCCGTGGGATCCTAGTAAGGCTCAAAGGCATTGTCTGGAACCTCACGCTCCACTGCAGAGTTGATGGAACAGGCCCTGAGCCCCCCTGGGGGAGTCTTGGTAAAGGTGCTGTGTGGAGAGCAGGCTTCTCTCCACGCCACGGCACCCCATGCTCCACCTGCCACGTGCAGGACTGGCACGTGCTCGCTTAAGACTTCTGACCTCCCGAGGCTGGAGGGCGGGCTCGTGTTATCTCGTTTATTTGTTCCTCTTAGCAAACATAATAGGCTTTCACCGTACAAATCTTGGAGATAATACATATTTGAAAACCCTTAATCTAGTGGTTTTAGTATTTTCAGCTTCGTTGAAATGAAATCAGATAAAAGTAGAAAGGCCCCGATTAAAGGGCAGCAGAGAGCCTTGCCCTGGATGCCGCCCCAGTTCTCTCTCCCCAGCCGTCATCTCCCCCCGCACCCCGTCCACACACTTCTCCCCTCCACGGGGCTCTCGAGACCACTTTCCGCTTTCAACCACCCACGTGAAGTGACTCATCCTGGAGTCGCGGGCCTCTACAAAAGAAGTCCTGGTGGCGACGTGGGTTAAGTATAAATACTACAGTCTTGGAACTCTATGGTCAGTGTCTTTGGGAATCGGTTCAATGGCAGTGGGATTTGGGGCTTATCAGGCTATCAAAAGGCGCCTTGGGGACAATGGCAGTTCAGCCACCCAGTGGGGGAACACTGCGGCTGTCCACAACAGCAAAGAGTTACAGCCGCAGAGACCCCACAGATCAGTTCCAGGCTGTCCCAACACACTGCCCTTCAGGTCACTTCCACGCATCACAGTCCGATCGGGTTTCCGAGGCTGAAAACTGCCTGGGAGACTTATGGCCTGGACGCCCAGTGGGGCACTTCCACTCAGCCCTGCCGTGAGGGCTCAGCTTTAGAGGGCGCCCAGGCTAGCTTTGGGTGTGGGATCCGGCAGTGGAGTGGGAGAGGGGCATGGTCTCTGAGAAGTGTCAGTCATCTCTTGGTGAAAGGTTGTGTGAACCAGTGGTGTGATCACCTGCAGGAAGTCACATTGTGGAAATACCAGGGCCACCTTGGGCTCCTGACCCTGGTGGGAACTTCAGGGCACTTGACCAGAGAAAAGCAGCTGGTTATAAATCAACACTTGGCATGTGTGGTCATCGCTAAGTCTATCTGGATGTGGGCACTGTGGGAAGTGGAGGCGGCAGACGGCAGGTCTGGAGGCAGCTGTGCTGTGCCCACCTTGCCCACACTTCCTGTGCCATCTGCTTATCAGCTGCCCTCACCCCCAACTCCATTAGAGTAATACCCCCTAAGAAGGCCCAGAGCCAGGGCGATTAGCTGATGTCAGAAGCAGATAGGAAGGGGATTAATGGTGACCTAGTTAGAAACATGGCTCTCACCTGGAGTCACCTTCCTATGAAGTGACATTGAAGGAGGGGACGGCCTGGCAGCTGATAATTAAACCCTCAATTCCATCTGCCTGCGACCCCCCAAGTGGGCTGGTTTTCTCTCACTTTCCCCTGGGTCCCATTTTAAAAGATCAAAAGCCAAGCTGGCCTATGATGCCCAGTGGCTGAAAATCATGCCACAACCGATTCTTGAGTCAGAAAAGCAGGCTTCAAGCCATCAAGTCCATTTTCCATCTGTGCCAAGTGTCCTCATTTCCGTCCAGCAACAGGGGACGGCCACTGCCATGCCCCTGCAGTGTGCAATGTTTGCCTCCTAAATGTACTAAGCAGAAGTCTATCCCTCAAGGCCACAGAGGACAAATCAGCTCCTGCCCCACGCAGCCCTTTTGGAGCCTTCCGGAGTGTGTACGCATTTGAACTGTGCCCTTGGGTGGGGACCCTGTGCTCTCACACTGCTGGAGCTGGGGGGTCAGGTGCTGCCCCCTTTGCCGCCTGGGGCCTCCTGTGTACTGGGTGGAGGCCAGTCCCCTGGTTTGTGGATGGGCAGCACACTTGGCCAAAGTCACACCATAAATAAGAGACAAAGCCAGTCTCCAGCTCCTGCTTCCTAGGCTGGTGGCATCTTCTTTTTGCAGCCTCCAATAGGACGGGCCCCCACAGTGTTTCTTTTTTATATATCGTTTTATTAGGAGCTCGTACAACTCTTATCACAATCCATACATAGATCAATTGTATAAAGCACATTTGTACATTCATTGCCCTCATCATTCTCAAAACATTTGCTCTCCACCTAAGCCCCTGGCATCAGCTCCTCATTTTTCCCCTCCCTCCCCGCTCCCTCCTCCTTCATGAACCCTTGATAATTTATAAATTATTATTTTGTCATATCTTTCCCTGTCTGACGTCTTCCTTCACCACTTTTCTGTTGTTCGTCCCTCAGGTAGGAGGTCACATGTAGATCCTTGTAATTGGTTCCCCCTTTCTACCCCATCCTCCTGCCACCCTCCCTACATCACCACTCACACCACATCTGCCCTGGATTCCTTGTGTTTCCAGTTCCTATCTGTACCAGTGAACGTCCTCTGGTCTAGCTGGATTTGTAACGTAGGATTGGGATCATGATAGTGGGTGGGGAGGAAACATTTAGGAACTAGAGGAAAGTTGTATGTTTCATCATTGCTTCTTATTGGCTCTTCTCCTCCCCGAGACCCTTCTTTAAGGGGATGTCCAGTGGCCTGCAAATGGGCTTTGGGTCTCCACTCCACACTACCTGCCTCATTCTCAATGATATCTTTTATTCTGATAATGCCTGATACTTGATCCCTTCCACACCTCGTAGTCACACAGGCTGGTGTGCTTCTTCCATGTGGGCTTTGTTGCTTCTGAGCTAGATGGCCACTTGTTTACCTTCAAGCCTTTAAGACCCCAGACGCTATATCTTTTGATAGCCGGGCACCACCTGCTTTCTTCCCCACATTTGCTCATGTACCCATCTGCCTTCAGCCCCACAGTGTTTCATGCATGTTTGAATCACACCGCCAACCTGTGCTGCTCCTGATTCAGTGCTATGGAAAAGCAGGATAGGCGAGACGACTTTCAACTCGGAGGCTCAGGCAGATGTCCTGGAGGCCATGTCAGTTGGGTTGAGCAGAGCTTGTCCAAGAAAAACCTGGCCTCCCTACAGAGGAGAGACAGGCTAACAATCCACCACCCCCCACGCCACCCCCGGCATAGTACCCCGGCCCCCAGCACCAGCTGAGGTGCCAACAGAAAAGGCCCCAAGGCATCCAGACGGCTGTTGGCCTCTCCCCACCCTGCAGATTCCCCCCTCCCCTCCCCGTGGCTCCCCTGCTCCACACATAAGCCTGCCACCCTCTTCTTACTCACATTCTCCAAAGCCCAGGGGTTCCCAACCAGAGTCCTCCCACTGGGACCCTTGCTGTATGGAGCCATTGCACCGGTGGCCGTTTGTTACAGCAGCAACAGGAAACTAATCCCAGCACTTAAGAGTGTCATCTCATTTAGTCTTCACAAGACACTTCACTCCATGAGAGGCCCTACTGTCATCCTCCCTTTGCAGATGTGGAGGTCGGGGCTGTGAGGTCCAGCCTCCCTCCTCTTGGGGAGACACCGAAGCTCGGGTAGTCAGTAACTTGTGGGTGTCAGAGCTTGGGGCAAAGGTGAGGGAGGGCACATGGGCTTGGAGTTCACGTCCAGTATCCCTCCTCCCCACCACGAAGACTTCTCCTCGACTACCAGGTGCTTCACCAGCAGCCAGGGCTGGGGCCCGGGAGCGGGAGCCCAGCCCATGTCGTAGGTCACACCGGCTGTACATCTGGTCCCACAAGCGGTGCCTGTGTGAGTGCCTCGCTGCTTGAGAACGGCTAAAAATAAAATTCCCAGTGGAATTTCCTCTGAGGGGAAAGGCAGCAGAGAAAATAAAATCACCACTCTCAGGGAACACTCGTCCTCTGTGTCCGAGAAGTCTCCGGGTGTGCAGGTCGGTCGACTCCTGTGCCTTGGTTCTGTGCCTGGCTGGGGCCTGCCACTTTCTCCGCACCTCCGTAAGCACCAACCCATCTGAGGACAGTCACACATGCTGAAGAGGAGGTCAGATTGTAGAAACTTGAACACGGAGGAGTGAAGAAGTCTCCCAAGGTCACACAGAAACAGGCTTTGAACCCCCGACAGGCTGGCTCCCTGCAGCAATGGAAGGAGTGAAAGGCTAATGTGGAACTTAGAGTTGCCCAGCTTCAGACCCTGAGACTGGCCTTTGAGAATGGGCTCTTTCCAAACGGGCCTCCTGATAAGGGCGGTGCCTCGACCACACAGCACACAGACACCCCACAGCAGGCTTGCTGCTCTCGGCACCCGGGAAGGCTCACCTGCTGCCTGCCGTCTAAGAACCGCCCTAATCACATGTGCCTTTCCCCCGTTCCGATGCTCACTTCGCATTAATGTTGGATCCTTGGAGCAGCAGGGGATGCAAATCGTGGACTTGCAGGACTTAGTGCGGCCTAGCAGGATTCAGGGCCACATGGGCATCAGACACTGCGTGCCCGCCCCAAATGGTTCCCACTTGCAGGACACTACCTGCTGGGAGGCCGAGTCCCCACAGACCCCTGAAGCTGCCAGGCCCTAGTCTCCCTGGCCAGGCCGCCCTCTGCTTGCCCTCCCTAATAAAACATCTGGTTTCTGTTCTCTGTTGGGAACAGCTTGTTCCTACAGCCTGGGGGCGGTTCGTGGGGAGGTGCTTTGCTGGGCTGTGCTCTGTGTCCCAAACCAACGGTGCTCCCTGAGCCCACGGATCTCGGCTGATTCCACTTTGAAAGAATAACCACTGGTGAGGTTTGTCTGTGTGCAGCCCCAGCAGCATCGTGTTCGATTCCTGGCCTCTCATCCTCCGCATCACCCCCTGCAGTTGTCTTCTTTTGTAAACTCGAAAAACTCTTCTAAGCTCGATACCCTTTACAAATAACAAAATGTATGCGTTCGAAGTGTGCAATTGGGTGGATGCTGGTGACTGTGCACTCGTCTGGCCACCAGCTGTAAGTTCAACTAGCAGACGTACCAAAAAGGGATCCTGGTGTGCCTGTGGGGTACCAGTGCTCTCGCCAAACTCAGTGCCAGGCAGCCACTGGCCTGCCTTCGGTGACCTTAGTTGAGCTCTTTCTAGCACGCATAAGAAAACAAGCAAGCAACATGTCGCTGTGTGGGCTTGGCTGCCCACATTGGTCCCAAGATTCATTCATGTGATTGCGTAGAGAAGTTATTTGCTCCATGCGGCTGATTGGAAGTATTCCATAGCGTGGATAAATGACAGTTTACTCATTCCATCGCCAGTTGTAGACATCTGTGTTGCTTTATGGGTTGTCTCCCAGTTGTAGACAGTGCGGGGCCATTCTTATTCGTCATAGCTGCACAGCTTCACGTACACCTTTGTGTGGACACGTATTCATTTTGCTTGGGTAAATACCTGAGTAAAGTTTATGTGTTAAACGCTAACCGTTTGTTTACATTTTACGCGCATAGATTTTCTCCAAAGTGGCTATACTAACTTGCGCTCCTCCCAGCAATGAGTGAGAGTTCCACTAGTTTCACATCCTCACCAGCACCTGACACTGTCAGTCTCTTGTAAGTTGGGGCCATTCTGAGGAGCTCATAGTGGTCACTCATTGTGGGTTTAATTTGCATCTCCCTGATGTTGAGCATCTTTTCACAAACATGAGATTTGTCATTCACATAGCACCTCTTGTGAAGTATTTGTTCACATCTTTTGCCCATGTCTTAATTAGTTTGTACATCTTGTTGCCTTACAAGACTTCTGTATATATTCTGGGATCAAGACCTTTTCCATGTTTCCATATTTCTCCTGTGGGCGTATCCTTGCCTGGAGATGGGAAGGCGGTGTGGGTAGCGCCCGTGCCTGGGCTGCTTCCCAGCTGGGGCCTCCTTGGGCAAATATCTTCCCCATTTTGAGTTTCACTTTCTTCATCGGTAAAATGAGAACAGACAAACAAAACTCTACCCTGCCTATCCCACAAGTTTGTTGGGGGCTCTCAGAGGAATTATAACCATGGAAACATTTTGAAACCCGTCAGACTTATAAATAGTATTTCCAAGTTGCACTTGAAAGCTGAGTGCATCGTGTCACTGCCCTTGGCTACGCATCAACTGGAAGGCCCAGGACAGGCACACGCCAGGTCAGGGGATAGCCAAGGAGGGATGCAGATGGCAATGATGAGCAGAAGAGGCCCTGCCCTGTAAGTCTCAGAGAGTAGAAGACATCCATCCACTCACTCAGACAGTGTCCTGAATGTCTACTCTGTCCTGGACACTTCCCTTGGCACTAGGACCATGGCTTTGACTCTCACCGAACCCCCAGATCCTCAGGTCACTAGCTGAATGAACACTAAGGCTCCAACAGTGAACTGACCTGTGGTGGACGGGGGGTGGGGCAGAAGGCTCCAGCTCTGGTCTGCGCACCAGCCCTGACTTTGAGAGGCCCTGGGTTCCTCAGCTATAATAGTGAGGGAGATGGAGCAGGTGACTCTAGGACTCAAGGTGACCCAAAAAAACCAAAACCAGCTGCAGCCATTGCTAATTGGAATGTGGACTGTAAGGATGCCGCTAGGGGAACTGGAAATGGTCAGAAATGGAATGCATACAGGTGTGTCTATGTACTAGGCGTTAGTGTGCAGAAATGGACTGGCTTGAACCACTTTGAATTGGACAATCATATGGTTCACTATGCTGGGAATGACAAACTCAAGAGGACTAGAATCGAATTCCTTGTCAAAAGGGACACTTCAAGATCTATCTTGAAGCAAAATGCTGCCTGTGATAGGGATAGCTATCACCCATCAAGGAAGTCTAGTTAGCAAAACGATTCCTCAAATCTGTGTAGCAACCACTAAAGCTAGTGATGAAGAAACTGAAGAATTCTACTAACTTCTTCAGTCGGAAATTGTTCAAACGTGTACTAAAGTTGCATTGATAATTAATTATTGGCAATTGGAAGGTGAAAGTTGGAAACAAAGAGGTAGGACCAACAGGTCCTACCTGAATTTTGAGATCATCCGAAGAACAGATTTGTTACACTGAACACTAGAAACAGAAGACGTAGCAAGAGAAGAGACTCTGAAACTTGCTCTTAAGTGTCGAGTTGCTAAAGCAAATGGAAGAAACAATGAAGTAAAGAGCTGAATAGAATATTCCAATGGCCGCTTGAGGCCACAGTAAAGCTTCATAATGAAATGTGGTAAGACCTGGACGTAGAAGGCCAAAAAGGAAGAGAACATTCAGCCTATCTCAAGCTGAGAAAACCGAAGACAAATGCCAAGCCTTGAGTTCAGTGTTGAAGAATTCTCAGATCAGAACACGGAACCATGTATGAAGCATCAAAAGATGCAAGGAATACGATGGGCATTTGACCATGTCAAGAGATAACAAGATGATGGAGAACCAGTGGTGCTGCAGGAGGAAGTCTAAGCTTCGTGGGAGGCATTAGCCAAAAACCGGGCTCCAGGACCTGACGGAGGACCAACTGAAATGTTTGAAAGCACTTAGCTCTGCCAAGAAATGTGAAGACAGCTACTTGGCCAACCAGCTAGAAGAGGTCCATGTCTGCCCATTGTGAAGAAAGGAACCCAACAGAACGTGCAAAGTATCAAACAATGTCATTAATACACGTGAAAGTAAAATTTTGCTTTAGATGATTAAAAAACTATTGCAGCAGTTGATCAACAGGAAGTTACCAGAAATTCTTGCTGGCTTCGGAAGAGCATGAGGGCTGTCATTGCTGTTATCAGATGGATCTTGGCTGGCTGGAAGCAGAGAATAGTTTGTGTTTGCTTGTGTTTTATATACTAAGCAACTGCGTTTGGCATTGTGGATGGATTCGAACAAACTATAGATAGCATGGAAATGAATGGGAATACCAGAACATTTTATTGAGCTCCGCAGAACCTGTGAATGAATCAAGAGGTAGTCATTCAAACAGAACAAAGGAATTCGGGATGGCTTTAAAATTGGTCAGGGCTGTATCCTGTCAGCATCCGTCTTCAATTGTATGCCAACGAAATAATCAGAGAAGCTGCCCCCTGTGAAGAAGAATTCAGCATCAGGATTGGAGAAATGCTTATTACGCAACCTGTGACAGGCAAAGGATACAACCTTGCTTGCTGAAAGGAAGGAGGATGTGAAGCACTTGATGAAGACTAAGAAATGCAGCCTTCGGTATGGATTACAACTCAATGTAAACAAAACCCAAATCCTCACAACTGGACCAGTACCCAACATGATGAATGGAGACAAGATCAACGTTGGGAAGGCTCTCCTTTTGCTTGGGTCCACAGTCACTGCTCACTGGGAGCTGAGTCACGGAAGGAGACAACATATGGTGCTGAGCAGATCTGCTGCAGAAAACCTCTCTAAAGTGTTGAAGAGCAAGATTGCCACTTGAAGGACCCTGTAAGGTGCCCCTGACACAAGGCATGGTTTTTTCAGTCCCCTCACATGCATGTGAAAGTTGGACGGCAAATCAGGAAGCCCAAAGAAGAGCGGATGCATTGGCATGATGATGTTGATGAAGAACTTTGGAGTATTGTGGACTGCCAGAAGAAGAAGTCTGTCTTGGAAGACATACAGCCAGAATGAGCCTTAGAAGTGAAGGCGACATGTCATCTCACACCTTTGGACGTGGTCTCAGGAGAGGGGTCCCTGTTGAAGAGCTTCACGCTTGCTCAAGTGCAAGGGGCGTGAGAAAGAGGCAGGCTCTGGGCAAGATGGATGGACAGAGTGGCTGCAACAATGGGCAGCAGCACAACCACAGTGGCGAGGATGCTGCAGGACAGGGGCCCGGTCGTTCTGTTGTCCACAGGGTCATTCGGAACTGGAACTGACTCAAGGACATCTAACGACATAGCAGATGAGGTAGATGTGAACTGTTGCCTCTGGACTTTCTGACCCTAAATCTCCTCAGGGCTCAGACCCTTGCTCTACCCAGACATCTTGGAGCAGAACTTTACGAACATTTCTTTGGTAGGAGTCGATGATGGGCAGTCACAGGGTGTTTTCGCAGGCACTGTACTGGACCCTTCCCCAGGAGATGGTCCCTGCCTACCGATGAAGAACCTCCTCAGTCTGTGAGGAATGGCTTGCCAAGGCCACACAACTTAACTGAAAAATAACTATGATCATGCCTAGTCAACTTTGGAACTGACAGACCAGAATGTTGATCATTTGCCAGGTGGTTACTTCCCCAGCCATCTCCTGGCACATGGGAGTAGTGCTTTCTAGCCAAAGATGATTGTGAGGCTCAGAGGAGCGAGCAAACTGAACTGGGATGATGGGCCAGGTCTCCTGACAGCCAGGCCATGCTGCTCCCCAGAGGACGCACAGCCTCCTCATTGAATTCCATGTCACTGCAAGGCTCCCTGGGGCAGAGAAAGCCGCCACGTGCTCAGGACCCAGAGGAGGGTGTGGAAGCTCAGCCCAGCGCCGACCCGGGCGGCTCCTGGCTCCCTGAGAGAGCTCCAGTGTCGGCCACAGGTACCCCAGTAGCATCCAGTGACATCTTGGCTCTTGCTTCCAGGACCACCCCAACGGGTCTGAGGCTGGAGTTGGCTGCCCCTTCACAGACGTTGGCTGCTCCTTCAAGGTAAGTATCTGAGGGTGAAAAGGAGTCTGTCCACTAGGGTTGCAGATCCCTTGGGCCGCCACTCCAGCCCCCAGGATTTTCTCACGATGTCAAGTCAAATCCCACTGTGAAGTCACCTTGGTGCACAGGGAAGTTCATCTGAACGTCTCACCCAAGCATTGGAAGTTGTTGCTATTATGAGGAGCCACAGAATAGACTCTGACTCCTAGCCCCTCACCCCTTGTGATAGAGTAGAACTACCCCGCAGGGTTTTCTTACCTGTCACCTTGGTGGATGCAGATCCCTGGTATGTCTCCCACAGACCTACCCAGGTGAGTCCACACTGATAACTTTCAGGTGTGCAACCAAGTGCTGAGCCGTTTCTGCCACGAGGGCTCCAAGATGGCCCGTGGCTCTCTCAGACCATCGTGTACTCGGTTTGGGCAGGGTCTCCGCCCTGGGGGCTGGATTGCCTGTGGTTTCTGGGGTGCATCTGCTGCCGGGGCCCTCCACCCACCTGCGCTCCTCCCACTGACACCCAGCCTCCTCTCTGCTGCCTTGGGCAGCTCTTCCTACGGCTCCCTGCTCTTTCCTTGTCTCCTCCATCCTCACCGGCCGCCCCGCCCTCTCTGCAGGGGAGCCCAAAGTCTCTGCAGGAGCACGAGGCCACCTCCCAGGCCTTCCACCTAAACCTGCTGCTGGGCTTCGTGAAACAGTGGCAGGCGCAGCTGGGCTCTGGCCAGGGGTCCGGCCCCACGGCCCTGGAGCGGGACCTGTCTGGCCTGCAGCTGCAAGCAGCGGTGGAGGCGGCCGGAGACCTGGAGGTGGATTGCTACCGGGCGCCCTGCTCCGAGAGCCGAGAGGAGCTGCCCCTGCAGGACTTGATGAAGGAGAAGCTCCTTGCTGAGCTGAAGGAGAAGCTGCGTGTTTTCGAGAACATCGTTGCCGTACTCAACAAGGAAGTGGAGGCCTCCCAGCTGGCACTGGCTGCCTCCATCCACCAGAGCCAGCTGGACTGCGAGCACATCCTGAGCTTAGAGCAGAGGGTGAGTGACGGGCAGATTCCTGTCCTGGGACACCACCCCCATCACCCCCTGCCTGTTTATCTCCAGAGCCCTGGACCAGCCCACCCTCTCAGGTCCTCCCAGGTGGGAGCATTTGCTCCCCTCAAAGCTGTTCTCTCCTGGGCAGAGTACTAAGGCAGACTGACTCAGAGCCACCCTGTGGGACAGGGAAGAGCTGCCCCCGTGAGTTTCTGAAACTATAATCGGAGGAAGTGATATCTTTCCCCCACGGAGCAGCTGGTGGTTTTGAACTTCCATCCTTGTGGTTAACAGCCCAACCATGATGCCACCAGGGCTCCTGAGTCAGACTCATAGCCAGGGTCAAACCCCCATATCCAGTCCTGCATGAACTTCTCCCCAGGCAGCGCCTTCCACTGCTCACTGCACTGTGAGAAAGCTATACCTTATGCAAGGTTACAGCCTGCTCGGGGCTCTTCCCTGCATGTTCCTGGCCCTGGCCCGCAGAGCAGCAAACAGACCTGCCTGGGGCTTTCCTACCTCAGGCTGGCTGCCCCCAGAGCCTTCACCATTCTGCCAGGGTACATTGCTTCATGCTGTCCCGTGGGCCCCGGCTTCGTCTCTCACGGATTCTGCCTGCTCCAAGCTGGTCCAGGGTCCACCTCATCCATTTTTCCCTCCGTTCTTGCCTCCCAAGCTTTTCTGTTTCTTCCCATAGCAGTCACCATGGTGGTGCTGCTTTCCGGCAGCATCGTTGCCTCGTGATGTCGAGAGGCCTGGATTTGGGTCTCAGCCCAGTGAGCTGCCCTGGGCAAGCCACTGTCCCTCACAGAGAGGCTCGGGGCATCGCCACCGATGAAAGTGGGGATGAGATTATCTGTAAGGCACTCACCTCCACTCCTGGGCACACCTGAGAAGGAACTTGTGCCTCAGGAGGTTTGTCCCCATGGGTCACCCACCAAAAGGGTCGGGTGCCTAGTCTGAGTGAGCAAGTAAAACCTGTATCTGTGAGACTCAGGCCCCATTAGAAGGTAGGCTCGCTGAGAGTGGGGACCGGCTTCATTCCGCCAGCAAGCTTCCTGACTCTCTTCTTACATGCCAAGTGTCATGGCAAGCATGGGCAGAGAAGTGGGTTTGAGCCCAGGTCTCCGTAGGCAGTGGAGACCATCTGCAAGAGAAGGCACTCTCAGGGAATGGACTCTGTTCCCGGAATGAGAGGCCAGCTGACCTAGGACAGGGTGGAAGGTTCCAGAGGAAGCTTCCTGATGGATGCATAGGAGCTGGCCAGGGGCATAGGAAGGAGACAACTTCCCGGAAGGGAGGGAGGCACATGGGAAGATGTCGCAAGAAGGCACATCTGGGCAGGTCTGTCCCCCTGTCTTGCTGTCCCCCGCCCACCCAGCCCCAAGCTAAGCCAGCTGCTGGTGGCCCTGGCTGAACAAATGTCCCTGCAGGTGGTGGAGTTGCAGCAGACACTGGCCCAGAAGGACCAGGCTCTGGGAAAACTGGAACAGAGTCTGCACCTCATGGAGGAAGCCTCCTTCGACGGCACCTTCCTGTGGAAGATCACCAACGTCACCCGGCGGTGCCACGAGTCAGCCTGTGGCAGGACCGTCAGCCTCTTCTCCCCAGGTAATACCTCCCCCCAGGCATGGAGACCGGCCTCCCTGGGCCCAGCAAGCAAGCACACAGACCGCGCCTCCCGCCGTGGCTGCCCTGAGCCCTGCTAGGCCAGTGTCCCTTCAGGTCACCTACCACAGATAGCAGTTGTGCTGGGCCTGGGGGGTGGGGGGAGGGAGCTCTGAGCCATGGGGTCTGCTGTCTTCCAGTTCCTCCCCTCCCTGCTGGAAATGGAAACAAAGGCTAAAGGAGGTTTCCGCTGTGGTCACTCTGGAACCCTGCCCCCCAAGAGCCAGGGAGCCAGCGCCAGCAGGCTGAACAGGGCTGGGGGGCATCCGCCCAGAACCTGGCTGTGCTCTGGCCCTGGGCTTTGTCTGCCATAAGGGACTTCCTCCGAAAGTGCTTCCGCTAACTCTGTCTGTTTATATAGCAGTGCATACACTTGGACACAGAACACCCATGTTCATGCGTCCATATAGGGCAGTGTCCCCTGCCAGCGAGTCGATTTGGACTCACAGTGACCCTAAAAGGGCCTTCCGCAGCTATGAATCTTTACAGGGCAGACAGCCTCGCCCTTCACCAATGAGTTGTTAGTGCTCACTCTGCAGCGCCACCAGGGCTCTTCTACCGGGCAGTACCAGGTGCAGATGGGCAGCCGCTGGCCTTGCCGTGTGCAGATCCTCACCAGTCACCTGTTGCCGCGGGTCATTGTACAGACAACGAACCGAGCCCCAGGAGACCCAGTCTCTTGAGCACAGACTTGGTCATCCGCTTTCTCCCTGTCCCCCTCCCAAGCGTGCCTGTGTGAGCCAGTGGGGCAGGAGGAGGTAGCCTTGACCCCTCCCATCTGCCCAGGCCTCACACCTTTGATGGCCCCAGCTCCTCCTCGGGGGCTGGGATTCTGCCTCCCCATGGTCTGCAGGCCTGACTGAGAGGCTGAGGGTCCTGTCCTACCTGGCCCCTTCCTGCAAGGGCAGCACTTCTCCCCAGCAACAAAAGCCTCCCTTCCCAGAGAGGCTGGAAGGTACTAGCTGCCAGAACCTACCCCCTTGGGACGGACAGACAGAAGGCAGGCCTAGACCCCTGTGCGTAATCCCCGGGCAACACTGCAGCCCTTGGACCTGTGCTGAAGAAGGCCCGAGCTGAGCTGCCCCACTCTCCGCCAGCTCCTAGAAGGTGCCAACCAAGTGGCTGAGGACAAAAGCATTGGGAGATAGGAGGTCTGGCCCCAAATCCTGCCTCTGCCGCAACACACAGCCCTTGTCCAGCCCTTTCCCCTCCTGGGCTCTATTGCCCAAGTGTAAAACGCAGGCTCGGCTGCTTCGTGGTTCTCAAAGGGCAGGCCCACTAATGGCCACTCAGCTCAGCCTTTGCTTTGAGAATTTTTGAGGAATGCAAATTCCCCGGCCTCCCTCCCCCTCCCCCACAGCTCTACTGAATCTTGAGGCAGGACTTTTCAAAACCCCCTCAGAGATTCTGTTGGGCCGGCTGATTCTCGCCTGGCCGGCTGATCCCAGAGCCTGCTGGGACTCTGCCGGGGAAGCACACCATCTCTGCCTCCAGCTTCCTTGGTTTGGAGCCACTGACCATGGGCAGGCCTGACCACTGGGTCCCAGTTGGCTCCCCTGCACTCTCCGCCACCTCGGTGCTGACTCTGGCTTCCACATTGCAGCTTTCTACACTGCCAAGTACGGCTACAAACTGTGCCTGCGGCTCTACCTGAATGGGGACGGCACAGGAAAGAGGACCCACCTGTCGCTCTTCATCGTCATCATGAGGGGGGAGTATGATGCTCTGCTGTCCTGGCCTTTCAGGAACAAGGTCTGGGCTTCCCCCGCTGGGAAAGGATGGGAGGGGTGGGACATGTGGGACCCAGTCCTCGTGACACCATTCCTCTTTATGGGGCTTTATAGGGTCACTATGGGCTAGGCACTGAGCCACTACCCAGCTCAGTGGTTTGGACCCAAGCGTGAGGCTTTCTGCTCCCTTACAGATTGGCAGGCTCAGAATCCACAGGGACAGTTCTACCCTGTCCCCTAAGACTGCTCAGGGTTGACAGTGAATTTGGTTTGAGTTTATGAGACTGCATGGCCTCAGGGCAGTGGGTTAGGTTTGGTTGGCGCTCTGTTCTGTTCCAGCTTAAAGACCTGGAACTAAGTGTCCCTTGGGGGCCTGGAGAGGTGACATTCCGAAGGCTAGGGGAATGTGGAAATCTGTGGGACTTTCAGAAGACATTCCCTGCAGGTGACCTGGCAGCAGCCAAAGGGGCAGAGGTCAAGAATCGCAGAGTCCCCTGGGGTGGAGGGAAGGCTTGCCAAGTTGGTCTGGGTGTGAGTCAGCGGGCTGGTGGTTTTCAAATGTGCTGGGAGATGATTTAAATACCAATGGCTGGGTCTTGGCCCAGTGAAGGGTGAAGCCGGACCAGGGGAGTTTTCGAGCCACCACCACCAACCACCGCCCACTCCCCTCACCCCCATGCCTTTAGTGGAATGGAAGCCGCGGTCTCAGTCTGCTGATTGGCTTCTCAGTGACATGAACCAGGGAAGAAGATGTGCACGTTGCATCACTTTTAGTTCACCAGCATCTGAGGGGCTGAGCTGGATGGGCTGGCCTGACAACAGAAGCCCCGTGAACTTCAGGGCATGGGTAGAAGGCGTCCAAAGAGACCGCCTGTCTCCCGTTTGCCTTCTCCCAGAGGGTGCCAGTTTAATTGAGCAAGAAGGGGTATTGCAATAGACTGTCTGGATCCCACCCCTCTCCTGCCCCAGAGACTGATCCCTGACCACAGGCCACCCTGGAGTCCCAATCAGAGGAGGAGGTGCTTCTGTTTACTGTCTCTCTGAGGCCTCACCAGGGCGAGGGAGTCAATCTGGGCCAAGGGCCCAGGATACACAGGGGATGGATACGCATTGGAGCCTCTAAGCCTGACCTCCCACCCGCCCCACAGGTCACCTTCATGCTGCTTGATCAGAACAACCGTGAGCATGCCATCGATGCTTTCCGGCCCGACCTGAGCTCCGCCTCCTTCCAGCGGCCCCAGAGTGAAACCAACGTGGCCAGTGGCTGCCCGCTCTTCTTCCCGCTCAACAGGCTGCAGTCATCTAAGCACGCTTACGTGAAGGACGACACCATGTTCCTCAAGTGTATCGTGGAGACCGGTGGTTAGGTGGAGAGAGGGGACTTGAGAGAGCCCGCCCAGCTCCGGGAGAGCAGCAGCTGGGACTGGGGTCAGCCAGGCGAACAAGGGGTCCTACCCCAGCCAGCAATCCAAGCTCCGAGGAGGGGCTGAGGCGAGCGTGATCTGGGCAGACTGGCACATGGACTGTGGCTGGCCACCAGCTCAGGGGGCAGCGCCTTGGACTGCCCCCACAAAGGCAACAGACCTGAGGGAGCAGTAGCAGAATGGCTCCCCTCCACACCAGACTACACCCTGGGAAAGCTGAGCTAGATTTCAGCCAAGGTGGGGAGAGAATGCGGGCCAGCGCTGGGGTGAGCATGGTGGGCTAGGAGGGTCAGGCCTGAGTGAAGAAGCTCCAGAGGAGAACTGTTTTTCCCCTCTCGGTGGGAAGAAGCAGGCATGGCCCTGTGAAATCCTCTGTCCAGGCCTAGAGTGAGCTTCCCGTCACAAGACCAACAAGCAAAGCCCAGTGGCTACCTGGCAGGCTTCAACATCAAATTGGGGGCAGAACTGGAAGACCTTCACCCAGCAGTGAGCTGGGCTGGCCTAGCAGCCTGGGCCTGGCAGATCAGCTGCCCAAACAGGTTGGAGCACACAACCTCTGCTTCCTGTGCCTCCGCCAGCCCAAGTCCCCATCGCTTCATGCAGGGACACCAGGGATAGCCAGGTGGAGAAGGAAGGCGTAAGCCTTCCATGCGCCAGACAGCTTGGGGGTTCCGCCTTGGGTGCGTTCCAGCATCTCATATTACCTGGTTCATGAAGATGTTCACTTCTCCTCATTGACTGACCAAGGCTGCTGAGCCACTGATCAGAGGTGGTGTTTTGAAATACAGAGCCAAAGAGAATGAAAGATGAACTCTCTTGAAGTTGATGTACAGTGGATGGCTGTGGGGTTGGTCCTAACTGAGCTGGCCTTGAAACATCCATGGTTGAGGTGGGCTGGGCAAGGGCGGGCTGCGAGTGTCTTCAGTGATGGAGCTAGGCTGAGATGCAAGCATGTCAGGAGTAAGTCTGTACTGACATACAAGTCTGTACTGACATACAAGGGGGTACCCAAAAGAAGCCAGAATTAAAAACAAAACAGAATTTTAGTTATTTACTTTTTCAAAGCTATGCATTTAAACTTTTTTACCAAACAACCTTATCACCTTCAAAGTACTCTCCATTACACTTAATACATTTGTCAAATCTGCAATTCAATTCTTGGAATCATTTTCCAAACTCATCTGTTTGGATGGTGACAGCACCTCCCTTGTTTTTCTCTTTCCCTCTTCTGCATAGTCAAATCACAGCCCTTTATGGCCCTCTTCATTCTTGGAAACAAAACAAAAAAGTCACATGGAGTGAGGTCCGGCGAGTCAGGTGCGTGGGGACAAGAGAGGCATGCTGTTTTTTGCCAAAAACTGGTGCACTGAGATGGCTGTGTGAGCAGATACATTGTTGTGATGGCAAAACCAGTCCCTGTCTGCCATAAATCCGGGCTTTTTATCACCCACTGTTAGCCAATCTTTTCAGAACCTCTAAATAGAAAGCTTGATTAACAGTCTGACCTGGTGGAACAAACTCAAAATGCACTACAAGTCAACATTTTCATCCATTGGGGAAGTTGAGACATCCAGAACAAGGTTTGTCATCAATCACCATTTCACCTTTTTTGAAATGAGAAAAACACTCACATGCTTGAGTTTTTCCCATAGCGCTGTCCTTGTAAGCTGTGTTCAACATCACAACAGTGTCTACGACATTTTTCCCAAGCAGGAAACAAAATTTCACAACCACACACCGTTCTCTTAAGTCAACCATCACAAAAAAATGAGGTTAAAGCAAAACTGCCTTTTTGAAAAAATTCACTGTGACCAAAGAGAACCTTCCCAGGTGAAGTCACTGGGTGCACTAACTCAGAGCACATTGCTCAGTGCTCGCCTAGTGGGGAAAATATGTACTACAAAAGGTTTGCTCAGCCCAGCTCAATTCTGGTTTGGGCGGGGAAGGGTACCCCCTTGTAGGATGAGCAGTCCACCTCCACTCGGGCCTGGCAAGTTGCATCTTCACCTGACTTACTGAGGGAAAGGTGTTTGTGGGCCAGCTTCTCCTAGGGACTATTACACCTGACCTTTAGTTGCTTATTTCTGATGAATGGAGACACACACTCTTCAAACAGTGTGAGGCAAAACCTCACAACCATTCTTTTAGCAAAGTGATAAGGAGACTGCTGGTGCTACCAGCTTGCTAACTACTGGAACAGAGAAGTAAAGTTGCTCCCTGCCCTGAGAAAGTTCCCGGGGGAGACGTCATTGCAGCCGAGGTGAGAAGCTCCTGGGACTCGCCAGCCATAGACCATGGGAAGGGCTTTGTGGAAGCTCTGGCTTTAAATCTTTTCAATGTGAAGGACAGGTATAGGTACAGTGGAAACCCAGGTGAGAAGTCAGTCTTGGAAACTGGTGGGGCCTGTGGGGCAGGGGCCAACCTCTCTAGACTCTGATATCCATTGCAATGGCTACATAGAATTCACAGACAAAATTTGTGATTAAAGGGTTTATTGAAGAAGTTAACAGGTTGTAATGCCAGTGAGAAATCCTCAGGACAGAGGTGGTTTATCAAGACAAATTACAAAGTTCTTTCAGGTCTACTAATAACTGCCCAAAGGGCATGCCACTCCACTGTAAGCCTCAGTCCAAAGGCATCGAGCTCAGCTCTGTGAGTTAGCAAGCCCAGCCTCCTCAGTTACGTGCCCAGAGGCAGCCTCCTGCACAAAAGCGCTCAGCTTAACTTCTTCAGTGGGTTGTAAAGTCTCTATCATTCTGTTCCATGCTCTGGCTTCTGGTTCTGCTGCTGCCCCTCTGATATGGTTGTCCTCCGGATCCAGGTTCACTGTACAGGGATCTTGGGCTCCACTCCTGCCTCTTGCTGGTAATGAGATCCCTCCTCCTGCTTCTCAGAGGCTAGTCTTAAACACAGCAGGATCGCGTCCCAGGCCATCCTGTTCACAATTACAGGATCTTCCCTGACCTGCTTCCCAGCCCCATGCAGGAAAAGGTCGTTCAGTGAGAGTTGGAGACTGTCTAGAGAAGTCACGTTAAGTAATTCAGTGTCCCTGCAGGGGCCAACCCTGGGGAGAATCACATGATGCCAACTGCAGCAGTTCCGTGGGAGGGTGAGCACAGAGCAAGAGGGGGAGGGGGCTGCTGTTCCCACACTAAACCACAGGGAGTCCCAGGCAATAGGAACAACTATGATTTATGGCCTTCATACTAGTTCCTGACTAGAACGTGCTCATTTTGGAAGAACTGAGAAAGGGAGGAAGATACAGAAGAAAGGGAAGACCACCCCCGGGCTCAGCACCCATTCCTCACTCATCCCCGTGGTCAGGTTCCAGAGACCAGGTCTTTATGCAGAAACCGGCATTATGGGAAAACGGAGCGTACCCACTTCATTACATAATTGCGAAACCACTGAGCATCCCGGCCCAGCCATGTGGGCACATGACCGTAACCCTACAGCCAGTGTAGCTCTCTCCTCTCCTGCCCCACCCCCGCCCTGGAGTTTGTCATTGCCAGATGTGCATTGTTAATGTGCACAACGTTGGGTAGTGGGTTTTTTACTATTTTCATAAATGTGAAATGGTTGCTAGACGAGGAGGCGCGCTGGGAACATTGTACGACATGTTCCGTGCCTTTTGATGATAGCTGAGCCACAGACACGTGCATACATTCTCACACATACATAGTTTAAAAATCATCCTGTAAAATCCTGCTCTCTGCTCGACTGTTTCCACTTCCAATCCGACGATAAGAGCGTTCTCCCATGAGCCCCTGCGCCCAGGCTCAGTCATGGAAGCCAAGGAACGTGAAGTAACTTGCTCAAAACCCACAGCTACCGGGTTGTGACACCTGATGACCTTGGAGGACAAGGCAGCTAGAACTCCTAAGGATGTCCAACCCTCCGCTTGCTCCTTGGAAGAAGCCATGGGGTTTGAGCAGCCCCATGCTCGGGCCATCCGGGCCCCTTCACTTGCTCAAGCCCACTCCATGTTAGGTGGTGGAGTCAGGATTCAAACTTGGGTCTCTGGAAATCCCAGCCACGACCACAATTAGTATGAGATTATTTTCGGGAGGAGAAACGAAGGCCCGGAGAAGGAAAATAACTTGGCTGAGATCCCAGCCAGTGCCCAAGAGGGCTGGGCCCCAGTCAGGCAGGATGGGGCTTTGGAGCCAGGACTTGCCTGGTGGAGGCCATCATTCCACAAGTGGCGGGGGGCACACCGCCCACAGCCGGTGTCCTCAGCCTCGAAACGGCAGCAGTCCAGCAGAGCACACAGGCCGAGCAGAGACTAGCTAAGCCTTGGTTTACACTGCTGTCGGGGCAGAGAGTTTGAAGAAGGCCACCGGGACCACAGAAGCCACCTGCTCAGCACACTGCAGGGCGCCTCTGACAGAAGCAAGAGCCGGCCAATTGCAGCGAGCTTAGCTACCTGGCAGACTCTGCACAGACGCATGTGCGTCATTAAACCATCAGGAGGTGGGTGTGCTGTTGTCACCCTGCTTGACAGGAGGAAAACCAGAGGAGTGGAAAGGACTCCGTGGAGAAGTTTGCACTTGAACCCGGTCAGGCTGTGCCAGTCCTTAGGTTCCTTGGCTTGACAAGGAGCGGCAGAACGCGGAAAAGGAGCAAGAGCCACGCGCTCGGAGGTGCCATTTCAGTGCTGCACTGACTGCGAGTTCTTTTTTGCAAATTGGTGATAGCTACAGCAATGAAGAGGAGCTGGCTGTCCCACGGGAGCAGGGGCCGGGTGACCTGTTGCCGTCAGCCTACAAGCTATGACGCCCCGTGGGGCAGCTCTGCTCTGTGATGGAGAATCACCCACCCACCACCTAATTTATGGAGCAATTACACTCATTTGCATGGCTGCACTTAGTACGCACAGTGGACCCGGGAGTAAGACAGCGCTTTCCTCATTCTGTAGATGAAGCAACAAGGTCAGAGAGGCCAGGCAACCTTCCCCAGGACACACAGCTAAGAGGCAGCTCTGTGTGTCTCTCCAACCAGAGGTTTCCCTCACTGTGGGTCCTCGCCAGTGACTGGGGCAGACAAATGAGGCCTGTCACTCCTGGTTCCTGAGCCTTTGGCCTCAGGAGCCCTTGGGGAGATGGGCCTCACCTGGGGGGTCTCCACCCTGTGGGACCACTTGGACGGGACTGATGACCTGCCTTGGGGAGGGGTGAAGAAAGTCAGGGAGCCACAGCCCTGCCGGGGGTGGGGGTGACCCTGTGCCCCAAGCTGGCTCCCATTGGCTGCCTCGGTGTCTGCCAAGCATGTGGGACACGTCTGTGTGTTTAAGCAAAGCGCCTTCACATGACATTGTTTGGGGGAACCATTCCAAAGGCGGCTGGGATCTTACCATTGTCTTGACCCATGGCATTCTTTCTTGGTTTTTTTCCCCTCAATTTCTACCCATCTCCAGGCATTTCCTCCTCAGAAAGTCTGGGGTGTGCACTGCTAATGTAGCCACAGCCAACCACGGTGTGCAGTTGGGAGACTCGGGCCTTGAGAGGGGGCAGACACGGGTCAAAGCCACCCAGCAGGTGGCTGGCTTGGCTAAGGTCTGATGGGGGAAAGGTCAGCTGGGTTGTCTCCAGACCCCCTGGAGCCTCCCCCCTCCTTTGGGGCACTCTGCTTTTCTTCTAGCCACAAAAACTCTGAGCATGTTGTCCAAATGAAAAGACACTCAGAGGAGATGAGGAACCAGCCACCAAGAGACAGAATCAGCCTTGAACCTGGATCTTCTGACCTCCACGCAGGCACCTGCCCACTGCTCCCACCCTGCCACCTGCCGGTGGCAATATTGAAGATTGTCTTTACAGAAAAGACTTCTTTGTTGACTTCTCGCCCCCTCCCCAGCCCTCCCCAGGCCAGCAAAGGGACTGGATCCACTTATGTCACCGTGTCTGCAGAGTGGAGGAGCTTCTCTCTGCCGCCACACCGATCTCTCTGGGAAGTTGACCCCCACCATGCAGATCCCTCGGGCACCGCAAGACCATCAGCCTTCCAGAAACTCCATGCTCTCGCTGTGTGACCTGGGGGGCCTAGGCGGAGGTGAAAGCCAGCCCCCAGCGCTGAGTAGGTGGGGTTCAGAGCCCCGAGAGTCTAACCACAGGAGGCCCTCTCTCCGTGAAAGCCTTTGGTGCTGCCTTTTCGCCAAGGTTTCAAACTGGCTCCTCACCGTTCAGTCACGGCGGGAAGTGACACCAGAAGGGTCCCAAGTGTGTCATGTGTCGGAGTACCAGAACAACAACCAGGATGAGAAAAATTCCTGGTTTATGCCCTGACGGACACTTAGCCTCCCGTTGAGAACACAAGGGCACCGTCCACATCGCGTAGCGACCGGATCTCTTGAACAGCAGCATCAACAGCGCCAGGTTTACAGGTGGCAGTCAACCGCACTGTTTCAGTGTGTGTCCAGCTCCACAGTGAGGGCTGTGCTGGGCCAGTTGACTAGAGAAACAGATCCAGAGACACTTATGTGTAAGAGAGCTTTATATCAAAGAGCAATTGCATATTAAGATTATATCCCGGCCCAGTCCAGATCAAGTCCATCAGTCCGATGTGAGCTCATATGTCCGGCACCAGTCTATCAATTCCTCTTCAGATTCACACAACACACGCAATGATCCCAAGTGCAGGAAGATCACAGGCCAGTAGGTGGAAAGTCTTGTGGATCCAATGGCGGTGGAATCATCTCCAGGGCTTTGGTTGCCATCAGCATGGCTCCATGTGGCTTGTCAACAGGAAGGTGAAGTATATGTGTTCCACCTCCTGGGAGGAATACAGGAGTTCCCAGAATCCTCAGGAGAAGGCCATGCCCACACAGAGGTCTCATTGGCTATGACCTGATTGGCAGGTTAGACCCCACCCCTTCGCCCAAGTTGAAGGAGATTATGTAACTGCCACACTGACAATAATACAATGTCACACATCAGGCTGCTCAAAGGGCCCACTATGCTGCTTCCGAGTCGCCTATTCCAGGGCTTTGTTCCATAATTCTTCCCACTTCGGTTAAGGTTCTGCCACACCCACATTGTATACACTTGAGATGGTTTCCATTGCACTGTGTCCGCCATGACTTTTTGGGCTGGTCCTGCTTCGAGGAGCTAAGGATCTGGCCCTGTAGCCATGAGCTGCCTCACCTGCGTGCTGGGTCAGAGAGTTCAGGCCATCTCCTCCTGCTCCATAGCCTTCTGCAAACCAGATTCTCAGGTTCTCTTAATGGGAATAGAAAGTCTTATCTTTCAACCTGGAACAGCTGGTGGTTTCAAACTGCTGACCTTGAGGTTCATGTAACCACTGAGTTGTGAAGATGAAGTAAGCCAGAGCACAGCATAAAACGTAGCACGGAGCATGTGGGGTGAGCTTTAGAAATGGTACTTAAGTACCATCACTACAACCATTATTTTTTCTCAATTCTTTATATGATTTTATTTTCTCCCTTCAATCATAACAATATCCTAACTAAGTTTTGTCTTAACTGGAGGTTCTGTATACACAGATTTATCCAATCCACTTATAGGCAAGGCAAACACTGCTGCTTGCAATGTTCCTACCATGGCCCCTCCGGTCATCCAACCCAAGTCACTCCCTTCCCTGGCTTTAGCTTTGCTATATTGTGCAGTGACGTCATTGAACTTTTCCATGCCTCCAACTTCAACTTTTTCCATGGCTTCCCAAATCCTGCTGTGTTTCCACATGGAATGTGTCTGATCTGTATGGCATTGCCACCACCTTAGCGACCCTGAGCCTTGTTGTTAGAACTGCCACTCCCATAGGCTGCTCCCCGTTTCCTTGTCACAATGACCATTGTGCTTGTTTTGACCCCTAGCCTGCAACCTACTGAGTGAGTCATCAATCAAGGTCACAGCCACCTCCCCCTTCCCACTAGTCCTGTTTCCACAGCCAGATCGCGAATGCTCCTGAGGCTTAGTTCTAGAAGGGGCAGAGGGGAAAAGGCCAAGATGATTTGTGGTGGCCATTATCAGATGTGATTATTAAGCACTTGGGTAGACTGAATAATGGTCCCCAAAGATGCCCGTGGGCTCACCCACGGAACCTGTGGATGTGATTCTGAGTCCTGCCCGCACAACCACTAAACGTTCCGCTACTCATCAAAAGGTTGGCGATTCGAACCCACCCAGTGTCTGGAATTGCCGTTCTTCACAATGTCACCCTATAGTCTGTTATGATCCACGTAGTCAGAACACGGGTTAGCGTCTTTCTGGTAGTCTCTGATTTTCACCCAGATCCATCTGCTGTCAGCAATGCTACCTCTTGCCATGTCCTCTTCTCAATCCAATCCTATAAATTTCCGACAGTCCTCTCTTGGTGTCCTGCTGCACCCATTTTGAATATCTTCAGCAAAATGTTCGCAACATGTGGCAAAAGAGGCTCTGAGGGAAGGATGATCCGTGGTCTGGAGATGAGGAGATCAGCAGTATAATGCAGGTATCACCGTCAGGGTTCTTACATGTGGAAGAGGGAGGGAAAGAGAGAGGTCGCAAGGTACTACATTGCTGGCTTTAAACACAGCCAGGGGGTGCAGGAGGCCCCCAGAAGGAAGAAAAGTCGAGAGAATGGGTTCTGCCCTAGCACCTCCCCAAGGAACATAGCCCTGCTGACACCTAGATTTTACTCCAGAGAGACCCCTTCAGACGTCGAACCTCCAGAGTTGTAAATAAATGCGTGTGCGTCCCATTAAGCTGCTAAGCTAAGCGTGTGGTCCTCTGTTACAGCTGCAAGAGGAACTAATATAGCATGGTGACTAATCCAAATTGAGATGTGCAGTATGCCTAAGATACACACCAGAGTGTGAAGACTCAGTACCAAACGAGGGCATTTCTTTCATTGTTCACTAATATTTTTCTGTGGGTGGCATGTGGGATTTATTAAAAGTCATAATTTTAGTAATATACTCAGTGAAAGACAGTATTAAAATTCATTTCACATGGTGTTTTGTTTTGCTGTCTTGAACATGGTGAAGAGGAAAGTTTGAGTTCCACGTGTCCCTGGCACTGTATTTCCACTGGACAGCACAAGAGGGCTGACGTCATTGCCTTGGCTAGAGGGAGCAGGTCCCCCCAGCACGCCCTCCATGTGGGCCCCAGCCAGCTCAGTTGCAATTGAGCTAGATGAAAGCAGAGTTGGACCCACGCTGCAGGTGGGGGTTGCCTGCCTCTGCTCCCCCAATGCCATCTGCCTTGGGCAAGCCAGACCCTGGGCCAACGCAAGTCCCTGCAAGAGGTGACTAGTGGACAGCTGGCTCTGAAACCAGCCCAGGGCTGCCACACCCTGCCAGCAGGGATCCTGGGAGACTCCAACTCTGTGACTCTGGGGCCTTCAGGACCTGTAGTGACCTTCCCCAACACCCCTGCCAATATGAAATGGATGACAGGAGGCCTTTGCAAACAGGGAGGTGGCCGAGCTGGGCCAAGCAAATACCTCTTCCTGTGTCCCAAAGGCTCCATACAGAGTAGGGCCCAGCGCTGTGAGACTGACCCACTTCACATGGGGTGATTGTCAGGTCAGATGCAGCCTTTCCCTGGGGTGCTTCATGCCTTTGAAACTGTTGTAAGCAAAAGAAAAGGGAAGAAATCCATTTAGAAGGCTGTGGATAGGCAGAAGAATAAGCCACATCTCCTAATGGAATGAGTCAGAATAATAAAAACAGAAATAGAAACGACACACAGAGGACCGCCTTGTTAACAGGACAAGCTGGGCAGCAGGGAAGCCTGGGTCTCAGTCCCTTAGTCTCTTAGAGGACTCTGGCTTCTCCATCTCTAACTCTGCCTGCCTTGCTACTTCGAAACCCCAGAACTGTAAGATAATACAGATTCCCACCAAATATGCAGTAATTTAGTACAGCAGCCATGGGAAAGGAATATAGCTGTTGGGCGTGAGGCTATTCTGAATTGAGATGCGTTGAACTTCTCAAATACACATCAGATGATAATTCTTAGCATTAAAAATAGAGTTGGAAGGGGGAGGGAGGGGGAAAAGAGGAGGTGATTCACATCAGTCAGTGTAAGACATGAAATAATAATAATAATTTATAAATTATCAAGGGTTCATGAGGGAGGGAGGGCAGGGGAAAAATGAGGAGCTGATTCCAAGGGCTCAAGTAGAAAGACAATGTTTTGAAAATGAGGATGGCAAAAAAACAACAAAGAAAATGATGATGGCAACAAATGTACAAATGTGCGTGACACAGTGGATGGATGGATAGATTGTGATCAGAGTTGTAGGAGCCCCCAATAAAATGATTTTTAAAAAAGAGGAGCTGATACCAAGGGTTCAGAAAATGATGGTGGCAACATAATACAAAGATGCTTGATACAATTGATGTATGGAATGCTAAAGCCGCAGAGCCCCCGATAAAATGATTTTATTTTAAAAAGAGGGTTTAATTGTCATAAACAGCTCTCACCCCACATACTGTTTTGGATTCAAAAGGCTCCTTGGCACCTGTGCTCAGCCCAGTGCCAGATACCAGTGAGCCCGCCGTAAACATCAGCTGCTGGAGCTCTGGTGATGTCGGAGCTACCTGTTGGGCCGATCGATAGCCACCAGGCCAGCAATTTAAAAGGCTGTCTAGTTCCATAAAGATCAGTCTCAGAAATCCACGAGGGAAGCCCTACCCTGTCCGATAGGGTCCCGATGAGTCGGAAAGGGCAGTCCATAGCAGTAAGCTTCGGTTTGAGTTATTCTTGATCCAGGACCTAGTGAGTGTCCAGCACTTGGCTAAGCAGCTACACACATCCTCACACGGGGTCATCGTGTAAGGGAAAGAACCCAGCACGAGGCCTCACCTCATGCACATCCTCTTTCCCGGAAGGCCCCCAGCACCACCTCTTCCTTGACTAAGGACCACCTCTGCACTAGAAATCCCACCCTACTTCACTTCTGTAACCCTGCTCCCTTCCTGGTGCAAACAAAGTATAAAAGCTGGCCCCCCACCATTGGGGCCCAGACCTTCCAGAACGCTAGTTCCTCTGGGTAGCCGGCTAATACAATTTTCCTCATTCAAGTTCTCGAAGAGGGCCGCCTTATAGTTCCAGAGCCGATTTCGCTGTTACAATCACAGCCACCTCACAAGGTAGTGCTATTGTGACATTAGATAGGACTCTGAGGCAGAAAAGGGGCCATTGCTATTCAAGGTCACAGGACTAGTGAGCAGCAGAACTTGGCTTGGATTAGGGGTGCAAATCGCTTTAGTGAGCGACACCCCCCATGCCATGCATTTTGCCCATTGAGCGTGTCAGAAGGTTTGTAATAGTTCCAGAGTTGTGCAACTATCACCCACAATCAGTTTTAGAGCAGTTTCATCGCCTCTTAACTCTTTCCCTGCCACCCACCTCACACCAGCCCCCTCCTCCCTGACTTTGGGCAGCATTACTTTGCAGCTCTACAGATTTGCCTAGTCTGGATATGGTACATAAGTGGGACTTTACAATAGATGGTCTTTTGTGACTAGCTTATTATTCACTGTACCAAAAAGAACTGGTCAACAGTCAAGCTTTTCCAGCTGTACCGAAGGAAGAAGGCCAAGCTGCTCAGAAGGCAGACGGGAAAAGCAAGCCTCGAGGAACTGATGGCATAACAATTAGAATACTTGATAAAACTGATGAAGCACTGAGCACTCACTAGTCTGCTAGGAAAATCTGAGGACAACTACCTGGCCAGCAGACTGGAAGCGATCCATATTTGTACCCATCCCAAAGAAAGGGGACCCAACAGAATGCAGAAATTATCTGAGAATGCCAGTGACATCACAGCAAAGTGAAATTTTGCCAAATATCTTACAGAATGGTTGTTTCAGGTTCCTGGAGTGGTTTATGCCTCGGGGTTCTTGCTTCCCGCAACACTGACAGAATTCATGCAGCAGAAGCACTTTTGTAAATCCACGTGATTTTTTATGAGAAAAAGGGAAGTTTCAGGGATTGAAAGGAAATCCCAAGGGCCAAGAACAGGAAATCCCAAAAGAGCAGCCTGAGAGAGAGAGAAGCCTGAGAAGGAGCCTGGCTCTGCCCAGGCAGCATGTTTGCACTCCAACCCTCCACCCTGCAAGAGTGTGCTGGAATGTGAGAGGACACAAAAACCACACCAAACCAAAAAACCCTCTTCCTGTGGCAGTCTCTTACCTTCTCTGGCTGGGGAGGTGTGGCTGAAGGTCCTGGCCAACCTCATTGGCTGAGTTTAAGAGCACCTGGGTGATGTCATGTGACTGGGCCAAGTCTATGCAGCCAGGTGGACCTCCCACCTGGGCCTATCGGAGCATGCTTGACTTGGATCCTTCCACAGGTGTCTAATTAATGTGCCTGATTTCTTTCCAACCCCTGTGTTGTGCCCTGATGCTAAGGTGACCAGACGTCCCGCTTTGGGCAGGACAGTCCCGTTTTTAACAATTTGTCCTACGTCCCGCGGTGTATTAAAATGTCCTGATTTTTTTAAAGCATGCATGACAAGCTAGGGAACGGCAGGAGAACGGGAAGGGAATATATGATTTTCGGCTGCCATGTGGCTATTTCGCCAGGATATGAGCTTTATATTATTTTGGTAATTTTATGATGTTAAACTTTAATAATAACAAATAATTGTTGAGAACTGATGATCGAAACTGCTTATCAAAGTTCGCATTGTTGATCAATTAGAATTCGACCACCATTGTTTGGACTTAATGAACAATGGCATTTTTTGGCATTGGCAATGACGAAAACATTTTGTAACTGTCTCTCAGACGATACACATCGTACTGCGTGCTAGTGCTAGTTAAACAAAGGATGTCAACAAACCAGCTATTCAGATCATTTAGGTTATTTATTTATTTCATAAATACATAAATTTTCTCGAATTTAGTAGACAGTACTCATATTATTTATATTTTATAGTGGCAGCAAAAAGGCTAGTGAAAGTGACACTCATGACTTACGTTATGGCAAATTCAGAGAAAAAATCATACAAGTTAGTATTATTATTTAGAAAGGAATACAGGATTAAAATTAAATAATTTAAAAAATATAGTTACTTTACAGCAATCAAATTAAATTAATTTATAAACTAACAATAAAATATGTTCATGTAATTATGTACCTACTTGATGTTTTAAAGCAATATATATAATAATTTATAATATAATTTTTAAAAAATTTTTTTAGATTTTTAACATGAGTAAGAAAAGAGGATGCAAATTCAACGATGATCTAAGACGTGAATTTCCTTTTATTAAAAAAATCTAAAGCAATTACATGGTAAAATGTGAGAAATGTAATGAACTTTCTATTTCTCATGGCGGGAAGAATGATATTTCAAATCACTTGGAGACACAGAAACATAAGAGATATTTTTTTTTAACAATTTATTGGGGCTGATACAATTCCCCTCACAGTTCATACATATACATACATCAACTGTACAAAGCACATCTGTACAGTCTTTGCCCCAATCATCCCCTCATAAGAGATATTTAAATACTGCTGCATCTTCCTCCAAAATACAGGAATTTTTTTGGAAAACAACTTATGGAGACGAAGAAAAGAAATTAGCATTAGCAGAAGGACTTATGTCTTCTCATGTTATTAGTCACAATCATTCCTTCAGATCTATGGACTGTACATCACAAGTTGTCAAAAAGTTAATCAACCAAAAATGTGCCTGTGCTAGAACAAAATCCGAGGCAATTGTGTGTAATGTGCTTTCCCCATATGCATTTTCAGAATTAAACAAAAATCTAGAAAAATTAATGTTCTATCCATATATTCTGACATATATAATCATAAGGATATAAAGTTATTTCCAACCATTATTAGATTATTTTTATTCAGAAACTGGAATAAAAATTAGAATTTTAGATTTTGTTTCTGTGCCCGGAGAAACTTCTAAAATAATTTTCAGTTCCATTATTAATATTTTGGGGAAAAAAATTTAAAACATAAAATGATTGCATATTGTGCAGACAACACGGATGCAAATTTTGGAAGAAAAGCAAGAAGAGGTACAAATAATATTTTTTATAAATTAAACAAAAACCTTAATCAAAACATTATTGGTGTTGGTTGTGCAGCGCACATAATACCTAACACCATTCAAACAGTTGCTGATTTGTTCCCCGTAGATATGGAAAATATTGTTATTAAAATATATTCTTATTTCTATAGATACACTGTGCATGTTGAAATGCTTAAAGAATTTTGTGAAACTGTGGAAGTCGAATATCAGAAAATACTTGGATACAGTAAAACGTGCTGGCTAGCTCTTTTGCCAGCTGTCGAAAGAAATTTGAAAATATACGATCCTTTGAAATCCTACTTTCTATCACAGGATAAATGTCCTAGAATTTTAGAAGAGTTTTTTGAAAAAGAATCTTCAAAACTTTGGCCAGCGTTTGTACACAATCAAGCAGTTCTTTTTCAAAATGTTATAAAACTTATTGAAGGTGACAAAATTTCAGTAATCGAAGTAACAAATAAAGTTAGTAATTTAAAATTTCAATGTCAAGAGCGGTTAGAAAATAATTTTCTTCCGTTACCTATCCATAATAGTATAAGCCAGCTAGAAGAACAAGGTGCAATATATCATGCAGATATCATGAATCATGTTAAAAAATTCTATAATTCTATAGATGCATAGATGATTTAGAAGAGTGGACAGTACATTACAATGGTATTGAACATTTTCATTGGGTTACATTAAAACAAGAACTTAATTGGAATGATGTGCAAAAATCATTCGATCATATTACTCAAAATTTCCCATGTAGTAATATTTCCAAAAATGATATTTTAATGAGGTATCATTATTAAATATATATATTGATAAGGAAAAGGTTAAATCTTGGGCATCAGCAAAAATAACAATAGAGAAAAAATGGTTAGAAATATGTCATAGTCCCTAATAAAATGTAAAAGAAGAAAAGAGAAAAAAATGATTAGGGCAAAGACTGTACAGATGTGCTTTATACAATTGATGTATGTATATGTATGAACTGTGAAAAGAATTGTATCAGCCCCAATAAATTGTTAAAAAAAAAAAAAGAAATATGTCATCATTTTGAAAGAAACCATGTTCATACACTAATGCACTAAAAATTGTGGAATACACGCTCTCCTTATCAGGAACTAATGCTGCGACTGAACGCATTTTTTTCTACGGTAAATAAAGTGTGGACATCAGAAAAATCATAATTAAGTGTTGAGACTTTGAAAGCCATTTTATGTGTGAAATATAATTTAACAAATTCTTGTGAAAATTTTCATGACCTTTTAAACAATGGCAGCAATCTACTAAAAAAATTCACTCAAATGAGAAATATGCCAATGAATAAAATAATACTATACATAATTTTTAATTATTATATTTGTAAATTGTACTTATATGGAAATTTAAAAATATATATTACAATACTATTTTTGCATTGTATGAAAACGTTTGTTGCTCCATATAGACCAAAATTTTAATCAAGAACACACACACATGTCAATGGTGTCCCTGCTTTACCAATGTTAAAATCTGGTCACACATATCAATGGTGTCCCGCTTTACCAATGTTAAAATCTGGTCACCTTACCTTAGTCCCTCTTCTGGCTACCCAACAGTTGCAGCGCTACAGCAACATGGCTGTCAGAAGTTCAAGTTGGATTCTAAAGAGGTCATGCAAGGAGGAATATCATTGCAGGCATTGGCTGGATCTTGGCTCCATTCAGAGACCACCGGAGAACTGTTACCTTGTGTTTCGTTGACTATGCGGAGGCATCCTAACAAGCCATGGCTAAGATTGTGAAGAAGGCGCACTCCAGAGAAGTTAATTGGGCTCTTGTAGAAGCCACATGGATCAATAGGCCATCGTTTGAACAGAAGAAGTGGATACTGCGTGAGTTAAAAACCCAAAAATGTGTGTGTCAGGGCTGTATCTTTTTACCCTAAAATACAGGTAAATACTCTGAGAAACTGGACTTCCTACAGGAAGAAGGGAGCATCAAGATTGGAGGAAGGTTCATTGACTATAATATGCAAATGAGGAAACCTTGCTTGCCGAAGCAAAGAAGACCAGCAGGACTTCCTGATGACGACAGCCTTCATTGGGAATTACAACTCGATGTAAAGAACAAGAATCCTCACTATTGGACACCTGAATAAGCTCGTGATAAGCATAGGAAACATTTGATTTGTCAAGGAGTCATTGACTTGATCCATAATCAATACTCAAGGAAGCAGCAGGCAAGAAATCAAATGACTTGTTGGGGAAATCTGCTGCACAAGCTCTTTAAGGTGTTGAAGAGCCAGGATGTCACTCTGAGGACCTCTTTTGCATATGGAAGCTGCACAGTGTTTAAGGGAGACCACAGAAGAATAGATGCATTTGAGTGATTGTGTTGACAAATGTGGGGGGAGGTCAGACGCTTGCAGGCATCTTCCCTGAGGGCGATCAGTTGCCAGACTTCAGTGGGCCTCACTTCCTGCTGTGAAGAACAGTGAACCCCTGCAGCCATCTATTTACACCCTACTGATAATGGTTCCTATGGCGATCCAGAGAATAGGTCAAAGTTAGGCTGCCATCCTAAATCTAGGATGGCTCATTTTGTCCCAGGTATACTCCCAATTCCTCCTCTTCCTATTGCGTGTCTGTCCCTAGACCTGCAACCCCTTCTTGTGATGTAAGTCTTTACCTGTAATTAGTGGGCTTGCACGCCCCAAAAGCATATAAGCGTTCTCTCTCACTCTCTCGGCTGCCCCTCTCCTCTCCCTTCTACCTTCCACCGTTCCCTTGCCCTCCTTCCCTTCCCCCTCCATTTGGACCATCTAGTGGGGCTGAGGTGAGCATGCTACTATGAAATGTGTCTGACTCCATTATTCCAATAGCTCTTATCTCTCATGCTCTCAATGACTTTAATATAATGGATATATATCTCAACCATTCAATTGTGCTTACTGAACCCATGATTAGTGGGGGGGGGCTGGCACCCCCAACTCATACCACAAATAATATGGAAAGTACCATGAACTGCCAGAAGACTCTATGGCTCCATCCTGGAGAAAGTACAGCCAGGATGCTCCTTGTAAGTGAGCAAGGACAGTGAGACTTGTCTCTTGTGCTTTGGACGTCTTGTCAAAGAGAGACTACTCCCTACTGTTTTCTCATGCTTTATCTACCCTGCCTCGTGACAGAGGTCAGTGAAGAAGGCCGTTAGTGAGATTAATTTCCCCAATGGCAGTAGCAGTCACTTCGAGCATAGCAATTGTACGGATGGCACAGGACTGGGCAGTGTTTCATTCTGTTGTACATGGGATTGCAGTAAGCCTAAGCCAACTCAACAGCCCCTAACTGTAACATGATTTTCCATTCAATATGATGATGAGCAGTTTTCCCTACATGCCACTAAGAAGTCTATTAAGAAATCATTATACATGGTAGCATTTTATTCCATTATATAGATGGGCCATAACTAATTAAAATGCTTTATTATTAGATAATTAAGTATATCCAACTGTGGTTAGCATTCATGAACTTAAGTCAAATGAGAGGTGCATGGAAATACTATGATGGGATCAACATATATAAACATTTTCAAGCCTCTAGGTACATTTTGGAAACTTGCTTTCTAAAGAGAGACATTACTTTGAAACATTTCCCAGTAGTGTGTCAGAGTATATAATTGCAAATTTACTAAATGACAAATGCAATTTCAGAATTTTAACAGAGATATTTTGCTATTTGAGGAAGATGACACTTTTGCAAATGCTTATTAACCATATTCTACAGTTTTTGTTGTTAACTACCTATACATGTATACATGTCTTATACCTGATTTTCTATACAAATATTAGGTTGATTTTTGTTTCATGTTTTTTGCAAGCACTCGTCACAAAGTATAATAATTTTTCTTACTTTACTGATTGTCTAATTTTAATGATTTTTTAAATAGGCATATTTTAATTTTTTAATGGAGTTGCATCTCTTATTATTTAAATTTTTTCCTTTTCATCCAAATAAGATCTGTAGTTTAATGGATAGTCTTTTTTTGTTATAGTCTTATACCAATGTCAATTTCCTGATTTTGAAAATGTACTATGGTTATGTAAGGTATTATCATTAGGTAAACCTCAATAAGAGATACACAGGACTCTATCATATAGGTCAGAATAAACATTCCTATTAGGATTTCCAGTTCTCTAAATCTTTATGGGAGCTGACTACCTCAACTTTCCCCACCACAGAGTTGCTGGTGGTTTTGAACCGCTGACCTTGTAGTTAAAAATCTAAGATAAAATCCACCACACTATAACAAGACTTGTCGCATCATATCTTAAAATATACTATGAAGGTATGACAGCACTGGTGATATCGTGCTTGTCTCCAAGTGTTAATCCAGAGGTCAGTGCTTGACCCCACCAGCTGTCCCTAGGGAGTGAGATGTGACAAAGACCGAGAGCCGTAGAAGCCCTGGGGAACACGTCTGCTCGGCCTTTGGAGTTGCTATGAATTGGAATTGACTCTCCAGGAGTGGGTTTTAGAAAATTTTCATAATAATTAAAACAGAGTGGTAAAGGTATGGTGGATCCCTGATGATCCGTGGTTAAAACACTTGGCTGCTAAACCAAGAGGTCAGTGGTTCAAACCCACCAGCCATTCCGAGGGAGAAAGATGTGGCAATCTGCTTCTGGAACCAACCCTCACAGCCCTGGGAACCCAATGGGCAGTCCGCGGGGGTCCTGCAACGTCACCATGCGTCTGCAGGAACTCGATGGCAGTGGGCTTGGTTTTCCTAGTTTTGTAAAAGGTTTAAGAAATGGCACTGGAGTCACTCGGACTCCAAAGACAAGGTACTTATTACCATTGATGAACCTGAATTTCCTTATGGTTTTAAAAATTGTAAATAATATTAATATATTATATTATCACTTAAATTCTGAGCACCCTGGGTTGGAAAAGGCTATAGATCAGCGGTTCTCAACCTATGGGTCATGAGACCCCTTTCGGGGTTGAATGACCCTTTCACAGGGGTCACCTAAGATCAATCAGAAAACATTTCTGATGGTCTTAGGAACCGAGACACCGCCGCTCCTCTATCCCTCTCCAGGTGGGTCCACCCACATGCAGATACACCCACATACAAGTACCTCTTGGTGGGAAGACTGTTACCCTTGCTACACCATGCTTCAGGACAAAATTCCATTTATTTGTCATTAGAAATAAATATTTCATAATATATAATTACTTATTATTTTGTGATTAATCACTATGCTTTAATTATATTCAATTTACAACAATGAAAATACATCCTGCATATCAGATATTACATGAATATTCATAACAGTAGCAAAATGACAGTTATGAAGTAGCAACAAAAATAATTTTATGGTTGGGGTCACCACAACATGAGGAACTGTATTAAAAGGGTGGAGGCATCAGGAAGGTTGAGAACCGCTGCTATAGATGGTAGTGACAGCCCAGAGTCCATTTGCAGGGTCCCCACAATGTTGAAGCCTCTATTGAATGTTTTCTGGTCATTAACAAAGGATGTAGCTCATCTTGCCCTCAGGCAGAATGTCTTGGAGCTTGAACTGCCTCCACCCCTCCCCAGCCAGCCCAGGGAGGGCAGTCTCTCTCCAAGGGGCTTGCCTAGACCCGTCCTTGATGGAGGTCAGGGGGTTACATATTCATGAGTTGTGATCTATCAGTCTCACCCTGACTGCTTTGGTCAGAACGCCCTGGACCAATTTTGAAATCCCTTCCAGCTGAAGGTTTATGAGCCCCATTCACAGTCCTGTTCCTGCTTCTGTAGTCCACGCCCACCATGTCGTAACTTGTTTCCCAACTGTGAATCTTTTTTTTCCCAAGTGAATATATGTGTTTATTCTTTTTTTTTTCTTTAAATCATTTTATTGTGGACTCGTACAACTCTTATCACAATCCATACATACATACATTGTGTCAAGCACATTTGTACATTTGCAACAAATCATCATTCTCAAGACATTTGCTTTCTACTTCATCCTTTGGTATCAGCTCCTCATTTTCCAACTGTGAATCTTCAGAAGCCATTTTAACCTCATGTCAGTGGCCCCCCCTCATCCAGATGTTGTCTGTTTCTTGTGTTGGCTTTGTCTCTTTTAAGACTTGTTAAGTTTTTTCTTTAAATAATATTTTGGACCAGGTCTATTTTGTGCCCTCAGCAATGTAAAACAATTTTCTACCTGGTTGAGCTACCATGGGGATGAAATAAAGGTGTTTAATATATATATAAACTCCCAGTTGAGAATCCTTAAGTAGCACTGGTATGATAACCTAAAGGTCAGCAGTTCAAAACCACCAGTCTTTCCTCAGAAAGTCACAAGGGCAGTTCTACCCTGTCCTATAGGATTGCTATGTGTCAGAATGAACTCAGTGGGTAAGTGAACACTTCCAGTTCTAGAGTAAATAGCAGTCATCTTGGGCATCCTTATCTAGTGCTGAATATAATTGACTAGAGAAACAAATCCAGTGACAATTCATAAATGTATAAGAAAGAGCTTCATATCAAGAAGTAATCATGCATCAATAAAACAGCCCGGTCCAACTCAATCCATAAGTCTGATACTAGTCCATAAATCCCTCTTCAGACTCACACAGTCACATGCAATGATGCAGAATACAGGAAGATCTTAGGCCAGAGGGTGCAAAGTCTTATGGATCCAATGGATCCTCTCAGGGCTCTGGCAGGCCTCAGAGTGGCTTGTTGGCATGAAGGTGAAGGGAGGGGCGTGAGAGAGAGAGAGAAGATTCCCAGGATCCTCCTTATGAGAAGGCCAAGCCCACAAGGAGGTATCAGCAGGGTGTGACCAGATTGACTGATTGACAGGCTAGACTCTACCTCTTCATGTTCACATATCAAGTTGACATGAAATTATGTAACTACCACAATTGCTAAGCAAGAAACCATCATACCTGTAACATAAACACAGGGACCCTCCTTAAGGTAATCTCTTTCATTTGAAAAGCTTGAGACTTCTGAGAGTAGTGAGCAGAGTAAAGGGGCTAGAGAGTTGTTTCAGGGCCTTGTTCTCTTGAGGGGAACACCCAGCTTTTTATATGTCTTGGGGACTCTGGGAGCTGGGGGGTGGGGTACTCCAGGAGGCCAGGACGGATTGAAGCTGGGCCTCCTTGACGACTGGGGTGGAAAGCCCACTGGGTCTGGAGTTCTGTAACAGAGTCAAATCCTGGCGGACTCCTCTTTAGCCCTGTGACCTTGGGCAAGTTTCATGGCCACATCTACGGACCGGCTCTCCTCAAAGGCAGAGTCGGGAACACATGAAGGTCAGCTTGGGTTACACATGCAAAAGAAAAGGCCCCAGCACTTAATGTCAGTGAAAACTGATGCTCCCGTGGACTGTATGCCGGCTTATGTAAGAAGGTGGCCTCGTTAAAATCTTTCTACCTTTATACTCAGTGAAGGTCACACATCCATCCTGTGCTCCTGCTACCTGAGATGCACCTGGCTCTGATGAGCAGCCTTGGAGCCCACAGACTGGGCTTGGAAGCAGCGAACAAACATGCACAAATGTGCCTTTCCGCAGCGAGGCCGGGCCAGGGGCTAACACCAACGGGCAGCTGCCACCATCTTCCTGCACCGCCCCGATCTTCCCCCTCCTGGTCCCACCCTGAGCGCCCAGGCACCCGCAGCCATAAGGAATGCATTGAGCAGCGCTTGCATTCTAAAGGCGGGGTCAGTTCGCTTAACCCGCCCATTCACCCTCCAACACCCCCCCACACACACACACACACATACACACAGGCTCTGTCCCAAACCGCTTCCCTTCTCCTCGCATGCACGCCTCCAGGACTGGAGGTGGTGCGCTCAGGAAGGGACTGGAGGTGGTGCGCGCAGGAAGGGGCAGGTGGCGATCGTGTTGTGGGGGGGGGGGGGAGTGGGAAGAATGCATGTCCACCTCGGGCAGAGTCAAATAAAAAGACTGGCCTGAGAGCCGTGTCGCCCCCCCCACCCCCCATGTCTCAGATCACCATGTCTTCTTTCTCCTCCTCCCAGGCGGAGTCCTGCTCTCTTCGGAGCCCTTGCCTCTCACAGACTGGTGCCACGACCTAGCTGATGGATGAATGCCAATGTGAGGGGATTGCTGGCACCGGCCCTGTGACAGGCACACCGCCCACCCTCACCCTGGTGCGCGCGCGCGCGCGCACACACACACACACACACACACACACACACTAATGTCATCACATTTCCCGTGCAGAAGCCCACGGGATAAGAGCTGTCCCTAGAAGCTTCATGGCATCATCTGAGAGTGCTTCCCAGGACACCTGATGGGGCACGCTTTCTAAAGTGAGTGAATCCACCAAGCAAGAGTCCCAGCGGATTGCCAGGATAGGGCAGCCAGAACTGGAGAGGAAGCTGTGAAGAGCCAGAGGCTCCCATGAAAGCAGTGTAAGTGAAAGGCTGGAGCGTGGAGGGAGCAGGGGAGGCCTGCTCAGCGCCTGGCCCTGCTGTGCAGAGGGCTACAGGGTCTCTCTACTGTGACCAGGGGGTGCCTGGACTCAGTGGGCAGAGAGAGGCCTGTGACAGGCAACTGAGAGACCCCAGGACTTCCTAGAAGCCATTAAGCTTTACTCAGCACGTGGGACTTCCTTCACAGCCTCTCTCCCAGTTGAACGAGAGAGAGGGTCCTGACACACAGGGTATTTCTTAGGCTATTGGAAAATAACACTAATCTATAACAGGGTGTCAGTTACCCAACTCTAACAAAATAGGTGCTGAGAGTACCTCCCCCTCCACCCCCCACCCCCACAGTATACAGAAAAGAAAAGCTCAGGATGATTCAGTGATTGGGCTAAGGTTCTCCACCACCACCACCACCACCCCCACACACAGTATACAGAGAAGAGACTCAGGATGATTCAATAATTGGGCTAAGGTTCTCCACCACCACCACCACCCCACACACACAGTATACAGAGAAGAGACTCAGGATGATTAAGTGATTGGGCTAAGGTTCTCCACCACCACCACCCCACACACACAGTATACAGAGAAGAGACTCAGGATGATTAAGTGATTGGGCTAAGGTTCTCCACCCCCCCCCACCCCACCCCCCGCCTCCACACACACACAGTATACAGAGAAGAGACTCAGGATGATTCAGTGATTGGGCTAAGGTTCTAGAAGCTCAGAAATGACAGGGCATTTATTCTCTTCTTCTCTAAACCGTCATTTTTCTCCAGAGCACCCTGGCCCTCGGCTCCTGAACACCTGCTCCACAAGGCCCTAGGCAGGGTTTGAAGATGAATCATTGGAGTGGTCATTCATGCAACAAACTTGCGTTTTGATCACTTACTACTTTGTATGGGCTTATTTATTTATAGCACGCCTCATTCCAGAGAGCGCTTCCCTACTTGATATGCAACCAGAGACTACAGTTTTACAGGAGTGGCCATGTGATGAGTGGCCAATGGAACCTAGCCGTTGAGAAGGTTAGAGTAATCCAGAAGGGACAGGTACACAGACCTTGAGGTCCTTCTGCATGACACAAATCGTCCCCTGAGCTTTCCAGTGGCCCAAACTCAACCGGGAAGACACAACCAGGCTGAGATGAATGAAACGTGACTCCCAGAGGCCCTGAGCCAGAGAGAGCTTTCTCCAGTGAGCTGGTGTGAGGTGAGCCCCGCTGGCAGTGAGGGGCAATGTCCCCACAGTGCCCTCCCGGCAGTGCAGCACAGCACACAGCTCAGGGGCACTTCCTCACCTCCTTGCTGGCCCGAGGCCCAGAGTGGAAAAACAGTTCTGAGAAGAGAGAGAGCGCTGTCACCAGGAGGCAACCAGGTCATTCTCTAGCTTGCTCGGCCCTCTGGTTTGCAGCCCTCGCTTCACAAGGACACCAACCAGCTGAAGGCCATCTCCAGGTTTGCTTTGTCTGGCCTCCGCAACGCATGTTGAGGCAGTTAGTTTATTGTGCCAGCCTGGCCGATAAACACATGTGGGATTAATCAAAGGGTGGAGAGATAAATGGCTCTGTGAGCCTCACCTTTTTTTGTCTCTTGCTCTTAGATCATCAGACCAGTGTGCAGCTGCCTTGCTTGTTCTGCTCCTCAATTTGCAAGCTACACTACCTGTGGGACACCTAACCCGTGGACTGTGTCGCTGTAATTTGAGGTTCCTTCAAGACCTGCTTTGCCACACAACTGGAATTTACATCTCTTGAGCTGGGAACTGTCAGACCCTGTCATGTGACTGACTGTTGGTGACCTGCCTTGCTGTTTGCTGCCTGTGCCCGGATAGCCTGAATTGCTCCACAGATCACCCAGGAGTCCTTAAGACTTGAAGGACTGCCAGTGTCTCACAACTGTCTCGGGAGTGAGTTACACTGAACCCTTTTTACTGCTTTATAATTTAATTGTTTATTTCTTATGTTATATATCTATCTGTGTAAATATATATAAAATTATTAGCATTCTGGTTTTGTTTCTCTAGACAACCCTGTCTACCACACATATAAATGATTTGAATTAGTTGTCAACTTTAAATGGTTAGACAGGCTTCACAGAAAAATCCAAACCTGTGGAGTTTCTTTTAAAAATAAGATTGGGAAAAAAAGAGGACCTGATGCAAAGGGCTTAAGTGGAGAGCAAATGCTTTGAAAATGATTAGGGCAAAGAATGTACAGATGTGCTTTATACAATTGATGATGTATATGTATAGATTGTGATAAAAGTTGTATGAGCCCCTAATAAACTGTAAAAAAATCAAATGTAAAAAAAATAATAAAAAATAAAAATAGGATTGGAGTGTGTGTGTGTGTGTGTGTGGTGGGGGTGGGGGGCAGTTTCCACATTCCTGAAGTACAAGAATTGGCTGAGCGAATCCCTCCATGGTTCCCCAAAGGCCTTTCTTTACTTTCAGCTTCTTTGCCTGCCTTCAGGAGTCTGCAGCCTTCATTTGGAGTATGTTGCACTGGGGCACTTTAGAACCAGGCCAGGCATGGAAGACTCAGGGGAGGGCTCAGGTATTCATTTAACAGGTGATTTTTCTGCAAATGGTTTAAAGGCATGGAGGGCTGGGTGGCGCCATATTCATCACTGATCCAGATAAACCAAAAAAATCCAAACCCACTGCCAGCGAGACCATGCTGACTCAGCTAAACTCTAGGCCAGCGTGGAAATGCCCCTGTGGGTTTTCCAAGACTGACTCTCCACTGGCATAGGACGTGCCTGTAGGTTTTGATCCGTAGATGGCTAGGCTAGGACTTTTCTAAACAAAACTTTTGATCAGTAGGATAAGGCTGAGAGGTCAAGGTTATACTCCCTGAGTGGTTACAGTGGGTCTCAACAGTAGTATCACCTGCGGAGTTTTTCAGGGAAAAACTCTCTCTCCCCCCCCCCCCCCCCCACTCCCAGACCACTGAAAACAACACCTGAGGTAATTCCTGGAGCAAAAGCATCAGCATTTTTAAAGCTCTGGGGAGATCCCAATCCTGGGGGTGGGATTTAAAGCTGAGAACCTGCCCAGGGCTGTGTCCATTGAAAAGACCCTTGAGAACCTGAGAAGAATCTCTCTCCAGGGGAGGGCGTAGGATGGCAGAAGCGGAGGTGGAGACAGGGTAAATAAAGGCACTGTCAGATACATTTGACAGGTGAATACAATGGTATCTGAGGGCCCCAAACAAGGGTACTCAACCCAGTCTAGAGGACTCAGACCCTCCCTCCCCACCCCCCAACAGAAGTTTGGGGAAGGTCGCTGTGAGTTAGAATCCACTGCAGAGCAAGTGAGTTTGGTATTTTGGTCTACAGCCAGAGTGGTTTTGCCCCAAACCAATCCCATTGCCATCCAGGCAAGATGCCAGGCACATAAAGAAGGGATGACTCCTAGCCTAGGTAGGGGCACACTCCAAGGCTCTGGGGCCTGAGGATTGTGGGGCTTTGGAAAGGGAAGGTTGTCTGGCATAGCTGGGTTAAGAGAGTCAACCTAGAAGGTGGAACGTGCCAAACCAGGGCCATGAAACTTGACCCTGAAGCCTGGGGGAACCTGCAGAAGGTTGTCACAGATTCATATATGAGGGGGCTTCAAAGAGGTCATGGGAAAATTCCTTTCTTTTCCGTCCCTTTGCCCATGAACTTTTTGAAGCCTCCTCAGATCCTCAGATGTTTGTATTCTAATGTCTGTGGGTTTCATCACCTTTGGAATGGGGTTCTTTTTATCTAATGGCCCAGCAGCAGGTAGTGTGCATGCTACATGTATCAACTTCTGTGGTCTAAGGAGCCGCAGAGACCATTCTCAGGTCAGGAGAATCTGGCTAGTGAACTGAGGCTACAGAAGCTGTAAGAGAAACTGTTAGGTTTCTCTCTTCGGCCTAAATCTCAGCCTCGGTCCTTGGCTCCACGCGAGAAAGATTTCACGCCGAAGCCGGGCTCGTGGTCCAAGTGAATTTAATGAAGGTTCAAAGAAGCGTCAGGTTTTACGCGGCACCCATAGGATTCCTTTGACCATGCGGCCTGGCAGAGACTGCTCCGGGACATGCAAGGATCTCTCACCTCCCACGAAGACCACCCAAGCAAGACAAGACCAAGAGCCCAAGAGACCCTCTCCCTTCCGGTCCCTGCCTTTTCAAGGGTTCCCAGGGGAGGTGTGGTGAACAACCCCAGGTCAATTCCATTGGCTGAATTGCAATCACCCGGCCCAGGTAGGCTGCTCCAGGTGTAACGCCCATCCAAGCCCACCGGCAGGAAAATCCAGCTTTTGTCTTTTGCTGGCTTTCCTGGGCATGCGTAAATGGACTTCCCAATTCCCTAGGCTAAGCTACCTAACAAAACTTCCCCTCCAGCCAGTGCCCTGAATTCACACATCTAGCCCCCTAAACTGTGTGAAAGTGTGCTTCTGTTTTTCAGGTGACCCACATGTGGTACTTCTGTTATAGCAACACTAGCTAATAACCAAGACCAGAGTTTCAAAGCAAGGGGGTTCTGGATGAACAAACACTCCTGACAGGCTAGAGCTACCCAGAAGGGCTTCCTGGAGGAGGTCAGTCTAGAGCTGAAGGATGGGTAGTTGGGGAAAACTGCCCAGGAGGGGGATTAGGTGGGGTATTCTGATTGCCTGTTGCAGTGAAAGCTCTTGAAAGTCTTTCCCTTCCCCACACGGAGGGCCTCTTGAAACCGTTGGAATCCCAGGCTGCTTGTATTAAAGACGTGTTTGTCTGGGTTTGTTTTTTTTTGAAAGCTGTGGTTTCTCTTGAACAGATTCAGGGCCCCATCCTTTGACTGGGAACCAAGAAGGAATGAGTACAGCATCCTCTTGCCCAGAGAGCTCATTACTGAAAACCGTGAACCTCGCCAGGGTGGATGGCGTCACGGACCTCCGTCCCCCAGCAGCTTCTAATTTCTAATGGTCAGAGTTTTCAGTACATTTTTATGGCCTACCCCAAAGCCAGTTGGAAGCGTTTTTTCCACAAACTCTCCCTGAGACAAGTAGCCAGTTTTCATATATTAAAATGAAAATGTCAAGAGTTGTTAAACTATTAAAAACAATAGTACAGGCTCATTTGCGAGGCCTTGGTGCAGGAAGCCTGGATCAGCGTCCAGTGGCATCTGCCCGGATCTTCCTGCAATGCCTGGTGGTCAAGGGAGATCAAGGGCCACAGTCACTTCCTTACCCACTCGTTCAGCAAACACTGGGCATTAGCTGGGTGTCCTGGCAGCACAAAAGTTAGGCTGCTTACTGAAAAGACGGTGCCTCTTCAGGAGAAAAATGAAGCCTCTACTTCCCCAAAGACGCCCCTGTGGAGTTCTACTCGGTCCTATAGGTTGCTCTGAGTTGGAATCAGCTTGATAGCAGTGGGCTCCAGGGCCCAAGCTGGGAACCCAGGTGAGGGGGTGGCTCGAGCTTGAATCCCCCATCCCCTCCACCCTCTGGGGCTCATAGTGCATTGTAAATGACAAACGGGTTTTCACAAGGTGGTATGTACAAGTAGGTCCTGTTATCCTTCCCTTTTGGGGGAGGAGAAAGGCAAAGCTTTTAGAGGTTAAGTAACTTGACCAGAGTCCCAGTTCCAGCACTTGGCGGTAGGCATTTCAAGTCCAGATGCTCAATGGGTGCCTGTTACGTAACAAACACACCAAACTCATTGGGGAAGAGGTACAAGATGCTTAGCTGCCCTTCTAATCAGTCCAGCATCCATTTCCACCGCGGAGCCCTGATTCCTGATTGTGTGTGTGTGTGTGTGTGTGTTTAGGAGTTCCTCATTTTGAGAAGGGCCATCTAGCCTCCACCCCCTCCCCCAAATGCCTTCACTATGAAAGGCAAGTCCTTCCTCCGTCTCACCCCCTGCCTGGGAACCGGTGCTTGGGACATCCAACTTTGGCCAGTGAGACGCTCATTCTTGAACTGACTCTTGAGCAAGTGATGAGGGCCCCCTCGGAGGTCAAAGTTGCCTGGATCAGACTGTGCCCCACAGGTCGCCTTGGCCGTGGGGAACTCCTGTGACACTGCCCTGCTGGGCGGGCTCTGGTTCGTCTGTGAAGCCTCATTATCTCAGGTGATCCCCCTCTGCCTTAAGATGGCCAGAGCGGGTTTCGGTTGTCTGTAACCAAGACTTCTGACTTGACACAAGGTCACAGGTCTTCATCTCATTCACAAAGCCAGCAGCAGCGAATAGGCACCGCCCAAAGGGGTGGACAGAGGAAACCTGGAGACTGTGCATCAGCATGGTCTGTTTTTCTTTGCAGGTGTGATATTCCACAAGTAAAGGGGAAGCGTGCATAACATTAAAGTTTTAGAACAGAAAACGTGTTTGGGGTCCAACTTTGAGAAATATCATAGGCAACAGTCGTCCCCACTGGGGCCCTCGGGAGCGATCTACCTCCTCAAAAACTAGCCATGATTGCTTCTGGGGTCTCCCTGCTGAGTTCCAGACCTCTTGACTCTTCAAGCCACCATCCACCTGGCGCAGCTACAATTTCATTCCCATCTAACAGTTTCAGGATTGTGATGGTTAACCTGGCTGGGCTAGGGGGTCCAGCAGTGGGGTCAAACACTGTTCTGGTTTCTGTTATGAAGTAGATACCTGTGATTGAATCAGTGGGCCGTAAATAAAGTAAATTGTAAAGAAGTGTAAGCGAGAAGTACAGAAATGGCCCTTTTTGCCCCTGAGGTCTGCAGCCTAGAACTGATTGGATGAGGCCCACTCACATGATGGAGGGTCACAAGGGCATTTCCCCTCGGTGTTTTCTGTCACTTTGCCTTTCATGATGATGTCACCTTACCTGTAATTCTGAGACTTAAGTTTGTAGGAATCTTCAGCCTATTAGCTGATTTTGAGCTTGCCAGCTCCCACAATTATGTACACCTGTTACTTAAAAAAATCAATCTCTCTCTCTCTATATATATATGTCTTAGGCATATGTCTTATGCATAATATGTACATATATTGTAGATATATTTGCTTTATGTATAACATATATCCATAAAAATCAAACATGTTGCCATTTTGACTCATAGCAACTGTGTAAGATAAGGAAGAACTTCCCCATACGGTTTCCAAGGTGGTAAATCTTTATGGAAGCAGACCCCACATCTTTTTCCTTTGGAGCAACTGGTGGGCTTGAACCACCAACCTTCTGGTTAGTAGTCAAGCCCTGAAATTCTGTGCCACCAGGGTCCTATCTATCTATCTGCACGTGCACACACACACACAACGTATATAGAAGAAGTCTAAAAATGGAGTTAAAAGAGAAATAAACTTTTCACAAGCTTTTTCAAGCCCCCTTGTTAATGTGTGTGGGTATACATACTACATATACTGGAAAAAAAAAAACCAAACTCACTGCCATCAAGCCAATTCTGGCTCATAGCAACCTTATAAGAGAGTGGAACTGCCTCTATGGGCTTCTGAGACTTAACCCTTTACAAGAGTAAAAGTTTCATCTTTCTCCCACAGAGTAAGAGGTGGGTCCAAACCGCTGACCTTGGAGCTAGCACCCCAACATACATAACAACTATGCCACCAGGGCCGTGCAGTCTTGTGAACATAGAGGAGGGGGACTTCAAAAGGGTTTTGGAAAAGATAGAATTCAGACAGTGGAAGTTTTCCACAAACTTTTTGAAGCCACTCGTGTGTGTACTCCCTGATTCTGTATCTCTAGGACCCGAGGACAAGGGCCACAGAGACACAGGCAGAAGTCACACCCACGGCTGGCTCTGCTGAAGGTGCGCTGCGAACAGAGGGACAAGAGAGTAAGAGGCAAGAAGCCCCACGTCTGTTTGCGCCTCCGCTCAGCTGAAAAGGCCTTGGAGAGAAGGGCCAGCTTAGGACGGATTCCCTGTGACTGTCAAGGGGTGGGAGTGGACTGCTGGCAGGATGGACCAGCCATTTGAGTGGGAAACACTCAACCTTGTGCCAGCTCCTACCTGTGGAGAGGACCGGCTCCCACTATCACGCCAAGGCTGGTGACCAAATGTAGGCGTTGGTTCTGAAGAGCTTGTGAGTAATCGACTCATGGCTTGAGCCTGCCTATGCTCTTCTTGGCTGCAGAGACCTGGCCCCATCTCTCTCTCTCTCTGTACTCACTTTCTCTCACTCTCTTTTTGGGTCTAGCTCCCTTAATAACACTGTCTTGGCTCACACATGATGCCTGCTGCCCAACCAGCACTGCAGAATTCCCAGGAGCCTCCTTCCTGATCGCTGACTCTCCTGGATTCCCTTCCCTCTTCTCTTCTAGCCTCTCCCACCCCAGCCAGCACACACAGACCTCTGTCCAAGCCTGCCAGGTGGGCTCCAGACCCCAGTGATCTGAGCCACAGCTGAAACTGGGAGCTCTCAGCTCACACACTCCTACTCCAGGACCGCTCCCAGACAGCCCCGGCCCAGATGTTTCTTCTCTGCTGAGGCAGGAGGTGTATGTGACCTGGAATGGTGACCTTGGAAGAGGCTGTAACACAGACGCGTAGCTCAGAATGGTCCCAGCTACATCTTGTGGAGCTATTTCCCCAAGAGGCCTGAAGATCAGGAAGCAGAATGAATAAAAGTGGGAGACTGGTCCCAGGGTTTCCTCTGGGAGCATTAACAGAGTGAAAATCGCATCTTTGAGTCACCATGGTGTTCCTGGTAGCTGGATCATAGCATCCCCCAAGCTGAAAGAGGTCCTGAAGGTAGTTTAGATGTGCCCCCACCCAGACAGGAATTCCCTTAGGAATACATCCGATTATCACATATTCTGAAATATACAACCAGGGAGTTTTATTTTTATTTGTTTATTTTTAAATCATTTTATTAGAGGCTCATATAGCTCTTATCACAACCAGGGAGTTTTAAAGGCTCTTTCTTGACATAAAAAAAAGCAAAACTCTGGGGAACTGCTAGAGGTCTGACCAAGGCATCATGAGCTACATCTCTGGCAGGGAAAGCGAGTTCCCTGACCAAATGATGGATCATATGCTGACAAGCTTTCTCCTCCTCAACAAACCCTCTTCTCCACCTGGACATGAGGAGCTGGGGAACTCGATTCGGAAGGTCTCCTCCAGCTGCTGTAGGTATCGGCCTCTGAGTCCTGTACCTAAGGTGTCCTCGCTCTGGGACCTTGCTGTCGTCACTGCCTAGTCTTTTGCTGTCCTCTGATTATTTCTGGAGCAGTTAGGTCTTGTCTCTATGAAATGCCCAACAAGGGGTCTGGCCCCCAGGGTCTTTCCCCAAGCAGCCCTTCTCCCACCTGTCTGCCATCCAGTGGATTTGACACACAGGAACCCTGTAAGACAGAGCTGAACTGCTTCTGAAACTGTGAATCTTCACAGGTGCAGATGCTCCACTTTTCTACCATGAAGGGGCTGGTGGGTTGGGCGCAGGTACTCTGTGGTTAAGAGCCCAGTGTTTAACCCACTGCTCTACCAGGAGTCCTGATAAAATGGTATCGGTTCAGAAAATACCCAGTGTCTGGCTTTTGACTAGAATGCTAGCTAATCTATTGTTTATAACCACACTCTTTTTCATCATGTCAATCAAAAGCTTTGATTGGTTAGTATATCTGGGTTTAATTAATGAAAACAAGCGAGCATAGCTATAAAATAATGTTATTTTAACAAATGGATTTTGGTGGGAAACTCTTTTATAAAAAATTTTTTAAAGACCCATGATGGAGAAAGATTGACTGGGTAGTGCTGCTACTAAAACCTCTCTTGCTGCGACCCCATCTGCCTAGGCGATCCAGTGCCGCTATAACAAAAATACCACACGTGGGTGACTTTTAAAGACACAGGTTTATTCTCTCCGCCTGCTGGAGACTAACCAGAGTCTCTCCCACCAGTGATCCCTGTGGGGGTGTCTCTCCGGTTTCTGGTGTCACTGGGCTTGTAACCTCATCTGCTTCTGCCTTCCTGCGGTACCTTCCCTCTGCTTGCATCTGTGTCTATTCTAGGTTTTTCATGACTTCAGGGGAAGGGGTTAGGTTTTGGACCTACCCCATTTCCTATTCGGGTATGACCTCATTAATAAAGCCAAAGAAACCCCCTATTTCCAAACAGGAAATGAGCAGAGGTCATATGTACAGCGCTCAGGATTTCAACACTTTCTGTGGGTGGGGTGCGGTGGGGACACACACATTCCAATCCCTAACACAGTCATCACCGGTCTCCTTGCCCCTCCCACTCTTTGAAATTCCTGAATATTTCAAACATGCTAGAAAAAGACCTGAGACTTGAGAAAGGGGAGGATAAAGGAGGACAAGTATGAACCAGCCAACCAGGTTGGTCAAATCCTAGCATTTCGCTAACTTTGCTTCAAATCTTTCTCCTTTTTATAAAAATAAAATACTGTAGACAGAATTAAACCCTTGTGTATCACTTGCTGGTCGATCTCATTCTAATTCCTCCCTTCTCAGAGGAAGCTACCCTTCTAAACATGGCATTTTACTTCCCCAGGCATGTTTCCATGCTTTTACGGCCTGGCTGGATGTGTAACATAGTTAACATAGTTTTCAGTGCTTTAAAGTTTTTGTATATGATTTTACCCTCTACTGATTCTGCATCTTGATGGTGTTTTTTTCTAGACGGTACCTATGCAGATGCTTATAGTTTACTCTCGTGATATGAATATATCACAACATATCTATGTGGGAACGGTTGATGGACAATTCTTCAATTTCCTGTGAGAGTCCCAGTGGCTCTAGACCCTCACCCATCCTGATACTGAGACTCTCCACTCTTTGCCAGTCTGGTGGATGGAGATGAGGTATCACAGTTGCTTTAATTTGCATTGCTCACATAACCAGTGACGCTGAACACCCTTTCATATTTTGGGCCACTTGAATTTCCTGTTGATAGCCTTAACCCATTATTTTTTAAATGGGTCATTTGCCTGTTCCTTGCCCACACGCTCAGCTCCTCCAAATCCTAAAGCAAATTCGGATCACAACACACCGCCTCTGCTCTAGACTTTGCCACAGGACTCTCTCTACACTAAGCCCTGCACAATTTCTAAGCATGTGCACTGTGCCTGGTGTGGCTGTGGACTGAAATTCAAGCTCAGTTCATTAAGCCCTGTTCTTACCTGCCTTCTGCTGCTTCCCTCCCCACACCTGAGCTCCATTTCCACCACCCCATCCACACATAATTTGCCGAGCCAGCAATGCACATAGCATTCCCTTCACCTGAAATATGTGCTTGCCTGTCTCCACCTCCTGCTCAGATGCTCCCTTCTCCATGACACCTGTGCTCTCCCCTCAATTCAAAGTTAGAGCTTCCGTCTGTGAACCATCACTGGTGACACCATACCTTTCTTGTGGCATGAATAATTTCCTGTAGTGTTTTAACAACTCTCATTTTGCATACCGCTCTTTAGTTTACAAAGTCCCTGCTCCTTTCTTATCCTTGTTTGACTTTTGTCTACGCAACATCCCTGTGATACAGGTTAGCATAATTTCCTACCTCTGAACAGACAAGGAAGCCAGGCCTCACAGGAATGAGCTTACCCAAGAGTCCACACTGGCTCAGAGGCCGGAGGCCCAGCTGGCTTGGCGGGACTCCCCTAACCCCGGAACCAGTCCCTCTTTTTGATGTCTGTGTGCTGTTCACTGCTTACGCAGCATCTGAATTTGGGACTTTGGGATCCGTGTTTTGGACTTACCTATATGACCTACAGCTCCCAGAGGCAGGGGCCAGGGGGGTACACTCCATGAACTTATAGCTAATTTACAAAATTAGAAGGAAACACCAGCTACAATAACAATAATCACTACTATATGCCCTTTGAGTCCTGGTGGTGCCATGGGCTAAGCATTAGGCTGACAAACACAAGGTCAGTGGTTCTAACCACCACTCACTCCACATGAGAAAGATGAAGCTGTCTGCTCCCATGAAGATTTACAGTCTCAGAAGCCTTTACAGCAGTGGTTCTCAACCTTCCTAATGCCGCCACCCTTTCATACTGTTCATGTTGAGGTGACCCTCCCAACCATGAAATTATTTTCATTGCTACTTCTTAACTGTAATTTTGCTACTGTTATGAATTGGGCGACCCCTGTGAAAGGGTCATTCAACCCCAAAGGGGTCGCGACCCACAGGTTGAGAACCACTGCTGTACAGGGTTGTTATGAGTTAAAATTGACTCAGTGGTGATGGATTGGGTTGGGCTGGGCTCTAGGTTTGAGATGTAGCCATTGGACACCAAGGCTTTTGCATACATTTGCTCTAACCTCCCTACAACATGAGGAAACTGAAGTTTAAGAATCGACACCCAGGGTCCTAGGCCCTGGACCTGGTATTTGACCTTGGCATATGAGACTCAGAGCCCAGCCTCTGCCCCAAGCATCCCAAAGGCGAGCACAGTTCAGGGGCCAGTGCCAGGGCTCTCCTCATGCCACCAGTGTGTCCAGAGTAGGGACACATGTTCTCCTGACAGAATGTGGACAGAGAATACAGTCGTTCGGGCCTCTTTGGGACTTGGAGAACCTGCCTGGCAGGTCTTTCTCCCCAGTTTTCTTTTGGGGCACAGGTAGAGAGGGAGCGGGCACTCCAGGCTGTACGGTTCTGCGTTGGGAAGAGGGAGCTGCAGGGTCAAGGGGCGGAAGGCTGCGGGAGGACTTGGGCAGGTCTCCTGGATCTCCCAGCAGGGAAGCTGAAGACAAGGCTCAACAGGACTACAGGTGGGAGAGACCGTCCTCTGAGGCCAGGAGGCAGAGGGCCAGGGGTACATCACTTGATCATGGACAGGGAAGGCTCTAGAGTGAGGCTGCTGCCCACCTGGCTACACCCATGGAAAAGCAAGCGCTCTCAGACTCTTGAGGGTACCTGGGGAGTGTGATGGTAGCAGATGAGAGGAGTTGGGAGTTGGGGGTGGGGCGTGGCAAAGGATGGGTAAGAGGTTGTTGGCAAGTTGTCTGAAATTCCTTACCCTTCCCCACCCTCAAAGAGTTAAGTCTTGGTGGGGATCTGCCGGACTTTTCTGCCCACAGGAGCTGAATGGAGACAGGCGCATGCTCCAATCTGCTATCCCTATGCCTGTGTATATAAAGTCGCTCTGAGTTGGAATCACTTAATGGCAGGGCGTCGGTTGGGTGTGACTGTGCCCAGTGTCTTTCTGGGGTCACTGGTGTTTTGAAGTTGCGCTCTATGTGTAGGCAGTTCCATCTGTATGTTGTTTCCCTACGGCGTTGGTTGTTGGTGTGCGGTATCTCGTGTCTTGTGTTGTGCACGTCTCCCGTTGTGTACAGTTTCGGTGGCGGGGCTCTGCTGTGCTCACTGTCTCTCTGTGCTGTCTGCGTGTGGACAGTGACTGTCCCTGTATTGTGGGCTGGTGCGTTGTGTCCCTGCTCCTAGGGACCGCTTGCGGACTGCCTGCGCCGCAAGTGCAGGGCGTGTTCACCCGCTTGGGTTGCTCTGGGTGTGTACTGTGAGCCTTGTGTGTCCGTGCCAAGTGCCTGCACCTCTCCGCCGCGCGCCGGTGCCAGCGTATGTCTGGGCCCTGTGCACACCCGTCTCGGTGTCTCCCCGGCAAGTGGGCATGTCGCGCGCCGGTGGCGCTGGCGCTGAGCCTCGGCAGAGTGGCCGAGTCGCGGGGCGAGCTGCGCGGCTGGGTCCGCGCCCCGCGCCCGGTGGAGCGTGCGAGCCCCGGGCGGCGGGGACGGAGGACCGCCGGCTCCAATGGCGAGGCCAGCGCGGCCCCGGCTAATTACATAAGCGGGACGTCAATAATTCGCGGGAAAACGCGAAAAAGATGGCGTCCCGCGCCCAGGGGGCCCCTTCCTGAGCGCCCCGGCCCCTCCCTCCTCTCCTCCTCCCCCCGCTCTCCCCGCGGCGCCCCCGCCCCGCCCCGCCCCCGCCAAGACCCCGACCCCGGCCCCACGGGCGGACACTCGGCCAGGCAGCCGCGGGCCGCGCGCAGCCACCTCTGCTGCCGATGCTCCCGGTGGCCAGACTCCAAGTGGGACCGGCGGACACGCAGCCTGGCGGTGAGTCCCGCGCTGCAGGCGGCCTGGCGGCGCGGGGGGGGACTGCTCCATGGTCCCTTCTGCCCCTTCACACGCCCTCTGGGAAAGCTCCCCGAACTTCCGCGGGGCCACCGCCCCGGGGGGTTGGAGTCCTGCCGAGCCGGCGCGAGGGGGGATGGGAGGTGAGCCGTGCCGGCGGGGTGGCGGGAGCCCCCGGAGCCCTGAGTCTGCTGGGGACACGGTGACAGGTCGCTAGCCCCTTGCTCCAAACCTAGACTTTCCGTGCTGGCGGGGGCAGGCGGGGGCTTTTGGCATTTTGCTCACGTCCGAAGTTGGGCTGCGGCATCTGGGGAGGGGGAGGCTAGGCGTGCAGCCACCGAGGCGGCGAGCACTTGAATCGGAAAGGGGTAGTCCGCAAGGTCTCTCTCTCTCTTTTTTTATTTCCCCTCTTGAACACCCTTTTTTTAAAAAAAAGCCAACGGCCGCCCGGGAGAGGCCCCGGCGCATGAATCATCTTTGCTTCCTGCCCCCGCCTGGCCCCGCGCTCCGGTACCGGAGGATTTGAACTGGACGCGGACGGGAACCCGCAGATGGGTTTGAATCAGCCAATCACAGCCCGCTGGGGCCCGCTTCGGGAGGGGAGAGGCCGCCTCCCGGACCCCCCACCCCACCCCGCCTGGCCCCCAGCGACGCGGCCGCCCAGCCGGTTCCCTGCTGCCCCGCGGAAGAGGAAGGTTCGCTTTGTGAACCTGTGGCTGCCGGCCGGGGGGCCTAACCGGCGGGGACCTCGAAGGGCCGTAGGAGCCAGGTGCCAGGGCAGACCAGGGAATTAGATTGCATCCTCTACCCGCACCCTATGCACTGTCCTCCAGCAAAGAAAACCGAGGGGGGGCGTCTGGAGGGCCGCGGGGATGGGACTGGACCTCCTCCTAGAGACCCAACCCTGCTCACCTCAAGCCCCCTCAGCCACCTTCGCGCTTTCACGTGCACACCCACAAAATCATGGTACACACATGTATGAGTTTCATGGGCTCGCTGTTCATCATAGTGTCGCACTCGAGTGCACAATCACAGGGGAACCCAGCGCCTGGCTGACAGGGGGAGGGTGTCAGGGTAACGGGGCACAGGAAACAGCAAGATGGTTGGGCTGGCATGGAGTGTGTGGAGGGGCATGGCATGGAGCCAGGCCAGCTTGGAGAGCTGGCTGTAAAAGGGCATTTGGACCTTGTTCAAAAAGCACTGGGGTGGGGTGGGGGGGCATCGGAAGGTTATTCTGAAAAGATGGTTTTAGAAAATGGGAATAGGTGAGACCCAAGGGAAGGGTCTAGTGGGCGGGCAAAAGACCAGGGAGTGGCCTGTTTTCATACTAGGTGCCCCCATAGCTGGCACCTTCCCCATCCCAGGTTCCTTACACAGACAGGTGAGCATAAGGTTTATGAAAGTTATTGGATGAATGAATGACCCAGCTTTTAAAAGATGAGGTCTTAACTTAGACCAGCGCAGAGGGGCAGGAAAGGGGGACGGTGGCCAGATGTCACCGTGCAGAGGTGGTCACTGGTTGGGGAAGTGTGAGCTACTGCAGAGTTTCTGACACCCTGGCTTATCATTGGCAGGAAGGGAGAATGCAATTGGGGAGCAGCCTGTTTAATAGAAGAGTAAGAAGCAGGGATGGAGGGAATGGCATGGGGATGACTCAAGGGGTTGGAGCCCCTTTGTTTTGGGTAAAAGCCCCCGTGGGCTTCAGTGTCCCTGAGTCCGGTGCCATGAAACCACCCCATAACTGAGAACCGAGAGAGGGCTTACAAAGACACAAGTGGCCAAGTCAGCACCAGTTCGGGTGTTTTCCCTGGTGGGGTCTCAGGGTAGGGTGAGGGGGATGAAAACTTCCCAGGTGGAGAAGGCCCTCCCCCAGAGAGAAGTGTGTTTGATTAAAGGGAAATGCCCCAGGCACTAGATCATGGCCATAGATCAGGCCCTGGGCTGTGAGCCTTGGCTGTGGATTAGCAGAGAAATGGTCCCGCTTCAGAGGCAGCGTAGTAAAGAAGCCCAGATACAGTTGGGTATGCATTGGGCTGTCAATCCCAAGGTCCTTGGTTCCGGTCCACCAGCTGCTCCTGGGGAGAAAGATGAAGCTGTAGGCTTCCGTGAAGATTCAGTCTCAGAAACTCTTAGGAGCAGTTCCAACTATGGGTCCGAACCAACTCAATGGCAGTGATTTGGCTTTTGGGGTCATTTTTGGTATGGGTGGAAGGGGCCCTTGTGGTGCACTGGCTAAAGCACTCGGCTGTTACCCATCATTCCATTGGAGTGGGGAAGAGCCATCAGTCTGCTCCCAGAAAGATTTATAGCCTCCAAAACTGTCTGGACCATTCTATTCTGTCCTATAGGATCCCTGTGAGTGGGAATCACAGGTAGCGGGTATGGTAGCAGGAAGAGAGGATCTCCCCTTTACTTAGCAATCAGCTCAGCTCATTAGGAAACATGGCTCTGCCTTTGTCCACCAGCCAGCCACTTCCCCTGGTAAGTTTCCGTTTCCCCGGCTGTAAAATGAAGTCTCCTTTTACAGTGCTATCCCGAGGAATCTCAAGATGGTAACACGTCCGGCACATGGCCTGGCTGCATATATATTTGTGGCCTTCCTGCCCCCGGTGGGCAGCACGAAGCCAAGGAATCAAACCCAAGTTCTCTTTCTCTACCAGGGTTAGTAGAAGCCGATGGAGAATCGAGCTCTGGACCCAGGGATTCGGGACTCCTATGGCGCCACCAGCCACCCCTCCCACAAGGGGGCCCTGGAGAAGGCCAGGAGCAACATCAGAGACCTGATGTCCAAGCTGACTGAGGGCCAGTATGTGCTGTGCCGGTGGACAGATGGACTGTATTACCTTGGGAAGATCAAGAGGGTAAACCTTGCCTCCCTGCCCCCTGTTCCCAGGCACAGCATCTTCTCACTCTGCAGAGAGAGGGAAACAAATCCCTTCCTTGCCCTTGAACCCAAGTGAGGGGGGAAGGGGCAGAGCCTGGTTTTACAGGCGCCATCTTGCTGCCACCTTATTTAAACGGGTTCTTTAGAAAAGTACTCCGAGAGCCGAAGAACAGCCCCCGGAACCCAGGACCGCCTGGTGGGCTCTGTCCCTTATCTGGGACATTTCCAGGAACTCAGGAACTGGGAGCACATTCCCCCCAGGAACTTCCACCCTCTTGTCCTGGGCTGGCTCTACTTTCTAGAACACACGAAGTGGCTCTAGGGAAGTTCCTGTTCCACCTTGGCTTCCCCCCCCCCCCCCCCCCGAGCTACTTCCTCACACGGCCCCTCCCTTTCTGCACCACAGGTCAGCAGTTCTAAGCTAAGCTGCCTGGTGACTTTCGAAGACAACTCCAAATACTGGGTCCTGTGGAAGGACATACAGCACGGTGAGTGCTCCTGCGGTTTGGGGTACCCATGCCCTCAGGTCACCGCTCCTTGACCGACCACCTTCCTATTTTCCCTTTCTCCATCTTCTAGTCTTGACACCTGGCCCAGTCCAGGGAGCCCGCCCCACCCCCACCCCAGCTCACCTGAGATGGGGATCATAAGAGCAATTGTGCATTTGTACGGAAGGCACTTTAACTGCAGCCGCCATCCCCTGAGTCCCCATAACCTCTTTCAGAAGGCAGGACAGGTGGGCTGAGTGACTCGGCTAGGTGCTCGGACAGCCGGGACTGCTCTTGGGTCTGCTTCACTTTCGGGCTGCACGTGGTCTCCTGCACAAAGCTCTGGGCCCGTCAGGGACTAGGAATGGAGTGGGACACAGGTGTTCAGTCGGTCTGAATGGTCACCTCTAGATGGGAACCTCGTGTCCTCTAGTGACATGTGAAGACAATGCTGGAGGAGCTCTGTCACTGAGGACAGGAGAAAGACCTAGAAAGCAGAGTGGGACCAGGGGTGTGACAACCTACCGACATACCTGAGAGGGAGTGGCCCCAGCTTCGAGGGTTGAAAGGAAGCTGGGTTGGATCTGCACCTTTGATGCCAGGATTCTGACACTCACTCAGTTATATAGAGACTCGTCCCCACCCAGCCGGTAGTCATTCAACCGACACCCCTTGGGTACTTGCATGATCAGGGCCCTGTGGGGAATACAGAATGGAATCGGTCCGACCATCCTGCCCTCAGAGAAGTAGCATTCTCTCACAGAGATGCCGCTGTTCTCTAATCCCATATGCAAGACAGACACAATCAGCCACGGCCCAGAGCTCCAAGCAGCCGCGACTAATCAATCTAGGAGCCCTAAATGACTAAGAGTTTGCTGCTAAATGAAAGGTTGTCAGCTCAGACCCAGCAGCCCTGCAGGAGAAAGGCCTGGCGAACTATGCCTAGCAGACCCTACGAGGCACTTCTGCGTTGTCACAAGGAGTCCCGATGAATTGACAGGGACTCGATGGCACCCAGCAGGAACGAAGACTACTCACAGTTGGCATGAGAGAAGGAACCTGTTCGCCATTTGCATGGGAACGGGGAGAGAAGAGCAGGTTGTAGGATTGACCTTAGGCCAAATTCTCGCCCTGCCACCAACTAGTTGTGTGTTCTTAGCCAAGTGATGGAACCTAGCTGAGTCTCAATTTGTTCATCCCAAAAGGGGGGTCATGCGATGCTGGCCTCTCAGAGTGGTGGGGGGTCGATGAGCTCATCCACTTGTACTACTAATGCTGCTCCCCAAAGGTGACCGTGAGAGCAAGGCAGTGCCTAAAGAACTTGTTCTCCTCAAGGACAGATTCCACGAGGCTCAGCTGGAGAACAGCTCGTCCCCCCTGCCTGACTACTGCTGCTTAGTGGCAGAATGGGGGCCCCTTCCTGTCAGGACAGTGGCCCTTCTAGCGTCTTTCCAGATGAGAGCATAGGCTGGGAAGTAGTAACTGATGGATCAGTTCCTTAAGTCAGAGTGAGGTTCTTCTAACACCCTCTGTGGGCACCCTTTCCTGGGGCCATAAGCAGGATGAAAAGGTATTCATGAAATATTCATGAAATATGCAACCCTGTGAATTGATCTCGATTCAAAAGAGCCATTTAAATTATGAGACAATTGGAAACATGTTTTGGGGTTGGTTTTTTTTAATATACGAAGAAATTACTGTTAATGTGGAACAGAATTTCAAATTCTCATGGAACCAAAACTTTCTGAAGCCACTGAAGCTGACTGAACCCATGACACTCTTTCTGAGGTCATTTTAAAACCTTAAACCAAAAATATCCCCCAAAGTGTTCTTCAAACAATTACCAAAACCAAACTCACGGCCATAGAGTCGATGCCAACTCATAGCGACAGAACAGGGCTGAACTGTCCGTGGGGGTGTCTGAGCCCGTAAATCCTTCTGGGTGCAGATAGCCTCATCTTCTTCCCTCGTAGTAGTTGGTGGTTTCGAACTGCTGACCGGTTACTAGCCCAATTTGGTACCCACTGTGCCACTCGAGCTCCATTTAAACCAAACCATAGTTCAGTTAAGTCAGCAACTGAATGTCTGCCTTAAGCCCTGTTCCCTCTTTTATCTCCTGTACTCTCTTAAAGAACTGCCTGTATGGGTTCAAACGGGCAACAGCAGCCAGAAAGGTTAGCCAGGAAGCTCGGGGCCAGGAACATCCTGGAAACGGAGAGTGAGACTTGTTACACAACTTGAAGGAATCCGAGTCTCTGACTTATCCATGGAGAAATCTCCGAACGGGATAAGGGTGTTTTGCTGTGTCTATTTCTCACATCAACAAAAGTAAAAGAAGATATTTTAAAGTGTAGTAGCAAAAAAGGGAAATGGTAAAACTTCCTTAGTACAGTAAAGGTGCTGTAATGATATTGTTTAAAAGAATCCGATCTTCCAGAGACCCGTAGTGAAAAATATACCAAGTTTCCACACTCGGGAAAAATGGCTTGGTGTCTGAGACTTGATTCAAAAGAATGCAGGAGTGGGTGGGAGTAGAGTTGGAAGAAGACTGCCCGGGAGCTCATAATTATTGATGAGAACACGGAGTTCATTTATAATATCATGTCTGTTACGAATGCTTTAGCTGTTTTTAAATTTTTCACATAATAAACTTAAACATAGGCACCATAAACCCGTTTCACCCAACAAGAGAGGCAACAGGAGGTGGGCAAAGAAAAAAAGGACTTGTCAAAACTGCCATGGGTTTGAATCGCACCTCACCTATGGACTCCAGTCTCTGGACCTTGATGTCCCAGTCTTTGTGATGGGGTAACAACGCTGGACAGACTTGAGCTAGGCCTGCAAGTGGCAGCGAATCAGCAGCTGGGATGTGAACTGCAAACAGTGGTTGACACTGGAGGGCCTCTCTTTCAGCCGGTGTCCCAGGTGAGGAGCCCAGGTGCAGCATCTGCCTGGGGAAGACTGCCACGCCGCTCAACGAGATCCTCATCTGCGGGAAATGCGGCCTGGGTGAGTGCCGCCGAGGGCCCCCCCCCCCCCACCGCGGTCACCTTTCTCGGGCTTCTGGGGCTGCGGGGGGTTGGTTCCTGTGTCTCTCGGGACTCCAGGGTGTCAGGGGTCCAGTCTCTGGGAGTGAGGGCTCAGGGAGGTGACTCTTTAAGGAGAGAGGAGACTTCTGGAGAGTAAGGCGGGGTGCAGTGTGGAAGCCCCCCTTGTGTGGAGAGCATGGGTGTGAGGCACAGGCTGAAGGTGAACTTCGGTGCCTCCACTCCGTCACCTTTTTTTTCTTTTTGTAATCCTTTATCTGGACACTATCTTGGCCGTGCAGGTGGCCATCGCAGGTGCAGTAGGGCCATTGCCATCTCCAGCCTTGGCACTGTTGGGCCGAATGACCTTGGGACACTGCTTCCTTGTGGGTACTCACCACCCTCTCCTCTGCCGTAGGTTACCACCAGCAATGCCATATCCCCATAGCAGGCAGTGCCGACCAGCCCCTGCTCACACCCTGGTTCTGCCGACGCTGCATCTTCGCACTGGCTGTGCGGGTGAGCCTCTGCCTTTCCCAGTCCCTGCTTTCCCCCTCTGCCAGTCGGGAAGCCCAGACACCCTCCTTCACAGAAGCTGAGCTCCAAAAATGGGCCACTGCTAGGCTTTGGAGATCTCTGAGTGGTGTCACGGGTTACACATGGGGCTGTTAACCGCAAGGTCAGCAGTTCGAAGCCACCAGTTGCTCCATAGGAGACACGCTTTCTACTCCCATAAAAGATTTCCAGTCTCAGAACCCCACAAGGGCAGTTCTACTCTGTCCTGTAGGGTCATTACAAGTCGAAATCGACTCGATGGCATTGATTTATGGACTAGCTCTCTGCCAGGCTAGTTAACTTCCCAGGCCTCCCTGAGCCTTGGGTTCCTCAGCTGAACCATGGACATGGGTTTGAGGTGTCAGGAGGTCTCCAGTAACTGGTAACCAAGCTGCCTTCCCACTGATAGCAGCTCACAGCGCCCCCAGGCGTGTCAGGAGAGAGCTGCGCTACTGAGGGGGGTGCCCACCAGGTGTCATGTTGACCATCTGCATCACCCAGGGACCTCTCCAATAATCAGTGCTTTATTATCAAGAGGGAAAAATCTGGGTGTTCATGCCCACACCCATTCCATTGTCGCTTTGCTTGCATTTATGACGCCGAATAGCAGTATGAATGGCGATCCTTTGGGGATTGGTGAAGGGGAAAATGGGGTTCCTAGCATTTCTCCACTTCGGACCCCTCCCAAACATCTGGGCTGCTTGTGGTGACATGCCCAGCCCAGCTTGGGTCCCGCGGGTGACTCTGGCTTTCATCTCCCCCAGAAAGGCGGCGCGCTGAAGAAGGGTGCCATTGCCCGGACGCTGCAGGCCGTGAAGATGGTGCTGTCCTACCGGCCGGAGGAGCTCGAGTGGGACTCGCCCCACCGCACGAACCAGCAGCAATGCTACTGCTACTGCGGGGGCCCTGGAGAGTAAGGCCCCAAGGGGTGGGGTCTCGGGCATGAGTTAGATCATTAGGGGAAAGGTTCACAGTGCCTGTCTGGCACCGAATAAGCACTTATTTATTTAATAGGTGTGAGCTGCCTGGGGAAGGGGGTGCGAGGCTTACGAATGGAAGCTAACCCTTTCACTGTCAAAGCCAAGTTAAATAGGCTACCTGGTGTGATATTAAGATCCTTTTCCATGGAGGTGTGCAAGCCCAGAGCTGGGCGTCCTGCCTTGAGGGTGCTGTCAGGGGGGACTCTTGCTCTGGCTGGGGGAAAATGAGCTTGTTCTTTGCTGGCCGGGGGACTCCATGGAGATCGATGAGCCGTGTGCAGTTGCACCTGCTCCCTTTGGCTGACTGATGGCTGCACCAAGCATTGTGGGAGAAACCACAGAAGTAGGAGATGGGGGGTCTCTACCCTCAGGAGCTCCCAACCAAATCTCAGCCCCCAGCCCTGTTGTGGAGAACTAGGGGTCTGGAGGCTGCTCGACTCTCAAAGGGTCCCAACCTCCCTGGGGACCTTGGGAGGCCAAAGAGTAACAGATGAGGAGATGCTTGTGGGAACTTGACCAGCTCCAAGGCCGGGTTTCTCACTGCCTAAAGGGCAGCTTCAAGGTGAAGCTTCAGAATGCAACGCCTAGCTGGGTCAACCAAAAAGAGTGGGTCTGCAGCCTTGCGCTGATTTCAACCACGCAGGCACTTCCAGTCCTGGTGTCAGGTGAAGCACTCCTGAGGAGGTGGGAGCAAAGCATTGATTAAGGAATTGCCTTTTTCCCCTTCATGACTATTCAGTGACTCCTTGAGTCGCGTGGTGGTTCCCACCTGCTACATGGAGTTTACTGTACTCCTCCTCCCTGGGAGCCTCCTGTCAGTGGTCTTTGGGAAGCAGTGTGTATTTGGGTTCAGAGATTAGGACCCCCATGTGGCCAGGTGGGGTGAGAGCATGGCCTTTCAAGTTGGGGTGACCAGACTTTAATCACCTGCCACCCCTTGATTTCTTTTGCTTTTTAAATCATTTTGTTGGGGGCCCTTACAACTCTTATCACCATCCATCCATCCATCGTCCTTGTTTCCTAGTGACTTTGAGCCTGTCCTTGAAGTGCTGAGTCCTCAGTAAAATGGGGACAGTCTTGTATCAGATGGTAGCCTGAGCCCTGGCCCCAGGCATGGCCGGAGTGCCCTGAACATGTGGCTTCCCTTCCCTTTCCCAAAGTGGGAGGACGCGTTTGTGTCGGGGTGGTCCCTGAGGCTGGGGCAGTGGGAGGGTTGAGCCCGGCTCCCGTCTCCCTAGGTGGTACCTTCGGATGCTGCAGTGCTACAGATGCAGACAGTGGTTCCACGAGGCCTGTACGCAGTGCCTCAATGAGCCCATGATGTTCGGGGACCGGTAAGTACTGCCCCAATCTGGGGAGCATGCCCTTGGGGAGGAGGTCCTGGATGAGGGTTGACAGCAGCTCCTTCATATGGCCTGTCTGTGGGTGGGTGGGGGGCACTTCAGGGTGGTAAACCTCAGGGGGCTTAGCCCGGAGGGAAGGAGAGGCGCAGGTTAGGCCATGTCTACTTGCTGTGCCCTTGTAGGGCAGTGGTTCTCAACCTGGGGTCGTGACCCTTTCACAGGGGTCGCCTGAGTCATAACAGTATCAAAATGACAGTGATGAAGTAGCAACAAAATAATTTTATGGTTGGAGGTCATCGCAACATGAGGAGCTGTATGAAAGAAGGTTGAGAACCACTGTTGTCGGGGATTTTAGACAAGGCCCTTCCCTCCCTCGACCTCCTTCTCTTCAAATGTGGGGGGGAAGAAGGTGACATAGGCCCCCCCATCCCTGCTGTAGGAGCTGGAGGGGAAATAGGTACTTTGACTAGAATTCTAACGAATGGGGCCGAGCCGATAGGCCGTTATGTCTGGCAGTTGGTCAGTGCCCATGGATGGTGTTTTAGGGGAGAGGGTGACCTCTGCAGGCCAGCCTGGCTCATGGCCCTGTGAGCTCAGCCACACTCCCGGGTGATGGAGTTGGGGAAGGGAATTGGAGCTACGGACCAGACCTTGATTCCTGTATTGCTCTAACCTGGTGCCCCTCCCTCCTGTCCTCCAGGGCCCCAGCCCTAGGAGTGAGAATGCTGACTATGGAAAAGGCAGGGGGAGGGGGAGAGTACCGGACTAGGGTGGGATGGCAGACCCCTCCCCACCACAGACAACCTCTCCACACACACAGGTTCTACCTGTTCTTCTGCTCCGTGTGTAACCAGGGCCCAGAGTACATCGAGAGGCTGCCCCTGCGATGGTGAGAGGAAGGGTGGGGCTTGACCAGGATCACTCGGTCCCTTCCCAGACCCCCTTCTCCCCTGCCCTCTAAGAATAGTTCTGTTCCGGCGACCTGATCCCAGGAGGCTCCCCCCCACCCCCGATGGGTCAGGCTGCCGCCTCAGCCGCCCCCCTCCTTGCCCTCTTGTCCAGGGTGGACGTGGTTCACCTGGCTCTCTACAACCTGGGTGTGCAGAGCAAGAAGAAGTACTTCGACTTTGAGGAGATCCTGGCTTTTGTCAACCACCACTGGGAGCTCCTGCAGCTTGGCAAGGTATGCGGGGGCCGTGGGGCACCACAGTAGTGGGCGGGGGGGGCACTTGGGTCCACAGGGGCAGCACGTTCCTCCGAGCTGGATGTCTGAGCTCTCACTGTCTGAGGGCGGTAGCTGGGACCAGAGACCTGGAAGTGCCTTGCACTTAAGCCTCTGAGCCCGAGTCCAGGCCTGTGAGCCTGTAAGAGGCTTCTGGAGCCTACCTAGGTGTTGGCTGGGGCCACAGGGAACTGCTGAAAGGTACAGCTACTTCTGACTCCCTGCGGATCTCCTAGCTAGAACAGAAGCTAAGTGGGCTCGCCCCCTCCTGGTCCTTCTGTGAATGGCAGGTGTGAAGGGCCTGGGAGCTGTGGACCCATGAGGATGCCAGAGGTGGGAAACCTAGCACCACCCTTACTTCCAATGAGGGACAGCGTCTGCTCTTGCTGGGGGCACTCTTAGAATCCTCCCCGCCATATCCCAAGTCAGCATCCACTCTGCTGACCGCCCCCGTCAGCCTCTCTTGAGTGAGACAGGGCTTAGGGGGAGAACAGAACAACCTTTACACATCACCGACCGGTTTTGTTAATGATTGACTGTCAGTTGCAGTGTCTAATCCTCTATTTATATAAAAAAAAATAACAGCCCTGGTATTTTTGCTAAATAATCTTTTTTGTGCCCTAACTTATAAGAAACGATGACATGTTCCTGGCGGGATATAAAGAGGTAGACAAAAAACTGTCAATGTCCCTACCACCCAGAAATAACCGGTGTGTGAGGTCCATTTCCTTTCAGCCTCCCTGCTATCCATATTGCTCCTTGTCATATGATTCGGATTATACTGTATACATGATTTTAGGTCCTTTTTACTTTTAGTGTCTATCGTAAGTCTCACCAGCATCTTCAGAAACACTGTTGACAGCTGCATCGCTTCCCACTAGTTTGTTTCTGGAGAAACCTGGAGGCCTTTCCACCAGTGGTGGTGTTTTTGTTTGTTTGTTTTGTGCATTTGGCCCCCATGAGAAAGTGTTACTGCTAGCATTTTGTATTGGGTCTGCATGGAAGACTCCGGGGAATAGTAGTATGGGTCAGAGGTCTAGACATTTTCAGCCCTGGCTTAACAGACATCGGGCTGCTCACAAGGTCAGCGGTTCCAGTCCACCAGTTGCTTCTCAGAAGACAGATGAGGCTTTCTGCTCTCCCCACCCTCCACCCCAAAGATTGACAGTTTGAGAAACCCTAGGAAGCTGCTCTCTGCTCCCTTCAGGTTGCTAAGAGTCTGATGGCAGTGAGTTTTGGGGGGAGAGAGGAAGGAGGTTGGTTAATCCATTTAGGACAGGAGTTCTTCCCATTGCAGATGGCGAAGGACGCTCAGAAGGGAAAGTAGAGGGGGAGGTCAGGGTTCTCCCGTGCAGGGCTCTGGAAGGGAGGGAGGGAGGAGACAGGCTGGGTCCCCTCAGACGCCATGTTCCTGGGTCTGACTGTCCTGCTGCCCTGCCCCTTAGCTGTCCAGCACCCCCGTGGCGGACCGAGGACCTCATCTCCTCAACGCTCTGAACAGCTACAAAAGCCGGTGCGTGCAGGGAGGGGTGGGGGCTCCGCAGGTCCCTCCAGCAGGTGGAATTTCCCTCTAAAGCTTCCTCCACCTCCTGCTCTTTGCCGAAGCCAGCCGTGCTCTCTCTCTGGGTGTCCCTCCCCTACTCTTGCCAGGAAGCCCCCTACCTCCTTTGCAAAACCTCCCACGAGCTCCCCAGCTGCCTGACACATTTTGATGCTGGGTTCTGCCCCATGACCCCTCCTGCTCCAGCCATTTTTGGCTCTGGACTGGGCACTGGGGAGTTGATTCCTCCCCTCTAGGTGGACTGGTCATCCGCCGCCATCCCCCAGCCTGACCATACACCTCACTCCCGCCACAGGGAATGGGCAGGCCTCTGAGCCTGGCAGTCAAGACCCCTTTAAGATCACCCTGCCTAATCTGCTCGTTACATGTCCTGGGGGCTATATGTGCCAAGCCCCCTTCTTCCTACTCAGTGCCTTTGATCCTCCACTTCCCTCTGTCTGGAATTCTCATCTGACCCTTTTATTCATTCATCGTATCAACCAGCACCCACTCCTAGCTGCTGGGTCAGGCCCTGTGCTCAGTGCGGAGGACGCCGAGGGGCCCGAGACAAGGTTCTTGAGTGTGTGACGTCTTCCTGGACCTCTCTAGGCAGAATGAACCACTCTGCTATTGGGCCAGCTCCTTTCCTGGGGGACAGTATCCCCCTTCCCCCCCACCCCCACTGGGGGATGCCTGGGTCACGGCAGCTCAGCCAGTATTAGACAAGTGGTGTAAAATACCTGGAGTACTTTCCATCTCCTTGGGGTGGGGGTGGGGGGGACCAGAGACCAGAATGGCACAGAATCCAGTTGTCTGGGCCCCAGGATTTCCACTGGGCGGGAGGCAGCCTTGCAGTAGGAGGTAGGAGAGAGCCACTAGAACTAGCAAGTGCAGGAGGAAGGAGGTGCCAGCCACACGCTCACCACCACCTGGAGCTCCTGAGCCCCCTGGAGTCTCCCGAGTTGAACTCTGGAATTCAGCTGTGGGTCAAGAGAGGGGAGTTTAATGCTTGACCCCACTCACCGAGAGGACAGACGCCAGAGCTTGCTCCTTCCCCTGCCCACCTCTCCCACCCCACCCCAGGTTCCTCTGCGGCAAAGAGATCAAGAAGAAGAAGTGCATCTTCCGCCTGCGAGTCCGCGTCCCTCCCAACCCCCCGGGGAAGCTGCTGCCCGACAGGGTGCCAGGGCCCAGTGAGAACGGCAGCGCCTCGGAGCTGCACAAGAGAGGAAAGAGCAAGGCTGGGTCAGTGCCACAGAGGAACTGGGTTTCTCCTTGCTCCCAGCCCCGGCCGATGGGGTGGGTCCGGAGAGTGCGGTGGTGTCCACATGAACACATGGGCCTACACCTAGACTGTCCTGCCAGGGGCCCCAGATTCCTTCTACCACAGTCTCCTTGTTGCCTGGCTGAGAGGGAAGCCAGGCTCTGGGACCCAGCCTTACTAGGTTAGAGGAGGCAGAGGTAAAGGGAAACTGGCTGTGTAAGGTGGGGTGGGGGGGTGTCTTCGCTCCTCTGGCTGAGCCGAGCCCCCTTCTCCTAGGTGTGGGGTACAGGGCATTGGTGCAGGGCATTCCTCTTCCTGCCAGCCCTCCCCTCCTCCAAACCACATGCCCCCCCCCCACCTGCTGCCCCTCAACCTCCCTATGAATGGGCCGGTGGGGGGATGGTGTCCAAGGCCCAAGGCTCCTCCAGGTCCCCACCTGGGCTACCTCTGACTGGGCCACCCTCTCCCTCTTCTGTCTCCGCAGGCTGTCACCTCAGGAATTCCAGCAGCAGAAAAGGCGAGTTTATAGAAGAAAAAGATCAAAGTTTTTGCTGGAAGATGCTATTCCCAGTGTTAGTGTCCTGTTTTCTTCCCTCTGCCCTCAGCGTGTTAGGGACTCCTGGGTCGGTGGGTGGGGGGGAGCAGGGGAGGAGAAACAGAGTCTCCTTTCCCAGCCCTGGGGGGTTTCCCCCCTTCCCTCCCAGGGGAAGCCAGCTCCTAGCAAAGCCAGGCACCCCTTCCCAAGGCTCCCAAGAACACAAAGATGGGGAGGGTGGGAGTGGGGAGAAAGGGCAGGTAATGCCCTTGGGCCTTGCTGTCCTGTCCAGGTGGGGAAACTAGGAGTCAGTGGAGACAGTGATGTGCCTGAGGTCATCCATCCAAGCAGGGCCCCGGTGCACGCACGCACTCTTTCTTCACGCCCATCCTTGCTGAGCCCAGTGCTCAGGCGTTACAGTGAACAGTGCCATTCAGATACGCAGTAGATGCAAGGCCCTTTTATTACCACCGTTATGCCATTGTACTGCGCTGCCTGCCAGCACGAAGCATGAAACAGGGCAGAGGTTCGTGAGTGACCCACTGTGTGGCAGAGGAAACTGAGGTGCAGGGAGGTAGAGACAGTCAGGGCTAGAACCAGGTGACTTGGCTCCTTGGTAAACACTTGGGATGAGGAAGAAATGAGAAGTTCCCTTCCCCGAGGGGAGGGTCCAGCCCTCTGCAGCCCTGGCTGGACCCGCAGACAGCTGTGTGTGGCCTTAGGTGGGTGGGGATCAGGGGTGCTGGTGGGAGGTGGGTTTGCTGCGCCCTGCCTGATCCCCCCCGCCACCACCTCCCTCTGTCCACAGAGTGACTTCACCTCCGCCTGGAGCACCAACCACCACCTGGCCAGCATATTTGACTTCACACTGGATGAAATTCAGAGTTTAAAAAGGTAACCGTTATGTGGCCTAAGTGTCCATAGAACTTTTGGGGGAAGAACAACAAAACAGAGGTAATTGTAGGAGCCCCTGAGAGCTCTGCTCAGGGGACCAAAAGGGACCCAGCAGGAGGCAACCTGTACCCAAGTGAAGCCAGGTTCTGGAGAGGGTGAATCAGGAGAGGTGCCCAGGGCATCCTGCAGGGGGCCACCTCACCTGGAAGCGTCTTCCTCTGGGAGTGCTCCTAGCATAACAGTCCCCTGCCCCTCTCCCCCGGGTGCCCAGGCACTCCCACCCTGGCGCTTTTGCTGCCTCGCCCGCTTTGCCACTCATCCTGTGTCCTCTGCCTAGGACACCCCCCACCCACTATCTTCCCCCGCCCCACGGACAACTCCAGCCCCCCCAGGAAAGCCTTGCTATCCCTCCCCAGTACCATGTGCTCTCCACATTGTGCCGTAATGTGAGGATGCCACCCCGACACCCAGGGGAGGAGCTGGACTTCTCCGTGGCCCCGGAACAGAGAGAGCACGCTATTAGCCGGGTGGCCTTGGCTACCTTCGGTGACTCCTCTGAACCGCTTCTGTTTTCACATGGGCATCATGGGGCTCACGCCAGATGTGTCTCCACCGAGACCACGCTGAGCTGTAGAGGACTGCCCGAGTGCGCTTCTCAGCTTTCCTGTCACTGCCGGCACCGCCAGCTTCAGAGCCATAGACGTGAGGGTGGGAAAAGGCTAAGTAGTGGGGAGTAAGCCGCCCACCCCCACTTGGGATGAAGGTGGCATGCATGTCCAGGGTGGAGAGAGGGCTAGCGAGGCTACCAAGAGCCAGTTAGGCAGGCCCTCGCTGGACCAGGTGTCCAGCAGGCTCCCTCTCTGCTCCCTCTCAGCGCTAGCTCGGGCCAGACCTTCTTCTCAGACGTGGACTCCACGGATGCCGCCAGCACCTCTGGCTCTGCCTCCACCAGCCTCTCCTATGACTCCAGGTGAGCTTCCTGGGACCTGGCCCCGCCATCTCCCACTTCGGTGACAGAGCACTTCGCTTGCACATTTGAGTCTTGGGCTGGGGGTGTCTGGGCCGTCTGGGATAGCATGGGCCTGGCTGTGGGGCCCTCTGGTCAGCTCCCTGGAGCTGGATGCAGCTGCGTTGAGCGAGCATTCCCCATGCTATGGTCTCACCCCTGGTCGTGTGACACCACTTGCTGGACAGTTTCCATCCCAGGGTTGATTCTGCATGGCTGTGCCTCTGACTGCAGGCGTCCTCCACTCTGCCCCAGTCCCCTGTGACTTTCAGGGAGGGTCTGTGGAGACTTGATGGAGAGAGATGGCCTCCTGTCCAGGAGCCGTCTGCTGGCAGTCACTGGTCCTGAGCAGCACAGGAAGGGGGGTGGTGGTGCAAGAGCACATACAGCCATTTAGTAGGGACTTGGGAGGCTTCTTTAACGGTTTCATGGTCCCTGAGGCCTTTGCAGGAGCCCTGGTGGTGTAGTGGGTTATATATGAGACTGCTAACCACAAGGTCAACGACTCCAACCCACCAGCTGCTCCGAGGGAGGAAGATGAGGCTCTGCTCTCATCAAGACTCACAGCTTCAGAGACCCTAGGGAGCAGTCCTGTGCTGCCCTCTGAGGGCGACTGTGAGTTCGCAGGGATCCAGGGACAGTGGGGTTGATGTCTTGGGGTCAAGGCCCTTGAAAAAGTAGAACTGCAGTGCCTGGAGTGGCGGGGGCCTTGGTCTCTGTCTCAGTGTCTCCCTGCTGTTGCCTCTGAGCTCCTCAGTCAGTGTCTAAGCCTCTCTGCGGACCCCTTGTGTGTGAGCCCATCTCTCTGTGGAGTGACTCTGGCCTACCAGGTCCCCCCCACCCTTAGGCACTCCTTCATCTACCAGTGAGTGCTGCTGAGGGGAAGCGCAGTGGAAGCTCCCAGGGACAGGGGCAGCAGCCCTAGAACGGTGCCCTGCTGAGCCTTGAGTCTAGAGATCTGGCATCTGCTCTAGATTGGAAGCCTGGCTCACCTCCTCCCCAGCTGTCGGCCCGAGCCTCCTCGCAGGGCGACTATGAGGTCCCAGTGAGACTGCCCCGTGCCCACGCCCGGCTAGAGCCTGGAAGCTGGGAGAGGGCTCTGGGGGAGGCACTGGTGTGGGGATCGACCTGTCTCAGCCCACCATCTTCCTCTCCCCACTCTTGGTACAGACGGACAGTGGGCAGCCGCAAGAGGAAGCTGGCAGCCAACGTATACATGCCACTGCGGGCCAAGCGGCGGGCAGCCGAGCTGGGCGGGCGCTGCCCCTCAGACAGCAGTGCAGAGGGGGCCTCGGGCCCTGAGCGGCCAGACGATGGCATCGACAGCCACACCTTTGAGAGCATCAGTGAGGATGGCTCGTCCTTGTCCCACCTCAAGTCGTCCATCACCAACTACTTTGGCGCAGCTGGCCGGTTGGCCTGTGGGGAGAAGTACCAGGTGTTGGCTCGGAGGGTCACGCCAGAGGGCAAGGTTCAGTACTTGGTGGAGTGGGAAGGGACCACTCCCTACTGACCAGTCCTCAGGGCCTGCTGAGACCCGGAACAGCAGCCACAGCCTCCCTGTTTCTCTCCAGGTTGGGGCGGGGAGGAAAGGGGGGCTGGGCAACAAGTGTCTGGCTAAGGCCGTAGCCTGCCAGCCAGCCCACTCCCCTGTAGAGGCCTTCACCCCTCCTGTGTGCATAGTCTGTCTCCTTAGGCCAGAGTCGATCTTCATCCCCTCACTGACCCCTGACCCCGTGTTCACATGCCTCCCCACTGGCCCACGGGACAGCCAGTCTTTCCAAGGGCAACCTTAGGAGACTGGGTGATGGTGGCTAAGAGGATGCCTCTCAGCTTCTTTCTCCCACTTTCCTGCCCACCTCCTGCCCCTGCCCCTTGGGAAGAGGCAGTAGGATGGGGGAGTCTCTCTTTGGATACCTGTGCAGCAGAGACTACCTGGGATGCCCCGCGAGGTCAGGGCTCTGCCTCGGGCTCCAGTGTACAGGCTGGACGTGAAGGCTACAGAGGTTGGTGCCTGAGGTCACTTCCTTCTCGGACCCCATCCCTCTCTACAGAGGTTGGTGCCTGAGGTCACTTCCTTCTTGGACCCCATCCCTCTCCGTTTTCATGGAGCTGGGCCTGGCCTTGGGGACTGCAGTACCAGGCAACGAGCGAGTTGAAAGTGGAGGAAAAACCATGCCGTGTTGAGATCCCAGATCCCCATCCTGTGGCCCGCCAGACCCCACACTGCCAGCTACACACATAGGAAACACACCCCACACACACGGAAGCTTCTATCCACGTGTCTTCATCCTGCAGGGACACTTCTCCACGTGACAACACACCTTCACGTGTGCACACACCCTCCCTGCACTCCTTCCAGCGGCAGCCTGGCTCCGACCCTGGGTACTCCCGGGCTCTGTCTCAGGAGCTTGGTTGCTGCAGCTAAATGTGAAATCCCAGGTCCCAGCCCCCGTCAGCCACAAACCGACTCTGGCCCTACAGGGAGGGGAGCAAGGGACTCCCTTACCTGCTGCTCCGTCCTGAAATTGACAATCACTTGGGGGCGGGATGGGATTGGTAACGGCCTGCATCTTTCATTGCTGTCAAAGGGAAGCCTTTGCCAGTGGGAGGGTACCTGTATACTCGAGTATAAGCCGACCCGACTATCAGCTGAAGCACCTAATTTTACCACAAAAACGGCATTAAAAATGTGCTGAAAAACTCGGCTTATCCACGAGTATATGCGGTAACTAGAATTCTTTACACTGCCATATAAACTTGGTCCCCAGTGGAGGAAAACCAAGAATGGAGAGGGGACCCCTCATTTGTGCTGCTTCCAGAGATATTAGACTGACTCACTTGATTGGAGAAATGAGAACAAGTGCCTTGGCGGGGGGGGGGGCGGCACCAGATGGGGACCAGCCTTGCCAGCTGCCGCTGTGGCCTCCAGCAGGGCTGGGCCTTGCAGGCTACCCGGGAGGAGTGGTGGCAGCCACGGCAGAAGGCTTGAGGAGCGGGGTTTTTCATTACTAGGCCTCACACCCCTCTACCTCGAGGGGTCAGAGATAGTTCACCCCCCCCCCCAACCTCATCTCCTTCAGTGCCTTTCACACGGGGCCCTGCCCTCCTGCCTCGCTGGCATGGCCCGGGCAGGGCCACGATTCTTCCTCAGCCCCACAGCCGCTGCTCTGAGTCACCTGGCTGGGGACAAGTGGGGCGGGAGCTAAGACTGGCAGCCCCTAGCCCAGCAGGGGTGCGGGGCCTGGGGTCCCACCTGTGTCACTGCCTGGCTTCAGAGCACAGCAGCTCCCCAGGACTCCAGCTCCAGGCTTCCAAGGACACATGGAGGAGCAGGGCCTGTTACACTGCACCTGTGCCTGCCCTGAGGTTCCCAACCCTGGGCAGAAAGGTTGGGGGGTCCTCTTCCCCACTTGGAGTCTGTAAGGTCCCCGAGTCCCAGCCCTCAGCATTTCATTCAGACCAGATGAGAGCTGTGTGACTGCCAACAGAGCTCATGAACCCTGTGCACCTTTTAAAAGACTTAAGGTTTGAGTTGCTGCTTTTAATAACATTGGTTATATTAAAGTTATAATTAATGTGCTATGTACAATTTGAAAGCCGCCTAGCTTTGCATGACTAGGTGCTGGCTCTGCTTTCTGCCCTCCGGTTCCTGGAAGGAGAGGAGGAAGGGCCTGACCGCATCCTCTCTGGCCACCCAGTTCTCAGCAGGACTCAGCGGTCAGAGAGGTGGTGGAGCCTGTTAACTGCTGTACCTTACACATGCAGGGAAGGACACGTGGGCTGAGAGCCACCACACGGGGAAAGGCTCTTAGAAACTGCTGGAACGCAGCCACAGCACAGCTATGACTACACAGGCACACGATGCCAAAAGTGGGAGACTAGTTTCCAGCCTGGCTCTCGTGGCCTTGCTTCCCTGCTTTTCCCTCCTCACGTTGGGAAAGATGGTAATCCTTGCCTTAGCTGGTTTCCCAGGCAGGTGGAAGGGAGGGGACCCTATCGCAGAACACGTGGAAGATTACCATAAAACGGACTGCTCCGAGTTCGGCGCAGTTCAGTGAGAGAGGAGACTGGGGGGGGGGTGCACGTGTTCACCCGCATTCTTCAAGAGTGCAGCATAGACACGGCGAGGGGCGTCCTTGTGTCCTGCCTGCCATCAGAGGCTTCTTGACGGTGCCTCCGGCTCCTGCTCCAGCCTCGGAAGGAACCGCATGGGGGTTGGGAAGAAGTGTTACTGGGTTGAAGTGAAGGTTCTGGTGTGGCAAGAGAATGACAAGCTGTCAGGAGAGCCAGGTCCTGGCCTCAGCTTGAGTTGGCTATGTAGACCCTCCTGAGCTCAGTGCCTCAGCACCCAGCTGGAGAGTGCCTGCCTGGCCCATCCTCTGTGGTCTAAGTTAATCTTTCCAAATTCACAACAAGTTTATCTCTGAAGAAGCAAGAAGTTAGAATTATCAGCAATGCTGTACAAGTTATTCTTAAAAGACCTCCAACATTCTTCATGTTTTGATCATTAGACACTAGTGTCAGAGGAAACCAGTCTCCAACAACCAAAGGGCCATTAGGCATGATTGTATTGCAATAATATATGAAGACTAGCAACATCATAGAGGATAGAAAGAGAAACTAAAAGGAATCAGACATTTGATGGGAGCACGCTCACCTCAGCCCCTCTCGCTGGTCCACTTGGGGCATTTATAGGTAACCATAAGACTTGCATATTCAGTAGTTACAAGCGTCCCAAGGTGGGTGGTACCTATATTAAGGCCCCTGAGCTCACAGGTGAGGAAACCTAATACCTGAATTGGGGGAAGGTATGAGAGGGTGGGGAGAGGATGTCTGCTTCCATAGGGAGATAAAATCCACCAGGTTCTCACTTTAAGGCAGCAGAGCTGTTAGGGGAGAATGTGGGAATGGTAATTAAAGCAGGATAATGTACTTGAACTTTAACTTACCAAAGTGCAGGCTTTCCTACTATGGAATACTAGCTTCCCAGAGTCCCTCTGTTATAAGTTAGGGAATAGAATCCTCATCATATTTCCCTCAAGTGTTTAGTTTTCCACATTAATGACTTGCCGGTAACAAATATCAAGCCTGGTAGAATTTACAAAGAACCATAACCTTTAGGGACCATCCAAACACAGGGAAATGCCAAGGAGCATGACTGGTAACATTCAAATACACTCTAGCAAAGACTAACACCACTGCACTGAACCATGGGTCAAAATTACCAACGGAATTTATTTTGCTCCCAAGTCTTATTTCCTGGACCACCACTCACAGCACTTGTGTTCAGGGCTGTCTATAAATCTCATTCACAAAATGACTCACCAGCAGCTGGCAGATCGCTGGCGCACGAGCACTCAATGGAACACGGCAATAACTACAATAAGCTAGTGGTCATTTCTGACCGACTTGCTTCTGTCCTGGTGTCCTTCCACGTCCCAGCTACACGAGTCAAGAGTTTCCTGCCTGCAACTCTTTCTTGTTTTGGATGACAATTCCCTCAAACCAGTAACATCTCTGATGTTCCCTCAATACAAGAGACTGGCTTTTTCTTCCCCCAAGGGATTGGGATTCAAGAATCACTTCTGAGACATCCTGAGGAGTTGTTCCTCTTCTGACAACCCCAGCCTAGGTCTTTGCTCTAGTGCCCTCGGCGACATTGGCAAAGGGCAGCGCCCAGTGACCCCTCCCACCTGAGGAATGGCAGTGACACTGGGTCTCTGGAGCAGCGGTGAGTAGCAAACAATGAAATCCAACCAAATGGCCACAGAACTAGCTCCTGGGTCTCCTCCTTTAGCACTGACTAGAGCAGGCTCTCGGGGTCCACCTGGCATATCCAGGGGGATAGCCACCCTCTTTGGATGAAAGAAACGGAGACCTTGCTGCAAATCCTAGCTCTGCCACTTCCTGTCAGTGATTATACTCTCTGGGTTCATTTCATCTGCAAAATGACATGAGTTACAAGCATTAAATATAGACAAGGCTCTACGTACCTGGCAGAGGGAGATGTTTAGTAAACGTCTTCCTGCCTACCTTGTTGTCAGCAATAGTCAACTGAGAGGAAGGCCCCCAAGGGGCAGTTTTCTGACCCAAGCGCACAGTAAGCACAGAACAGGGTCCAAAGGCGGCCACAGACAGCGACTGTTAGCAACCTGGAGTCAGCCCTACTTTAAGGTAAAGTTCAAGGGGAAAAAAAATGTCTGATTCTGCCAAGTCCATAAACTACAAAAGCAACTCTGTTCTGTCGGGAAACAGTTACTCAATCCCACAGCCCATCAATTGGAGAAGTATGTGCCAAATCCTGTGCAAGACAGCAAACCGATTCAGACACATCCCTGACCGCGAACAGTTCACAATCGAGAAACAAGGCTGACCGGGCCCGGTTAGCACTGAGGTGAGAGGGACTCCTTCTAACCAGGGAGGCAGGTTTTTCCAAGGGGCAGCTAGCCTCACCAAGCAGCTCCTCAGAGGGCATTCCAGGCAGAGGGACAGCATGAACAGGCAAGCACACGAGGTGAGGCTGAAGGTGGTGATGGAAGGTGAGCCGAGGGGGGGAAGGGGCTGGCAAGTCAGACCAAGAAATTGGATATTATCTTCAAAGTGATGCCGGCAACAGTTCATTTGATGTTGGATTTCCTTGACCCAAGCTAGATGTTTATACCTATCAGAGACTGCCGTGAAAATCCAGAGACTTTGCCCACATCGCTCTTTGTTCTGGTGCAGCCCTTCCCCTCCAATCCCCCTGGCTACCCAGTGAGCCTTGGACCTTGGGAAAGGCCTGAGCCTGGAGTCCTGACAAGATCTTCACAGAAGGGCTCGTATAGATCTACCCTCCTTTAGTGTTTGGGGGAACTAAGGCCCAAAGCAGAACATGAATGTCAGAACTTGAGTTTGGTCCTACCCCCTCCCTCCCTTCTGCCCTTTCCCTCAGGTGACCCAGGATACTGTGCAGCCCTCCCATCCATGCCAAACAGCTCTGTCTCCCCAGAGTAGTGACCTTGATGGAGGATCCCTTGGTCAAGTCTTTGTTGTTCTAGAAGACTCTGCAGACCGCTGCCTTACTAGGCACTTCCACTTGAGCCCCTGGAGCAGGTGCAAGAGAGCATCTCAAGGGAGGAGCAGCTTGGGCTGTACCATCGGGCACTCAACCCACCCCTTCTGGACCTCAGTACAACTTAGTTTCTTTGAGTAATGCATAAAACGGAGACTGGCTATAACCAGCAGTGTGCAAACTTCTAGCAAAGAATTTTTAAAATCAAGCCAAATCTTCCGAGGGAACTCAAGACATAAAAAATAATAAAAGCCTAGTTGCATTGGTTGATGTATGGGTAAGATGCCTTATCCTTGCCCCAAATCAAGAAGCCCTCAATGGGAACTCGTGTCAACTCTAGGCTCTGTGGCTGTGAGTCCTGGCGACCCAGTGGATTATGTGTCACACTATTGACCTCAGGGTTGGCAGTTCAAAACTACCTTCCACTCTTCTGAAGAAAACTGAAGCTTTCTACTCTCGTATAGTTTGGTCTCAGAAACAAGGGCAGTTCTATTCTGCCCTGTAGAATGGCTATGAGTTGGAATTGATGTAAGGGCAGTGAGTTTGGTTTCAGGGCTCTGGGGAGCAAGTTGGAAAAGCACTGGTCTGGCAGACCCTCGGTGTTTTCCCCACTCTAAGACTGTTTCAATACTCAAGAGGTGTGGTGGGCTCAGAGCCTGTGTTCCACAGATCCTTCGGAAGGGTGTCACGTTCAGGCGAGCAGACTTGCTCCCAACCCATGAGGCTGTGTCTAAGCCCCAGGTTCCCTGCAGTCCACCACACTCAGGAAGGCCCTTCCAAGTGCCGCCTCCATAAGCCTCAGGAGCAACACATGCCATCTCTACCTTGGAGCAATAATGCTGCTGACTTCTGAAATGTCCGCATTAGTAATTCATCCTTTGGACTAAAGCACTGACAGTTCCAGAGAATCAGGCGTGCATCCCTTGTACTCCAGGGGGAACAAGGTTACTGGGGCTGTTTGCTCCAGATACGTAAGAAAGTTGCACACCCAAAGCCTCCGATGTGGTCGCAGTGGTTGGAGAGGATGACAAACTTCAGCCTCATTGCCATCTGCTCCTGGCTCTACACAACCACCCAGTCTTGCTCCCGACCCCTCAGCCACATTCACACCTGAAGCACTCAAAGAGAAGTTTCCTTGGCTTCTTGCTTGGCCCGACTGGCCCAGCCGCAGACCTTCCGCTCCTCTGTGCTGACAGGAACAGGGAGGTCAGAAATGTACTTCAAAGCGCAGCTGGTGAGGGCTAGAGGCGGCCAGCCAGATGCACAAAAAGCCTGCTTCTCCCCCACTCAGTTTTCCTGCATGCCCTCCTCAAGCCACTTAAAAAAGTGCCCATCTCCTTGGTCCATGGGAAAACTGAAGACTTCTGGGATTTCAAAAGGATGCAACAACCTATGGAAAGAGAACAGCCGCCGATTAGAATCCGTCCACGCAGTGGCATGAGCCGGCCGGTCTCACCTGAGGCCTTCTGTGGTCTGCCACAGCCACCTATGCAGCTCACAACCTGCCACGCCACAACCAGTGCTTCCCATCCATCCACAGGGTCAAGGGGGATAGCTACAGGCAAGTCACTTAGTTTCTCCAAAGACCCCCCTACAAAAGGGGATAAGCACTGTGTCTACCTGATGGGCCTGCGGCGTTATAAATGAGACAAGGTATATTAAGCATGTACCTAGTACCCTGACTGCTAAGGTATGCATTTGTTAAATGTTAGCAACTACTTTTATTGCTATCTCACACTAAGTACTCTGGTCACCCAGCTTTCTCCAAGCACATCCCTAATGCCTCTTTATTCTCATCCTCGACTAGAAAGTTCGCATGGCTCCTGTTAGCTAATCTAACGCCTCTCTACCCTCGAGGCTCAACTCCACCATTTACCTTTTCAAAAAGATCTTCTCTGATCATCTGAGCCCACAGGAATCTGATCCCAGTTCACCGTGTCTCCGTATCCTCTGTAAGGTCTCTTTACCATCCAGACTGGAGAAGCCTTGGGCCTTAGTACCCCATCTGTCAAATGGGGTAATGACCCCCACTTCCTTTCTATTCAGCGAAGCACTGTGAAATTCTCATGCTATAACATGCCTAACAAATCACAACATATTTATACGTATGCATAAACTTTAGAGTTAGTTTATTTTTTCTTGAGGATAGTACATCTTGTTAATGTATTTCCTGGAAGTCTGTAAACAATATATATGTATGTATGAGCAGCTTTCGAGGATTCAAAGTAACACTTTAGAAGAGCGGACACAGACACCATACTTCATGGACGCCTATCTAGTCATCCCAAATGTCATAACACCCCAAGGAACTAGTATAGTGCCCACTTTATGGATGAGACAACGGAGGCAGCGAACCTAAGCACTCGCGTGCACTTCTGGTGCTACTAGCAAGTGGAGGAGCCAGGCTTTAAACCAGGGGTCAAGTTCTAGAAATTGCTCTCTTAAACCTGACGTCCTTTCCCAGTTAAGCTGCAGTTTCTCGTCAGTGCAGTTTTCTACCAATCAGTCTGCTGATAGGCTAACAAAGGCCTTGTCTGTTGCTGGCATCGAGCTTAGGAGATAGTCTTATTCATGAGCCCTGGCCCCCTAAAATGTGAAGGAGAGGTCGTTTTCACCCAACTGCACATTAAAATACCATACTCGATCACCAACCCAGACCAATAAGCCAGACTCCAGGAGACAAGGACCAGACTGTTGGTAGTTGAAAAATTCTCCGGTGATTCTAATCTGTAGCCAGTGGTACGAACCAGTGGGCTGGACCAGCGCTTCTCAAGTGTTCATCTATACATTAAATTGTTACATCAGAAATGAAATTTTAATTCAGCAGCTCCAGAGGGAACATGAAATATCCAGGGGATGCCAGTTCCACAAACCACATTTCGGAGTGGTAAAGATTTAGACTTGTTTCTCAAGGTGAGGTCCACTGACCTTTGGAGATCTCCGAGACCATCAGGAAGTCCGTGAGACCAAAAAGATTTTCATCAGAGTATTGGTGTTTTATTCGCCCTTTGCACTCTGCCGATGCGGAGCAAAAGCAATGATGGCTAAAGGCACTGGCATCTTCGCATGCTTCGAGGCAGTGCTACCAAGTTGGACCAGCTGTCGTCGCATTCACCATCACAGCCTCGTTAAAAAAGTCACAGTCACTTAGGACGATCTTTGGTAAAGAGATACATTGTGTTGTTATTAGGTGCCGTCGAAACCCTGCCCAGTCCTGTGCCATCCTCACAATGGTTCTTATGTCTGCGCCCACTAGCTCAGACGCTGTGTCAATTCATCTTGTCGAAAGGCTTCCTCCTTTTCAATGCCCTCCTGCTTTACCAAGCCCTCTAATAAAACCTGACCCTTGGATACACGTCTTGTTATTATTCTGTGTGACCAAATGGGAAGGTGCTTTACACAAGGCACTCCTGCCTCCCTAAGTGCCACCCTGCTCTGAAGCACCTTTCTCACAGAACACCATTTTGACTCGAAAGAACTGACAAACTATAGTTTCTCAGATGAACATTTTTCTCTTTTGGGGGCTTCAATTCCCCCCGCCTCCCTGTCCCCCGCCCCCTCTCTGAGCTCCCTGCGGTTGTCAAAGTCTTGTCTTTGGCGTATAAACCACGTTTTTGTCTTTCCTTATAATAATGGTAATTATTAAATACTCCTCTTTGTACGACTAAGTTTGCTAAACATAATGTTCTTTGATTCTGTCCATGTCTTTCAGGGTTGCAGACTGATGTCATTGTTTTTTATTGATTCATAATATCCCAGTATTTGTCTACTCATTCCTCTATAGTAGGCATTTTTGGTTGTTCCTTTTGCTATTATGGAAATTGCTTCAATAAACATAGGCGTGCAGATGTCTGGTCTTGTTGTATTCGCTGTCTCCTTAGGGTATAGGCCCAGTAGCTGGTTTACAAGGTACGTGCGTGTACTTGCACTCGCTTAAGGAAGTGCCATGCTGACTTCTGCAGTGGGTGCATAGTTCTGCAGTGCCCCCAGCAACGCCAAAGCACTCATTGCTCCCCAGCCGCTCCGCATGTATCACTTTGCTTTAATGAATTTTGCTAAACATGTCAGTGTGTGGTGGCACCTCGTTGCTTTAATCTGTATGACTGCCACTGCCAGTGACCTTGACAATTTCTTCATCCGGTTGCTAGCCACTTGGATGTCGTCTTTGGCAAACTGTCTATTCATGTCTTGTGCCCGTTTTTGGATTGGGTTACTTGTATTCTTCTTAAGCTGTTGTCATTTTCTATAGATTTTTAGAGATTAGCCCTTTATCTGCTGTATTCTTACTGAATAGTTTTCCAAATCTGTGGGTTTGCAGTTGGTTTCTTGATGAAGTTTTTTGAGGTGCATAAATGTCTTTTCAGTAGGCCCCAATTCTTTGCATTCTATAGTGTGGATTTTCCCCCCATTATTTTTAGTAGTGTTTTTGCCTTGTATTAGGCGTCCATAAGTTTGTCCCTAATGTTTCATTCATAGTTTATATTTAGGTCTTTGATCCATCTTGAGTTTGTTTTTGTACATGGTGTGAGGTATGGGTCCTGTTCCATTCTTTTTCGGGTATAGATGCAGTTTTTCCAGCACTGTTTGTTGAAAGGTTATCTCTTCCCCATTTATTGTGTTCTAGTCCTTCATCAATTATTAAGTGTCTACGGTACTTGGTCGTATTTCTGGGTTCTTAATTCTAACCCATTGGTCTTCATACCTAACACTGTACTTCTACCAGGCCTTTTTTGTTTTTTAAGTTTCCCTGGGAAGAAAGTCCTAGTGCTTTTATTAATATTGGTGGCAAATACAGCGTCATGAGGGAAAGTGTTTTTTGCTTGGTCGCCTGGCACTGTTTGTGCATTGGCAGTCCTGGGCTGACATCCTAACCTGCCAGTTCTGGGACCGACTAGTGGTCCCCGCCTCCCAGCAGACTCAGTTCAGGGGAGAGAGCTGCTTCTCCAACAGCGGCCACAGGTGTGCGAGGAGAAACTCATTCCCCTTCGGTGACAAATGTAGTCCATCTGATAAGTAGGAAGAGAAATCCTGACTGTCCTCCTGCATCAGGGTGCACAGGCCACGTGCAGCGGTGCCGCAGGCTTGAGCTGCTTGTAAACAGGGCTTGGCATAGTCACCGGTAACCACGTTTAGGCAATGTAATTCGCAACCTTGTAAGATGCACTCCTTTTCCCACGCCCTCTCACAGAGGCGGCGGTGTGATGCGGACCACGCTGATCTCCGGATCACGCTGTTGCCTGGGATGTCCACAGACTTCAGGTCCTGCACCATGCTCTTGAGATTGTCCAGGTACTCCTCCAGCGGGATGTGTTGCTTAGGGTTCTCATCTTTTAAAGCACTGTCACTGGCACCAAAGAAAACCGTAACTGCTACAGGGCGGTCCAGACTGCTCCCCTTCCCAATGATTCTTGGGAGAATGATTTTGGCCCATCTGGTAATGTAGCCTGAAAACCCACGATTCAGAACGACACACTTTCTGACCAACTTGTCAGCCTGTGAAGTGCCCCATCCGCCCTGCTGAAAAGAAAAGAGCAAGACGCAAGGCCACAGCAGGGAGCTCCGACAGCCGCCTCAGAGAGTGCCCTGACAGACTGTTTTTATTACCATGGCTAGATTTTAAAGTCTAGGAGTGAAAGGCCTCCTCCTTTGTTCTTTTTTTTAAATAGTGCTTTATTGATCCTGGGTTTCACTCCTTTCTTTATAAAGTTGGTGTTGAGTTTTTCCATTCCTTTGAAGAATTATAGGATTTGGATCATAATTGCAGTGAATTTGTAAAGTATTTTGGGTAATACTGATATTTTCAAAATGTTTACAGTCTGCTTATTCAGTAACATGGTAGCTTATTCCATTTGTATAAGCTTTGTTTCTGGACGGGATGTTTTATAGTTTTCCATGGATAAGTCTTTTGCTTCTCTGGTATGATTTATTCCTAAATATTTTATCTTTTGTGCAGTCATTGTAAATGGTATTATCCTTTTACTATCTCTTTTGATATCATCATCTTTAATATACAAGAATCCAACTGATTTCTGTATGTTGACCCAGTGAACATTTTTTCGAATATGAATAAAGTGCGTCTATCACTCAACAGAAAACAACTTACATCATTTGTTGCCAATGATAAAATTCAGATTTTGAAGTCTAAGATCAGAGTCAATATTAACAAATAAGAATTTTTAATACTACATAATGAAATATATTAATATTTGAAAAGTCTGCCTAATTTAATATGTTACAAATGCCTAGTGTATGATGTTAAAGTACCATGCATGGCTAAATTGACATTCAAAGTGTGTGGGTTTTTAGAAAACAGTACAAAATGTTCACCGATATGGTTCAGATTCTACATTGTAACTAGAAACGTATCAAACCTTGGCCTGGTATCAAAGAATAATATCTGCAATTATCTAATAGGACTATTTAACTACACCTCTCTTTTCCACTGATATCGATGTGAGGTTAGAATGTCTTCATATACTTCAATCCGAGCTTTGAACCTGGTCCATCCAATTTGACTGCCTCCTAAGAATTTGCATCTCTGCCCCAGGCAGACTTCTCTCCAGGCAAGTGATGCCTACAGATCCCCAGGTGAAAACCCTTGTAAAATATAGATTCTGATTCAGTCTATTCAGTTCAAGGCCCTGACATCAACTAATGGAACATGTTGCACCAGACTAAACAGTTACAAATGTAAATTCTTCTATTTTTTTAAGTCACAGTTTAAAAGATTTTGCAAAATCATAGTAAATTAAAGTCATTCTTCTAATTTCTCTGTGAAAACAATAGGGGATTTCACAATGTTTATGAAAAAGAAAATAATGGGATTTTCTCTCAGACTTTTTGAAGTCCCTTCCTATATTATTTTCCTTATAAAGGTACTACGTTCATGTGGAGTAGGTTTATTATTTTTTTTAATGAACTAAAAAGTTCACAAATTCCTCAATTTCAATTACCAAGGCAGTGACTTACACAATGAACTGCTAACGCAAAGGTGAGTAGTTTGAATGAGGCTGTTGCTCCGGTAGAGACAGAAAGTCTTGGAAACCCAAAAGGAAGGCCTACACTGTCCTATAAGGCTAGTTTGACTCAGAATCGATGGCAGTAGATTTGTTTGTTTTAGTTTGTAAATACTTTGATAGATCTGACACATATCAATGAAGCTCGCTGGGTCTTCAATCATTTGTAAGGCTATAACAGGGTCATGGGACCAACAATGTGAGCTCCACTGTGGGCCGGGCTCCGACTCTCCTTCTAGCTCACTTCACAGACTCAGAGGACAGGGACGGGCCCAGGGCCGTATCAGAAGTTGGTGGCTAGATTCAAGTGGCCTGCTTTTCAAGACAATTTACTTTGTCCCCAGACCTCCGCTGGCTGGTTTTGTGGTGAATGAGCAAGAAGAGATACCAGCCTTACCTGATGTAGCTGGAAAGCAAGTGGACCTTGGAAGTCTTTGTCTTTATTAACTGCAAAAGAAAAGAAAGCCCGAGCTTTAGGGCCTCACCCGCAGGCCAGCAGCTGCTCTTCCCGGCTACTTCAGGTCATCAGGCCCAGTCGCTAGTTCACTAATGACCTTAGAGCTGCTTCTGTGGCAGAGAACTGTTGGTTTATTTTTGCTGTCATTTGAACCTGAGGAAATATGAATCTCACTCCTTCTCTGATGAAGGCCTCCCGTTTTCACTCACCATTAGGATTTCAGTGACTTCTTCGACCTCTCCCTTCCAGAAGTACCTGGGGAAGAGAACAAAACCCAGGGTGAAGCTCTCCGGAGACGCGTCGCGAGATGTCAGGCCTGCCCCTAACTGGGCGACTCCCTCAGGAGGAAATTCCCAACACTCTCCAAGTCCATGATGCAAAGTGTGGAATCGATCAGCACCCAGGTCCTCTAACCCAACACTGCTTCCTCGGAGCGTCACCTTGAGGCTTGCCAGCTACAGCTTGGGGACATCCATCAAAATGTTACACAAGAACTGGGTTTTTTTTTAAGGTGATTGACTAGATGGAAAACGCCCAGGACAATCGGGAGGGTTCCTGTGTCTACAGTGGGGACTCCAGCTATTTTAAATGCTCAGTCCCTGGGGCTTATGGCTTCCAGGCCACTCCCCACCGCTCCAGCCGCTGGCCTTTGGATGGTACAACTGAATCACTCACTAGCTGCAAAGCTGAGTGTACACGTCAGGGAGCTGCTACAGGCAGAACCTGGGGCTCTCCCTCTGCATGCCAAAGCCTCCCTCCCCCCTTCCAGGCAGTCGGAAGCTGCTTAAGGCTAGAGGGTAAGCTCACATTCAGGTCCTTGAGACAGGAAGCCAGTACACCTGGGTGGGACCCCATCTAGGCCAGGTGGGCTTAATTCAGCCAATGGGGTCAAACAGTACCATCAACCACGCCTCCCAGCGAGGGGGTATGTGGGGGTGGTGGTGGTGAGTGGTGGCCTGAAAAAGCCAGAAACTTTTGAGACCACTGGCTTGCTCCCAGCAGCTCCTACACAGTTCAGTGTGGCCAGGCCGCCCTCCCACAGCTGTGCCGTGGGCTCTCTCTCCCTCTTGTATGCAGTTTACTGTGATGCTTGAAGCTGCTTCTGTCCTTTATAAAAAAACTCACTTGGATCACAAACCAGGCTTCGGCGTGAATTCTATCTTGCTCGAAGCCAAGGACCGAGGTCTTTCTAACTCAAGGAATCTCACACACACAGGTGAGCAAAAGGGGAGGCTGCAGGGAGGAAGCGTGCCTTGTAAGATCTGGAAATAAGTCCGAGAGCTAAAAACAGAGTCCGTGACAATGTTCAGGAAAGTGTGCGAACACATTATGGGAAAGGAACAGAAATTCAGCCTGAGCGAACCTACAGTACGGTGACCGGCTCTACCTCTCAGAGCTGTGGGCAAAGAACCGACTGAGAGGAGGGAATGCCACGCTGCCGCTCAAGTCTTGCTCCCAAGCACTGGTTCTGAATCACTTGTACAGCTTCTTTAGAATTCTGAGACCTGAGATCCTTTAGGAGACTGAGTGGCCCTAGGGTGGAGCTCTGGTGGCATCGTGGGTTACGTGTTGGACTGCTAACTACAGGTCAGTAGTTCGAACCCACCAGCCACCCCTTGGGAGACCAGTAAGGCCATAGGCTCCTATAAAACCGTGCAATCTGATAAACCCAGAGGGGCAGTTCTACTCTGCCCACCAGTGTCGCTATGAGTCATCACTGACTGGACAGAAATGGGGGTGAGGTTAGAGTGGAGCTCAGGAATCTAACCCCAAACCAAAGTCACTGCCATGGGGTTGATGCTGACTCAGAGACCTACAGGTGGTTTCCGAGTTTGTAAATCTGGATGGGAGCAGGTATCCCAGCCTTTCTCCATCTTTCTCCCACGGAGCGGCTGGCGCCTTTGACCCACCGACTTTGTGGCCAGCAGTCCAATGCTTACTCAACAGTGCCACGGGGGCTCCTTTCGGAATCTAAAACAGCCACATTTGAGAGCCGCTGAGGGGACTACCCCAAAACAAAGCAAACTCACTGCCAGCGCGTCGATTCTGACTCACAGCCACGTGCCAGGGCAGGGGGAACTGCCCAGTGGGTTTCTGAGGCGGTCCATCTTCACAGGAGCAGACAGCCTCGTCTTTCTCCCACGGAGCTGGCGGCTTGTGTCTGAGCCTGTGCTTAGCACCCACTGCACCGCCAGAGCTTCTTGGTGGGAGGCGGGCTCAACGATCGCGTTTATGATCGTATGGCCTTTCCACGGTGACATCTAAAATAGTAGAGTACTCTTTCCTTTTTCTCATGGGGAAGAGATGTACCGCGGATGAAGTAGCCAGAGAGCCTGATCCTGGGAGGTTGACATATTCTGATGGGGGAAATGGAGCAGACTGCGCTTAACGCAGTGAAGGTGCGATGACCTAAAGGGCCGGAAAGACAAGAAACTGCCTGCCTGTATGTCGATCTCCCACGGTCTTCCTGCGAGCTCAAAGCACTGGACGGTTTCCTTTCATATCTTCAGCGGGCTCACTCCAGGGGAGAGCACCAGCTGACTGCTGCTTTGCCCACAGCAAGCGAGTGCGTACTCGAGGGTCACCATCCCCAGGTGTACACAGCTTTCCCCTGCCTGCCTGTCTCCTCTGATAGCGGCTATTTTTGCTTTTGTTCCATGGCAGAAACCCACACACTGGTCTCCTTGGAATAAAAATCAACAGGGAGTTGTTGGCTAACTAAATGCCTTTGCTTTTCTGTGTGACAATCCCACGTGGTTTCAGTATTCTTTCTATCAGGGAGGACCTCACACTAGCACCCCTCCCCCCCGCCTCAATCCCCCATGCCCTGGCCATGGCAGAACTCACAGGGAGGCGGCCTTGGGCAGGATGTTCACAGAGGCAGCCAGTCTCTTATCCAGCAGGGCCCTAAAACAAACAGAGGGTGACAGTGACTCCGCATGTTGCCAGGACCTTAGCGAAGGGGCAAAGGAACAGGAGTTCCTAGGGATGACTCAGGACACCTGAGTCCAAGTAGGTCACCAATTAGGATCCCGTCCTCCCATTCTCCCACACAGCACACCAGCCCGGCCCATAACCACCACGCAGCGAACAGACGTCCACGCTCTGATGTCCTGGTGTGGGTGGAGAGATAAGCAGGGAAGCATTGATGAGGAGGTGGTTTTTCGTTTTAAGGACAGGTGCAGCCTGTTTGGGGCAGGGGAGTGAATCAACACTGGACCGGGAAGCAAGAGAACCTGGGCCCCATGCCTGGCCCTGCAGAGGCCGGCTGTGTAACCTTAGGCAAGCGCTATCTTTCAGGCCCACATTAAGTATTTAAGCACCTAGTCTGAGATGACCACCTTGGGCGGGCCGCTTCGCAGCTGACCGTCCTGCTGTGCAGAGAGAGCGCTGGTGGAGGGCAAGGCAGTGGTTTCTCGTCCTGTTGTGGCAAAAAATTCTTTTAAATTAAGCCACTTCCTTATGCTTTTATTTCTCAAGACACGTACCGGGCTGCCAGTCCGTGCGTCTCATCTGTAGCTGACCCTGTGACCCCACAGTTGACACGACTCCAAGCAAAAAGCACACAGGCGGCATCAGAGCCCACGTGTGTCTCCGGCGCACCGCGAAGGCGCTGGTCGTCTTCCACATCGTCGTCTCTGCACACCTCGACATTCTCTGCTTTTTTGAACAGCATACATGGGAACCTCTAGTCTGACTCTCTAGTCCCCCACGAGCTTCCAACCTCCGTCGGCTTCCTGTTCCCGCACTGGTAGACACGAGGAGCTGGGTTCCAGTTGGTTCAGGGGTCACAGAAACAGAGGCACCGTCAAGTGGTCCATGCAAGGAAGTGCTTCCTAGCGTCAGGATGCAAAGCCAGATCAGCCCTGGCAAACTGCTCAGCTCCGACAGACTGGTCCGTCTGCTGACAGACTGGGTCCCTGCGAGACAAACCTTATCAGAGGCCTGCTCACTGATCCCCTCTTCCTCAGCTCCTGCCAGGAGACTTAACCTACTCTCTCTTCCCGAGTCCCAGACTAAACAGGGCTCTATTTAGGGCTCTGTATGAATGCGGCTGACTGCCATTCTCATTCCCGTGGAAAGCTCCGAGAGCCCAATAAACCCTGGACTAGGAGGAGAGGCTCATGGGACAAACTGGTTAAGGCAACTGCTATGTGTCTCATTCAACCATGACCTGAGAAATCCCATTTTCTTGGTTGTAAAGGTGGCAGGCAAACCCAGGGACTGAGTTAAGCCTCTAGTTACAGTGGTTCTCAACTTGTGGTTGCCACCGACCCCTCTGGGGGTCGAACGACCCTTTCAGGGGGTCGCCCAATTCATAACAGCAACAAAATGACAGTCTTGAAGTAGCAACAAAATACTTTTATGGTTGGAGGGTCACCACAACATGAGGAACAGTATTAAAGGGTCATGGCATTAGGAAGGTTGAGACCTGCTGCTCTCGAAAAAAAAAAATTACATTGTGTGAACACCTCAGTGGCTGACCAAAGCAACCTGTGCTTGGGTGAAAGGTTACAGAATTGTGGAGGGCTGTATTATTCAAGAAGGCCCTATGGCCAAAAGATTTTTTTAAAGCATGAACAAGAAAGAGTTGATTGCCTAATGGCTGAGTGAGACACGTAGCAGTTACCTAAACCATACCAAGCAAGGAGCCATAGATGGGGTGCTCTGGCCCTTCGGCGCATGTGAGGATGGCAGAAGATAGCATTCTAGCTAGCAGGGCCTCTGGAGGTGATCTAGTCCAGAGAGATCACCAACTAGTGATTCACAGATAAATACAAGGCTTGGCCCACCTGCCACTTAAACAAAGACTGACTTTGTTACTACTATTTAATATCCAGTTATTTCACACACAGATTATCAACCTTCTCTCTCACAAACACAGAAAGTCTGTAACCTTGGGCCTGTGGTCCTACAAGGTCACTTTTAGCTAGAGCTGAGTGGTGGCTAGTCCCTGTAGGCCTGAAATACACTTTAAAGAGCAACACAGGCCCTACTGCACTGCCTTTCCTCCCAACACAAAGTTTGTATGCCACCCCGGAAAAAGGGGAGGCCTGTGACTGAGGATCATCCTGCACCGTTGACGCCCCGGCCGCTTTACTCACTGATATTGCATCTGTGATCACTGTGTTTGCCACCCTGGTCAAATTTAGGCTTGTTGTTCTACACATATGGAGATCAAAGCCCAGAGAGAACTTGTCTGAGGTCATCTGGGGAGTTGGCGGCAGAGAGGGGACCAGAGTCCAGGCCTCCTGACTCAGCATTCAGGATTGCCCCTGCCCACCCATCCCTACTAGGAACTCTTTCTAGTTATGAATGTGTCTGCCTGTCAATGATGGATTGAAGCCTACTGCCAGAAACTGGAACTGACAGGAGGCAGCGTCTGCGAAAGCAAGCATTGAACCTGAGCTAAGAGCCGGCCCCAGGGCTGCTCTTGCTCGTAGGCTTGAGCTTGCTGGGGAATATTTAAGGAATGCTCCTCCCCATGCACCTTCTTACTTTTCTTCCACAAGTCCTAGAACATCAGCCTGTCTGCTTCTTTTCTAACCAAACCACTAAAAAACAACCCCCCAAACAATAATACTAAACAGAACAGACTGTGGTAAGCACGCCATCGCTGCATCACTACAGACGTTGCAGCCTCCCCTTCATACCAAATCCTAGAAGGACAGAGAGTTCTTATTATCCAGCTCAGAGCACACAGAGGAGCATGTTTCACATGCCATACCCCGTGGGGGAGACCAGAGAACAGGAGATAGCCCTGAGACGTGGGTCGGGTGGGAAGCTGCAGAAGGCACTGCTGCCGCAATCGAGGGGGCGGCACGCCAGATTTGGGGACACCGCCAGACAGAGGAACTGGAAGCGGCCATGAGCACGAAGACAGAGAAAAATCCTGAATACGACTAGAGTGAAAAAGCATTGCCTACAAAGGAATGAGACCCCAAGGAAGGCTTAACTGAAGGGCAAACTGTGATGCAAGAAGTCAGCTATTTCTCTCCCAGGTTGATACTGGTTCATTTCCCCCTGAAACCCACAGGTATTAGTGGAAGTTGGGTCCTGGCGAGACCCCAGACTGGCTAGAATCCTGGGGGTGTGGGGGTTGTGTGTGGGGTGTGTGTGGGGGGGGGTATCCAAAGAGAAGACAGCTCAGCACAAGCCAGAAGCATCAGTAGATCAGTCTCTGGGTGCTAACCACTCTGGGTGCTAAGCATCGTCCTGCCATAACCAAGGGTTTTGGCAAGCGCTCTTCTCCAGAGGGCCTGTGAAGGAGGGAAGAGTTGGCATTCTGCTTGTGGGAGGGCATGATGGAATAAAATATTCCCTTTACCTTGAAATCCCTAGTTAGGCTGTACGCCCCGGAAGCCCATACTTGACATTTTAAAACACTGGAACTTGGCCTGACCTTAACTTCAAGGATGCTAGGTTGTGGTGAAAGGAGAAAGGGATTAAGGAGCCAGTCCCATCACCAATCCCCCAGGCCCACTAACCTTTGTCTAGAAAGAGAAGTAGTGATGTTTAGATAGACCAGATCCTTTCTGAGCATCGACTATCTTCCAGTCACCAGGGTAATCCCCCCAGTAACCTGGTGAGGTAGATGGTCATTATCCTATCATCCAGAACACTGGAGTTTACGGAAGGAAAATGTCTTGTCCCACAGTAAGGAGCAGAGCCAAGAGTCAAACCCTGTCTGATTCCATGCCCACTGCTCTTTCCGCCATACCACATCTGCTTCCAGAATGTTTACAAATACCCGGGCTGGCCTTTTCTTCGCATATCAGAGGGGGTAAGCTCCTCCGGGCCTGAGCAAATCAAATGCCTCCAAGAAAGAAGCTTGAATCATCAGCCTGAAGGGTTCCACTGTTCTGTTACCTTCACACCTTGAGCGAGTCACCTGTTACTCTGGGTCCATAATCCCTTACCTGCCCCCCCTAGACATGCAACATTTTCAGGCCTAGCAGCAGGACCCGTGGAGGAAGATCATCCAGCTGTGCTCCTAAAATCGCCCCAAGTAGAGGGCTGTGCAGTTCATCCTGGGACAGACAGAGTTGGCAGAAGCCAGAGGCGAGCCCCAAAGTGGCCCCTCTGGAGCATTTTAGTGGCTCCCCCAAGTGTCCTGGGGCAGCACCCGAGCCCTATCACCATACCTGGCAATGTCTCTGGCAATTTGCTCATTGGGACAGTTGGCAAAGACAACAGAGTACGTGCCTGAGACATAGCTGCCAGTGACAGTTGAATGGAGCTGCAGGGTAAGGGTCCGGAGCATGGGGTATGTCAGGAAGGAAGCTGCCGCCAGGACCTACATGGTGGGAAGGAAAAGCACAGGTCAGCAGAGGCACCCCCAGCTCCACCCCTCCTGCCCCAGCCCGACGTGTCCCGTTTACATCAGAATTCCTCATGACTGTCATGAGCCTTGATGCTGAAACAGAGTTTTCACGACAATTTTCGTATGCATTTTACAGTTGAGAAAAATGGGGGGCTCAGACACCAACTTGTTCAAGATCATACAGCTTTTAACTGATGGAGCCAGGATTGGGGCTCAAGTCTAGGTGACTTGAAATCCCTTCTGAAGTGTACAAAATTATCTGGGGCCAAGTCCTGATAATATGATGAAATGCTGCCACTTCATCAGTGGCGATACTTAGGGCAATGCTATGCTCCTAGGGCCACGGAGCACTGATGTTTCCGGGAGTCCTTGTATCTAGGCACCAGACACTCCGGGTAGTCCAGTGGAAAAGGCGACTTGCAAACAGACTGCTCGGAAGCGTTGTGGCCTGTGCTACTGTCACTGAGAACTGGGGAGCCCCGAGGAGGCCACTACCTGAAGGTGTGAGAAAAACTTGGAAAAGGAGATGCCACCTGACTTGGATCAGAAGTATTATGTAAGCACCCAGCAACAGTTTTTCTTTGATCTCGGTGGTGCGCACTGAAAGTAGGAGGAAAGAGAAAGAGCTGGGAAACATCTTCTGTTCCAGGGTTTGAGGACTTCATTAACAGGGACCAGGGGCAACTTGCTAGGAGTCACAGGATGACTCAAGTGAGGGCTGAATAAGAACGGGCTTCCCTCCCTTCCCTTCCAACCCAGGGCTCACATCTCACAATAAGGGACCACTGTCCTCTCACTCACTTGACATTACCGCCAGGGTGCTGGCTCCTCCTCCCTGGCTGGGCATTTCATCCCCTCCCACCACCTACACCAAAGCCTCCAATTCAACATTCTTATCCACTGAACTGCACCAGGGACAACCATGCAAGAAAAGGAACGGAAATGGGCTTTTCAGTGAAGCCTTTTATTTTATTGTATTGTATTTCATTTTGATGGCAACTAATTTAGCTTCTAGAGGGGGGAAAAACCACAGATCAGGATATGGATCCAAGGTGCCAGACCTGCTAGCTATCTGTGGCCGCCTTCTCCCTTCAGTCTCCTCATGGTGCAACCAGGACCGGTGACACATGTGCTGGCTACCTCCCAGCCTTGCCACGGGGCTCAAGCAGGATAATATGGAAAGCCGTGTGTAATCACTAATTTAATAAAGGCAGGAGCCATGCTATGCTCATTATTGTAGCCCCAGCACAGCACACAGCAGGTTCTGAATACCTGACCAGTGAATTCCTAAAACAGAAGATTCTGTTACTGAGACTCTACCCAGCCGTTTGAAGTGGGCAGGGCTTTGGGTCACCAGTGTTCTCAGCAGGGAATTGCTCTGGGGATGCAGGGTTGCACAATGCCTGGCCCGGCTCCAAACAAAAGGAGTTCTCCCAGGCCGTGGGTGGCACACAGTGGAATGAAGGTGCTGAGGAGGCTGTGGGAGGAGGGTCGAGCCATACTGGCCTGTTTTCCAACCCAGAGGCCATTCCTTGCCAAGATCGGGGCATTTCAGCAAGCAGGTTTCAGTACAGAGTTAATACAATTAATAGAAACTCATCTCAAACATGTTGAAGACCTATGAGCTCATAAAGCCAGAATCTTAAAAAGTAAATAAATGTGCCTTCTAACTCATTCACTGTCATCCAGTCTAGGCTGACTCACAGTGACCCCCCTGTGGGTTTCTGAAACTGTAACTGTTTATGGGAGTAGAAAGCCCAGTCTTTCTCCCGAGGAGCTGCTGGTTGTTTCGAACTGCTGACCATGCAGGCAGCAGTCCAACGCATAGCGATTACATCACCGAGTAACATTTAAAAAAAATCCTTTGTTGAATATATAAGGAAACCTAGACAGAATATTCAGAAACTCAATGACAGAATCAGGACTTGAATACAAGTTTTCTATTTTGGGTTTTTGGACTACAGCGTACATACCCAGGAGTGGAGAGGGGCCGTTTCAGTATCACTGAACCAAGAGTGTAACTAGTCTCAAGAACACTTTTGCAGCCCTAAGTAACAAAATAGGGAGAAAGATAGGCTTTCTACTCCTGCAAAGAGTTACAGTCTCAGATACCCAGAGGATGGTTCTACTCTGTCCTGTAGGGTCACTGAGTCTGGATTAACTCCATGGCAGTGAGTTGGTTTGTTCTGTCTGTTCAGGTTAACAAGCTTGGGAGACATTTCTGATCATGGAGAGGGGCCAGGAAGGCTGGGATCTTCCCACTGTACACACACACACACACACACACACACACACACACACCCCGACGTCCTCATTTACATGTGCCTCCCCCATTGGATGGGAGCTTCTCAGAGTCTCATTCCTTTCAGTATGCCTAGCACCTTGCCACCCCTGGCAGGGAGCAGGGGCGTGAGGAATGTTTGCAGGACAAAGTCTCATGCAGAAATAAGCACTAAAGGTCAGTGGGGAGCTGGGGTGGACTGCAGTCGTTTGGAACATGACATGATAACACGAATGCTAGATAATGGAAAATATGCCTATCACACTACTCCTTAGCAGAAACACTTCGTCTGATGATATTTATGACTATGGTATCTATTTACTATAATTTTTAAAAGAAAAGCTTGCAGGTTATGTTCCAACAATTCTGTGCATGTTTTTTATGCTACACCTTTGCTCATTTCACAATATTTACAGCCTCTCGCAGGGGTTTCTTAATTCACTCTGCCTTTTTACCTTTTGTCCTGGAGTATTCACTATGGTGAGAAGTTGGAATTGACCTTACAGCCACCGTAAGGAGGCAGAAAGGGGCACTGAAAGCAATCTGAACCCAGGGCTCTAAACTTGGATTCCAAGTGTTCTGAATCTGGGAATGTCCTGAAATTGAACACACGGTGTGTGTATATATTTTCCCTAGGTGTCCCTCCAGAACTTTCAAAACAAAACTAAAAATCAAACAACTAACTCCTCACATACACCCGCCCACTTTCAGGGATCTATTGCAAACTAGTTAATAGCCACTAATCTATCCCCAAGCCTGTGCCATCTTTCACAGCCCAATACGGGACAGACAGGGGGACCCAGGATCACCTGGAAAGTGAACAGCAGAGCTGGGCTGGAACCCTGGGCTTCTGATCATGGCCAACCATAACCTTTCCATTTCAGATAGGGGTGGCAGAGCTCCCAGGAAATTACAGAAAGGTTCCCATAGTAACCGCTGTTCGAGGGAGATCAAGAATCTTTCACATGACCCTTAGGTAAGTCCTCACCAGCAGACCCGCCCCTTCCCTTGCTCAACCAGGCTAGGACCCTGGCTGGGACAGTGGGCGTGCTGGTCGGCTCCTTCAGAGTCAACCTAATCGTCCTCCAAGGCCCTCACCTTTCATCCCACCCCAGGGCAGTGAAGACGAATTCGCCTGTGCTCCCTCCTTCGCAGGCCTCGGGGCTCGAGAACTCACCAGGAAGCACCCGAGGACAGAGGGCCGCGGGCAGCTGGGCAGAGGGCACCGCGAACCCAGTTTGTCCATGGCGTCTCTGCAGCTGCAGCAACCAGGGCCAGTGGGCGTCCCAAGCGGAACTGCCCCTGGCCTTCAACTGCCACTTTGCACCTGCTGCGGCCGCACGGCCCCGCCCCGCCGGGAAGAAAACAGTGGGAGGGCCAGCGGAATCCACAATAGACGACTGCTCCAGGAAACCCACGCCAGACCTACGCGCCCAAAAGAAAACTACTTTCCCCTCTCGTCCAGGCAAGCCGAATTCCTAGCGATGCCGGTCTCAGATGTACAAACCCCCAGAGCCACGGCGCACGCTGCTCTACCGCTTCAGGGGCCCCAACAAGCCACAGAGCCACCCCCTCCCTGGAGCTGCCTTCTGGCCCTCCTTGGCTTTGAACACGCTGGCTCTCTACCCCCTTCCACGTGAACTCTTCCGTCTTCCCAGGCCACACAGTCTGTGCAGCTTTTCCCAGAACTGCCCCCCCCCCCGCAATTCTTCTATTCGGCTAAGGAGCCGTGCACACCTGTTGAAGCATTTAACAAAATTGGGCCGATCTACAAACAAACAAGAAAAGCGGCAGCTAATTGGGAGACTTTTGCCCTTTTAGAGAATGCATAGTTCACCGTTCCCTGGGTTTCCTTTTTTAAAACCAGCTTTTCGGGCAAAATACATTAACTTAAAAATAACCACCCTAGAGCTGGGGGTGATTGAGGGCACACAAAGAAACTTTTAATGTTCTGTATCTTGAGTGTAAAGATGATTATGCAATTTTATGTTATCAACATTCAACACACTGTACACTTTAATGGGTGCAATTTACGGTACACAAACAAGTTACAGAGGGGGAAGAATAGCGTCAGCCAGTTTGAAATTATTTCCATCCCAGCAGGCCAAACAGCCTACACACAGTCAACACACTTAAAGTTGGCCTGTTGATGCCAGTTCACAGCCTCCAGGCTCACTGTAATTATCTGTGTTCCAGTCTGTCCTCTGGGTATCAATTCTTGAAGGTCTAATACACTCCCTGGCAGAGTAGCGAACCAACCACTGTAGCCCCAGTCCTGCCATTTATATCCTTAGCTGTGCACACTCAGAAGTTACTTTAACCTCTTAGCTTGTGTTGAGGAAGGCCTAACAGCTTCATAAGGCTAAAGTGCCTATTTATAAAAAAGGAATGTAAGAGTGTATTATAAAATGTAAGGAAAGCCCTGTCACCACTTCAAGAGCAAGAATCGGCATGCTAGCTGCCAAGGTTAACTCAAGAAAACTTCCATGAGTGATTGATAGACTTGGGATCTCTGGGGAAAATACGGCTAAGCGGTCCTTTTTAAACCCTTCCTAATTTAAGTCTACTCAATAAGGCAGTGATATTTTTTAATACATTACATAAATAATGCAATTACCTCAGATCCTGACATGATTTCCTGCAATATCGAGGGCTTAGCACAGGACCCTGGACAGTGCAGTATGCGTTTGGTGAATGACTACATGGTAAGGGTGTCTGGATGGTATCAGGATGATGGCGGCCAATGAAGGTGATAGTGGGGTAACGGGGAAGGATGGCAAGAAATGAACTGCTATTTAGGAAGAAGCCTCTGGAGTTTTCTTCTTCCTTCAGCCCAGGCTTTTTGACTGTCTCCAGGTCCAAGGTTAAATTCCAAAAATAGAATTCTGCATTTGTGGCTTTGGCGAATCTTCAAAGCAAAGGAGCCCTAGTGGCACTGAGAACTGGTCTGTTTAAACGCAAGGTCGATGCTTCAAAACACAAACTGCTCTGCTGGATGAAGTTGAGGCTAACTGCGTCCATAAAGATTTACAGCCTTGGAAAGCCTATCTCCAAGTCACCAAGAGTCAGAATTGGCTCCAGGCAGTAGGTGGGCTATAAGAACAGTCTGAGCTGCCAGTTTGGTGTAGTATCTGCTTCAATTATTTGGATTCCAGATCTTAAGGATGAGTAAATGAGCCTGGTTAATTTTGGATCTGCCATTAGGTCTTTAAGGCTCTGCACCCCTGCTGAGTATTTGCATTCCCACCTCAATATACTGAATCAGTGTTTACATTTTAACACATTCTTAGACTTTCAGGTAATACCATCACCCCTGCTAAACAGAATAAAGTGGTGTAACGCTTTGGGCGACTGGGTGTTCAGTGCACAATTAGCAACACTCTAAATTCACGATTTGTTAAATAGCATTGGGCTTGGAAGCACAAAGCAATTGTGATACCAATCCGTTAAGAAGGCGGTGGTGGCTGATACTTTGAGATGTGATCGCAAATAAGGAGGACTTTCAAAAACCTTCCTCCTTGAAATTGGTGGGATTTGTTTTTGTAATGTAGCTCCGGGTTTATCATTTTATCACCAAAACGAGAGAGGGAAATCATGTCTTTTGCTTCCTAAGCTTTCCACATGGCTGTCTCTCGCTCCAGGGCGAGGTGTGTATTGTCCAAACAGGCTCCATCTCCCGGTGTTGAGGACCTGCTGAGGCACCTTAGCCTTTCGCGCTGATCAGACTCTTGCAGACGACTGGTATACTTGGGGGGTCGACTCAACATGCGATTTTAAAACTTCTCAAACCGCCTCTTGGCACGCATGAAATTTCTCGGGATTGCCCTTTCCCGTAGATTCCACCAGCTGCTTGTAAATGCATTTGGCCTGGTTGCAAGGAACAGCAAGGTCAAGTTAACTCGGTCTTCGTCTTCTCGTTTGTACCTGGAGCACGCACAGCATCATGATCCAAATGGACGAAACACGCTCCTGCTGGCCTTAACCCCCTTCGTCTGGTGTTTGGTAATGGTGCACCCCTAGGCCCAATAATGCAAAAGGACGCTCCACCTCGGTCTTACTCACGCCTTCGTCCAAAGTATCGAGAAATTTCATCCGGTCTTCCAGAGACTGGCCCTCCGCGTCCTCTAGATACGAGTCTGGGGTGGGATAGTGATTCCACCCACCGCCTCCCCTCGGCCTGGTGCGGCCTCTACAATGGCTGCTGCCAAAATCCTGGTTTGAGCGTCGGGAAGGGCGCCCGCGAAGCCACCGAACCTTTGGTTCGTACCCATCCCCAATGCGGGGCATCTTTCCGAGCCTCCGCTCTCCGTGGCAGAGACCCAAACCGACAGGGCCATCCGATGAAGCGCCCAAGTCAGCAGCGCTCGGGGCGGCCCACCAGCCCTAACAAACAATCAGGGGCGATCGCTGACTCGGCCCGAACGAATCTGGTCGCGCCATCCACAGCCGCTAAACGCGCCGATTGCTACCTCGGCCTTGCGATTGGTTCGGCCTGGGAGTTCTCACGGAAGGGAGGCGGCTCTCGGCAGATCTCGCGAGACTGGACGGAACGCGCCCGGTTCCGCTACTCGGGACTTCGGGTGGGCGGGCTCGCAGCCTGAGCGGGGCAAGATGGCTGCGCAGGTGCTCAGCCTGCTGCGGGAGGTGTCGCGGCTGGAAGCCCCCCTGGAGGAGCTGCGCGCGCTTCTCTCCGTGCTGCAGGCCGTGCCGCTCAGCGAGCTCCGAGAGCAAGTGGCGGAGATGCGCCTCGGGCCGCTCTTCTCCCTGCTCAACCAGAACCATCGGTGAGAGAGGTCCCGGAGCCGGAGTGGGCAGGGACCCCCCACGTCGGGGGACTGGGAGGAGGGGTGAGCTTCCCAGGCGCAGAGAATGTAGGAAAGTGGCCGGCATTTCAGAGGGGTAAGGACCCTGGGAGAGAAAGACGGGGCGTTCTACTTCCATCGATCGTTGCGGTCCGTCCGAGAGTCACTAGGCGTCGGCATCGACTTGATGGCAGGGAGAATAGGAAGGACCCTGGGCGGAGAAGCAAAGGACGGGGCCTCTAGTCCACCCCTGCGGTGCTAGTTTTCTCCGGCCATTGGGCCTCCCCACCCTCTTTTTTGAAATAGGAGTTGGCGGAGCCAAGCAATCCCACAGGAAGGGCTCGACGTGTATAGGTCACTTTTTATCTCCCCCCTTCTCCTTCAAAAGGCACCCTGTCCCGACAGTTTGGCAAGCTTCTTCCACATTTTAAATGCACGCAATTTTGATCTAGTAATTCTTAGGTATGGAAATTCAAAATCGAGGTGTGTTGTAGTTGTTAGTGCTGTCGCGTCGGCTCCCACTCCTTGCCCGGTGCTGCAGCATCCTCACCTGGCTCCGAAGCTTGAGCCCCTTGTACAAAGTACAGGGAAATTCGTAATGGAAAACCAGCAACCACAGATTGCTGGATTTGTATGGCTGACATGGAAAGAACGCTGATACAGGCTTGTTGGCCGAAAGGAAAAGGGCACAGTTTTCAAAGGGTTGCTTCTTCCTCTCCCCGCTCCCCACAACATGGACTATCTAAAAAGAAAGCAGCAGAAACTATGAACAGTGCTGCCCATGGAAATGGGACTTGGGAGCACCTTTTACTCTTCACCGTATCTGTCTGTACCTATTTTGTTGAAGAAAAAAAGTGTTTCTAATATTTAAATATTGACAATCTAGAAATTTTTTAATGACTTGTACTATTCCGCCTTAAAGCAAAATGTAATTCGGATTCATACTAGACATGGGTAAACCTTAAAATCTCAGGCACAAAAAGGAAAATATCATGTCCCACTTCCATGAAATCATCTCGAATCTGAAAATGCACAGAGGAAACCGGAGATGAGTGGTTACTAGGTAGGGTCTTGGAAGAGAGGAGAATGCAGAGTGATTGCTTAAGAGTTACCGAGTATCTGGTTCATTCATAGGGACACTATTGAACAGAGTAGAACTGCCATTTTGGGTTTCCAAAACTAACTTTATGAGAGTAGAAAGCCTTATCTTTATCCCACTGAGCGACTGGTGGTTTCGAACTGCATACCTTGCAATTGGCAGCCCAGTGTGTAACTCACTCTGCCGCCATAGTTCTAGGGTCACTGTCCGCCAAAATCAACTTGATGGCAGCGAGTGAGTAAGTGAATTTGTTTGGGGTGATTAATGCCCGTTAGGAATAATTGCACAACAGGGTGAGTGTAATGAATGTCACTAGATTGTACATTTAGGATGGTTTTGGTGGAAAATTTTTGTTGCATATGTTTTGCAATCATGGGGAAAAATCTTTCTGCTTGAGAAAGTAGTCACTGGGCTCTGACTGCCCTTTTCCTTACTCCCAGTTCATCAAAATATTGGCCACCATTCTTTCACGTCTGCCAGCGAGCTATCTCTTTCTCAACCTGTCTTTAACTCGGCCCTGGTTCACTCCTGTTTGCTGTCTTTTGCATTAGTCTGACTACTCATGACCTCTAGCCTTCCTGATTTAGAGTATTCTACATACACTGCAGCCGTAGTAAGCTTTTTAGGATCAAATCTTACCTAGAGGTTCCTATTTCTCACCAATTAATGTGATGTTTAGACCCTAGGCAAGCATATTTCTACCCTACTTTCCAGCCTCATTTTCCCCTGGGCTCCAGTTAAACACTTGGTTTCCTCCCATCAGCTAACATGGCACTTACTGCTGCTTTTCCCTTGAGCATGATTTTCACTTTTCTAACTACAGTATGCACTTGTGTATAAGCTGAGTTTTTTTCAGCACATTTTTAATGCAGTTTTTGTGGTAAAATTAGGTGCCTCGGCTGGCATTCGGGTCAGCTTATACTCACGTATGTACAGTATGTTTGTGTCAGTCCTAACTGAAATATCCTCCCCCATCTCCAAATTCTATCCATCCTTTAAGGCCCAGGTAACGTACCAGCCTTTCCTAAAAAAAAATCTTTCTGGATCATTCCATTTGCAAGTGATGACCCCCCATCTCCTGAAGAACATTATGATTGTTTGTTAATGGTATTTATCATGTTGTTCTATGCTATAGTTCTGTGTGTGTTCATTTCTAGTTTTCAAGTTTTTTTAAGGGAGGGACGGTATTTGTTTATCTCTGCGTGCCTTTCAGGCCCTGGCACAATATATGTATAAGACATGCCCAATAAAAGATTAGACTCAATAAAGTTTAGAGAGGCCACCTAGTTTAACCTCTTCATGTTATAGATGAAGATTTTTTTCCCCATTTTATTGGAAGCTCTTACAGATATATAGTTCAATCTCATCAAGCATTATTGTACAATTGCTACCAGTCAGTTTCAAAACATCTTCTTTCTTGAACTCTTTGATATCAGCTCCCCCCCCCCAAATGTTTATTTTAATTATACTTTTTTGTTTTGCTGCATCTTACACCTAGATGAAGATATTTAATTGAAGGTCATACCACAAGTTAGCATAGCTGCAGTAGGAACTCAAATGAGGGGAGATTTAGGAATAGGACCTATGGGGGAGGATTGTTCATCCAGCAGTGGTAACTTAGTAGAAAACTTCAAGAGCCTATTTCAGAATTGGATACATGGTAGAGGCCAGTTTCAATTTGGAGGTAATAATTCTCTACATCATATTGTGACTGTCAGATCTATTACATTCTAAGACTTTTTTGAAGGGCATCTTGAGGTAACATAAAAGAATAAGAATGAGACACAAAATCGGTGTTGCTTGAGCTGGTGAGGAGAGACTCACCTTTGCTGAGACTTAGTTTGCAGGCATTACATGAGATCATGGTATGAGGCTTTCTGTTAAAGTTCATGGAAAATGGAATTAAAGATAACTTCCACAAACATTTTGAAATCCTCTTATCTAAAGGGCTTAGTACAGTGCAATAGCTCATGAAAGCTTTAGTCATTTTTAATATTATCACTTATCGTGGCCCAGCCTCATAGATTTTTATATCTTGATTATAGCTGACCTACCTGTGAATTCAGAATCTTGACCATTATTCTCTTGAAGGAGCTAAGATACAGCTTTATACATCCAAGTCGGAAAAGACCAACTATCAGCTATTAACTCTGGTTTGGTTCCAAAGGGCTACATGTGACTTGAAATTTGTGCACTATCCAGCTTTTTTAACCCTCTGTTCCTTTGTTGACATATCATTTATATGCCATAACCTGCACATGTTTAAGATGTACAGCTTGCTATGTTGATATATATGTGCACTCCCTCATGTAATGGAGTCAAAACATTCCCAGAAAAGTCTTAACCTTAGTGTTCCAGTCGCCTTTTCGTTCCATTTTCCCATGAACTTAAAAACTTCATTCTATTAATAAATCATGTTATTGTGGGCTATTACAGCCCTTATAACAATCTGTACACCAATTGTATCAAACACATTTGTACATATGTTGCCATCTTCATTTTCAAAACATTTTCTTTCTGCTTGAGCCCTTGGTATCAGCTTCTCTTTTTTTCCTTCCCTCCCTCCCCCTCCATGAACTTTTTAAGGGCCCCATGCATGCACTTGTATATATGTGTGTGCATGCGCATACACACAGGAGGGAGCTTTATGGAAAAATGAAATTAAAAGATAAATCGGACTTTTCCATGAAATTTTGAAGTTGCTTTATTTACACATGAGTACATACGAACACACAAAGGGGCTTCCAAAATTCATGGAAAGATGGTATGGAAAGATAAAGGAATTTTTCGTTGAGCTTTTTGGAGCCATCACCACAATTAAGATTGGGGAGTCTTGGTGGTGCTGTGGGTTAGACGTTGGAATGCTCACCTCAGGCTGCCCGTTCCTGTGAAGATCGACACTTGGAAACTATGTAGGATCACTGAGTTGGAATCAACTCAATCACAGTGGGTTTGCTCGTAGGTTTTTCATCACCCCCAAATGTTTCCACAGTTTTATATAATAGAGTCATATGATAGATACTCTTGTTTTTAAAATTTTCACTCAGCATAATTATTTTGAGATTCATCCATGTTGTATGAATGGATAGTTTATTCCCTTTTATTGCTGAGTATGGATGCTTCATAGTTTATTTATTCGCCTATAGATTCCATTTTGGGTTATTTCCAGCTTGGAGATTGAAACAGTGGCACGAAGGCACTCTCCTCTCACATCACCCTGATCTCTAACTTCACAAAAATCTCATCAGCACTAACAGTGTGAACTACCCCGCAGGCTGATTCCAGTAAGGAGAAAGTCAGACATGCTTCTGCTCTCCAACCTTCCCACAACCTTCTCTACTCCGCTAGGTTCAGTAACCTGTTTTACTGGCCACACAGAGCTCATAGATGAACCTCACGATGCTGAGTTTATTGGGGAAGTTAACAAGTTATAGTCTAGGTTCAGAAATGTTCAAGATACAGTTCTTTGGTCAGGACAGCCTCTTCCCATTCCTGCCCACAGACATGCCTCTCTGTGGTCCCCTCTATCTTAGCCACATTCCCCCCCTTCTCCCCCCGGCTTCTGCCCTGCAGATGTCACAAAGGTCTTTTAGCTCTGTCGATAGATGCCCCAGAGGCACTCTGCTCTGCCAGGAAGCCTTGGTCTTGGTGACCAGCAAACTTGGTTCCTCAGGCTGAGAGCTCTCCCACTCTGCCAGCAAGCCTCCTGCCCAAAGCATGCAGCTCACTTGCTCTGAGGGCTCGGGAACCTACTGCTCTGTCTTCTGCTGTTCCCTGTTCCACTGCTGCCCTTGTCTGCCTTTGTTTCTGCTCTCTTACCCCCTGCAGTATCACAGCTGTCTGTCTGCTGGGGTGTAAAGGGCACACTCCACTCCTGGCTTTTCTTTCCTAATGGTAGTGAGAGCCCCTTTTTGCTTCTGAGATGGCTCATTTTATAGCGGGATAGCAAAACTGACGTCTCCACATTAGCATTCTATATACCATTTTTTGTTTGGTGATCTCATATTTATGTCATTAACAAGCTGTCCATTGCCTTGGTGTGCTACAAACACCTCATATTTGTGTAGCCCTACCCAGTCATTCAAGAGCTTGGTAGTATCGTGGTTACCGTTGGACTGACAGCAGTTCAAAGATCAGCAGTTCAAAGCCACTAGCCACTCTGTAAGAGAAAGGTGGGGTTTTCTACTTGAGTAAACAGAAACAGTCTTGAGTAAACAGAAACAGTCTCAGAAACCCACAGAGGACCCTGTCCTATAGGGTGCCATAAAACAGAATTGACTACAGTAATCCAGTCATTCAGTAGGAGTTATAAAGACAGTGGCTATATGTTAAATAATCATTGCAGCACAAGATATTATTAAAAATACTAAAGTGAACATTTATACACAATATTTACATAGACATACCAGGAGGTACTAAAAAAAATAACCCAGAATTGCACTGTGCAGAGCAGAGCTTTCGTAGCACGCATTTTTCCAAGTAGGCAAGCAGGCAAACATTGAGCAACTCGCTCTGAGTCAGTGCACCCAGTGGCATCGCCTGGGAAGGTTCTCTCTGGTCCCAGTGAATTTTTTGTGAAAGCACTTTCACTCGAACCTCGTTTTTTTGTGACAGCCAATTTAAGAGAACAGCATGCAGCTGTGAACTTTTGTTTCCTGCGTGGGGAAAAATGCCGCAGACATTGTTGTGATGTTGAACACAGCTTACAAAGACCACGCGCTATGGGGAAACTCAGGTGTACAAGTTGTTTCTCATTTCAAAAAAGATGAAATGTCGATGGGTGACAGACCTCATTCTGGATATGGAGTTCGTCCCACCAAGTCAGACTGTTAATCAAGCCTTCTATCTAGAGTTTCTGAAAAAATTGCATAACAGTGTGCAACCAAAAAAAGCCTGATTTGTGGCAGATGGGACTGGTTTTGCCTCCACAACAATGCACCTGCATCCTTCTCAGTTCTCCAGTTTTTGGCAAAAAACAGCATGTCTCTCTTGCCCCATGCACTTTACTCTGCTGACCTTGCTCCATGCAACTTCCTTTCATTTCCTCAAATGCAGAGGGACACGGAAGGACAGCGATTTGATGATGTAGGAGAGGTGAAGAAAAAGGGAGGTGCTGTCAGCCATCCAAGCAGATGAGTTTGGAAAATGTTTCCAAGAATGGGATCACAGATTTGACAAATGTATTAAATGTCGTGGAGAGTACTTTGATGGTGATAAGGTTGTTTTGTAAAAAAATTTAAATACATAGTTTTTTGGTGGGGGAAATTACGGGGTATTTTTTGTACCCCCTGATAATGCTATCTTTAGTCTTGAGTAAATGTAAAGGAGCAGCATGGCTGAATCTTAAGGTAAAACCCCATTGTCATGGAGTCTGTTATGACTCATAATAATCATCTAAGACGGTGTAGAACTGCTTCATAAGGTTTCCAAGATTGTAAATCTTCATGGAAACCCACTGCACATCTTTCTCCCCCAGAGCAGCTGGTGAATTTGAGGTGCTGATCTTTCGGTTAGCAGCTGAGCACTTGATCGCTGCACCACCAGTGCTTCTGGATCGTGTGGTAGGTGTTTATTTAAATTTCTATGAAACCGCCAGACTATGTTCCAGAGTGGTTACACCATTACATTCCTACCAGCGATATATGATAATGGGTCTAAATATAAAAGGGTTGACTATAAAATTTATATAAGAAAAAAATGTGACCCCAAGTTACACAATTATTTCTTCATTTGATAAATTTGACTTAATCAAAATTAAAACTGTTGGCTCTTCAAAAAATACTGTTAGAGAACAAAGCACAAAGTGGGAGGAAAATATTTACAAATCTTATCTGATAAAGAGCTTGTGTGTATTACAAAGACAGGACTCCCAATACATTATAGCAAGAACAGAAATAACCTAATTTTAAAATGGGCAAAAAAAATTGAACAAGATCTTTGGGTGGCCTTTAAGCACATGGAAAGATAATGTCATTAGTTGTTAAGGAAATGCAAATTAAACCCACAATAAGCTATTGCTAGACTGGTGTTTTTGGAGCTCAGGTAGCACTGTTGTCCGGTGCTTGGCTGCCACTGGGAAGGGCAGCAGTTGGAGCCCTCTAGTGTCTCTGGGAGCAAAGAGCTAGCCGTCAGTTCCAGTCACGATTCTACTCTAGGAAACCCTGTGAGCAAGTTCTCTGTCATGTTGGATCATGATGAGTCGCAGCAGACTTTGCACAGGTGTTGAAGCAGCTGGAACGAGCATTTCAGTTCAGAAACCTTTATCGAGAGCTGCTAGGCACAGTGGGAAGTCCATAGGAAATAAAGAAGAAATCGAGATACAGAGCTAACTTAAGCATGGACTTGAGCCAGACCACATGATACCAAATTCCAATACTGCTACTTAATTATTGTGTGACTTTTAGGCAAGATAAACGGTTTTTGTTCATTCTATTAAAAATTGGCATAAAAATAGAAGTTCTTTTATAGAGTTATTATGAGTACTAATGAATTAAAGTATGTTCAATGTATAGACTAATGCTTGAAGCAGTGCACTGTGTGTCTTCATTATTATTGTGAGTTAATTATAGTTAGTGTCCCTTTTCTGTAGCTGAGAAAACAGACACAGAAAGATGGACTTGACCAAGAACATAAAGTAAGGCATAGAGTAAGCCAAAGTCCGTTTCATGAGCTTGCCTATCAAATAATGGATTGGGGGTGGAGGGTGAAACATAAGAAGGGAATGGGGCAGTGAAGAGGTAGCAAAGGACCTTGGGGATGTGAGGAAGACTTTTCACTTTTTTCCCCTAGCTTTTGTGATTTGGGTGAATGTTTATGGAAGAAGTCAGTTTTCCAGTCAACATTTCACGCACCTTTTGTGACGTGGATTGCAGTTCCCATGATGTCACAGTAATCTTCCCATCTCCTTGCTGCTGGGCCGGAAGGCTATAGAGGAGCCACAGCCTCAGGGGATCCTCCGGTCTCCACGTGTAAGCTGGGACATCTTGTCTTAATCTGAGTGTGAACTACACATTTTTCTCTCACTCTACCCGGGACCTCATCGGATCCCTTTCAGAGCAGTTGGGCACCATCCGGTTTTTCTGGTTTTGCTGTGATGGAGGTGAGGGTCCAGTGGTTCATTAGTCCATTGGACTGTTTCCATGCAGCTTTGGCTTTGTTTATTTTCCTTGGCTCAGCACAGGGAGAGACTATTAGTTGCACCTTACATGAGCACTCAAAAGCTTTCAAGACCTCAGTCACTACTCTCCAAAGTAGGATTGTCTCTGTGGACTATGTTATGCCAGTTGGCCTTGGTGTTCCCAGACCTGGTGACCCATTCCCTCATGGTGTTTGCTAGTGACTAGGAAGTTTTCATAACCTTCCCCCTCATGTGTTCTGTATTTGTGGATATACACTGAACCCTGGGATAACAATTGGTTTGAATTCTCTGGGTTCACTTATGCTCAGGTTTTTCCCCCCTTGGTGTTAATGTGGTGAGCTCACAAGTGTTGTGTGTTACCTGTTTGAAATGCCATATGATACGAACTGTAGGCCTCCTGAAAATGTGCATGTCCACTCCAGATAGGCAGAACATACAGTTTCATAAGATCTCCAGGTGAGTCTTGTGGAATCTCACGTGATTCCTATGTATACATGCTCAAATAAGCTACTCATGGCCCAGTGAGCAGTTCTCTGGACTGCCAGCCATCTCTGGAAAGGCAAACTACAGAGACCAGCAGCGTCATACAGTGTTTAAGGAGATAGGCCAGTGTTTCTGATGAGGCGCAGCAGAAGCAGGTACCTACACTTTATTCAGGATTATAGGCTCTAGTACAAATGGTTTTCATTGCCAGAGGGTGCTGAATCTCTCCCCCCCCCCCCCCCCCGTGGGGGATGAGGAGCAATAGGCCCAATCAGTTAGGGAACCTATGGAATAAGTTCATAGGCTCGCACTATCAGCAAGAAGAACAATCCATGTAGTCCAAAGGTCAGCTGTATGTAAATCATACTCCGATGGTCCACTGTGAGGGAGGGTGGCATCCCTAAAAGGTCAACTGCATTCATTACCTTCTATAAAGGTGGGCCCCATTTAAATGCATACTTGAGTAGTGGCCTCTGAGTATCTGTTTACTGTTTGCACTGCCCATTAAAGGACAGGGGAGTTCGTGAAACACTCCGTGGTCACCCCTCAGCTCACTGCCCTCAAGTTGGTGCCTACTCATAATGGCCCTCTGGGACAGGGCAGAACCGTCCCTGCGTTAGTATGGGTGACTGGAGAAACAAATTCATTGACACGCATGTACAAGAGAGAATATTATACCAAGAAGCATTTATGCATCAGTAGAACACCCCAGCCCAATCTAGATCAAGTCCATAAGTTCAATATTAGCCCATAAATTCCAATTTACACTCACACAGTCACATGTAATGATGCGGAATGCAAGAAGATCACAAGTCGGTGGGTGGAAAGGCTTGTGGATCCAATGATGGCGGACACATTTCTAGGGCTCTGGCTGCCATCAGTGTGGCTCCACGTGGCTTGTCAACAGGAAGGTGGAGCAGAGAGTGTCTTCCTCCAGGGAGGAAGAGAAAAACTCCCAGAATTCTCATAAGGCCATGTCCACAAGGAGGCATCAATCAGGCTGTGACCTGATTGACTGGCTAGACTCGCCCCTGTAACCTATGTATCAAGTTGACATGAAATTAGGTAACTTCCACAGCCCCTGTGGGTTCTCAAGACTAGCTGTTTACAGGAGTAGAAAGCCTCATCTTTTCCCTACGGAACCGCTTTTGCAAAAATCCAATCTATAAGAGCACGTTAAAAACCAGTTCGAATTTGATGCCTATCTTTCCATGTTCATTTCTTTCCATTCACACACACATCCCCCTTTTAACTTTTCTCCTTCCCCTTTCTCATTCCAGTCATGTCACACCTCTACTTGTCCATTTATTTATTTATTTATTTATTCGTTCACTTACTAACCAAATCCACTGCCCTCCAGTCAGTGCTTTCTCACAGGCTCCCTGTGGTTTCCAAGACTAGCTGTCTAAGGGAGCAGAAAGCCCAGTCTTTCTCCTGCAGAGCAGCTGGTGGCTTCAAACTGCCCCCACGCGGCTCATGGCCAGTTCATAACCACTACTCCACCAGGGTCCCTGCCTCTACTTGTCCCTGTAATGCACAGTGCTGGACCCTGTGTTCCTTACCTGGGCTCTAGCAGCTTCCATCCCAAAACTACAACATACGAGGGGATACCCGAAATTTTTCTCAAAGCTACTTATTGAATTTTTTTACAAAACAACCTTATCACCTTCAAAGTACTCTCCATGACACTTAATACATTTGTCAAATCTGCAATTTCATTCTTGGAAACATTTTCAAACTCTGTTTGCATGACTGTCAGCACCTCCTTAGTGTTTTCTTCACTTCTTCTATGTCATTAAATCGCTGCCCTTTCATGTCCCTCTTCACTCACGGAAACAAAAGGAAGTTGCATGGAGCGAGGTTGGCTGAGTAAGGTACATGAAGCAAGAGAGGCATGCTGGTTTTAGCCAAAAAGCTGGCTCACTGAGATGGCTGCATTGTGGTGGCAAAACCAGTGCCCCGTCTGCCACAAATCAGGCTTTCATTGTCAGTTAAGTAATCCTTTCAGAAGCTCTCAATAGGAAGCTTGATGAACCGTCTGAGCTGGTGGAAGGAGCTCCCAATGCCCTAGGAGTCGACATCTTCATCTCTTCGGGAAGTTGGTGGATGTCCAGAATGAGGTCTGAGAAAACCGCTTGTACACTTGAGTTTTTCCCATCGCCGCCGCTGTCCTTGTGATCTGTTCACCATCACAATAGCATCTGTGGTATGTTGCCCTGAACAGGAAACGGAATTTCACAGCCAGACCTTGTTCTCTTAAATTGGCCATCACAAAAAGCGAGGTTCGGGCAAAACTGCTTTCCAGAAAAATTTACTGTGACCCAAGAGAACCTCCCCAGGCAACGCCCCTGGGCTCCCTAACTCAGCGAGTTGCTTGATGCCCGTTTAGCAGGAAGATGTCTATACGAAAGCTGTGCCTAGCAGAGCGTTTTTTTTCTTTTTTTGGTAGCCTCTCGAAAGCCTGGATTAGAGTTGTTGTGTTTGCCTCCTCCTTGGTTTGGACTGAGCTTCTTGAGGCTAGCGACTGCGTTATTCTTCTCTCGCTGTAGCTCTGCACAGGCAGAGCTCTTAATGTAGGACTTAGCAAGCGCCTCGTCGCTGAGTAGAAACTGGCATTTTCAAGGGACGTCTGTGTGGAGAGCTGCCTTGAGCCAAGCTGCAGAGGCCATCCAGCTACGACTTCCCACTTGGCAGGTCATGGCTGAATGAGGTCTGTGGTGTCTCTCTTAGGGAACAGACGACTCTGTGCGTGTCCATCCTGGAGAGATTGCTCCAAGCTATGGAGCCAGTGCAAGTGGCCCGGAACCTCGGAGCTGACCTGGAGAGAGGGCTGACTCACCCTGATGACTCCGTGAAGATCCTCACTTTGTCCCAGGTGTGACATTTTAATGCTATGTGTAAAAAGGGACCTTACAATTAGTGACTGCCAGCTTTGGGCTGGGTGACAAACAATGCTCAACAGTCCCCAAGGAAGCTCTAGCCGAGTGAAGGAGACAGACATACACATATAGAATCAGGAGAATATGAGCTAATGTGAGAAATTTCCCAAATACCGCCTGAATCATTCATTCACCAACAAAGCTTACTTTATAAACCAGCCATTTTGCCATATGCTGTTCTAGTTGAAAAAATTCTTCTGTGTCCAGACAGCTCTACTCTGCCATGTTGGTCCTGCTGTAAGTGGGAGGATCTAAGTACTACCTTAAAGGACATGAAACCAGCAAATCAAGGTGCTTTTATCTTGGTATCTAGACCATCTGTGGTTTGAGTGATGATATGGTTATCTTGGTGAATTGCTGGGCGCTTAGAGAGGTTAGTTAGCTAGTAGATACCCAACTGCTGAGTGTCCTTTTCTCCTCCAACATGTTCAACAAGAAGGGAGCAGGCATTAATTTAATCATTGAACACTTTTATGCCAGGCACTGTCATAGGCTCTTGATCTGTATAATGTCTGCCAGGGAGTTGGCTCGGACTCATGAGGGCGCTATATAGATTCTCTGGGGCTGTAACTCATTACCAGTGCAGACAACCTCGTCTTCTTTCCGAGAAGCACCTGTTGGGGTTGAAAAGCCAACCTTGCAGTTAGCAACCCAACACGTAGCCAACAGTGAGTGCTACCTATTTACCTGTTCATTCTCATTGCATCTTCATATCCAGCCCACATTCAAGTATTATATTGCGGTTTTATAGATCAGAAAGCAGAATGTGTATGTGTGTGTGTGTGTGTATGTATTTCCCCTCTTCTTTAAAGATGTGACTGTGCCATATGTGTGATTTGACTCTAATGAAGCGAGGCATTCTAAACATTTACGACTCACTCTCCAGCAGTAGGCCAGGGAACGTGACCACCAGGAGATGTGTGCTGTCCCGCCTTAGCAGAGCCTTTCTGATTCTCCTCTGTTTTGTTTGCTTGTTGCAGGTTGGAAGAATTGTTGAAAATTCTGATGCCATTACTGAGATTCTAAATCATTCTGACTTGCTAAAACAAATTGTGTATTGCATCGGTGGAGAAAATCTATCTGTAGTTAAAGCGGTAAGTGTGTAGCACCATCTTGAACTTGGAGGTAAAGGTCTGTTGGAGGTTGTGGTAGGTGCCAGCAAGTCAGGTCCAACTTCTCAAGACTGTACAACAGCAGGCAGCTCTGCCTGCCTGTGCAGACCCTCCGTCATTGCCAACTCCACAGAGTCCAAATGGCTCGGCTTCGACGAGTCAGTGCTTCCAGCACAGCAACTGTTTGGTGAAGCATTTCAGTGGACAGTCTATCAGTTCTTGTAGCTTTTGGTTTTTAGGGTGTTTGGTTTTGTTTTTGCTATGCCTTCAGTCAGGAACTGTAATTTTCTTCAGCTTCCACATAATCTTACATGTGAGCAGTTTGGTCTGCAGTTGTCTCCTGGCCTAGTTCTGATTGATGATCATGAGCTTCTCCTTTGTGCCTTTCCACAGAAGTAGTCGATTTGATTCCTGTGTGCTTTTTCTGGGTAGCCCAGGTGTATAGTTAGCGTTTTTTTGTTGACCAAGGTCATTGGTCTTCCAAAATCCTATCATGCAACTTTCTGGAAGTGTTTCTGTGGCCAATGTCTTATTTTCCAACTGCTCATCTTTCTGTTTCCAACTTTTGCGTTCCAGTCACCAGTAACTATCAATGTATCTTGAGTACATGTGTGATCAATTTTGTGCTGCAAAAATGGGTAAGGATCTTCCGTTTTTCCTTTTTGACATTAGTGGTCAATGTGTAAATTTGAGGAATAGTAGTATGTGAGACACTATTGAGTCCGGCTCTTATCTCACAATACGAACACGCTGTAGAGGGCATGATCTGCAACCAGAACACTAAGAGATAAGAGATGCAAAGGGTAACAAAAGTTGGAGCCTGGGTCCCTGAAGCTTACACACTTCAGGGCCCTGAGCTTTATTCAAGGCAGATTTAAATTCCCTTCCTGCACGTAGCCTGCAACATGTGACAGGTTTACGCAAAGGGGCAGTTTTACAATTATTTGAGTGTGTACAAAGAAGCATTCCTACATCAGACAAGCTGTTCAGACAGGTGTGGAGGACCAGATTGAGAACATGAAATCACTGGTAAGTTTGCAGACTGTTGCTTCTGCAGTCTTGCTGGGGAACATGACACAAATGTCCTTTTTATCTCAGGCAGAGAGACAGGCCAGCTGCTGCCCCATCAGCTCCTGAGGTTCAGCCACCAGCTTTTCCCACGGGTCTTAAACCATGGATGCTGGCCATCCTGTCCCATTTGCCTAAGCAGCAACTTAGCTCCCCCAGTAGTATGAACCGGTGTGCTTGGTAGGCATGTGGCTATTATCCTGTCACGGGCAGTGTTGTGCTTCAGGATACAACTTTTCTGACAGTGAGTGTGACAGCACCGCTCTGGTTTGTGATTCTTGGCATAGTAGACCGTATGATTGACTTAGAATGGCTAACACCAGCCCATTTCAGCCCATTAGTGCTTGTGGCATCCATCTCTAAATGTTTCATTTTATTTTTTGCTAACTTAAATTTCTTTATACATTCTCCATTTTGCTTTTTAATGGGTTTTCCCAGCTGTTTCTTCTCCTTTTGAGTCATGCCACATCAACATATGAAGGTCCAACAGCTTAAGTCCAACAACTCATTAAGGTCAATTTAGTCTGAGAAATCGGCTCTCCCTGCCTTCACGTTTTAAGTGCTTGCCAACCTGAGTGACTCATTCTTTGTCACTCTGTCGACCACAGTGTGCTGCGATGTTAATGTTTTCACGGGCCAGTTTGTCCTTTAGAACTAGGTCGTCGTGCCCTTTCCTAGTCTGCTGTAGCCCGGAAGTTGAGGAAACCCTGACCATGTGTATTCGATGGCACAGCGTCCAGCATCACCGCAGCATGCGAGCCACCACGTGTGACAAGCTGGCAGACAGGTGGGGTCTCGCACGGTGTGTCTGTGTCATGGAATTGACACCCTCTCGTGCATGGTGGTGGTGGTGTTGGGAGTTCCGAATCAACAGTGACCCTGGGTACAACAGAGAGAAGCAGTGCGCTCGACCGCCATGTTTGAGCCCACTGTTGCAGTCGCTGTGCCAGTCAGCCTGGTTGGGGTTTCCCTCATTTTCACTGCCCTTCTGCGTCCTTTTCCAGGGACTGGTTTCTTCTGAAAACTTGTCCAGAGTATGTGAGAGAAAGTCTCACTATCCTTGCATCTAAGGAGAATTTTGACTTCTTCTTCCAAGTGAGGTTTGCTGTTCTTCTTGTCGTCATGGAGCTGCCATTGTGTTTCCCCTGCAGCGCCACTCAAATGCATCAGTTCTTTCCCTCTTCCTTATTCAACGTGCAAGTGCAGCTGAGGCTACTTCCTTAACATCGATTATAGATACTGTCGGTGCTGATCTTCTCGAGTGAGCCTCTCCTGTTCTCTAGGCTACACTCCGCCACAGCATCCACCGGAGGGCTTGCATTGGCTTCCTTGATAAGAAGCAACTTAGGCAAACAATTTTCTGTTTGAAATATTGTGTATCTTTCCAGTATAAAAATATTAGCGAAAGACTAATGTAACAGCTAATGACTAAAGAGATATTTTCTTTCCTTATAAGGCCATCAAATCCCTGTCAAGAATATCACTAACCCGAGCTGGACTGGAGGCTGTATTTGAAAGCAATCTGTTGGATGACTTGAAAAGAGTCATGACAGCAAGTGACATTGTGCGGTACAGAGTGCATGAGGTGAGAAGACACTGCGCTGTCCGGCACCCGTGACTCCTTCATTCAGTGCGTAATCTCTGTTGGGTGCCACCAGCAGAGGAATGCGTTCTCCGTATATTCTATGAGTTAAATCATAGGGTTTTTTACAGTGTAATATGAAAGCTATGATAGAGATGATAGTGCTGAAACCAGACTTTACAGATAGTGGCAGTGGCAAGCATAAATGGCTCTCATTTTCAGTGGCTTTGTACTGAGCCCTCTGTTTAAAACTTCACCTGTATTTTCTTTTTCAGTGGTCACGGTAAGCTATGTTAGAAGTATCGTTGGCTGCACAGTCTGGCTGCATGCTTGACAGAGGGCTGTGTAGCTAGCTCGTTTGCCGCATGTTCAGAACGTTTCCCTCTGCAGCTGCATTCCCTTGTCCTGTCCCTTCTTGCTTGCATGTCGTACTGCACGCCTGGTTTTCCCTCTGCGTCTAACTGTGTCCCAGCCTCCTGACTCCTCACCCTCTGGAGCGTTTCACTGTTGGCGAATCCCAAGCCCACGTCTTACCGTCCTTGATGGCACAGACACCTTTATTCTTTGGGAGAGTCCAGCCCTATTTATAGGACGATGACTCTGAGATGTAAACCTCTGTCGTAGACCGCTCTTCCGAACTCACACCTCGTGTCCCCTCTCAGACATTTTCTCAGCCAGACCGAACGCTGGTCCCCCACCCATCCTCTGCCGCCACTTGAAGTCAGCAACTAGCTAGCCCTGTTTCACAGCACCCGCCTTGCTTTCCCTGCCCTCCCGGCTATTCCGCTCCACATCCTGCCACTTTCTCTCAAGGTCGTGCGTTTCTCTTCCGCTGTGTGACCACCACCACCTAAGCTTTTGTCTCTCACCCGGACAATTGCACTTGCCTTCAAACCCGTCTTCCCTCATTTTACTTTATCACTTGCAGTCTGTCTTCCCATGCCCTGAGGATGATCTCTTCAAAATCCAGATCTGATTTTATTACTCCTCTGCGTCTGTCTTTCCATTTCTCTTTGTCACCCCTCAGGACATGTTGCTGAGTGAGTGAGAGATTGACTAATGATGCACATGTGTGAATATGTTTTATTTTTAAACTTCTATTGACAAGTAACTCACAGAAATGGGTGCATTTTAAAAATAACTCATTATTGCTGACACAAGTTTTATATCCTGATTTTATATCCTGATTGGCAAATCATTAAAAAACATTGTAGGTAAACTAAGATAAAATGGGATGTTTTTGTTCCAATTAATTTCTTATGTGCTCAGTAGGTTGTCCTACTTTGTTGTACTTAATAATGGTCTTTAAACTTTAATTATTATGTAAAGTACCTTGCTCTGAACTTAAAAGGAGAGCTTACAGGTGGCGATTATTTTCATCTTTCTATTTTTCCTGTCATTTCAGCTAATTGTGGAGATTTCTTCTGTGTCACCAGAATCTTTACGCTTCTGCGTCACCAGTGGACTGATAGCTCAGCTCCTCCGGGAGCTGGCTGCGGAGGACGTGCTGCTCAGGTATGCTGGCTGGACGTTCTTTAGGCAAAGTGGCCTCTTTGGAGGCCCAAAGATCAATCTTGGGACTTAGTGTCACCTGTCTTGTTAGGGTCTGTGCCCAGGTTGCAATCACATGACGAAGGCATGTACTAGAGAAGGGACCATTGAAGCAGTCCCAAGTTCTAGCATGACATGTTGGAAATGTCATGTGTGACAGTGCCACTGCTTTTGATTGACTGTGTTTCCTGATCCTTGGCTTGTCTGTTCTTAGAAAGTCACGCACTCTGCTTGATAGTACTCAACATTTTATCGGACATACCACCTTTCAGCTCGGTGAAAGAAAGCACCGTGCTATGATAGGAAAACATGGGCTTTTACAAATGAGGAACAGACTTGAGTTTGAAACTAGCTCTACCAATTCCCTGGGACAGATTCTTGTAACCTTCCTGTACCTCAGTGTGCTCATCTCTCAAATGGAACAGTAACAGTAAAGAAGATGTCATGAGGACTAAGTGAATCGATCAATGTATAGCCTAAACATAGATCCTCGAAGAAATGTTCATTCCATTGTCATCACTCACAGTCCCCTAATCGTCAGATCCCCACAATATCTGCCAGATATTGCACTATTGGCCTTCCACAGATTATACATGGTTTTAAATATACTTCCTTGTTAGACACTCGTTTGCTTCTAATGTTTGTTGGGTCATTCAAAATACTGCTGTAATTATTATCTTTATGTACACGGGGCGTGTTTGTTTTCCTTCTTTTTTAATTGACCTGTATTGTTTAAATAGAATTGTAGTTGTTAATCTCATAGTCATAGACCAGTCACTGATGACAGTGTTTTAAGTAATTGAATATCTGTACCTGCTGAAGGAATTGAGAACACTCGCGATGCAGTGGTTAAGTGCCCAGCTGCAAACTGCGAGGCCAGCAGTTTGGAAGCACTGCGGACCGTGGGAGAGAGGCCTGATGGCCTGCTCCTGCGAAGAGCGCAGCACTTCCCCTCGGGTCTATCGCTAAGAGCTGGGACTGGCGCAGCGGCACACAGCAATAATGAAAAGTCTCCTCTGCTAGAGTAACCCCGCAAGTCCTCAGAGTAACAAGTCAGCATTTAGAGAAATCTGATCATGGCTGACTATTAAATAATACCAAGGAATTATTGTTAATTTTGTGTGCTGAAATGGTATTCCTATTATATAATTATTTTGAGGTGCTTACTAAATTATGTAGGGGCAAACAGTAAGATGACCAGGATATGCTCTAAAATAACTTATTTTAAAATGTTTTTAAAAACCAGAATAAGGCAAAATTCTCTATACTATCTAAGCCAGTGATTCTCAACTTTACTAATCCTGCGACCCTTTAATACAGTTCCTCATGTTGTGGCGACCTCCCAACCATAAAATTATTTTCAGTGCTACTTCATAACTAATTTTGCTAGTTATGAATCGAGCAATCCAAAGGGGTCATGACCCACAGGTTGAGAACTGCTGATCTAAACAGACTTACTGGTAGATAGGGCTTTATTGTAATCATCCAATAAATCCTCTCAATTTTTGTGTGAAGTGTCTTAGAAAGCCATTATGTTGTCATGGAAATCTCAGTGGGCTTTGAGTTAAAAGACCAAGATCTAAGTCTGAATTCTGTCACATAGCAACCATATGATGCTGGTCAAGGCCCTGCAACTTTCTGGGCTTTATGTCCTCGGTGAAAAGTAGAACCATTATATATATTTTTTTTAATTAAAAAAAAAAGTAGCATCAAGGTTAATTACCTTTCAGCTTCAGGGTGGCAGTTAAGTAAGGAGGCTTGTATGAAAACACTTTCTGAACTATGCTGCTCCTATGCTGGATCCACTTACTGTCCTTCTGACATTGCAGAGCCACCTGCATAGAGATGGTGACGTCCTTGGCACATACTCATCATGGTCGACAGTACCTAGCTCAAGAAGGAGTAATTGACCAGATCTCTAATATACTTGTCGGGGCAGATTCTGACCCTTTCTCCAGCTTCTACTTACCAGGTAAGAAGCACTGGTATCTGTTTCTGAGTTATAAAAATAGTAATGACATTTAGAGGCTATGTTACAGAGTCACGGATTTTCTGAGTTACAGTCTTTAGAAACGCTTCAGTAGCTTTCTATGAGCACTTCCAGAAATTGGAGATGTATTCCTGCTTTAAGTAGCGTAGTTTATTTCATTGGTGAGTTTGCTTTTAAAAACTTCTTCCAAATAATGCTTTCAAACGTGCCTCTGTAGAATTTCTGTCGACTGCCTTGGGTCCGTGAATCTGACAGTGCTTCAGTATGTGCACCCAGCTCCATTGATAAGTCAGGGCTTCTATTCAGTTTGGAGCATATATTGGCCCTTTGACATCTCCTTATGGTTCTTGGGCAACCACCTGCCCAACCTTGCTCTTTCTGACCTGAGTTTACTACGGTCCCTATGAAAGGGCTCACAAAGTATATTGTACGTCTCTATTAAAATAGATTTTTGTAACTCTCTATAGGATTTGTGAAGTTTTTTGGAAACCTTGCTACCGTGGATAGCCCTCAACAGATTTGTGAACGTTACCCTGTCTTCGTGGAAAAGGTTTTTGACATGGCAGAAAGTCAGGACCCCACCATGATTGGTGTGTCAGTGGACACCATTGGAATCTTAGGATCTAATGCTGAAGGGAAACAGGTTTTGCAGAAAACAGGTTGGTATGCCTTGTCTTGGCTTTCTTTAAATATTATTTTGGACTGAGTCCATATATCAACTCATTTGTTAATAGAGTAAGTGCATTTTAGACGATAGCTGTTTTTATAGGTGATGGTCTGTTAAAACTGTATGAACTCATTTCTAAAAATATCTCATGATTATTGAAACTTTGTTCCTATTGTCATTATAGATAGCATATAATATAAATATGTGTTTTTAGGCCTATCCTTTGGTCCTGCAAATTTGTTTTTGTGTTGGTTTAGATTGGTAGGAGTTGAAGTGTATGAAAACAATTTTTAAAATGGTATTGTTACTTCTTCAAAGGCACTCGCTTTGAACATTTACTAACAAGAATAGGACATCAAGCAAAAAATGCCTCAACAGAGCTAAAAATCAGGTGTTTAGATGCAATTTCATCTCTTCTATATTTACCAGTAAGTAGACTGAGAAGCTAATGAAGGGCAGTGGGGGATGTTTGGGTGAATAAATAGTATTATGATTCAAATAGTTGAATACTACGATAACTTGATACTCTTAAACTTAATATAAATACTGATAAACTAATTTAAAAAAAAACTCATTCTATGACTAGTGACATTTTAAAGTTAAAGTGGAATTGCAGAAAATTAGAACTGGGAAAGATTCTAGAGCTTGCTTACTCAGCCACCTCAAAAATGAGGGTGCCCAGAGATAATGATGTAAGCACCTATGCCCTCCTGTCCCCCCATAACAGCAGCTAAAGAAGTGCAGCAAACCCGGCAGAACCAACTTTGTCAGGACTGTGGTGCCTTTCCCATGTAAGTTGTCCTTCATGAAACAATCCTCTTGTGTCCCATAGCCTGAGCAACAGACTGATGACCTCCTGAGGATGGCCGAATCCTGGTTTTCCTCCTTATCCCAGAACTCGCTGGAGCTCTTCCGTGGCATCAGTAACCAGCCCTTCCCTGAATTACACTGTGCTGCCTTAAAGGTGTTTACGGTAGGTTCCACCTCGTCCTCCTGGGGCTCTGCAGTTCCACAGATGAGCGGTCCCTGGCAAGACACAAGTCTTTCACACATTCCTATCCTCTGTTACCTGGTAGACTAATTGAAGGAGACAAATGTATAAGCAGATTGTTTTGGTAAAAGGTGTTACGTGGGCGACTTCCCTGACCTAACTAGTTGGGTCTCGGAACCTCCTGGGGGTTGGTCCAAGGTGCCCCCATCCCTTTCTCTACTATCCCTTCCCTCCCTGGAATTCTTTCCCTGCCTCAATAAAATCTTTCTCAACTCCAAAAAAAAAAAAAAAAAGGTGTTCAATGCTGTGGCAAAGACTTGACTGAGATCCTCTAAGCTCACAGAGTTAGTGTGGACCCTTTGTCTGCCATACAAGTAGCTCACTATTGACCCATTCCGGCCAGCTTCCTGAGCCTTAGTCAGCCAGTACCCTTCGGCACTTAATGATTTGGTAACATAAATGCTTTGATGTGTTTGCTGTGTTCTCTGCATCCGGCACTCGTCCCTAATTGTGTTAGCCTCTTCTTCGTTCTGCAAGGATTAGCTTAGGTACCTTTTAAGCATGTCTCTAGCCCAAATCCACGTGGTGTAGGGACAAAGAATCTTGGCTGTCATACTTTGGGTAAAGTGTAGTTTCTCTGTCTATCCTATCTTGGGATAGAACAAGGAGTAAGAGTCTACACAAACCCTCCCTGCATGTGGCTCACTGTCTAAAGAGGGAGCCAGGTGATAAATATAATCACACAGTGAACTACCTAATTGGGGTTGGGGGAAAGACTGTACAAGTTTCTTGAGAGTGGAATCCTACTGATTTATCTCTGTAGCCTAAGGACTCACCACAGTGTCCGGGCTTATCGAAATGTAGTAAGCTTATCACTAATGGGATCTGAGGCAGTACGTTTACTGGTCTGGGAAATGGAGGAGACTGCAGAGTTATCGAAGGACGTGGTTCATGATCTGGGTCATGAAAGATACAGATATTCCTGCCAACTTCAAGAGCATTTGTTTTTATCCTACTTCACCCTGAATCTTGGCTCTCCCTTCAGTATTCTCATTTTTCACGTGTATTATGTTTCTGCTCTTCTACCTTCCACCCTACTTAGTCAATCTTAGCTGGAGAAGTGAGGTTTTTGAATATTGGATTGAGGAACTTTTTATTTCAGCCCACTTAGTATTGTGAAGGTGGTCTTAAGTATATTCATTTTAGGCTGGAGCCTGAGATTCTGCTTTTCTGACAAGCTCCCAGTGGTGGTGTTGCTGCTGGTGGTCTGTGGAACACATTTTGAGAGGGAATAAGCTTTAAACTGGATTATTACCCGTTCCTCGTTGAGATGTAATGGTGAGGATTTTGTATTATAAAAGTGACTAAATATGTTAAAATTTGGAAAAGACTAAGAAGTAGAAATTTTAAATCATTCAAAGCCATCTGTTTGGTGTGTTTCCTCTTAATATTTATATTGGTTGATTGGTTCATGGAAATATTTCAGATTTATTTTCACACTTCATTACTCTTCCCAGACCCAGTTCCCTTTGCCCCTATTTGTTATCGCTGTCATGGATTCTGGACACATAGGCCTTACGTGATTTTTCACTTCTACTGTCTGGATGTACCCTCGAGCGAATAGAATATTTTGCACGCTCTTAAACTTTGTCAGTGGTATTGTGCTGTTTATCTCATTCTACAGTTGACTTTTTCTCTTCAACGTGATGTTTTTCAGATATACTCTTGTTAAAAAAATTTAAAAGTCCTCAATGTTTTGTTGTATTCCCTGTCTTTGAAGATTTAGGCAATATTCATTACAAATGTTGCTATAATAAAGTTTAAAACTATCATTTTGTTGACATCTCCTGCGGGAAGTCTTTTCTCTCATTTTAATTTTTCCCTGTACTCATGCATGTATAGTTTTATCTGCTTTTTTCATACAGCAGATTTATCCATTCCATTACCTCCTTTCTGCAAACAGAATTTAGCCTGCTTGATGCCGTCATCCCCTGACCCACTCCTCCATTGTTGGACAGTCGTTTTTCTCACTGTCATCAAGCTTTGGAATAGGAGTATTTCTTAGAGTCTCATGAGGGAACTTACCTAGGTAGAAAATAAAATTTTTATGGTCCATATTGTCAGATTTCTCTAAAAAATAGTGTACTATCTCATGAGCGAACTTAAGTAACTTCCTGAGGTTCTGAAGGAATTCTGTTCTTTCTATTCCAGGCCATTGCAAACCAGCCCTGGGCTCAGAAACTGATGTTCCAGAGTCCAGGTTTTGTAGAATATGTGTTGGACCGGTCTGTGGAGCATGACAAAGCTTCAAAGGATGCCAAATATGAACTGGTCAAAGCACTCGCCAATTCCAAGTCAATTGCAGAGATCTTTGGGAACCCGAATTACTTGAGGCTCAGGTCTTACCTGAGTGAAGGGCCATACTATGTAAAACCTGTTTCCATGACAGCAGTGGAAGGAGCAGAATGAGTTCTTCTGAAACTTACTGCAGAGGACCCGTTTTGGACCAGAACATCTCTGAAGGCACGGACTCCGACCTCCCTCCCCCCTGGAGTTAACATGGCGTGCACAACTAAGACTTACAGTGTCACTGGGAGTCAGTACTCACTTCATGGCAAAGATTTGATTTTTTTAGTTTAATCTTTTTATCACCAACCTTATTTTTGTTTGCTTGTTTTTACATTGAAATACAATACGAAACCAGGGATTTGGCGTGCACGAAGAACAGACAAATGGGTCTTCGTTAAAGCAGGTATCCCCATTGTTTTGCGGTGCCATTTTCTGTGCAGCAGCATGGGAGCAGCTCTGCTTCTGCTCTCCTCCGAAAACCCCATGGACGCGCCCTCTCTGCTTACTCTCCGAAAAACGGACCACACTTACTTCCGAACTCTCTTCCCTATTTCCCCCCTTCTTAATCCATTTGCAAAGTCTTGGTTATAAATGGTCTCTGAAAACTGGTATAGGATATGAAAATTATGTTCTCTTTATACTAAAACTAAATCTTTTAAATTAAGTCTCCTTTGTTTTTATGTTACTATTATTTCTTTGAAAAGTAAACAAGAATCTGAAAATATGTGTCCAGTGTTTTTAAAATTCTTATTGTTTATTAGTGAATTTTATTTTGTGTGTGTAGTTTGGGTGGGGGGGTTGATAATGTGCTAATAGTGTTCCTTTATGAGTCATCAATGGTGAGGCTGTACATCCAACTCTCTTGATCCGTAAAGTCAGACTTGGGCGGTGCACATTGAGGGAGACTTACTATGAATAATCAGAGTCAGGGGAAGGGACAAATGTATATAAACAAGGATGCCATCTCATTCACAGAAGGATTTTCCTGTTTGCTGACAAAATTCTCCCCTTCATATCCTAGTGTCCATGTTTACATGGCAGAGCGCGCTGATGCTTCCCAAGGTACCAGTCCAAAGGCTCCTGCAGGACCCTGTTAGGGGGGTGACAAGTGCAGACTCGAGGGGACTATTCCTTCTAGGCCATTCCTGGTGAAGTTGATAAGCCATTCCTACTCTCAATAAAATGGTTCTCACGTGACTGGAATCCTCTTGTCCCTGGATTCACTGTCTCTCTCCTGCTATCTTTACTATCTTGGAGCCGCCCATTTCCTTACTATTAATATCATTAGTTAGGCTACAGCTAGATTTTTCTCAGCCTTTTTAAAAAAGTGATTTTTGCTTTATCTCATTTGTGATGCTGATCTTAATCACTTCTGAGTTCAAAGACAAGGTGATCTCTTTCTGTCTGATTTATGCCTGTGGCTTTTTTTTCTTTGTAGATATGTTCACTAAGAAGTATTGACAGCCTATTCTGTACTTGACAATGAATAAAGAAATCACACTATATTACATATTGGCCTGAGTACAAAATCCCTATCATGAAATCTTTACATTTCTACTTCACAGATGAGAAAGCAAACAAGTGAAGTTGCTTATCCCCAAATCAGGTAGCAAGTGGCTAATAGTCGAGGTAAGTAAGGGTATGTATTAAGTGCAGCAAAGGGAAGGTACAGATACCACCTCTCCAAAAACTGGAGACTCGGTTGGAGGTTTTTCTAGAGGAAACACTTGTTTGACTCTTGAAAGAATGGAAGGGAGAGAAGTCAAGAATGGAGGGGAGGTGCATCGTAAACGGCTCCCTGGGTGGCACAGCAGGCCAACTGAAAGGTTACCAGTTCAAACCCACCAAGGGATGCCAGTTTTCTCCTACAAGTTAAGTATTGTGTAGATAAAGACACCAAGACAGAAATTAAGTACCTTCTGTAGGCCACCACCCCCCTCCCCCCAGGGCAGAACATTAACCTGGCTTTCTGAGAGGATCTCACATGTATTCTCCTTCTGTTGCGTGGCTGTATTTTTATAGATAATTACGGCTAACACTGAGCATTTACTGAGCCAGGCAAAGTTCTAGTAGCTTCTCATGTATTCATGATGTCTATACTTTCCTGGAGTTAGTTAGAATTCTTAATGAAAAACATCATCTATATTTCTCTGAGTTCTGATATCCATTGCAAAGGCTATACAGAAACTCGCAGACAAGATTCATGATTAAAGGGTTTATTAAGGACGTTGAGATGTTGTAAAGCCATTGAGAAATGCTCAGAGTAGTTGTTTACCAGGACACATTACAGTTTCAGGTCTGCTGATAGATGCCCAAAGGGGCGTACCACCGTTCTGTAAACCTTCACCCTGAAGACATTCAGCTCAAGCTCTGTGGGTCAGCAAAAGGCACCCACTCCTCAAGCCAGCCTCCTGCACAAAAGCACTCCACTCCATGGGTTGAGACGTCCATCACTGTCCCACGCTCTGGCTGCTTTGCTGCTGCTCCTCTGATGGGTGTCTTCTGGATCTCTGCTCAGGTCCAGAGGACACGTTCCACTGCTGGCGCTTGCTGATGAGATCCCGACTTCTGCTTCTCAGAGGGCTCATGTTATAGACTGCATGTCACTCAAGGGAATCCTAGTCATAATTGCTCAGAAGTGAAGCCTATTAGTATTTTCCCCACCTCCTTAACCAGACTCATTCAGGGCGAAGCCCTGTGGTGGGAGGTAAAGACTGGCTAGAAGAACTACATTAAACAATTCACTGTCACTGCACTTGTTTACAGATGAGACCAAGGCACTGCAAAGTTCAGGAACTCGGCCAGGGTCACACAGCTAATAAGTCGAGTCAAGATTTAAACCTAGGCTGTTGCAGCTCGGAGACCATGCTGCTGCCTCCTCCGACTGGAGACTTGACTGTGGGCCACATCCAGTGCTCACCGCTTGATACAGCTCAATAAGCATGACAGATTTCAGTTTGTGTAGAACAGGCTCAATATCCAAAATTATGCTGCTAGTACGTGTCTTGTTTAGAAGGGCTGACACTCGGGGTGACAGCTAGAGTGCTGGGAACCACGGGGCAGCAACCGCTGTTCTTGGGCTTAATTGTGCAAGCGAACGATCAGGACTTAGAAGCATGAAATGGGAATTTGTTGGACTCTCTGTGAAATGGCTGTTGCCGACAGTGGGGCAAACCACAGGTCAGCACTTCAAACGCACCAGATGCTCCAGGGAGAAAGATGAGACGTTCTTCTCCCATGAACATTAGCCTGGAAAGTCATAGCCTATAGGTTCCCACATGTCAGAATTGGCTGGATGGCAGTGAGTTTGTTTTTGTTTTGTTTGTTCTGTCTGTGAAGTAGGGCCTAATTGCAGGACCTGATGAAATGATTTTGCACACTGGAGACACAGTGCAGGAATTGAGGAATTGTGCCCAGTCTGACTCCTGCCCCCCGCACTCCCCACCACCACCACCCCCCGACCCAATGCACCAGGATGAAACACACAGGGAGCGCAACAGAGCAGCAAGGGGAGCAAAGCAACTAGATCCCCAAGGAGTTCTGAAAATAACTTCAGACTTGGAGAACAGAGCTTAGCACTTCATCAGGCCTGATCAGAAAACATTCATAAGGGTAAGCAGAAAGACCTAGAACTATTTACAGGCTTACCCCCCCCCTTTTTTTTTTTTCCTTTATGTCTATCTATATAAGATAGGCAGGGTAAACAGTCCCAAGGATAAAACAAGGGGACTGACGGTTTTGGGGGAACAGAGGACAGGAGGAGGCAGGGGTAAGGAAGGGGGGAGGCCAACAAACTCAGGACAAGGGAACAGGGATCTAAAATCAATGATGAGGTGGGCGTAGAATGCCTGGTGGTGTTGAATCAAGTGCATTGTAGCCAAGAGGAATAACCAAGAGTCTAGGGACCGTTGAACATGATAGTGGGAGAGGAGGAAAGTAGAAGAAAATAGAGGAAAGAACTAGGAGGCAACAGACATTTATAGAGGTATAAATATAGGCCTGTATATATGTAAATATATTAATATGTAATGATAAGGATATAGGTCTATACATAATAGTTGTATGGTAAGTATTAAGGCAGCAGACAGACATTGGGCTTCTACTCAAGTCCTCCTTCGACACAAGAACACTGTTATAACTTGGCATTCTGTGATGCTCACCTTCTCAACAAGATTGCTGAAGACAAAATGGGTGCATAAGCAAAGGTGGTGAAGGAACCTGGTGGTACCAGGTTATTAAAAGACAGTGTCCGGAGGTCTTAAAGGCTTGAGGTAAACAAGCAGCCATCTCGCAGGGAAGCAACAAAGCCCATGTGGATGAAGCACAACAGCCTGTATGTTCACGAGGTGCCCATGGGATCAGAAGATCCAAAGCAAACAATCTTATCAATGCGAACAGGGGGAATGGAGTGGAGACCCAGAGCCCATTTGGAGACAAATGGACATCGTAGTAGATTCACAAGAAAGGGACGAGTCAACCAGGGTGCAGTACAGCATTAAGGAAACATGGAACCTTCCTCTAACTCTCTAATGTTGCTCCCCGCCCCCCACTATCATGACCCTCAGTCTCCCTTACAAATTCGGCTAGACTGGAGCATGTACAGTGGTACAAATAAGAGTTCTTGACACATGGAATCCAGGACAGATAAACCCCAAGTATCAATAATGGGAGTAGTGTAACCATGAGGGTAAGAGAAAGGTCGGGAGAGGGAGGAGAAAGTGTGAATTGATTGCAATGAACGATATATAACAAACACCACCACCACCCAGGGAGAAGAACAACAAAAATGGGTGTAGGGTATAATTGATGTATGGATTGTGATAAGAACTGTAAGAGCCCCCAATAAGGTGATCTTGGGGGTGGGGGGAAAAGGGTGTAGGTAGACAGCAGATGATGTAAGATAGGAAAATTTATAATTTATCAAGGGTTCACGAGGAGAGGGAGGGAGAGAAGCTGATACTAAGGTTTATTTTGAAGATAATTATGCTCATGGACTTAAATTCCTTTAGATGACATGTTAATATCTGTTCCATCAGGATTCTGAGAACATCTTACAACTTGTAAAGTCCAATGAAAGATTCAGAGAGATTATATCAAATAGGAGGAAGGGGAGATGCTTTCTACAGCAGGCTAAAAAGTCATTTGAAAAGAATAGACATTTTTTTTAAAAACAGACATAAGGAAACCTAATCACCAAAATAGAACGCATTATTTTTTATGGAGGCCACATGAAGATGCTTAAAATTGCCAATGTATGTCAGAAGCTTGCAGGAAAGGAGCCCACAGTACGTCTCAAACAGTGTGCATTCATTTCCATCATGGATTTCTTTCCATGCCAGGGACATTTCAGCATCTGTAGTTTTGGAGGATGTGAAAATGAATTTATAGCAACATCTGTTGTAACTGATGTGCTTTCCCCCAGAGAATCGTGAGCTGTGGATGGGTATAAGACCAATGGACTTAGCACAAATTCCTACAAACACATCAGCAGGTACCGTAAGGGACACTTCTTTGAGAACAACGTACATCATCCGAGTCACAGCCTGGGACATGATAAAAGCTTCACCACTGCAGTAATCCGGGTAGTACTTTTCTGGGTACTCACTAAGAGGGACAAATTCTTGGCTACGAGGGTTTCTGTTAGGTGTCTCCTGATGGATAACTCTTCCTACATAAATCTCTTCAAGATGTTCTTTCAGATTGAGAAGATAGTCCACCAAGGTTGGTAGATTGACAAACACCTCTTCATCCACCTTGAGAATGAACAGAGCATTAGGACAGAAAGTTACAGCCCACTGCGTCATGGCAGTGATCTTCAGGGTTTGGTTCCCAGGCGTGTCTAAGAAGCCTCCTTCGATTATATCATTATTTTTATGGGACTCTTTGTCTATCTCTTGCTGAGTAGTTAGCAGAACAGGCATTCCCAAAGCAAACAGTGTAAGAATGGCATGCCCTTGGACACTGGTTACGTTGCCCCAGGTTTTCCTGATGAGGTCCCGCCGTGTCTCATTGCCTGGGCTGCTGAAGATGAGAGAGAGCAAAAAGATGTTCTTCCCTTTACACACCTCTGACTGGCTCAGCATGTAATATTTAGAGAGGTTGCTTCTTAGGGGTTCCATGTTCAGTTTTCTTGCTTTATCCTTAATTTCAAGAACTTTCATATCTACATAAGGCAATGAATGCAAAAAGTACTCTTCCACAAAGTCAGCCCCAAAAAGTAAGGCGTGAAATAGGATGACATTAAACACAATAAAACACCACTGGTGAGTTCGGAGCCTGCAGAACGTCACCTGAAGAAAGAAAGAAAGCATGTGTTCACTCATTTGTGTCTTTGCCCCGCACCAGCCGTGTGTGCCACTGTTCTAGCACCTAAGAGCATCCCCTTTTAAGTAGGAGGAGGGTCTCCCACTGGATCCTGGTTTCTTGAGCATCAAGCATCCTATCTGACTTTTCAGTAAGTGACCAAGTAGACATTGAGTTGGTGATTTGGTTGTTTGGATGAAGACCTACGGAGATCTACAGGGCACTGACTGCCACAGGAATTGGGAGACCCAGGAGTCAGATGTGGACACGTGGCTGGAAAGAACAAGTAGCATCAAGGTGATAAAGGCCTATAGGGGAGTGTGTGATGCCCTTTCTTGGCCTGAAGCACCTGGATCCGTTTCTTCTCTAATTACAAAAGCCAAGGGCTACTTTTCCATGCAGTGGTGACTTTCATTGGCCGCTGCACAGAGTGCAATCAAACATTTATATTTTTCCAGTGTGACTTCCCAGTTGAACAGAGAACTAGAGTCTGTTTTGAAGCATTCTGAATCCAGCTTTAATGTCTGTCCATCTAGGCAGATTCCTGTATGGCACTAGAGATCACGACCCTAACAAGCTTACTGTATGTACCTCATTAAAAGCTTTGAACAACAAAGCCTTTCACGATCATTTCTCTTGTCACGAGTTGATGCTAGTTCATGGCCCCCACATGTTTCATAGTATGGCTGTACTTCATAGGGTTTGCAAAGGCTGTGGTTTTATGGAAGTAGATCGCCACCCCTTTCTTCCGCAACATCAACAGGCAGATTCAAGTCACCAACCTTCTGGTTAGTAACCCAGCAAAAACTACTTGTGCCACCCAGGAGCCATTTCATGAGAATCTGACCAAACCAAACACTGCCATCAGTCATCTCCCACTCAAAATGACCCTATAGGACAGAGTGGAACTGTCCTTTGGTTTAATGAGATTTTAAATCTTTAGGGGACCAGGTAGCTTTACCTTTCTCCCTCTAAACAGCTGGTGGATTCAAACTGCTGAACTTGAAGTTAGAAGCCCAACACATAACCCACTTTGCTGCCAGGACTCCTTTCATATCGATAGCCACCACTTATTGAACACTTGCTATCTGCAAGATTTTCTAAGCGCTTTTCTCACCTTCACCCATGAAGCCATTGTGGTATCCTTTCCAGATGGGTGTCATCAAAGTTAAGTGTGTCATCCTAGCAGATAAATAATTTGCCCACGATCACACAGCAAAGAATCATGTAGGGCCATGATTGGAAACCAAATTTGTGAGATCCCAAAGCTCACTCTTAACTATTGAAGAATCTTGATTGTTCTTTATGGAATAGCAACAACAAAACTAAACAAACTCCTGCACCTGTGATCTGAATGCCTTTCCATTTCTCAGGGTGGATTTGCATATAGAAGAAGATTCCGCCTCCTCCAAGCCTATTTTAATAGATAGCCAAATGCTTCGAAGGTTAATTAGAAACATACCTGCATGTTGACCGGGAGGAGTTTCAGGACTTTGGAAGTTATTGAATCCAGAAGGCAAGTTATTTCCAAATGTATCTCAGGATCACTCCAATCTAACAGCAATGGAAGTAAAGTACTTGGTGCCTGAAACTTTAAGGATAAGGTTTCTTTCCAATCAGCCTGAGCTTTTGTCCCAGAAGACCTGCTGGCTGCGTAGGAGAGCAAGTGCTGATCCTGTTACAGCTAGAGTGAATACAGGACAATGAATGGAAAAAGCAAGCCTCTTCAGAGGCGCCCAACCCTGTGTATTTAATGAAGTTGACCCCTTGTTCTATGGTGTGTTCCTCTTGAAGCATATGTGGCAGCGCCAAGAACAATACACCCACATCACCTATCTGCAGCAGCCTCACGCAGGAGAAGGCCCATATACAGAAGAATGTCCCGTGGACAGTAAACTTCTACTTGCTTTTAAAAAGCTGCCCTCACTTTGGGACAGTTAAACCACCCCCTACTCACAGCAAAGTTCTCACCACAATCACCTTCACTCGCTGTACGTACGGCTCTTAAATCACTGTAAACTATTCAGCCTCATCTTTCGCTAATCCCCAAACCCACTGCCATCAAGTCAATTTAGATGAATAGAAACCCAGTAAGACTGAGTAGAATTACCCCTTTAGGATTCTGAGACTAACTCATTAAGGGACTAGATAGCCTCATCTGTCTCCCTTTGAGGGTCTGGTGGGTTTGAAACACTGACCTTGCAGTTGGCAGCCCCTTGTTGCAGTAAAGTATGGCTAAATAAGAACCATATGCACCTGTGATCTACAGTTCCTAAAGACACGGGGAACTGCCCTCACTCATAACCCAGGGACTGTTGATAAGTGGCTTTTCTGCGCGACATGCATCTGCTACAAAAGTACAAAAATCATCCAGGGAGACTTGTCCCTAGTTGGTTCCTTTTCCCTCCCCAAAAAGAAGCCGAAGCTGCGCATCAGCTTCCTATCAGTGCATGGCTTCCACAAGAAGAATGCGGCATCAGGATTGGAGGAGGGCTTATTGACAACCTGAGCTATCCAGATGACACAGCCTTGCTTGCTGAAAGGGAGGCAGCACTTGATGATGTCGATTAAGGATTGCAGCCTTCAGTGTAGGTTACAAGTCATTATAAAGAGGACCCAAAGCCTCACAACTGGGTCCATAGGTGACAGCATGATAAAAGGAGAAATGATTGAAGTTGTCAAGAATGTTGTCTTGCTTGGATCCACAATCAATGCTCATGGAAGCAACAAAGGCTCGAAGGACATGTTGGGTTGGGTAAATCTGCTGCACCAGACCTCTTTAGAGTATTGAAAAACAAGGACGATATCTTGGAGAACTAAGGTGTGCCTGACCCAAGTCAGGGCATTTTTAATTGCCTGATTTGCATGTGAAAGTTGGATGTTGGGAAGGTGGAAGAGGAATTGATGTCTTTGAACTGTGCTGGTGAAGAATATTGACTGCAAAAGGACAAGCACATCTGTCTTGGAAGAAGTACAGCCAGGTGGCTCCCTTAGAGACAAGGATGGCAAGACTTTGTCTTACACACTTCGGGCATCTTGTCAAGAGAGACCAGTCCCTGGAGAAGGACATCAGGCTTGTTAAAGTAAAGGGGAAGTGAAAAGAGGAAGACCCACAAGGAGATGGATGGACACGGTGGCTGCAGCAAGGGGCTCAAGCACAGGACCAGGCAGTGTGTCATTCTGTGGTTCATGGGATCACTATGGGTTGGAACGGACTCTGTGGCACCTAACAACAACATAGAAACATCATCTAGTGAGGTTTCATGTATGTCTCCTTGTGGGGTGCTGAATTCCTGATAGAGGATGTGTAGGAACTTAAATTAAGGCATCCAGACTACCTTCCTCAGGCAGATTTTCCCATAGCATGTATGTGAAGAGATTGTCTCAGACACCATTTCTATCGGCAAGTTTATTTCCAGAAAAGAATATGCAGCATGTTTTCAAGTTCCTGTCACAGAAATAGCTGTTCATTCAGTTCTCATGCTAGGCCATAGGTCATCTCCTTTTCACATGTTGACCTTCACATCAGCTTTTGCAGTTTGCCAGCAATAATATACTGCATCTCACGTAGGGCAAGCTTTTGTTTTGGTGTTATGTTTTCATCATGAGAACTTGAAAATTGGTTAAGGGTGGGAAAATCTAACAACCCAAAAAACAAATGAAAGGGAAAATCTTACATGGGACTACAGGAGCAGAAGCATGGCCATGATAGGGACGCATACATTATGTTATATAAAAGGGTTTTCAAGATTCTCCAGGACCTTTCAACCCAGGCACTCGGGGTGAGACTGACAGGGCATGCCTGATGACTATGCAGCCCCTGGTACTGTCTGTCTCCAGGGAGGTGACCTCTATCAAGGACACACCCAAGTTACAAAGATTGCCCATTCCTGGGCTGTCTGGAGAGCAGTGGGGCTAATCTACTTTCCAAGGCACCTGCCTAAGGGTAAGTATCTACACCCTTGGTTAATCAACAGAAGGACTTCAATGAAGGCTTAATTTATGGAGGGGCTCACAAATTGATTTGGGGATGTCACTGCCGTGAACAGCTCCTTGCCAATAGGAGTGCTCAGAATTTAAGCTGTAATACAACGCTGTTGTGGAAATTGAGTGACAATACAAAGGGGTTTAAAAATGTCGTGGAAAAAATGAATCAAACCATAATGGAATTTTCCCAAACTTTTTGAAGCACTCTCATACATCAAGTGTTTAGAGCCACGTTTACATACAGAAAGAGCCACATATGGTTTGAGAACCACAGTTTGCCGACCCTCAGCCTAGACCGACCTTGTAAGTGATTCTGTCTAACGTGATGCTGGTGTCCCAATCAAAGTTCTGTTTCTGCTTCTGTAGTCCTACCCGTAACTGTGATGTCAACAATCGTGCATCTGTGACAGTTTTGTGTTCCATACCTTTTTTAAGTAGCTGGTTTTAAATCCTCAAGTGCCATTATGAACTCATGCTAATGGTCTCCCTTTTTGTCTTACCCTTTTTAAGACTTACTAAATGTGCTTCTTAAATTATGTTTCAGATTCGGGGTCTTTTTTTGTACCCTAAAACATTGGAGTTTAAGTAACCAGACCAAGGTCAAGGCCAGAGAGCAGCCAAGCTAGAATTCAAATCAAGGTCACCTGAGTCCCTTTTTGTCTTCCACATCAGCTACAGCTGGGATCTACTCAATGTCAGTGAATTTGGCTTGCTCCGCCCTCACCTTATTTGTTTCCTCAGCATTTCCTTCAAGAACTAGCATATGATCAAGAACTGATGACACAGATGGAAGAAGTCCAAGTTGCAATGAAGCTATTCGTGAAAACCAAGGTTCTAGGAAGCGTGGACTACCAATTATTCTTTAAAAACATTTTATTATTAATTGGGATTTAATACATATATCATTCCATGGTTCAGTCATGTCGAGCAGACTTGTACAATCGCTACCACAGTCAGTTCCAATCGTTCCTGGTACCCCGTACCCGGAAACCCTTATTCTACTTGCTGTCTCTATAGACATCATTCCTGGGTTTCATAAACCGAAACACAGAAAAACATATAACACAATTTCAAAAGGGTGACTTCCAATGACATAACACCTCTGAGATACATCCTAATATGAACAAACCAAACCAAAAATACAGAAAGTGTTGAAAACCAAATTGGGTCCAGCATGCATCAGAGGAAGGATCGACTGACAAGGTTTTAACTGTTGAAGTCAGATTTATGCCTTTGATCTTCTCTACTCATCTCTTCAGTGCCCTCTGGTTAGTCACCCAATTGAAATATTTCAACATGCCGATGGAACACTAGAAGCACGTATTAGTGCTTGATGGCAACAAATGTACAAATGTGCTTGACACAAGGGATGGATTGTGATAAGAGCTGTACAACCCCCGTATAACACCCCCAATAAAATGATTTTTAAAAAAGAAGCAGCACTTATTAGTATACATAATACATTTGAAAGACAGACACCTAGTTAACTGGAAGAGATCCTTATTTGTGCCTGTGTTAGGCATAGTTCTCAAGAGAAACGAGACCAGGACACTTATGATTTTAAATATACATAAGAGTATAGGTTTTTACAGCAAGAAGGAATATAACAGCTAATTAGTCCACACAGCAGTACAGAGGGTTCAGTTCAACTAACTTCTGTGGAACAGTTAATATACTGGACGTCCTTCAACTCTCTTGGGCTGCCAGTTCAAGGTAAGGAAGCAGGGCAAGCAGAGTCTGCCCACAGGCAACAAACAGGGTGAGTCACCAAGCGTCAGTAGCTCTGGAGCTTATTCAAGCAGGTCCAGATGGGATAGCAAACGCAAGCAAGGCAAGGCCACAGAATCTACCAGCCTCAAGCTCAAGCAACGTATACATCAGCGACATGGTGAGAAGCAGGTCTTGAAGGAGCCTCAAGCTCTAGCAACAGGATTCACAGGCTGGCCTTGCCCATGGGTAGTGTAGTTTACAGTGTGAGGCAGAGAACTTCGCTATAACAGCAGCACAAATGCCCCAGCACGCTCTATTCACCAGAGAGCAAAAGATAGGGGGGCAGACCTTGCAGAGCCATTTATCTCTTTGCCCTCCTAACAAACTGTGACCTGATTAATCCCCCATGTTCTTATTGGCCAGGTTGGCACAATAAACCTAACCATCACAGTACCCACTCCAAAAAGAGGTTACCCCACTGAATGGAAATCACAGAAAAATATATAATTCATATCACAAGTGTGGCATTTACATTTATTGTCAACTTGTTAAATAGATTATATGGGTGGAGTCTAGCGTGTCAAATCAGGTCAAAGCCAATGAGGACTGCGTGGGCATGGACTTTCGATGATTCTGGGAACTCTGGCCTTCCTCCCTGGAGGTGGGAACATACTCTCTGCCACAAATTCCTTTTGACAAAACTCATGGAGCCACGCTGATGAAGACAGAGCCTTGGAGCTGGAGGAGCCAGTTGGAGACCCACACAAGTGTTGAGATGCTTGCACTGCCACTGGATCCACAAGACTTTCCACCCACTACTGGCCTGTGATCTTCCTGCATTCGGTGTCATTGCATGTGTTGCGTGAGTCTGAAGAAGAATTTATAGACTGGTATTGGACTAATATATGGCTTATGGACTTTTCCTCAATATACAATTGCTCTTTGATATAAAGCTCTCACACACAAGTGTCTATGAATTTGTTTCTCTAGTCGACCCAGACTAACACATCAAGCAAGTAAATTTTTGCTAAAAATCATTCAACAACAGCTGCAGCAGGGATCATTGACAAGAAGCTGCCAGAAATTCGGAAGAGGACTTGGAACAAGGGAGATCCTTGCTGATGTCAGCTGGATATTGACTCAACTGTTTTATTGATTATGCAAAGGCATTCAATTGTATGGATCATAACTAACTAGGGATAACATTGAGAAAAATGGGAACTCCAGAACACTTCATTGTGTTCATGTGGAACCTATACATACATCAAGAGGAGTCATTGAAACAGAATAAGGGCACACACACTGTGGTTTAAAATCAGAAAGCGGTATGTCTTTTGCCACACTTATTCAATCTGGAGGCCTGGTGGCAAAAAATACGAGGCTTTCTACCACTGTAAAGAGTTACAGACTCAGAAACCCACTGGGGAGTTCTACTCCATCCTGGAGGGTTTCCATGAGTCAGAATGGCTCTATCGAAGAATTCAATCTGTATGCTGAGCAGATAATCCGATCAATTGAACTATATGAAAAAGAATGGAGTATCAGGATTGCAGGAAGGTTTAACCACCTGCGATACATAGATCACACAACCTTGTTTGACGAAAGTTCCATGGACTGCCAAAAGACTAAACAAATCTGTCTTGAAAAATGTACAGCCAGAATCCTCCTGAGAAGCGAGGAAATGGACACTTCGACTCTTCTTACTTTGGGCAGTTAATAGGGGAGACTAGTTTCTAGTAAAGGGCATCGTACTTGGTAAAGCAGAGAGCTACTGATAATGAGGCAGGCCTCGACGAAATAGATTGACACATTGGCTGCAACAATGGGCTCAAACAAGAACAAGTGTGAGGCTGGAGCAGGACCAGGCAGAGTTTCCTTCAGCTGTGCACAAGGTCGCCAAGAGCCGGAACCCACCCGACGGCACATAACGAACAGGTGTGTATGAGGGCAGAGAGTCAAAGTGTGCTACAGAGCTGACGTCAGATCAAATCGGATGAAAGACACTAACGCCATGGATATGCGTAAAGATTGCAGAAAAGAACGCTTAGGGCTTAAGCGGTCACCAGATGGACTGTTAACCAGGCGTCTGTATTGCGCACGCTCTGTTTCCCTTCGCTTTCACCTGGGCGGGGCCGGAAGTGCTGCTGCGCCCTCGGACTCCGCGGGGCGGGGCGACGCGCGGAGATGACGCAAGCGGCGCCGGAAGCCGCTGGGAGGTTACGGCCCCGAGCGGCGGCCCAGGTCCTGGTATGTGTTTACAGGCGGGCCCGGGCAGGGCGTTTTTGGCTTACCTGCACCTCTTCTGACTCCCGGTCTCCTGTCTGTTTGTCTTCCTCACCTTGCAGGCGCCATGGCTGCGGAGCGGACCCGGCCGCTGTCAGCCTCTGGCGGCCCGAGCGCGCCCAGTCGGTGCGAGCCCGGCGCGAGGTCCCGGGCCCCTGGGCGCTCGCTCAGGTCAGTGCCGCGCGGAACACGGTTCTGGGAGCCGGGACCTGGGGGCGACGAGCGGGTCAAAGGGATCTGGAGTTCAATTGCGAGATGGGGCAACTGAGTATCGGAGTGGCTGCGTCCGAATACCGCAGTTTCCTCATCGGCGAGATGAGTTAACGGTGATGCCTTGGGGCTGTCGTGAGTTTGAAAGATGAAATGTGGAGAGGTGATTTGTGAAGTCGAAAGCTATGTACTAGTGTGAGGGACTGTGAGGTATACTGTGGAAACAGGTGTGTATGTGGGGCCCTTGTTGAAATAGAGCAAAAAACCATTATTACTGTAAATAGTAACGGTAGCTGGCGTTATGGCCTTAGTGTGCCAGGTACCGTGCATTATTCCATTTAATCTTTACAAAGACACTTGTCGATAACGCTGTTCGTAAGTTCTTTTTACAAGGGAGAAAACGGGGACTGAGATACGTATAGTGATTTGCCAAGCCCACCCAGCAACAAGTGGAGCTGCAATGTCTGTCTTTTACCAACATTTGTGGGTTTTTCCCCCGAAGCTTTTGTTACGCCTCTAAAAGTAAAGGTGATTAAAAAAATAGCATCTGTACATGACTTCATATACCTAGGTTGACAGAGTAAAAAGGGCCCCTTACCCTTCTTTCACCGTTCCAGTTCTCTTGGGAGGCGTCTAGTGTTACTAGTTTTTAAAATACTCAAAAGCTATTTCAAGCATGTTTTTTGACATTCATAGGTATAGGAGGGGGGCTTCATAAAGTTTGTGGAAGAATTCGATTATCTTTTTTTTTTACATTTTATTAGGGGCTCATACAACTCTTATCACAATCCATACATATACATATACATACATCAATTGTATAAAGCACATCCGTACATTTTTTGCCCTAATCATTTTCTTTTTTTTAAAAATCTTTTTATTGGGGCTCATAAGGCTCTTATCACAATCTGTGCATACATCAAATGAGCAAAGCACCCTTATACATTCGTTGCACTCGTCACTCTCATAATTCACCTCGATTATCTTTTATTACATTTTCCATGAGCTTTTTGAAGGCCCCCTCGTGTACTTTGTACTTTCTTCTTTTACTCCGTAACTGCTGGTTTTGCTGGTTAAGAAAACAGAATTAAGCTCCTCTACACCCACAAAATGCTTTTATTCTTAGCAAAGCCAGATCCTGGTGGGAAAACTTTTCAGACTGTTTGATCCAGAATATCATGTCCCTAATAAGACTTAAGAGTCCTGGTAGCATAGTGGGTTGGTTGCTCATGAGTTGCTAACTGAAAGGTTAGAGGTTCAGATCCACCAGTCAGACCTTTCTACTCCCATAAAAATTGACAAGCCTCCGAAACCCAAAGGGGGCAGTTCTACACCAAGGGGATATATTTTGTTTTGTTTTGTTTGGGGGAGGTGGGTGGGAAAGCGTATGAGCTACAGTATTGAGCTATTCTTGAGTTTGCCATGATTTTTTTTTCTTCAATTTGCCATGGTTCTGAATTGACTTCATGTCAACTAGTGTGGTCATTTTTTAGTCTTTTAAACCCAGTGCAGATCTGAGATTTGCCTAGGGGCATTTAGGGAGTTAATGGCTAAACTAGAGACTAAATGCAGGTCTCCCATCTCTCAGTATAGGAATCTTCCCATCCCCTCACCTGTTTCCTTAGAGCTTTGATTGTTAGTATTGAGAACTGGAGGGTCTAACATTTAGCCTGAGGGGCAGGCAAGATAACCAGAGGCATGGGTGGGCCGCAGAGAAAAATATATTAAGTGAGAAATTGTAGTCTTAAATCGCTCTCTGCCCTTAATTATACAATTCATTTCTTAGTAAATTTTAGCCCATGATATTTTTTCTTCCAGATAAGTTCTACTTAACTGTTATTTTTAAGCAGCTTGAGAAACTGTAATAGAAGCATAGGGTTGAAAGAGGTGCTAGTAGTTATTTAGTCAATTCCACGAACCTAAACATCAATGCTATAAAAAGCTTTCTGCTAGGTGTTCAAAAATAATAAATAAATAAAATAAAATAATAAAAAATAAGAATAATAAAACCATAACAAAGAGTACTACTTAAGGTACTCTGAGATTCTCAGAAATGGGTGACAGCTTCAATTCAAATGAAAAATTCCAAGGAAAAAAACTGAAGCTTAGAAGTTAATTGAACTTGTCTACAGTCACATAGGAAACTCTAATCTGTATAAAATTTGACTGTCTTCTCCCATAAGGAGTTACAGTTTTGGAAACTCACAGGGGCAGTTCTAGCTGTCCTATTGGGTCTTTATGAGTTGGCCATCCACTTGATGGCAGTGAGTGAAAACATTTTCATTTATGCCATCTGCCTCTTATCTTGCCTGCCCTTGGCACAGACAGGCAACAGGTTACAGGTGAGATCTGTTTCTGACTTAAGAATTTGTAAGTTGGAACAGGTGCTTATGGTTCTTTCTTAGCCCTACGTTAGTGCAAGGAAAGGCTGGAAACATTTTAAATGATTTGAAAGCTGTAAGTACAGCAAATAAATGTGTTAGTGAGAAATACTTTGTTGGGAGTAGGTTTTTCTGTGTGTGGGCAAGGTTTATATAACATTAAATTAGAATTATTAGGAGTTGTCCCTAAAGTTAGGCTCAGTGCTGAGTGAGAAGGTTGGCACTTTGTTGGAGATGGTTGGAAAGTTCTGATGGTTTGAAAGGGCCTCCGTATGTTGGTTTTCCTCTCGCAGTTTGTCGTGCCAGTAGTTGATATTCCTTAGAGACTTTCAGAAAGAGTTCCGTTTAGACCCTCAGAAAGTCACGGTAGCCTCATGTGTTGCCCCCTCCAAAGTCAGTTACTTCTTTCAGAAAGTGGGAACTCTTTAAAAGTAGTACACTGTAGAGTTAATGGACTTACTTTAATCGAAAACCAGAGCATTCAGATGAACTGGAAATGACCTCCTTCCACAAGGGGTTAAAGGGCAGCCATGTGGATGTTGTTGCCGACTCACAGTGACCCTACAGGACAGGATAGACTAACTCCTTACATGTGTGGGAAGTCCAGTCTCTTCCCCTGTGAATGGCTGGTGGTTTAAATTGGCTGGCTTTGCAATTAGCAGCCCAACACATAACCACTTTGCCATCAACCAGACCTTTCCAGTTTGGAATGTTAGAATTGGGGGCCGGAGGCGGGGTGTATTAAGGGAATATAGAAATCTCAGATATACTTGTTGTTTTTAATAAGTTGATCGTTAGAAAACTTTCTCCATAATCTTTTTTTTTGTCCCATAATTTTAGTGATGGCTTGAGCACATTAGTCTGACTTGTTATAGGATGCCTCTGAGTTATTTTGTAAATGATAGAAAGTAAGATAACCCTGAATGGTGTTTTAATAGAAATTATAAATTTGCCTCATGACCAATGAAATCACAATCCAGTTCACATAAATGTAAGCATTTCTACAGATTCAAGCTTTGTTTGGACGCTCCCACCCCCACACATGATCGAAAATAAGAGAAATAGATGGCGGTGGTGGTGGTGAGATGCTGCCTTGTGAACTCCAAATCAGGGGGACTGCAGTTGCAGTGAATGGCATGGGAGTGGAACTGGCCCATTTGACCTGTGGTTTCCCTGTTGCCGTGAGGCATGTTCCATACGCCTCCAGGTTCCTCCTCCTCTACCTTTTCTACTCTCCTTTTCAATGATTGGTTGCATTGGCCACACAACTCACAATTAAGGGAGATTGTTAGGGGAAACTAAGAGGTTACCACAAGTCAGGACTAGCAAACAAAGAATACAGCTAATTGTCCACAGCAATACTTCTCTCTCCTCAGCCAGCAGCCAAGTCTCTGGTCCTCAGCCTCTCAGCTACATGGTTCCTTGGCCTCCCTGCCATCCATGGGCCAGGTGCTCTTTCTGAGAGCCCCATCTTCTTCATGCCAGTTTCTGGTGCCTCTGTTCTCAGACTCTACCACTCCAACTGAGATCTCAAACGTGCTTTTTCCAGTGGTCCCTGAGATTTTTCTGTGTCAGGTGGTAGCTCTTATGGAGGTGTGGTTTTTGTCTTCTAGCCCACCATATCCTCCAGAGAAACTGAAGAGTGATGTTTTAAGTCACACTGGTAGTAAAATAGTCTTCAGTACTAATCCTGTAACAGAGAACACCCTTGAAACTGGAATTATAGCCACAGGCATAGAATCCAGAATTATACATCACATACCGCTGATGGCTGAAAAGGCCATATTGACTACAACTCATCAATTCCCTATGCAGCAGGAAGAAATACTTCCTGCTCGTGTGACTAGCAGTCCTCGTGTTTGAGCCCATCGGTAGAGCCCCTGTGTCAAGCCATCCCATTGAGGGTCTCCCTCTTTGTTGCTGACCAGGAGTTAGCTGAGTCTCTCCCTTGTATGATCAGCTTCCCGCTCCCTCTCTGCCACACCCCTGCTTTGAATTAATTAGCTGTTTTAACATCTTGTGTGCCTTTAGAAAAGGTTTTTTTTTGTTTGTTTAGCTTATTTTTTTAAGTCTTGCTGTGAATGATTTGGGTTTTTTTAAGTAAAGATTTTTCATTTTATGGACAGATGGTGGTTAGGAGGGGGTTTGTTCTTTTATGACACGCTGGTGGAACTTTTGGTGGACCATTTATTTTTTGGCAGCCTAGTAAAGCCTGGGACTAAATTGACAAATACTTTCTAGTCCAACTTGAGACTTCAAAGGTATTAATTATCATGAAGTGCAATCCCTGTCCAGAAACCAGAACTATGAGATAGCAGAACAAATGGTGTAATTGGGAAAGATTTCATTCCCTTCTATTAATAGAATACTTTTTGTCTGATAACTTTCTTGCCAAATTTGATGTGATTGGAAATTTAATAGAATAACTTTACTTGCCTTAAATTTACCAAGTGGAAAGATGAAATCTGGCTCTTGTGTCGACCTGATCTAGATAAGACGTGTGAAAGGGGATTTCCTTCACAGTGGTTATGACTTAAGTTTTTGTAATTAGTAAGGCAGTCTGAAATTAGAAAAATGTTTTTTGTTTAAATCATGGAAAACAAAGTAGAATAAGAAACCCCCATGTGCACATTACCAACCATTAACATCAGCATCTGTGCATGGCCAATCTTGGGAAAGGAAGTTGTTGCTTACTGGTTTGCTTGCTTTTTGTGCTTTCTGTGTGTTTATTCTCTATTGTTGAGAATGAGTCGACACCTTGACACAATATGTAATGCTGGGAGCACTTGACTTTTTTGATTCTTGCTTAGCCCTGGAGTAATTTGCCATTCTCCTAAATGGAAGAGCGGTGTGCTCGGTCGGTCTCCTTGCTCCATGTCTTACCACCAAGCTGTGCCTTTAGTTATGGAGCTGACTTCAGAGCAAGATGTGCGTGGAAAAGTGCTGACCTCCAGTCTGTTCTGTCACTGTTTCAATAGTTCTCTGACTGTAGGTGATCATTACCTTTGATCTGTAGTTTCTTCATCTATAGAGATGATCATTTCTCTATTACTTTGCCTATTTGTACAGAATAACAGGACCCTCATGGCTCTCTGAGGCTCACGGTTAAGGGTTGGCCCTAGCTTATGAAAACAGACTATGGAAGACCAACTAAGGCCCTTGTAACAGGCAGTGCTGTCAGGAGATGGGAGAACCAGAATGATGCCGGAGGCACGTGCCTTCTTCCATCGGCTTGTTTTTCTTTTCCCCAGCACAAGAGTCGGTTTTGTTACTTTGGTTGACAGGTCAGGTGTCCAGCATGAAAACTGATGTCTCAACCTACTAGTCCTGCAACTTGATTTATGGTTGCCCCATCCTGGTGCTTGCTCTCAGTGGTCAGATAGAGTATATTAAGGAATGGGTGAAGAGAATTGCTTTATAATGGTATTTATGTGGCGGTGTACTGTAGACTACACTTTTATAATGAATGCATACTTGGTAAGTCTTTTATGCACGTAGCATGTCTAGACTTCAAAACAGTCAGGGCTCACATACCAACATGCTTGCTACCAACTTCTGTTCCCGAGCTCGTGACATGTTAAAGTATGGTTTTCCAAATGTATTTTGTGCGCATGGAAAATTTTTAGATAAATGATAGTGTGTTAACTGTACAATTGTGATGTAGTAATGAAACATAAAGTTGCAATGTCAAGTTTTTTACACTAATTTGTTTTCAGTCTTGCTTGAACGGTCTTTTTGAGCAGAACTAATACAATATTTTGATGTGCCACAGGTAAATTTTTCCATAACCTTATGGAGAGAAAGGACTTTGAGACATGGCTTGATAACATTTCTGTTACATTTCTTTCTCTGACGGACTTGCAGAAAAATGAAACTCTGGATCACCTGATTAGTCTGAGTGGGGCAGTCCAGCTCAGGCATCTCTCCAATAACCTGGAGACTCTCCTCAAGCGGGACTTCCTCAGACTCCTTCCCCTGGAGCTCAGTTTTTATTTGTTAAAGTGGCTCGATCCTCAGACTTTACTCACTTGCTGCCTCGTCTCTAAACAGTGGAATAAGGTGATAAGTGCCTGTACAGAGGTGTGGCAGACTGCATGTAAAAATTTGGGCTGGCAGATAGATGATTCTGTTCAGGACGCTTTGCACTGGAAGAAGGTGTATTTGAAGGCTATTTTGAGAATGAAGCAACTCAAGGACCACGAAGCCTTTGAAACGTCATCATTAATTGGACACAGCGCCAGAGTGTATGCACTGTACTACAAAGATGGCCTTCTCTGTACAGGTAAGAGCTGCTGGGACTCTTATTTGCATTACAGAGGGTGTAATTGTAATTGTAGGATGCAAACTAAGTCTCAGCCTGAGAATGGCCCCTGCTCATGACACGAGACCTATAATGACCTGTAATGGCGCTTCAGACCCTCTCGTGGAGATCCTGCCCGGGCCTCCTCTTTCCCTCTAAAGAAGGCAATCGTTTCTATATATCGTTTCACTAGAGAGCTTCAAAGTATTTTTTAAATCTTGTGAATCAGAGAGCTGTAAGTTACCTTTTTTTCTACACTTTTTCTCCTTGTAATATTTCCTTGTTGTTTGGCTTTTATCAGTGATTTATGGCGGGGGAAACACAGGGACTATTGGTGTATCTAGTCCCAGCAAATAGTTAGATCATTTTGGATGAGTTTGTTCTGTGTGTGTAAAATATGGGAATGGTTTTGTTTTATTACTCTGAAGCTGTGAATCTTGGGAGAATTATTAGAGTTTGAACCTGGGAATGGAGGGTGGTGAATATTCTTAACAAATTATAAACATTAAAATTTAGGATTATGTATGTTATCCAGTTATAATGGCCATGTGTTTCTATGTTTGATTACAACCAGTGTCCATGTTTAGGCAATATATTTTGACAGGCATTGTAATAAAGTGTTTACAAGGACTGCAGGTGTTCTCATGCTTTCTCACATTGTATGTAACATACTTGGTGTCCTTTCTTGATCCAACATTATTTCTAATAAACATTTGTGTATTACTTAGTCTACATTGTTGTCATTTTTAATACTCTGTTCCTTTGGTTAAATACAATATGTGAACTATATAATTTTCATGTTTGTGCATATTCTTTTTGTGTGTGTGTGTGCATATTCTTATCGATCTTTGTTCACATTGGTTTTTTTCTTTGACTCGTTTGGGGCAGAAGCCTCAAAGTAAACTCACAGGCTCCAGAAATCTGAGCGATATTCTTTCTGATTCTTTCCAATTGATTGGCTTGATGCTATGTTCACAGAGAAGTCTTTAAAAACCAAACCTATTTCTTCCCTTACAGTTCCTTGAACATTGAATTTTAATATTATAAAAAGTTAAGATATATAATTTCCCAAAAGATCTATTTTAAATCACATTTCTTTATTCATCAGGAGTGTACATTTTCCCATGTAGTGGTATGTCCTCTGAAATGCTAGACAGTTTGCCAGTTTTATACAAATCAGCATTTTGATTTAAGGCATTTTGTGATTTGGCTTGCCATCTTGAAGTTACATCAGACTTGCATCGTTACTCCTTATCTTACCTAACCTTCTCATCGAGTCACTGCCATCTGTTCTTCTGTGCGCTCACGTCCTGGCCTAGTTGTGATGGAAGCTTTTGCATGTGGTTTTTGCCTCCTCATCTGTGGATGTAGTGTGGCCCTGGAGCTTGGAGCTGTTTTGTACTTAAACAAATATTGGCACTTGATGCATGATATGTAGAACCAATGCCAATTCCCCCTCCCCTCTTTGTTTCTAGTGAAGCTTTACTTTTGAAATGCTGTAAGACCTGTTACTTGGAGTGAATGTTTCTTATGTTGTCTGAACTACCTGCTACTGACTATAGTAGGTGTAACTCCAGCCCTGCATTGGTAGATAATTTTGGAGATGGATTTGTGTGTTTTCTTTAGCTTGATTATGATCATGAGACTGTGATGCTGTGGCTGCTGGAAATGACCCCAAACATTTAAATTTTCTAACAGTGGCCACTCCTGGGATGGTTACTTGTGAGAAGAGTGGTTTAGAATTGTACATGCGCCTGTGTCATCTTGTTACTTAACAGGCTCAATTGGGAAATCCTGCATTTGGTAATAAAAGTACAGTGACACAGATTAGTCACTTGAGTATGCAGTAAAACAGTTTACCAAGGAGAGTGATGGCAGAAGCCGAGAAAAAATAAATGGACAGAATAAGGAGTGAATTAGAGAGCTACCTTTCTGTCCTGCAATATATTGCTGAAATGATAATAACCTGTTACACTTTGTGCTGTTAAACCAAACAAAGCCCCAAATCCCTTGGCAGTCATGGCAGTTCTGGTCAATAAGCACTGCTCTGGAGGGGTTTCCAGGTTTCAGTCTGTACAGAAGCCGACTCTGTCACCTTTATTCCACAGAGCAGCGGCTGACTCGAACTGCTGACCTCCCTCGCCAGCCCAGCATTTAACCCCCTCGACCTCCAAGGCTCCTGCATGTGCTCTTGGGCTCTGCTGCTTTTGTTAATTCATTGATTAGATATTTTTTTTTATGAGACAGATTGTGAGTAGAGCACAAACAATATTTTTAAATGGCTAAAGCTTCTAGGTGTGTGCATCAGAAAGAGTAATAGTATTAGAAACAGGGAAATAAAATGAGAGGATATTCAAATTTGAGGGAGTGGAGATGAGTTGAGTTTGGGATGAACTGAATTGAGTATCCTATAGGGAGTATAATTGCAGATTCCCCCCAACTCTCTGGAAATACAAGGTCACAGCCCTGGTGAGCTAGAGAACCCTGTCTAACACACCTGGAGACTTGAGAGAAAGACGTAGGAGCTGGTCACATCACAGTGATGGCTGGCACAGGGAACTGAAAAGGAGGTGTTAGAGGAAGAAGAATAAATAGACCGAGGTGATCTGTGAAGAGTGCAGTATGGAAAGGAGAGCCATGGTAGCAGGGTCAAGAGGGAGTAGATAGTTTGCCTTAACGAGGCACTGGTAAATGTCTGTCCAGTGGTCAACAGTCAGATAGATACATCAGAGGTAGTTGGGAGCTGAGATCTGATTCTACCAGTTAAATATTTAAACTTGATAAGATAGCTTACTCCATTTGGGTTACAGCTCATTTTTCTGCCTGTCATGGTTACATACCATTACCCATCACTGACATTTTTTTATATCAAAGTTCAGTTGCATCCTGTTTCCTAAATTGATAGGACTTGTTTTCGTTCATCTAATTTTTTTTCTTTCATGTAATTTAAAGGGTCTAAACAGCCAACATTTATGTAGTCCCTTTCATTTCTGATCGCCATCATCGGTGACCTCTTTGGAAAGATACTGAGATAGCCAATGCAGCGATACAGTCAAAAAGGCAGGCATGGGGACTATTGGCTTCTAAGGATCAGTTTCAAGTAGACCTATACCACCAATAGAAAGCGGAACTTATCCTCCTTGCTTTTTGGAAGTTTTACAGGGTGTAGAGTTGAATGTTAACAGTGTTTATCTAGCTAACCTAATTTAAATAATTCCATAATCTTTTCTCTAGCTTTTTAACTAGCACCCCCCCAGCAAGCCATTCTCTATGATTTAATCATAGTGATCTCTCATAAATGCAAATGAGGTCAGAGATGGAATCATTTCCCTGGCCCAGTTCTCCTGCTAGACCTTCCCTCCTCTCCATCCTCTTCCCACTGAGCTGCTTTTGAAAACTCCCTATTTTATTTTATTTTAAAAATAATTTTATTGGGGGCTCTTACAGCTCTTTATAACATTCCATACATCGATTGTATCAAGCATATTTATACATGTGTTTCCATTAACATTTTCAAAACATTTTCTACTTGAACCCATGGTATAAGCTCCTCTTTTCCTCCCTCCCCCACCCAACAGTGCCCATATTTTAGACGGTGCATCTTGACAAACATTGTAAATAATTGCTAGACAGTTTTTTTTTCCATACAACTCTTTTTTTTTTTTCCTGGTGTGTTTTTTTTTTTAATTTTTTAACAATTTATTGGGGCTCATACAATTCTTTTCACAGTTCATACATATACATACATCAATTGTATAAAGCACGTCTGTACAGTCTTTGCCCTAATCATTTTTTTCTCTTTTCTTCTTTTACATTTTATTAGGGACTCATACAACTCTTATCACCATCCATACATATACATACATCAATTGTATAAAGCACATCCATACATTCCCTGCCCCAATCATTCTCAAGGCATTTGCTATCCACTTAAGCCCCCTGCATCAGGTCCTCTGCTAGACAGTTTTTATAGTGACTCTAAGTTGTTGATGAACTTGAACCAATGACTGTCATATAATAGAGATATTTGGTGGCCTGTTTTCATTCACAGTGATTTCTGTTGGCTTTGTGAATTGACAACAGTAGACAACAATTGACAATGTAGACAACAGTTGCCATCTTAAGTGGGTATGTACTAGAACTTCGGAACCCTGGTGGCATAGTGGCCACGCCTTGTGCTCCTGTCTGAAAGACCAGTAGTTTAGAACCACCAGCGCTTGGTGGGAGAAAGCATTTTTACTCCTGGAAACGGTCTTGGAAACTTCTCCTATGTCCTCCAGGGTCTCCATGCGTTGCCATCAACTTGATGGCAGTGAGTGTTTGAGACTAGGGATAGGCAGCCTACAGATTGCAGGCCAAGCCTGGTGGAGTTGAGTAGGTGCAGCCGACCGTATGGTTTAAAAAGCTTAAAACGCTATTTTACAGAAACCATTTTTCTATTCCATTTTTACTGTTTGGTCTGAGTTTAACTTATTCATCTTTTATATTTCAGCTGAAACTAGTTAAAATCTAAAACCTTTTTTGAGCTATGAAATCCCTATCACTTTTTCAAACAACTCTATGCTGAAGCCTAGCCTAGAAATAAAAGGCTGCCAACAAGGTAGCTGAGGAGCCGGTCTTGCCAGCTCCTCTGGTGTAACTGTGGAACAGCCCAGCTGAATCCCCTTCTCGTATTTGCCCAGGGCCATTGGGCGCTGCCCTCTATTTATCACACAGAGTCATTATTGCCTGCTGGGCTTTTTGTCTTCCCAGGACCCCTGCTTGACATGGAGGGTCTATTTACATGTTGAGGGTGAATGAGATCCAACCGCAAGTGCAGTCATTCAGAACCAAGCTCATACAGGACCTAAAATGATTTCTTTTCCTACTTTAGCTCTTTAAGAATACAGTTACAAAATGCACCAGCTGAAAGGACCTAAAGATAATGCTTCACCTGCGCTGTCCAACACAGTAGCCACTTGAACCCTTGAAAAAAAATGCTCCTAGATTTCAAAGACATTCCACCCCACCCCCCGAATAAAAACTGCAAAATGTCTCAAAGTATCTTGTTAATTATGTAGAAAAACATTTGACACATTGATTTAAATTATTTTCACCTAGCAAGCTTATCCGATTACCCAGGTGAGCTATTGTAAGGTGCTCTGGTAACAGTGGCTAAGGCGCCTCACTGCCAACTGAGGGTGAGGAGACCAAACTCACCAGCTTCTCCACATGAGAAAGAGGTGGCGGCCTGTTTCTGTAAGAACTTCAGGCTTGGAAACCCAATGGGGCAGTTCTATTTTGACAGGTGGAGTTACTAGGCGGTACAATTAACAATGGTGTCAGTGGGTTTGGTAAGGGTTTAGGGGAAAAGAAAATTGTAGGCAAGTAGTGTGATGTATAGGGAGCAGAATCTTTAAATTTAGTAGACTTGAGTTTTATTCTTACAAACTAGCTAACTTACCAAATTCACTGCCATCGAGTCGTTGTTGACCTGTGGCTTTCCATGGAAAGCCCAGTCCTTCTCCCACAGAGCTGCTGGGGGCTTTGAACTCTGCAGCTCACAATCTGTAGTCATTACACACCTCCCGGAGCCTAGATTATATGAGGCACCTTCAAAGAGTTGGTGGAAAACGGATTTACAAGACACATTTTTCCACAGAAGGCCTTTTCATGTGATGTTAATCTGTCAGATTATGATCGACACAGAGTGGGCTAATAACTCTAGATGTTGGATTGATTTATTTAGGTAATTAATAGACTGGCCACTCAGAATGAGTAGATCAGCCAGACTTAAGTTCAGAGTGGACTTACAACAGCTATTGTAGATGTGTAGCTCTGGAGAGAGAGCCCTGCGTAGATGTTTTCATAGACGGGGAAGCTAAGTCCCTCCATGGTCAAATGAAAAACAACAAAACAGTCTTCATTCCAGTGTACTGAGAGTGTGTGGATCAAAACTCAGACTCTCAGTCATAAATGATGGTTGCTTTTCAATGGTCTGAAACTGGCTAGTCACTTCAGCTTTTTAAAAACGGGTCATGTGCGTTCTGAGATTACTGTGTTCTAACTGTGACTGCATTTTCTGTGTCCCGAAGTGGTTTTGTTGTTATTTAGTTTTTCTGTTCCAAGGGTAAATTGTAGGTCTTGAGTTAATGTTAGGATTTTATACTTTATTAAAGCAAGGCCCTACATTCATGATTGGTAGAGTGTGTTTTACCACAGTCGGGACAAAAAGTACCCTTCCTCTGCAGTCTTCATTGTCAGTGTTGTTTTTCTTCCCTTGATAGACTCTGCTTGTCCTCCAGAGCCCTCTCTTAAATCGCCACCCTGAAGCCCTCCCCACCCAGCCTCCCTCCATGCTGCTTCCCTAGCGAGAGGGAAGCGTTGATCTTGCTGCTGGGCTCCTTCCTCCATCACAGTTAGACCAAGTGCCTTGGAAGATTAATATATCCTAAAGAGACTATTGCCTCGTTGAAGAGTTGTTGTGAATGCCTAGGAATAGTTTATCCCTGGTCTTCTTTGAAGTTCCTTTAAACACATCAAGGTGACTTGAGAAGTTACCAGGTAGTCTTTTCTTTGCACAAGTTAGCCATGGTCTGAGCTAATGTCTTGGTTTCAATTGGCTGTACAGTGGAAGAGGTTTCAGCAGGCAACTCTACCTGCTTAGTATTCAACCTTCCAATTGCTTTCAGGGGTATTGGGCAATGGACAAGCGTGCAAGCGTAAACATTTCAAGTTCAGTCAGAGAGCTCAAGATCATCAAAGATTCATGACATTTTGCACGTGGGTTTGATCTAACATCTGGTCACAGGCTGAAACATTGCGGGGAAAGGGCCAAATCAAGTGTGTAGGTTTTCCCAGTGCTGGTGACACCTCTTTGGTGCCCCTGAGCAAGTCCCGTCCGTTTCTCCATGCTTTGTTTGCTCAGCCACAACGCAGCAATGCTAGAGGAGGAGGCCAGTGAGGAGACCCATTAAGATCACCATGGGTTTGTGCTTGATTTTCCTTCTTCGGGGCGCCTGGTTTCTCATCAGCCTGCATGTTTTTCTCTTGAAGGGTCAGATGACTTGTCTGCAAAGCTGTGGGACGTGAGCACAGGGCAGTGCGTGTACGGCATCCAGACCCACACTTGTGCAGCGGTAAAGTTTGATGAGCAGAAGCTTGTGACAGGCTCTTTTGACAACACCGTGGCCTGCTGGGAATGGAGTTCCGGAGCCAGGACCCAGCACTTCCGAGGACACACAGGGGCTGGTGGGTTGCCCTTTTCCCAGGCTTTTTATGGTTCCATTGACCTGATCCCTTAAAGTTGAAACTTGAGAATATGATTTTTTTATGTACTTACTGTTTTTAATTGGATGGAGGGTCACAGAGCAAGTCAGTTTTCCATTCAACAATTCATGCACAATTTAGTTTTGTCATTTATTGCATTGCATACAGTGTACCATCACTTCTCTCCTTGTGTTTTTCATTTCCAGTCAGGCCTCCTTTCCTGCCTGTTGGAACGTTGTCTGTAGGAAAATGCTGCCCTTTTCTCTCAAATGGTGTAGGATTCTAAGGATTCTGCACCTCCTTCCTGTTACTGTCCTCCCCATAGACCTGACTACTCTTTGAGAATTGAGCCACAAGAGTTAGTTCAGTTCCAGACCTGAAGGGTAAGGGTTATAGGGTTGAGGGGCCCCAGCGTTCTCCACCCAAAGAATAGAGCTGTTTTTTTCACACAGCAGACTCTTTCAGATAGTTCCAACTACTTTCTTATTGATCCCTTGGGGTTTTCTGTTACATAATCTGCAAATACAGTAAGTTTTTACCTCTTTTCGGCTAACTTGGATGCCTTTAACTTCAAGCTGGTCGTTTCTAAGATTTTGAGTTTCGTTCCACAGTCTCTCCACTTGATCCAGGACCTTTGAATGTGAATCCCTTTAGAACAGTTAGCAGCAGCACGCACTTACTCTCGTCTGCTGGTGTGGAGGCTGATGTTTCTGCGGCCCGTGAATCCACTGGACTGAGTGTTTCCATGCACCTTTGGCGTTCCGCATTCTTCTCTTCAGAGGGGAGGGACCAGCCGTTGTGCTTCAGATGGCCGCTTGTGAGGGTTCCAGACCCTGGTCTGTACTCACCACAGTCGAATGTGGAAACTTGTCTTTGTGGACTCTTCTCCGGTTGATGTGGGTAGAAGAGGATCCTTTATCATTGTGACCTATTTAACTTGCTGCCCTCCCCCTTTCCAGTCACTGCAGTCACTTCTCTCTAGTCTCTCATTTAGAATCCCCCCCACCCTTCTTACTTTGCTTAGCCGGTAAAAAATGTGCTTGGAGAAGGAATTAGGGGCAGTTTCCCCACTCTTCTGTTTCCTTGATATCCTGTTGAACACTCATTCCCCTTTGCTCTTATCAAAGATTTTTTACACACAAATTGAACGAGTATTGTATTTGTAAATTCAGCTCACATTATTTGGTCTGAAAAGAGTAACATAGGTTGCCAGCTGTGTGGTCGACACAGATTATATCTAATTGAAGCGTGGTGGGTTGATTAAAATGGGGTTAAGCAACTGTCTAGAGAGATGATTAAGGCACCAGATACCTAAATGTTACCTAGTAAATGTATAGTAGCATTGCCCAGAGATCAGCCATTTAAATATAGCTTTGAGATCTGAGCGCCTCCCTCTTTGCACAATATGGTAGATCATCAGTTCCCTTTTGCCTGCCCTCCTTTACCCCCAGCTCTCGCCCCTGAACAGCACAGGGACTCTCTGTTCCTACACATCACCATTTCATGAGCAACCTGCCTGGACTCTCCCTAGAGTGGTGTAGGTGTCCCCGTAGCGTGTCAGCACTCACTATACAAGTGAGCTCCATGTCTCCACCCCAGCCTGCGCACTCCTAAAGACACATCCTGCCTATTTTGATCTGTCTTCTGTCCATCGTTCCCTTGCACCGCACCCCTCGTGGTCAGTCATTCTTAGCATGAAACCTGGCTATTTTACTGCTGACAACTCTCCCTGTTTTGTCTTCATTTACATTTCTTGAATCCTTGCAATCTGCTATTACCTGCTGCTTTTAGAAATTTACACTTGAAAGTCTGTTTCTCACGGTGTACCAGGATTTCCAGGTGCTTTTTATTAAACTTGATGAACTCTGTCAGCCTTGATCTAAACACCTCCTTGTTCCCTGGATGGGGTTGCGCCTTTCGCTTGCCATTGTTGTCCCCTCTATTTGCAGTGTTCTTTTTTCTTAATTAACTACTTATTCGTCAAAGCCATCTCCTAAATTGCCTTCTTACCGTCCTTCCTGCTACCTCACAGTTATTCTTAGTGTTTCCCTAGCAAGAGGTAAATATCTATCTCCTTGGACTCCTTTCTCCATCGCCCTTGAACTAAACTCCTTGAGGAGACCAATGTCATCCTCTCTGTGCCCCTGTGCACCCTGAGGGCTTGGCAGGCACTTCACAGCAAACATTTGAATAACCGTCACACGGTAGGCCTTGTTTGAGGGGCTGGAGACCGCTGTGAAGAAATTCAGACGTGGTTTTGAATGAATGGATTCGTCTGGTCCTTGGTTTTGTTTTGCTTCTCCCATTGGCTTCCTTTTGTTTTCCTTTACGTTTAGTGTACACACAAAATTTACACCAATTCGTTTCTGCACATAGAACTTAGTGGTATTGCATTCTCCGAAATGTGCAGCTATTCTCACCCTTCTCCTCTGAGGTGTGTCTCTCCTGAACATCATAAACCCACTGGCCCCAAGGCACCAGTCTAACCTGTCAAGTTGCTGTTGTCAGTGTGAGCTCGGGCGTGTCTTAGAGGAGCGCATTGCGCCAAGCAGCCCTTTCTTTCCCCCACTAGCTCACTGAAACTACCGCTTGGTTCTGTAAAGACTGCAGGGGATGCTTTCAGTGTAAGGTTTAATGGTTATCTTGGGGCACTCATGTCAGAAGTTCACCCACACCCCCTGATTCTAGAAAGTTGTGAGCGTCCCTGAGAATTTGAAATTATGCTCTATAGTTGCCCTCTTTTGATCAGAATTATTTTGTGCAATCTTTAGTATGCTAAAGTAATAGCAGCGTACCATGTTTTAATCTTGCATACGATAGGTGAGTAATACCAGTCTTGCAGAGACCTCTGTTGGGACATGGGTACAGTGGGCGGCTGGGGAGAATGAATGTTGCTGAACTCATTTGTCATCAAAGCCCCAGGGCAGAGGCATGTTTTAACATGGTGTGTATTGTGTGCACTAGTGTTTAGTGTGGACTACAATGATGAACTGGATATCTTGGTGAGTGGCTCTGCAGACTTCACTGTGAAAGTATGGGCTTTATCTGCTGGGACATGCCTGAACACACTCACCGGGCACACGGAATGGGTCACCAAGGTAGGAGAACTAAAAGAGGAGTTACCTTGATGGCAGCCTTTGGGGGTGGGGCCTGGGGTGGAGCACGATGGGTGTCCCTATGGCTACAGGTGAAGCATAAAATGGAGCCAGGAGTGTGACAGTGCCCACTGTGACCACTCCTAGGAGGCGCTTGGTCGATTGTTTGTTAGTGGATCGCTCCTGTACAGGCAAAGATGCTGGCGGTGCGCTAGTGGGTACAGGGGACAAACAAAACAGGCTGCTCAGCCTCTGTCTTGGCACCACAGTCGATGGAAGAGCGTCTGGTAGGTTCGGGCAAGTTTTGGGGGAGGAGTTAAATGTGAAGCATGAACATGAGGCTGGCGGACAAAGAATAGTGCAGTGTTTGAGCAGCTGCAGTGTGCACAAATCGTGGGGTGGGAAAGACGCAACATTTGGTAGCTTGGTAGGAAGCCAGTGGAGCTGTGTTTAATTGGTAGGCTAAAAGCAGATGTGTGTGATTTTATAAGTCATGTTTGAAGATTCTTAGTATCATGATTATAGTAGGAAACAATTGAAGATTTATGAGCAAGGATCTGGTATAATTTGCGTTTTAATAAAATAGCTGATTGCTGAGTGAAAGTGGATTAGAGTGGGACACCAAACAGATTCTGGCTGACTAGTTAGGCCTTGGTAGTAGGTGAAGCAAACCATGCTGATGGCTTGGATTTAGGTGTTGATACTGAAGAAAGCGAAAGACACATAAGAAATAAAGGTTCCTGTACAGATGTGCTTTATACAATTGATGTATGTATGTGTATGAATTGTGATAAGAATTGTATGAGCCCCAATAAATTGTTAAAAAAAAAAAAGGTTCTTTAAAGTAAAGCCGACTGAGTTGCTCTGTCTGCTTCATAGTGGGAACAAAGAAGAAAGAATTAATTGCTGACTGCTGCATTCTAGACAACTTCTAGAGGGGGAGTCATTCAGGAGGGACTATTTCTGTATTGGGCACCTATGAGTTTTTAGATAGAAGGTTATGTGGTGTAGGTAACTTGGTGGTGTGGGAATAAGAAGGCAGGCTGTGATCGCATGGATAAGTTACTGCTTTCGGGCTTGAGTTTTATCATCCCCTAAATGTGCCTGTGAGTTGTAAGTGAGAAGGTGGGGTAACACCCAGCAAGGTAATGGCACTTAGTAGCGGGTCAGTCAGTGTCTGTTGTGTCTACTGTTTAGTGTTTACAGGGTATTGCAAGTTCTCCTGGAATGCTAGCTTTTATTACATCACTGTTTTTGTTTTGGGCATGGTTTCATTTCATCCTCGTGATGGTAGCCGTGTGGGATGAGATAGGCAGGTGCCTCAGCCCCTATTGTGAGCTTGAGAAAACTGAGCAACAGAGAGATTAGATGGTCTTGCCTAAGGTGGCATGTGAGCGAGTCTGCTACCAAAGACAGCGTTTCTGGTTTGGTGGCTTTCCATCTGTATACACCTACTTCTGAACACAGTAGATCAGTTTATCTACTGCTTTTATGGACTGTTTAATTTTTGGCTTTTCACGTTTTCTGTAAAAGTTACATTTTACAATTTTAAACATTCATTCTACTGTCTGCTTTCAGGCTTAAAACTGAAGTTAAATGCTGCCAGTATTCAGCCCTTTTGATCATTTAGAGAATTTGGCTGAAGTTAATAATTATCATTAGAAGTTAACTTAGTGATACGTTTACAATTTGGCTATTATAGCATCCTATTACCATTCAAGCACTTTTTAAAAACTTATTTTTAAATTAAACACAGTATAATAGAAACAGCATTAAGAGGCTCTTACACAGATGTTTCTATTTCCAGGTGGTTTTGCAGAAGTGTAAAGTCAAGTCTCTCTTGCACAGCCCTGGAGACTACATCCTGTTAAGTGCAGACAAATATGAGATCAAGGTGAGCATTTCCTTCTATCAGTTTGTCTCACGAAAACTGGCAAGTATTTAAAAATTTTAAATTGTATGATAAACAAATAGACAAACAAACCCACTACCGTTGAGTGATTCCAATTCATAGTGTTCCGATAGGAGCTCCCCCTGTGCATTTCTGAGACTTCACAGAGCTAGAAAGACGACTCTTTTTCCCATGGAGCAGCTGATGATTTTGAACTTCTGACCTTGTGGTTAGCAACCCAACTCAAATTCACTACACCACTAGGGTTCCTTACGGATAGGGAGGGAATGCTGGATACCCTAAAGAACTTCTTGGTTCAAGCGATTTACTCATTAACTCATTTTTTTCATTAATTCTTATGTGTAGGCAATTTCTAACTCTGGTTTACAAATGCAAGTTTAAAAAGCACACCCAAAAAAGGTTTTCAACTTATTCTTACCATTTTCTTAAGACACATGTCTCCTACCCTCCTCAATTTTTAGCTTTAAACCAGGAAAACAGTTTGTTATGATAACATGATTTGCAAGGAGTTTCTGAAGCTCTCATGCATACATTCTCAATGAATCTCTTAGACTGTTACTTAAATAATGGTAGACGTTATCTTTATTGAGGGAACTAGGTTTAAGGACAGTGTTTTACTGAGTGTTTTACAACACATTTGCAGTTGAATCAGGACTTGACTCTTCTCTTGATTGTGAAGCCTGCAGTCTTTCCATTACCCTTTGCTTTGACTCTGACCTCAGCAACACACCACATTATTGCAGGATAGGTTTTCCTGTGATGGATGACGTGGTCTCTTTCTTTCCCTGATACGTGTGTGTGTATTTTCTGTAGATTTGGCCAATTGGGAGAGAAATCAACTGCAAGTGCTTAAAGACATTGTCTGTGTCTGAGGATAGAAGTATCTGCCTGCAGCCAAGACTTCATTTTGATGGCAAATACATCGTGTGTTGTTCAGCCCTAGGGCTCTACCAGTGGGACTTTGCCAGTTATGATATTCTCAGGTAAGGTTTCTTCGACCTTTGAGGAAAAGGTAAATTGCAGTTCTAAGTAAAGTTGAAGATTGCGTAATTGGACGTACCAGTCAGTAATTTGGTTTTAGGAACTGTTTCCTGTATTAGCACAGACAGGCTGCAAGGGGTGCTTTCAGGAGTTGAAAACTTCTATTACCCTTTAATTCCACTTTCCCACAAACTCTGAAGTCTCCCTGTGTTTGCATCATCGTTCTTTCTTTCGTTGCAGCCCCTCAGTGGATTGTCACTCCCCCCTTCCTGCGTCCATCCCTCCTCTTTTTCTACCCTTCTCAACTCCACTTTTGGGAAAATGCTGCCCTTTTGATCTTATTAAATGGTTTTAAGGTTTGTATACCTCTCCTTTAGGGATGTGTCTTATTGTTGGCTGAAAATTGAACCGTATCTCCTCTTTCCTCCCTTAAATCAATAACCGAACATTGTTTAAAGCCTTAGTACAAATCCTGTCAGAGATACAGGTGCTAGAATTTAAGTTTTGAACTTATGGGCTACTTAAGTTTTGTAACTACATACTTGATAGGAAGCAAAGCCGAAGTGCTAGCACGTGGCTCAGTCCGACTCCAGCGGGATTGTTTTAGTACGGCAGGGGCGGTGTCTAGGTTGCAGGGGCCCAGCTGCATCGAACGTCACACTTCTCAAGTAACCAAAGGAAGAGGGACCTTGAGTCTATCAAGGTCTGCATTCTAGTCTGCAACATCTTTGTGTTTTAAGTCTTTGGGATCCACTCATTTTTATCAGTAGTATCACAGAATCTTTTCAGAGATAAGCTTATCAATTCTAAGATGAATACATGCTCAAGTCTTTAGTATTCCCATAATCTGGAATACCCAGCTCCATTTCCTCCTCAGAAAAGTGTGAAGGTCCTCTCCAGGCTCAGCTGTTGGAATGATTGTGCCATTGTGTTTCTCCTGTCTGACCGCGTTCAGAGGGCTGTCCTTGCCTTTCTTTCCACACACGTGGTACTCCGTGGCAATTAACATGTTCCAGGGCGTTAACACAGAAGGAGGCTCCAAAGAGTTTGTGGAGAAATTCCATTAGTTTTCATTCCATTTTCCCCACAAACTTTTTAGAGCCTGCCCTCCTCATAGATGCTCAACAGAAGGGAAATGCTCTCTCCTTTTCTAGCATCAACCCAGTCTTCTGTGACCCTTTTTTGGTCCTTTTGAGGTGCCTTCTACAGGTGTTAATTTCTGACTTCCTGCCCTGAACAGTGGTGACCGCCATGTGTCATTCCCCGCCCCATCCAGGACCCTCTCCCCTAATTACTCTTCAGCAGTTCCTTGTCCTGGTTACCCTTCCCGCTCTGGCTGACTTTTTTTTTTTTTTTAACATTTTATTAGGGGCTCATACAACTCTTACCACAATCCATACATATACATACATCAATTGTATAAAGCACATCTGTACATTCTTTGCCCTAATCATTTTCTTTTTTTTCCTTTTCTTTTTTTTTTACATTTTATTAAGGGCTCATACAACTCTTATCACCATCCATACATATACATGCATCAATTGTATAAAGCATATCCGCACATTCCCTGCCCCAATCATTCTCAAAGCATTTGCTCTCCACTTAAGCCCTTTGCATCAGGTCCTCTTTTTTTTCCCCCTCCCTCCCCGCTCCCCCCTCCCTCATGTGCCCTTGGTAATTTATACATCGTTATTTTGTCATATCTTGCCCTATCCGGAGTCTCCCTTCCCCCCCTTCTCTGCCGCCCATCTCCTAGGGAGGAGGTCACATGTGGATCCTTGTAATCAGTTCCCCTTTTCCAACCCACTCACCCTCCACTCTCCCAGCATTGCCCCTCACACCCTTGGTCCTGAAGGTATCATCCACCCTGGATTCCCTGTGCCTCCAGCCCCCATATGCACCAGTGTACAACCTCTGCCCTATCCAGTTCTGCAAGATAGAATTTGGATCATGGTAGTTGGGGGGAGGAAGCATCCAGGATCTGGGGGAAAGCTGTGTTTTTCATTGGAACTACCTCGCACCCTGACTGACCCATCTCTCCTAAACGCCTCTATGAGGGGATCTCCAGTGGCCGACACTTGGGCCTCGGTCTCCACTCTGCTCTTCCCCCTTCATTCAATATGGTGTGTGTGTGTGTGTGTGTGTGTGTGTGTGTGTATACACACACACATATATACATATACATATATCTTTTTTTTTTTTTTTGCATGATGCCTTATACCTGGTCCCTTTGGCACCTCGTGATGGCACTGGCTGGTGTGCTTCTTCCATGTGGGCTTTGTTGCTTCTGAGCTAGATGGCCGCTTGTTTACCTTCAAGCCTTTAAGACCCCAGACACTATCTCTTTTGATAGCCAGGCACCATCAGCTTTCTTCACCACATTTGCTTATGCACCGCACCCATTTGTCTTCAGCGATCCTATCATGGAGGTGTGCGGCCAATGATAGGATTTTTTGTTCTTTGATGTCTGGCTGACTTCTTGAACATACACTGATTTGGTAGTGCCCCTGTTAAAGCCGCCTTCAGGGGCTCAACTCTAGTGTTGTAGAGTGCAATTGTCCACCCCGTCTTGTAGCTCTTACTCGTGCCTCCAAAGAGGATGCCAGCTTTTCTGGGCAACCTTTGGCCTCCCTAAACTTGCAGGTAGGAGTCTCTGGGTACAAACAAATGTTTAAGCACTCGACCACTGGCTGGAAGGCAGGCAGGTCATACCTACGCAGACAGACATGGCGTGGTGTGCTTCTGGAAGCTCCCGTCCTTGAAAACATCGTGGACCTGTCTGCGCGGTGCGTGTGGGGTCACTATGAGCCGGAATCAGCTTGCACCTAACAGTGCCACACTTGCACATCACAAAATCTAAGTCGTGTGAGGACTTTGCTCTTATTTATTCTGTTGAAGCATCTAATATTTTCAGCCTCTGCAGTTTTGAGAGAGACCCCCACATGGGTGCTACCTGGTAGATAGACTCACACGTCAGTCCCTTGGTTTTCAGACTTGGTTCTCGGCTTGAGGATGTTCCCTGTATTGCAACATTCTATACGGTTCACTCAGTAAGTCTTTTTTTTTTTTTTAACCATTTTATTAGGGGCTCATGCAACTCTTATCACAATCCACACATATACATACATCAATTGTATAAAGCACATATGTACATTCTTTGCCCTAATCACTCTCAAAGCATTTGCTCTCCACTTAAGCCCTCCGCATCAGGTCCTCTTTTTTTTTTTCCCCTCCCTCCCCTTCTTTTTTTTTCTTATCTGGGAATAGTTGAGTCTTACTTTCTAGATCTAATTGTGAAGGTTCAAAGTATTTATCCTTCCTTTCTCACATTCTCTTTACGCTTCTTAAGAAAAACGAGCCAGGGACTCTGTAGGATCCTCTCCAGCCTGGCGATCTGGGCATTCTGTGCTTTCAGACTAACCCTTCCCCTTACACGCCTATGGAACCAGACGGAAGCGCCCCTCCCCACTCCACCTGCCTTTTCTTTCCAGTGGAGCAGGCTTTTGGTCACGTTTTCCTCTTGATCAAGCATGTTCATTTAGTGCTCAACCTGCTCTTGAGTGTTACACTGGTTTTGAGTGCTCGTCACCAGAAACGATGGCCCGTACCTAGAAGTCAAGTCACCCTGTGGCTCACGGTGCCTGCCTCTCGTCCCTGTAGGGTCATCAAGACGCCTGAGACCGCAAACTTGGCCTTGCTCGGCTTTGGAGAGATCTTTGCCCTGCTGTTTGACAACCACTACCTGTACATCATGGACTTGCGGACAGAGAGCCTGATTAGCCGCTGGCCTCTGCCAGAGTATAGGAAATCCAAGAGAGGCTCGAGCTTCCTGGCAGGCGAAACATCCTGGCTGCATGGACTGGACGGGCACAATGACGCGGGCCTGGTCTTTGCCACCAGCATGCCTGACCACAGTATTCACCTGGTGTTGTGGAAGGAACATGGCTGATGCCGTGAGCCACCTCTCCTAACTCACTTTGGGTGCCAGGGCTGCGGGTTTCGAGTGCAGCCTCCGTGGCAGCGGACTGCATGAACCAAAGTTCTCTCACCTAACGGTATCATCACGCAGTGCACAATCATTTATCTATGTTTGCCAGAGGGTCAGGGCTCCGGGCGGGGGAGGGCTTGTTTCATCGACATACCACACAGCATGCTACTGGGGTACACCGTTGACTTCATTTGTACTAGTTATGTTGGTTGGTATGAGAGGATGTATTTTGGGTTCATCTTTGTTGACTGGAATATTGGTTTTAAGTAAAGAACATTAAATCGGTTCATTAATCCACTAGTTGGTTGCCTATACAATCATATTAAGTCTATTATTAAAGCTTTTTACTAAAGCCCCCCCCCTTTTTTTAGTTGGAGCATTGAAGCAAAGGTGCTATGATGTTACAATAACTTCTCACACATGGGGCTTAGCTTTTTTATGAGAGCCAGTGTTAATAAGACCGCTGAGTCCTGTGACATTCATAAACTCTCCACCAAATACAGGTTCTAAAGAAAGCCTGTCTTCCAGCAAATCTGATTCTGTGCGTGGATTGTTGATAGCTCATTCTAACCCCCGTCTTGGCCGGGTCCAGATGCACATGTCTTAGGATGGGGGGCAGTTGTAGTTGTGTAGCTCCTGGTTTCCATGCAGAGGGCACTGTGTCCTGCTCCCGACAGCCAGGGGGACTGCCGCGGGGTGACAGGATATGGTAGAAAGAGCACTGAGCTGGGAGATGGGGAGCTGGCTGTGGTACGTAGTAATCCTGTGGTCACAGTTATATCAGTTACTTGGGGTACAGTTCACTGTCTGCAAAGCTAAGCGGCACCTGAGTGGTGGCTAAGATTCCCCTCCAGGTCTAGCTCAACTGAGGTGTACAAAAGTGATGTTGCTGTTTTTCTGGTCCCCAAATCCAGTGTTTCCTTTGGGTCGAAGACAATATTAGATGAAAGCACTGAATTAAAAGTTATCTGTGAGGAAATCAACTACATGGAAAGGTGGGATAAAGGAGGAATATAGAAAATAGATTCAATTTGAGAGAAAGAGTGGGTTCTGTAGAGAGGCAGGGCACTGATGTTAAAGAGAACCTTTCCTCTTTGCCTCTAACTTTATGTGTGGCCTGGGGCAGCTTCATTTTCCCTCCCTGGCCGCTCATTGTCTTCATCTTTAAAATGAGGGACTTGCCCTGATGAAGGTTCACAGACAGATACCTAAGGGTGCTGTGCAGAGAACATCAATGATGCTGGGCTGCATCGGGCTGGGCCACAGCCAGTGTATGTAGTGTGGGCTGTCGCTCACCCTGTGTTGGCTGGTCTTCTCATCTATTTTCGGGGGTGGGGGTGGGGGGGAATCCAGGTCCTTATTGGAAAAGCCTTGATTATTTCCTCATTGACCACTCATGGGAGGTGATTTAAAATCCAGTGGGCTGAAGAAAACATGCCTCTGGGCTCTCCGCTCGCGGTGCCCTATTGGGTAAGCCTGTGAGTCAGCCGTGGACGGGCTGTAACTCAGTTTTTCATGGAGTTGAGGGGGCGGTGAAGGGTGCAGCTATTAGCAAGGCCCTTCTCTTACTGCTCAGCTGTTCCCCATTGCGTCCCCGGGCAGACGGGGGACAGATTTCAGTCACCGATGTACAGCAATGAGCGTCAGGGAGAGCTGCTGCCTGGGCGTGTGAGTGGCTCCTTGGTGCTGATGGTCGTACGAAGCAAGCCCGTTTGACAGACGGAAAAGAAGTTGTTGGCAGGGCTGAACTTACAGGGACCGTGGGGCTCGGCTCTCACGGTTCTCAGCCACGGAGAAGCTGGCAGTGGAGCTCTGGACGCGGCAAAGCTAGTATTTTAGAGCTCCGGGGTTGGTTTCACTAACAGCCATGTTGAGACTCCAAGGGGATTAGGTGCACTTTGGAAAAGAAGATCATTCTCGCCCCTACATGTGGGTGTAATCTACCGCACGCTGAGGTCTGCACATGAGCTCCGCCTCCTAGGAATGTAGCCAGAGTCACAGCTGGAAGCGATTTTGCAAGAGGCCGATGATGAGAGTAAATTATTTTTCCCTCTTCACCCAGCCTGAATTAATAACAAGATTACCGGTCTAATGACGAGGCGTAGCCCCACCTCACTTTGAGAGAGAAGTAAAATAAAAAGCCTCAAAAGACAAATAATTAGTGCAGAAAGAAGTTCGACAGATTTCAGAAACAACTATTTGTGCAGAAAGAAATTCGACAGATTACAAAATTTGAGGCGCATGTGCCCGTCTGTGCTGCCCCCGCTCAGTGGTGGATGCCCCAGGTTCTCCTCAGGCTGGCGTGCGGCGCAGGTGGGTTTGGATGGCAGTGCTTGGGACAGTGGTTAGGCGCATAGCTAGCGTCCTCATCAGAGGCTTGCGTTTCACCTGGGCCGTGTCCTGGATTGCTTTGGAGATGCTGGCTGCATTCATAATGCCAACTTTTGAAACATGGAAAACCAACTCCTCTTTTAAAAAATAAAAATAGAGGTGGACGGCTGAAAGAAGCACTGGCCCTTTATCTCCTTTCACTGAGTTAGGGGCGACCTTCCTCACACACTGGCTCCTGCTGCCTTGGTCTTTTCTGTAAGTGGTTTCATTTCAGGAAGCTGCTGAGCCAATGCCTGTAAACCCCATCATTTTTTTTTCTTTTTCCTTCCAGCACTGGGTTTGTTGAGTAGCTTTGCCATTTAGTGGCAGTGCAGGGCTTCTCGCCCCGCAGGTCAGCAAAGGGTGCCATGACAGCTTCAGGCTCCGTGCCAGCGAGGACTCCAGCAGCTCTGTGCCCATCACTGAAAGTGCGGTACCTGTTATGGAACCCACCCTCTTAGGCCGTCAGAAGAAGAAGAACGACTTCCTCCCATGGAGGAGGGGAGCCGGTCTTTGAACAACAGCTGCAGGAAGGCACACGTGTGCGCACTGCTTGCCGCAGGGGAAGGTGGAGAGCATTAAAAAGGGTAAAGCATTGCTGGTCACCTGTAAATCCATTCTGCATAGTTTAAAAAGACATTCTGAGCACTGGGAAAAGGCGGGGAAAGCCTTAGTAAAGTTAGAACAAAGATTATACCCGGGCCTTCTAAAAGTTTTGGGTAGATTCCATTATCTTTGGATTCCATTTTTCCATAGACTAGTTAAAGCCCCTCTCCAGTATTTGTTCACAGAGGAATGACTACTGCTCTGCGTTTGTTAAACATCTTAGGGGGGAAGGCTTATCAATGCAAACAGTATTACTTTAACAGAGAAATGGTCATTGACTAGGTACTTTTTGGCCTAACAGAAGCAGCTCAGGGCTGTACACACTGTCTTGGCCAGACTCTGCCACTCCTCGAGACTCCCCTGGGTAGTCTTCCCTCTGTGGCTCTCCCAGCCTCGGGCCCCTTGAAAGCCTAGGTTCAGGAACCACTTGTCTTTGTCTGGAGGAAAGGGAGCCATTTCCATCATTATTCTAGGATGCAGCGGGGGAAACAGGGGCAAGGGACCCCACCCCCTCTGCCTTTAGAGACACCGTCCCTTGACATGCCCTTCCTAGCTGGTTACGCTGGTGCTTGCCATGGTGTGTAAAGACTGCAGAAACATTCATGAGAATTACGCAGGGCCAGGGAGAGTGCTTAGTGGAAAGAGCAGTTAGCATTCTTGACAAAAATGCTCCCTAACCATCTGTCTTGGCCAGTCTCTGCTCAGAGGTTCCCTGGGCCTGCTCCAGGACAGTCACCACCACCACACACACACCCCACTCATACACCCAGCCACTACCCCACGCCCAGCAGCCTGATCAAGCCCAGTGCAAAATGGTGTTTCGCTGTCAAGTTGTTTCCGTGTGTTTGAAGCCTTCCTCAGAACAGCCTGTTAGCTTGAAGTTTAATGTGACACCCTGACCAGTGTCAACCCACTGAGTTTTACTGTAGCCCAGAGTCCAGCTGCTTCTACGCTTCCGGAATGTGCCCCTGTTAATGTCTGGTTTGCCGATTTAAGCCTGGCAAATTATCATTCCAGATGAGAGAAGCTCGCAGTTTTTTGGTATCCTTTAACTCACATTGTGAACAAAAGTTCTCTCACTTATACTTCGTACCCTTGGTGTGAACGCACCGTTGAAAGGGCCTGCTCTTTAGCTACGTGGCACCACTGAGCGCTCCTGCTTCACCCCTTTGGTGTGTGTGGTGATTTGGGGGGAGTGAGGTGAGGTTTCTCTCTGAATTGTGGGCTGGGGGAGGCGGGAGTGCATAAGGAAATCATGACGTGACTGTGGACCGAGAGGTCTCTCTCTCTCTCTCTCTCTCTCTCTGTCTGTCGAGGAGATGTTATCTCTGTGCATCATAGGGACTTTTTACCCCGAGCGACTGTGCTAACTCGACTTGTGTGTGTCTCTCTCTCTCCATTAAAGCAGGTGCCCTCAATTAGGCAACGTGGGGTTAGCCAAGCTCAAGTTATTGCTTGTACTTGAAAATAATAAAACTGCATTTCCTTAAAATAATCTGTAGTAAGACCTTTTCTTTTTGCCACCAGCCTGGGTGGAACTTTTCAGAAGTGTGTCTTTAGAATGAAACTTCTGAATGTTGGCTCCGTCCTCTTGCTGTTGGTGCTTGCAGTGGCGTACCCAATAAAATAACAGCTTCCCAGTGAGCCAGAGGGGGAACACAATTGATTTCAAAGTACAATGCCAGGGAGGCATTTTGGTGACCTTCTTGAGAGGTCAAATGAGCAGGGATCCCACTACCAGATAGAAGACCTTGGAATCCTCTTCCCCTCTCCTGCCCTGCCTCTCACATCCTCAGTGTGACTTATTTGTCAGGCTCATTCTGAAATGTCCACGATGAGGGTGAGACTAGAGCCCTGAATTTCAGCCTCACTTCACCAATTGCTGTCAAGTGGATTCCATTTCATGGCTGCCCAGGGTGTGTGTCAGCGCAGAACTGTGTCATGGCTGGTCTTTCCAGAAAGTCGAAGAAGGAAAGCTCCGTTGCACACAGACCACAGTGCTCTGGGCTGTGACGTGGAGGGTTGTGAGCACATTGGAGCACAGTGGTTGACCACACTGATTAGCCATCTTGTAAGTGGGATATCCCCATCCCTTGTGCGCATGTTTAACCACACATTCTGTTCTTTTTGTGGTAAAAATAATCTAACAACAAAAAAATAACGGAGGGGAGAAACTGTAGTGGTAGCTTCCAGCCTTGTAAAGACTGTTCTCTCGGCCCTTGCTGCCGGTGATCTGTGGGTCATAAAGCCCTTTCTAGATCCTGTGTGAAGGGCGGCGTGCAGCAACAGGATCTCAGCGTGTTTTCATGAGGTGCACTCCTTGGGAGATGAAAACTACCCTGGTGTTAAAAAAAAATATGATGGTGGGGATGGAGGAGAGAATCCAAAGTATGGGTGAGGTCAGCACAACTTGACCAAGGCGAAGACGTCCAGAAGTACATGGTAAAAAGGGATAATTTTGGTAAATCACCTGGATATTATGGGGAAGGAACGCATCAACTCATCCGGCAGCTGAACTAGACACACAGTATCTCAGAGCACGGTTCCTGGTGGAGGCTCATGCTTGTTTTCTGAGAGATCATTGAGTGTCTTCAAAGAGATCTTTGTTTCTGTCTCAGAAATTTGAGGGAGAGACAGTGGATGGGGTGCATGGCAGTCACCTCGAGAGATTCCTGTGGTTTCCCCTGGAACTTGGCACAGGACTGGTAGTTGGCCTTGAGGAGGGAGTTCTGCAGCGCCGCTTCTTCTGTCTGGGAGTTGGTGCGGTGAATACCCAGTCATGGGATACGGCGCTCCAAGCCCCTGTAGCAGAGGACCAAGCTCAGGGACATACTTGACCCAGCGGTGCTTAGGGCCTGGTCTTGGAAAGAATGTGAAATGCAATTACAAGTTGACAAGAAAATATCAGGTCAAAACCGGGTCCTGAGTGGATCTGCTGGGCCAATGAAGTTCAAAGCAAGAGAGGTCAGCTCAAGGTTATGGCACCTTTTTGGAGATCAAAAGGTAACCTTGTTGGCTTTCTCTGAATGGGTGATCACAAGACCTTATGATGACACTCTAAGAAAATTGAAAACTGCATTGGTGAGAACAAGACCAAGAGCTTTTTTTTTTTTTCCAATCTTCGTAATCCATGTATTGATTCTTTGGAAGTAGCAAGCAAGGTCTGTCCTGAGAGTTTCATTGGGAAACCTTGTCCTGTGTCCCTGCAACCCTAACCTTGCCCCTTCCGACTTCATGTTGGTCCGCAAACCTAACATGGAACAGGAGCATGACTTGAGTTCCTCAAAGAAGCTGACATTTCCAGACCGACATGGTAGAAAGTGGAAAGGGTGGCTTTATTCAAGGGTGGTTTAGAGATGACAAGACTCTCTTCAGAAGTGTTAGAGACCTAGTTGGAGGCTATGTCAAGAAACAATCTCGTGGATATGTGGCAAAATGAACAGGTGTGGGATGGTGGTGGGAATACACCCTGTAGATACATGTTGGGGCCTTGGGGGCATAGTGGTGAGACACGTAGGGCTGCTAACCCCAAGGCCAGCAGTTCAAAACCACCAGCTGCTCCCAGTAGAAAGACGGGGCTTTCTATTTCCATGAAGTAGCACGGTCTCAGAAGCTCACCTGCAGCACTTGCACCCTGCCCTGCGGGTGGCTCTGAGTCGCATCGACTTGATGGCAGTGCATCAGAGAGTGTACACATGTTTGGCCAGGGTGGTTTCTGCATGCATAGTGGTACATGTGAAGACTTCAAAAAGTTCATGGAAAACTCCCATTATTTCGTAATTCCATTTTTCTATGAAGCCCCTCATATATACAAGTATATAATAGAATATACAGGGGTCAACTTAATGAAAACTTTTCCCACCATAAACAAACACCTTGAGGGAAGGAGTTACTAAATTTGGGAGCCTAGTGTCACCGTCTTGGAGGCGTCTAGGCCAGTTGGTGTAGTTCACAAAGACTACCTACCTCTGTCAGTCATCTGGGATCTTAGAAGCTTTCAAGTGGCCATCTAAGATGCACCTGTTGCTCTCTCCCTGTCCAGAGCACAGAGAAGTGAAGAAATCAGACTCCAACGATTAGTCTAAAGGATTAATGGACCACACAAACTCCAGCCTACACTGGGCTGCGAAGACAAGAACCCGATGATGCCTGGCTGCCACTAGCGACCCCTCTGGCTGGAATCCCAAGAGAAGGCCCTGCACAGAGTAGAACAGGGTAGTAGGTCAGGTCTGATCGAGACTGGCAGAACTCCTGAGGTCAAAGCTGAACCCACCCCCAGGTCACCTGGCAGCCAAACAAGCTGATGAACGACCATGGTCCTTAGAACAGGCAGCCACATCATTTGCCATAAAACAAAGTTGAAAAGGTAGGAAGGGAGGATGCAGGGAATGCCAGGGGGGACATGGGAACAGCGCTATAACATTGAGGGGCTCGCATCAGTGTCAGGAAACGAATTGTGTATAAATTGTTGAATGAGAAACCAATGTGCTTTGTAAACTTTATCCAAACCATCATAAAATGGTCAAACACATAATATGTCAAAAGAAAAGAAAAATCAGGAGACAATCCCCAGAGTTGTTTTATCAGAACAATTTTTTATATTCTCTTCTTATCTTTATGTGTAGGGACATGGGTATAGACTTACGCAATTACAAATCATTGGTTTGTGTTGTTAGAAACTTTAGTCTTCACAATTGCCATGATACTTTATAATACTCCTTTATTACTATAATTTGCTAAGCCATTCCTTTTTGGGTGGATAACGGTTGTTTCCAGTTTTGTGGCTTAGATGATGCTTAAATCCCTTAGCATTCCTGATACTTCTTTAGAACAATTCCCAATAGATGACTTATTTATAAAAGCAAGTAAACATTTTTTTAAAATGAAAGATGCACAGTTTATTCCATAGCTCTAAAGTGAGTATCTGTGTGCCGAGTGCTTAAGTTCAAGAACATTAGGCCCCAGAAACCTCTCTGTCCAGAAAGGAGCATTTCTGGGACCTTCCATTCACATTTATAATGTGACTTTCCAAATGGGTTAAATTGGTTTATGTTGTCACCAGCTGTGTTTCCCAACAACATCATCTGTTTTGAGTAGCTATTTTAAGCATTTGTTGCCAATCCAGTAGAAATGAAATGGTGTTTCAAGGTTGTTTTACTGTAGACTTCTTTAATTTGTCAAGATAGATATTTTAATGTGCCCTTATATTTATTTCTCTTGAATATGGAAATCTGCATCTTTTACCTATTTTAATATACTTAATATTGTATCTTTGAAGACATTGGCTGCGATGAATAAAAGTTTCACTGATCTAGGGATCACCAATTTTGAAATAGCAATTTAACCCCAGGGCTGGGTTGAATTTCCTTTCATTACATAAAAAAAGATTGTTTTAAGCAAACCTATCTATCAGCAGTCATTTTGCACATGATGGTAATGAACGTGACACATTGTCAATTATTGTGTGCTAAACAGGGCTCCAAAGACTCAGAACTTCAGAATAGAGCTGATCAGTGGTCCTGGATGGGGGAGAGGACTTCACAGAGTTCATGAGAAAATTCTCTTCTCTGAATTCAATTTTCACCTGAACTTTTTGAAGCTTCCGTATATAGCAGCACTTTATTTCTCAGTTAAACTTTTTTCCTAATGAAAGTATTCTGATCATAGATGATCAATAACATTTGAATAAAAATGTGGACAATCATTAATCAAAAGAAATTGGTTGTTTTTGCAAAATGAACTCTGCTATGTGTGGAAATCTCCAACGAAGACTTGGCCCAGAAAGCAACCCGATGCAGATTCCAAGAGCATTGTCATTTAGCTTGACTCATTCATGCCGACTGACCTTACGGGGAGGGGATTGCCTGGCATGCTTGTGGGCCTCCGGCCTCTCTGAATTCAGAGAGGAGACTTTCCATCTGTGGAAGGCTTCCCAGAATAACAAACATTCCCGAGTTTGTTGCTTCAGCAGATTTATCCACATCAGGTGACTCTTGAGCTAGTTGACCAGCCAAGCTGTAAGGGCACAAAGTTTGAAGTTTGAGAGGGAGACAGAAAAACAGCACCTATGCAGCCCTTGCACCGGAAGAAGAAAGAGGGAGAGAGGTAGAAATATTAAACTAAGCTTAATAGTCTTCACTTCTCTCTCTCTTTCCCTACCAGGCAGTTCTGAGAACAGGAACTGTGTTTCATTCTAAGCGTTGGGCTGCTTGAGACGTTCTACTCCCGTAAAGTTACAATCGTGGAAACAAACCCACAGGGGCAGTTCTGCCTGTCCTAAAGGGTCACCATGAGTTGGAACCGACTCAAGGGCAGTGAGTTTGGTTTGGTGCAAAGTGCACTCTGAAAGAGGTTGGATGTGTGTCAGTGGACCTTGGGTTGACCTACAGGGACTTTCTGTAGTCCAATAGGGTACCCCTCCCCCCAGCACATCACCTTACCTGGGAGCTTGTCAGAAATGCAAATTATAGGGCTGCATCCAGACTGAATGATTAGAAACTAGCAGGGGGAATCTAGCACATGATAAGGAGGACGCCCAGTAAACTGAGAACCACTGCCACCTAGTGAAATCTTTGAGGGTAGCACCTGGCCGGGAGGCAGGGTTTTGTTGCCACTGAATTAATTATTCTAGAGACTGCACTTGCACCTACGGTTCAACCCCCTCTGAGTGTTTTCTAATACTGGAATTGTCTTCTAATTAATGTCCAGCTACCATATGGTAGGTCATGTTAAGCCAACAGGTAATTTATGTAATTCATCCTTATTTTCGAAATATTGGTACCTTTAGTTTTTCATTGGAAGTGGTTTTGTCATACACTAGAATAAAACCATATAGAAGAATCAGTATATAAGAAAATGTAAAAAACATAAGTGATAAAAAGAATAATAAATGGCCTACAGTCTCATGGAAATAGAGTGTGTTAAAGTACGTGTTTTCGTTGTTAGGTACCTGTGAGCCGGTGCTGACTCAGAGCGCCCCTGTGCACAACCGAAGGAAACACTGCCCAGTCCTGGGTCCAGATTATTATGCATGAGCCTGTTATTGCAGCCACTGTGTCAGGCCGTCTTGTCGAAGGTCTTTCTCTTTTTCATTGCCCTTCAACTTTCCCAAGCAGGATGTACTTGTCCAGGGACATGGAATCACTAGGTGGAGGGAAATCAGAGCAGGCCACGCTTGGCGTAGGGGAGTGCAAGCGCTCCTTATGGAAACTCGGACTTTCTGAACAGCATGCACCTCGGCGCAGCGTCTCCATCTCCCTCCTAGGTGTTCCCAGGCAATAGTGGGAGTGGTAGCTCTGTGTGTGTGTGTGTGTGTGTGTGTTTGTGTGTGTGTCTATTGAGGGTCAGTTTGGCATCTTCCCAGTGCCCCCAGACATGGTCTCTCTGGGAATTGCCCCTCTTGCTGCTCGAGCAGGGGCACATCTCCAACTCCCTGCTACCACAAAATGCTACAATGAACACTGCCAGGCATGTTACTTTTGGACATGTGAGGATACACCAAGAATTATAAGTCAAAAATAAGTAAATAACACAAACGAGAGGGGCCAAGTATTAGAACAGAACCCAAGATTTTTGTACCTCAGCACCAGGAGGGATTCGATTGTAGGCTTAGCCGGCGGTGGGTGCATGTCCGTGCTTCACAGGAGGAATCTCCCCGACAAGGAGAGGATGATCGCATGGAACACCACGTGGCGTGTGCAGAAACTGGACGGGGTGTAGTATGTTTTGCTGTGTGCAGTCTCAATCACGATGACATAAAATTCAGAGGGGGAAAAAAGACGTGACTGGCCAATAAGAACAGGAGATTCTTCTCATTGTCATTGGTAATCAGGAAAACAAATGAAACCCACAGTAGGATGCCTCTCCGTACCCAATAGAATGACTGAAATAAAGAAACACCGACCAAGCTCTGTGTTGGGGAGGAGGTGAGGGAACAGGGGGTCCCCTACACTGCTGGGGGCGGGGGAAAGACACAAAATGGCACAACCGCTTTGGAAACTGGCTATAGCAGAGTGGTAGGCAGAATGATGCTCTTGACCTGCCAAATATGTCCCAGTCCAATCCCTGGAAAAGGCTACCTCTTTGTGGCAAAAGGCCTTTAATAGGATTGATTCAAGTAAGGGTCTTGAGATGGGGAGATTATCCTAAATGATCAAAGCATAATCTCCAGGGTCATTATAAGAGGGAGGCAGATGAGTCAGAGGCGATGTGACAGCAGGAGAGGTCCTAGGGGGTCTGGCTTTGGAGGTGGAAGAGGGTCACAGCTGAGGGATCCAGGTAGCCTCTCCAAGTTGGAACAAAGACAGCAACGCCTTCTCCCTCCAGAGCCTCTGGAGAGGATGCAGCCTTGCCAGCCCCTCAATTTTAGCCCAGCAGGACCCACTTCTGAGTCTTCTATTCAGAACTGTAAGATAATAAATAGGAGTTGGGTTAAGTCACTACATTTGTGGTCATTTCTTTCACAGGAAACTAATACAGGCAGATTTTTAAAGTACTTAACAAACACCTGCCAATGGGCAGAGTCATTTTATTTCTAAGTTGTTTGTTGTTTTACCCAAGAGAAATCAGAGTAAGCATCTCCACAAGGACTTGTCAATAGATGCTTAAAGCTGTTGGTCACAGCTCTCAAGCTGTCCATTAACAATTGAATGGGGAAGAATCCATACTAGTGAGCAATGAAAAGGAAAAGCTATCAATACATGTAATTTATTCAATAACATGAATAAACTTCAGAAATACTATGCGAGGGAAAGAAGTCCAACAAAGGAATTCACATGATTAGTGTTGGTGCTGAGTACCATGGAGTTGGTTCCAACGCCTAGTGGCACTATCCACGGACAACAGAAGATGCTGCCTGCTCCTGAGACATCCTCACCATCTGTGCTGTGTTTGGAAGTGTCGCTGCAGCCACCGTGTCAATACATCTATTGAAGGGCTTCCTCCTTTTGCTGTCCTTCTATTTTACTGAGCATGATGTCCGTCTGGGGATTGATCCCTGCTGATACCAGGTCAAAAATGTGTGAGATGAGCTCTCACCAGGCTCTCTTCTAACGAGCATTCCGACTGGATCTCTTCCGACACCCATTTGTTTCTTCTTCTGGTGCCCCTGGTGTATTCCTTGTCAACAGCATGATTCACCTGTGTCAGTTCTCCTCCGGTCTGCCCAAGGATTTTGCTTTACTTGGATCCACAATCAGTGTCCCTGGAAGCAGCGGTCAAGAACTCAAACCCATTGCACAGGGCCAGTGTGCTGCTCAGGGACCTCTTTACAGTGTCAAAGAGCAACAGGGTCACTTGTGGATTGGGATCCTCCTATTCCAAGCCATGCTGTTTTCACTCACCTGCACAATCTATTCTGTATAATAGACATAGTATATAAATAGACTATGTAATATAGTAGAATATTTACATAAATGGAATCATAATATTTTATCTAGCTATATTTTATATAAATAGAATCCTATATTTGTGTGTATAATTGGACAAAAAAACAGAATAATAGTTGCCTGAAGATGGAATTGGAGGGGAAAATGTAGTATCAGATTATCCAATGTGGTAGTTACATAATCTGGTGTCAGTTTGGGACTTGAGCAGATTCAGCGTGAAGGGGTGGAGTCTAGTCTGTCAATCGGGTCATAGCCAATGAGGCCTCTGTATGGGCATGGCCTTCTGAGGATTCTGGGAACTCCTTTATTTCCTTCTTGGAGGCAGGATACACTGTCTTCTCTCGGTTCATTCCCTGAGAGACACTCTACTGACAAAAAAACACATGGAACTACACTGAAAGACTCTGCCCTGGGAGCTAGAGAAGCCACATGGACCTCCCCTCATGCAACCAGACCTCAGGAACCAGAGAAGCCACATAGAGACCCCTGCCGGCGCTGAGGTGTTTACAACGCCACTGGATCCACAAGACTTCCGAGCTATTGGTCTATGATCTTCCTGCATTTGGTGTCATTGTATATGTTTCATGAGTCTGAAGAGGACTTTATAGATTGGTATTGGACATATGGGCTAGTCTCAGACTATGGACTTGATCTGGACTGGGCTGGGATGTTTTCTCAATATTCAATTGCTCTTGTATATAAAGCTCTTTGTTATACACATGAGTGTCTATGAATTTCTCTGGTCTACCCAGACTGCCACACCCAATAAGCAAGGTAAGCATAAACTTAATCTGTCCCAAGACTCTCACTGCCATCAAGGTAATGTGGACTCAGCGACCCTATAGGAGAGGGTAGAACTGCCTCCTGTGAGTCTCCAGTACTATAACTCTACAGGAGTAGAATGCCCTGTCTTTGTTCTGCAGAGCAGCTGGTGGTTTTGAACTGCTGACCTTGCAGTTAGCAGCCCAACTCAACCCACTACACCACCAGAGCTCCCGGGCTTTATCTATAGTGAACATTTTTTCACCACATCAAAGATTCTGCTTCCAGGTCTGACTGGCATCTCTCCCGACCCTACAGCCCCTTCCTACAGAATCAGAGCCTCTTTTCAAGTGGACACTCCCTAGCCGGGGCTGAGGACTCCTTGCTAAGGTGTGTATTGAAAACCCACCCTGGAAGGAGGGATGACAAGGGTCAATTGGGTGGTGATGGAGATGTTTGGTATTTTGATTATGATCGTGGTTTCGTCAAATGTACGCTTATGTCAAAACTCACCAGATCAAACACTTTGAATATGTCCAGTTTATTGGTTGTTCGCTAAAATTTATAAATATATAGAACACATTTTTTCCCTTCTGTGTACTTTTTAATTCCTGGTTTCTCTAGGCTTACTCACCACACACATACTTAAGTCATTCGGTTTCAGATGTCGTCCTCACGTGATTTATGGTTTATGTCCATAAACTCGTGTTTCCTGGGGTATCAGATGTGCTGGTGTTTGAGGGAAGGATGGAGTCCAGTCTGTGCCCAGCCCACCCACCCTTACACTGGATTTAAGAAGCAGGAGGGGACAAAACCCAGGACTCACCCAATCTTTGGAAGTTCCCCCTTTCCGGCGGATATTCATCCTAGGATGGAGGGCTTGCCTTTAAAGCACAGGAAGTGCAACACAGGGAGGGGACAGTCTGTCTGGGTTGTAACCCCTCGTTTTGTTTAAATAGATTTTTCTCCTCCTCGGAGCTTTTCTCGTTCATGAATTGCTGTCGCCCGAGTGGTCTGACTACACAGCCGATCTCTGATATGAAGGTCTTGGCAAAGACAAGGCCAAGGCCGCACCTGGGGGAGGAGGCAGGAGGATGAAAAGGTTCTCTTCCAGCTGATCCGCACCGCCGCCCCAGCCGCCCTTCACCCAGTCTGGAGGCACCTGCCTGCCGGCTCCCTTCTGGTTCCCGGCTCCCTTCTGGTTCCCGGCTCCCTTCTGGTTCCCGGCTCCCTTCTGGTTCCCGGCTCCCTTCTGGTTCCCAGCTCCCTTCTGGTTCCCGGCTCCCAGGCACCATTGCACTTTGTTTTTCCAGTTCCTCAGCTCCGTCCATCCGCTTCCCTTAAATCAAAGCCCCAGAGTGGATTTTCAGGGGGTGGGAGGAGAGTACTCAGTCTTAGTTCAATATCCTTTTTTGATGTTGTTTCGTTCAATATCTTAATAGAAAAGGGAAAAGCGAGGACCACCCTTTGCCTTTAAGTTGGGTCTGTCTAACTCATAGCTATGCATAGTGACACACGCCACAGGACAGAGTTGAATCGCCCCAGTGGGTGTCTCAGGCTATATTACCTTTCCGGGAAGGCATGCAGCTGGCTCAGTGGTTAAGAACTTGGCTGCTGTGTGAACAGTTGGTGGTTCAGCTCCGTGGGAGCAGGGGTCTCCTTCAGGGTTGACAGTGTTGTAAGCCCTATGGCCAAGTTCTGTCCTGTCCTACAGGGTCACTGAGTTGGAAAGGACTCCACAGCAGTGGGTGGTCTCTGTGGGAGCAGACCCTTCCATTTGGCCTGCATAGCAGCTTGTGGGCTTGAAGAGCCAACCTTTTCCATTAGCAGCCAGCCATTAACCACCGCAAGACTGTGGTGCCTTCTTACCGGAAGCCCCATACTTTAATTTGATTTGATTTTAATCCTGTAATAGCAGTCTTTGACGAGGTGGTCTACATCTGACATCAGGTTCAGCATATCATCAGGGAACAATAAGGAACCTGGGAAAAAGAAAGTGTTTTGCTGGTTCAAAATGCAGAAAAAGAGGCCACGTGAAAGCACATTTGGACAAATTGTTTCACATGAGGGAGGAGTGCTGGGGTGGCTATGCACACAGCACTAACCCAAAGCCCGCTCCAGGCTTCCCTGGGGAGCCACGGACTGTCTGCTGCTTCTGCAAAGATGGACAGCCTTGGCATCGAACGGCACGGAGCGGTCCTGCTGGGTCCTGGAGGGTGGGTACGAGTTTCCCCACTGATTCGGAGTCACAATTATATCCATGTGCTGGTGACTGACATGACTCAGTTGTGAGTGATGGGAAACAAACAGGTGCGCAGTGGGTTACAGGTTGGGCTGCTCACCACAAGGCCAGCAGTGTGAACCCACCAGCCACTCCTCAGGAGAAAGATGAGGCTTCCCGTCTTTCTTTTCGTCAGACTTGACATTTTAAAAAATTGTATGGGCAAATCATTGGCGCTGTCTCTTCTGTGGGGTAGCTGTCTTGGATAATCTTTTCCAAGACTCTTAATCCGGCTTGGTGAAGCTGGTATCCATGTCACACGGACAGCACGCCTGGAGGCCGTATTTCCCGATCAGACGGGGCTGGTTTGCACACATGGGGCAAGGGTGGCTCCCATGGAGGCACTGGTGCCCATCCTGCTTCCAGGCACTCTCCAAGGCAAAAGGAAAGGGCAGGTGCGGTTTTCTAATCCCAACAAGATACTGCCTCGGTTCTCCTCCTCCTGCCCACGATCATCGTTCACCTGCCAGTAATTCCTCTCAGAGAGTATGCCATTGATCAGACACAACCAGAAAAGCTATACCCTCCTCGCCATCAATTTTAGAACCCTTACTTTTCCCCTGCTCCCGTCTTTATTGGCTCCCCTCCCCCGCCTCCTCCTCTCCCAAACCTAGCTGTCCCCATGGGATCGCCTATCCCGCCTATCTTGTATAGATAAATACCAAAAGAGAGAGAGAAGGACTGTACAGACCCAAGTCTAATGGGATCCTGGCCCAGAGTAGATGAATATCCCTCTGTTACAGATATGTACATATGTAAATATAGGTGTATCTGTTTACATATGTATAGATATGTAAATGCAACGAGGAAGCAGATGGACTTTGGGCCTCTACTTAAATCTCACCTCAGTACAAGAACGGTTTGTTCCAATACTGTGGCAATGTTTGATACTCACCTTCCCTACACGATCACTGAAGACAAAGTGGGTACATAAGCAGATGTGGTGAAGAAAATTGATGGTGCCCGGCTTTTAAAAGACATCGTGTCTGGGATCTTCAAGGCTTGTAGTCAAACAAGCAGTCATCAGGCAGGGACGCAACAAAGCCCACATGTGAGAAGCACATCAGCCTGGCTGATTATGAGGTGTTGACCGGGTGTGGATGTAGTGGAGACCCCAAATCCACCTGTGGGATCATTGGAAGGGGATTGAACAAAATATATATGACTGAATATATTGGATGATATGGCTATCTATGTGAATGTAAATAATATATATAATATATCAATAATAAGAGTTCTTGGTGGGTAGGGTGGGAGGAGGAGATAAGGAGATGATATCAAAGAGTTCAAGAAGACAAAATGTGTAAACTGGGGTAGCAGTTGTACAACACTACTTGAAGTGATTGAACTATGGAATGTTATGATATCAGGAAGAGCTCCCAATAAAATTAATAATAATAATTAAAAGATACCACCTTGGAAACGCACAGGGGCGGTTTCCCTCTGTCCCACAGGTTTGCTGTGAGTGGGGTGGACATGATGGCAGGGAGGCTTTGAAACAAGTCGTCTTGCCTTAGTAATCGCGTTGTCTTGAGCAAGTCCCTCCGGCCTGCAGGCTGCATTCCGAGTGTACGAACATTTTTCCTGCTTCGGAACTTCGTGCTGAGATTCTGTCTGCCTGGAAAGCCGCTGTCAGCTGTGCCACGTCCTGACCCTTCTCTGGGCTGTGCTTGCTCCGAAGGCCCCCCCACCCCAAGCTGTATCATCTTCGAGCCTTTCCTTTATTTTTCTTTACAACATTTAGATCTAGAGGAAATCATATACCTATCGTTTTGCTTTTTTGTTGTCTCTTCCCTCACTGGAGGGAGACTTTTTTTGTGTTCCACGAGGCACAGATCCTAAGGCCCTGGAAGGATGCTGGGTACAGAACGGAACGAAGGTGCCAGTCATCCACAGTGCACGGTGGTTTCATCTGGGCAGCCATCTACTGCCATGTGATGATCCATTCAGAAGCATCATGGCTGAACACATAGCTTTTTTTTTAACAATGCAGTGGGTTGGCTGGGTCTGCTGGGGTCACCTAAGGCCCCCCTGGAGCTGCAGGTACCTGCTGGCTGGTCTGGGGGTGGATGGTCTAACCTGGTCTCACTGCCATGCCTGTCGTCTCCCCTGGGACAGCCAATCCTCTCCGCATAGTCTTCCGAGCCAGGCTTTGTCTCCACAGAAGGCTCTCCGCCTGGCCAAGCGAGCTGCAACCGGGCCTAGAGATCTCATCTGTGGAGCTCTGAGCAGTCCCTTCGGACACATTCTTCAAAGCAAGTCTCCGGGCTAGCCCAGAGTGAAGGGGCGGGGAGACGGGCTCTCTCCCTTGATCAAAGACGCTGCAAAGTATGACAGCCCCGCTTGGCTTTCTTTAAGGGGCCTTGGTGGCAGAGTGCTTATGCGTGGGGCTGAGATCCCCACGGTCAGCCCTTTGAAACCACAAGCCAGCTTCAGGAGAAAGACGGGACTTTTTACTCCCATAAAGAGTCTGTCATAACATATGTCTGAGCCCCCAGTAAAATGATTCATTTAAAAATAAGCAAATAAAAAGTTTTGGACAGTTAAAAAAAAGAGTTACAGTGGGGAGTGCGGAGTGGGGACCCAAAGACCATCTGTAGGAAACTGGACAACCCGTACAGAAGGGTCAACGAGCCAGTTACAGTGCTGGGTAGCAACAATGAAACATACAACTTTCCTCTAGTTCCTAAATGTTTTCTCCCCACCCCCTACCCCCACACTATCATGATCCCAATTCTACCTTACAAATCTGCTACACCGGAGGATGTCCACTGGTACAGATAGGAACTGGAAACACAGGGAATCCAGGACGGATGATCCCTTCAGGACCAGTGGGGAGAGTGGCGATACCAGGAGGGTGTAGGGAAGGTGGGGTGGAAAGAGGGAACTGATTACAAGAATCCACATATAATCTCCTCCCTGGGGGATGGACAACAGAAAAGTGGGTGAAGGGAGACATTGGACAGTGTAAGATATGACAAAATAATAATAATTGATAAATTACCAAGGGTTTGTGAGGGAGCGGGGCAGGGAGGAAGGGGAAAAATGAGCTGATACCAAGGGCTCAAGTAGAAAGAAAATGTTTTGAGAATGATGAGAGCAACAAATGTGCAAGTGTGATTGGGAGAAAAAAAAAAAGAGTTACAGTCTTAGAGTGTGGCTGTGAGTCGGCACCCCTCTACGAGTCCGGGGGAGATTTTCCCTTTATTTTGAAAATGTATGGAGTGTATTGGTTTTCCATTCAATGAGTCCTACAGTCTACCAGGCTGCTCCAAAGCAGCCAGAGCTGTGGGAACCTTCCGCCCATTGCCCCACCCTCCCTGCTGGCTGCAGACTGGGTGATGGGTGAAGGAACTGAGTGCTGGCTGAATGGCCGCCGTCGCGGGGACGAGTCTGCAGACGCAGTGGCTGTGCTGCCCTAGAGGAGCTTGACGCTTGGTGTGCCTGCGTGGAGGCCAGTACACTGTCTTGACCGATGAAACTGTAGGCTTCCAGGCTAGAGTTTGGGCCAATGGTTCCTATTTAGCACAGGGATGGATTATGTAGGGATCTATTAAGGACTATGAATTCCTAGATCTTTCCCCCAGTAAATCTGAGTAGGTTCAGATTCACAAAGGCCGAGGCACTTTGGGAGATTCTATGTTGGACCATATTTGGAGAAATACAGAATCCTAGACCCCTTGTTTAAGCCCCAGAAGGAGAGGGTGCTGGAGGGTGAGCGGAGCTGCAGTGTAGGGAGCAGACCCTAAGTCTAAGGGCAGAAAGAGGTGTATTTGAAGACAGCTCTACCATCTGCCGGTTTCAGGAGAGTCAATCTCTGATTCTATTGATACCTATTGATACCTAGAATTGTTGTGAAGGTTCAGTGGAGGTTAATATCCTTGACATCTCTCATAAGAGACAGGGAGCCCTGGTGGCATAGCTGTTACATGTTGAGTTGCTAACTTCAAGGTCATCTGTTCGAAGCTCAGTCACTCCTTGGGAGATGGATGAGGCTTTCTACTCCTGTAAAGAGTTACAGTCTTGGAAATCCACAGAGGCAAAGCTAAGGTCCTATAGGGTTGGAAATGAGTTGTTGGTAGTGAGTTGTTACCATGAGTTGGAATTGACTTGTTGGTAGTGAGTTATAGGAGATAATGGTCTGAAGAAACGTCCGCAGGGGTCCTCAAACTTTTTAAACAGGGGCCCAGTTCACTGTCTCTCAGACCCGTTGGAGGGCCGGACTATAGTTTAAAAAATATGAACAAATCCCTGTGCACACTGCACAGATCTTATTTTGAAGTAAAAAAAACAAACGGTACAAAAACACCCGGCAGGCCAGATAAACGTCCTCGGCAGGTCGCATGTGGCCCACGGGCCGTAGTTTGAGGATGCCTGGTCTAGTGTATAATAGGTGTTTAACAACCATTAACCAATTAACTAGCAGCCCCTGAGTTGATTGCAGGTGTGTCAGACTAGATCTTTGCTCCATGCGCTCGCTTCGGCAGCACATATACTAAAAATAGATCTTTGCTCCATTGCGTTCTCAGGGGCTATTCTTTCAGAAGTAGATTGCCAGACCTTTTTTCTGGGGTGCTTCTACCCCACCCCCTTTTTAGCTAGCAGCTTAGCCTATTAGCCATTTGTACCAGCCAAGATCTTCCTCGACAGCCGTTAGCAGAATTTAAATGCGGTAAGCATCAGAAGAGCACGAATCATAAGAATTGTCCATTACCAAGACCTACTGTGTAAAAAGTGGCACATAGTAGGTGCTCAACACATAGCTTTTGAATGTATGAAGAAAGCCCTCATGTCTTGCCTATCAAGACGGATGTCTGTCTTCCTAGTCTACATTTCTTTGTCAGCCCAGAAGTTTAGTTTGTATGTGTGTGCACATCTCGAGCAGTTTTTTGTTTTAGAAATACCTCTGAGGATTTCCATATTTCCTTTTTACTTTAAGCAGTTTCATGGGCACTTAATCCACATATCCCACACACCAATAGTTCAGTCACATCAAGAAGAGTTGTATGATCATCACCACAATCAATTTTAAAACATTTACCGCCCCCCCATGATTAAATCGCTTTTAGAATGAGTTGTGTAATCACCATCAGTTTTAGTGCTCCCTCCCCCCTCCCACATGCATTGTTTGCTTCCCCAACTCTCTGAGCTTCCCTATCTCCCACCCCCACCCCTCCCTCCCCATAAACCTCCCCAGTATCAGTTCTTATCTCTGTGCCTCTATTCCTTCAGTGCCTCGAAAACTCAAAAACCCAACAGAAGCAGTGAAAAACGGGGGAGAAAATAAAGTGGTAAGGATAAAATCATAATAATACAAAGATAAAAATACAAATAGTGGGTGAGAAAGAAAAGACCACGGTGAATATTTAAAACCCACATTTTCCTTATGTGTACCTCTCAACAATGACTAAGCTGACAGGAGTGAAGCTGCTTCTTTAGAGAAGTTCTTTCCAGTGTGGCATAGTGAAAAGAACAGGAGCCCTGATGTCGTGCTGGGTTGCATGCAGGGCTGCTAACCCCAAGGTCAGCAGTTCAAAACCACCAGCAGCCCTATGGGAGAAAGATGAGGCTTTCTACTTCTATACAATGTTACAGCCTTGAAAGCACACAGGGGACGTTCTACCTTGTTCTTTAGGGTCCCTGTGAGTCAGAATTAACTCAATGGCAGTGAGTTTGGTTTTGGTTTTATGGTGAAAAGAACACCAACCCTGAATACAAAAGACATCGGTTCAAAGCCCTGTCCTAATGAGTAGTTGCTTTGAGCAAGTCACTCATTCTCTCAGAGCCTCACTTTCCCCATGTGGAACATGAGGGCATTCTTGCTGAGAGTCCTTCCTGCTCTGAACAACTACAGGACTCGGTAAGTCAAATTCCTTATTTTAAGGGACTCTTCATTTAAAAAGTAATATACTTCATTACAAAAAATCTTGAAAAATAATAATAGAACGTAGAACCACTGGTAAACCACAGTCACCCAGAAGAGCCCCTATTATGTGTATTCCGGTAACTATTTCTCGACTCCAATCTTCAGATAGGAATCTTAACCTCAAGTTGGAATTGAAATGCGTATACTCTTTTATATTGTGCTTGTGTTGCTTATTATATTATTAGGATTTTTCAAATCTTTAATGTTCTTCAAGAATGTGATTCTAACGACTATGAATCTTATAGATGGATGGATTCTTTGCCTGTTGTCTCATAATTTAGTTGACCTCATTGAAATGTGTCTTATAATTAAGTAGCACTTGGTTCCATTGTTTTGAGGAGCCCTGTTGGGCTGCTAACCTCAAGACCAGTCCTTCGAAGCACCAGCCTCTCCTCAGGAGGAAGATGAATCACAGTCTCAGAAACCCACAGGGGCAGTTCTACTTTGTCCTGTCCGGTTGCTATGAGTCAGAATTGACTCATGGGCAGTGTCTGGTGTTTTGTTGTTGTTCCACTTTTATAATTACACAATGTTGGGTTGATTAGCTTTTTAAATACATTTATAGCCACACCCCTCAATTTGTAAAAAGCCTCACCCTTGTAAGGCTTTTGAGATGTGTTGCCAAACTGCCTTTCTGAAAGTTTGCACACGTGCACTTTCTCAGTAGTGACATTTGAGACTGGTCCCTTCCCTATTAACCTCCACAGCATTGGTTAGCGGTTTAAGATTTTAAACAAAGCCTTTGTCAGAAAGGAGAACAAGAAATAGTCTTATCGTTGTTTTTTTAAATCATTTTATTGGCTCCTACAACTCTTATCACAATCCATACATAAATCAATTGTGTCAAGCACATTTGTACATGTGTTGCCCTCATCATTCTCAAAACATTTGCTTTCTACTTGAGCCTTTGGAATCAGCTCCTCATTTTTCCCCTCCTTCCCTGCTCCCCTCTCCCTCACAAACCCTTGATAATTTATAAATTGTTATTATTTTGTCATGTCTTACACTGTCCAACGTCTCCCTTTACATCTCCACTTTTCTGTTGTCCATCCCCCAGGGAGGAGGTTATATGTAGATCCTTGTAATCGGTTCCCCCTTTCTACTTCACTCTCCCCCACCCTCCCAGTATCACTACTCTCACTGCTGGTCCTGAGTGGTTAATCTGTCTTGGATTCCCCATGTTTCCAGTTCCTATCTGTGCCAGTGTACATCCTCTGGTCTAGCCAGATTTGTAAGGTACAATTAGGATCATGATAGTGGGGGCAGGGGGAAAGAAGCATTTAAGAACTAGAGGAAAGTTGTATGTTTCATCGTTGCTTGTCTCCTTCCTGAAACTCGTCTGTAAGGGGGTTTCCAGTTGCCTACAGATGGGTCTTGGGTCCCCAATCTGCACTCCCCCTCATTCACAATGATTTAATTTTTTTGTTCTGATGATGCCTGATACCTGATCCCTTCCACACCTCGTGATTACACAGGTCGGTGTGCTTCTTCCATGTGGGCTTTGTTGCTTCTGAGCTAGATGGCCACTTGTTTACCTCAAGCCCTTAAGACCCCAGACACTATATCTTTTGATAGCTGGGCACCATCAGCTTTCTTCACTACATTTGCTTATGCACCTGCTTTATCTTCAGCGATCGTGTTGGGAAGGTGATCATCATGGAATGCCAGTTTAATAGATCAAAGTATTCTTGCATTGAGGGAGTACTTGAGTGGGGGCCCAATGTCCATGTGCTACCTTAATACTAAACCTATAAATATATACACACACATCTATTTCCCCATATTTAAATATATTTTAATATAAGTATATTTAAATATATTTCCTCATATATAAATATATTTACATATGTATATGCCTTTATTTAGACCTCTATAAATGCCTTAGTCTATCATTATTTAACTTGAGTATTGTTTTCATTATACTGTTCTATTCCTGATCGAATATAAAATTGTATGTGTATTATTTGGACAACTATGAAATACATGTAATGCATGCACATATGTGTGGGAGGGACCACAGAGAAATGATAAGTCATTGTATGATGGGATTGTGCTATAACTCTGTTATTTTGTAAGTTAAAATTTTTTTAAATTTCTTTTTTTTAATCTTTGTGGCAGATGGCTGGTTGTTCCCCTAAATCTATTCTCTCTCCCTCTTCCTGGGCACAGCACTGTGTTAGTCAGGGTTCTGTGCTCCGCAGAAACAGAACCAATAGGATTTGTCTCTTTCTCTCTTTCTCCATTTATTTTAAGGAATTGGCTCATGCAATCAATTGTGGGGGCTGGCAAGTCTAAAATTTCCAGAGCTGGCCAGCAGACTGGGAACTCAGGCAGGATTTCTGTGAGGCTGGAGGCTGAAGTCCTTCTGGAAACCTACGTTTTTGCTCTTTAAGGCCTTCAACTGATTGGGTGAGACCCACCCATGTCAGAGAGAGCAACCTTCTTTGCTTAGGATCGGCTGGTGATAAATGTTCACCACATTCACACAATTCCTAGGTGAATCTTTGGCCAAACACCTGGACACCATAGCCCAGCCACGATGACAGACAGAAGTAACCATCACACCCATTCAACGGGAAGCGACATATCCTGCCTGCCCTTGGGCCCTAGGATTAAGTTGGGAATAACAGGCTAAGAAAGAAGTGATATGCCCCTTTTCTGGGTCATCTCCAATTTAAGATAAGCCCCTTTTCTTGGCTGTTGGCTCATTCTCCTTTTTCCAGGAGTAGCAAGCTGGCTCTGAATAAGCACCAGAAGACACCCTAGAGAATGACACATCAAAAGAGAACCCAGCGCCTGTTGGTGGCTGGATCACCTCACCAATCTAGCCTGGCTGTTCTGTTTTCTAAGCACAAAATTAATTTTGACTCTGTTGAGGCCACTATGCCTTGGGGCATCTTTGTTCCAGACTCTTGGCTGCAATGCCGACTCACACAACCCTCCAGTGCTCCCTCAGGCTGGGGGCATTTTGAGATATGTACCTTTTCACCATTCATAGAGGTAATTGGAGACTGAGAGCAGCCCATGTGGAAGTCAATACGTACTCTGCGGGAAACCACGTTTTCAATTCATTCTCATAAACTGTGCTTGAACAAGTGAAGTGCTTGGTATATTAAAGTAAATGTGTTTGTTATTCTTGCTATGGGTTGTTGAGTCGGTTCAGACTCGTAGCGACCCTGTCTATGTGCAAGAGAACAAAACACCTCCTGAGCCATCCTCACGATTGTGCTTCTGTGTGCGTCACTCCATCTTTCTGAAGGCCTTTACTGTTTATTTTAATAAATATAATGTAGGTGGCAGTTGGTAGGACTCAGCACAAATTTTACAACTACATGCAGGAAAAATCACTTGCTAACTAACATGCTCTCTTGGGCTAAATGTTTTCCATTAGCATCTTGAATCTGTATGTTCCTCATTGGTTTTGCTACATCATGAACTCTTGATGGTCATGATTGTAGCATACATGATTGTTACAATTGAAAACACATGGAAAAAACAAAGGAATCCACATGATTGGTTCAATTGAATGCGTTTACTGTAGCTGGTGTTCAGTTGATCTACTATTACTTTCCTAAAGGTATAGTTTCAGGGAGCACATTGAGAAAGTGGCTTTTACACCAGTCTGCGTGATCACAAGGTGCCGAAGGGATCATTTATCAGGCATCAAAGAACAAAAAATCATATCATTGTGTGCTCACCTCCCAGATATGATTGCTGAAGACAAATGGGTGCATAAGCAAATGTGGCAAAGAAAGCTGATGGTCCCTGGCTATCAAAAGATATAGCATCTGGGGTCTTAAAGGCCTGAAGGTAAACAAGAGGCTACCTAGCTCAGAAGCAATAAAGCCCACATGGAAGAAGCACACCAGCCTGTGTGATCATGAGGTGTGGAAGGGATCAGGTATCAGGCACCATCAGAACAAAAAATCATATCATTGTGGATGAGGAGGAGTGCGGAGTGGAGACCCAAAGCCCATCTGTGAGCAACTGGACATCCCTTTATGGAAGGGTCTCAGAGAGGAGACGAGCCAGTCAGGTTACAGTGTAGCAACAATGAAACATACAACTTTCCTCTAGTTCCTAAATGTTCCTCTCCCCCACCCTCCCACTATCATGATCCCAATCCTACCTTACAAATCTGGCTAGACCAGAGGATGTACACTGGTACAGATAGGAACTGCAAATACAGGGAATCCAGGACAGATGATCCCTTCAGGACCAGTGGGGAGACTGGTGATACTGGGAGGGTGGAGGGAAGGTGGGGTAGAAAGGGGGAACTGATTACAAGTATCTACATGTAACCTCCTCTCTGGGGAACAGAAAACAGAAAAGTGGGTGAAGGGAGACATGGTACAGTGTAAGATATGACAAAATAACAATTTATAAATTACCAAGGGTTCATGAGTGAGGGAGGAACAGGGAGGGAGGGGGAAAAATGAGTAGCTGATGCCAGGGGCTTAAGTGGAGAGCAAATGTTTTGAGAATGATGAGGGCAATAAATGTTCAAATGTGCTTGACACAATTTGTATGTATGTATGGATTGTGATAAGAGTTGTCTGCGCCTCTAATAAAATGATTTAAAAAAAAGAGAAAATGGCGTTTATCTCAGATACTGCGTGTTAGCAAGTAACTCTGACACTGCACAGGAGGAGTTCAGAAGGAACCTGTTACTTTCATGAATGATGGACTGGTCCCACACCAGTCCAGGTATTCTTGGGTCTTAATTCTCCTTACTGTTACACAGCCAGTTATGAGCCACTCTTGTTGGACATAAGGAATCATAGCCTGAAGGTAAGTCATCCCACAGGATGTTGAGGGCAGGCAACAGTGACATGTCTGAGGACCTCCCAACCCATGTCATTTGGAAAGAGAGCCTTCCCTCCCTCTCTGCCTGGACCCTCACATGGTCCCATACAGGGTAGGCAGAGGGTGGCAGTGACCCTAGCCTGGTCCTTTCGGAGAAAGCTTCTGTTCATCATGGCACTGGGGCAGAGACATGATGCTCGAGACAAGAAGACACAGGTGTGCATCTCAGTGTGGCCAGCTGGTACCATTCTGCATTTTAATTAAAAAAATTAAGATCATAATAGCAATTCATTTGTTACTAGTTGTTGTCTAGTCTGGGTAGACTAGAGAAACGCATTCACAGAAACTCTTATGTATGTAAGAGAGTTCTATAGAAAGGGTAAGTATACATTAAGAAAGCATCCCAACCCAGTCCAGTCCAAGCCAAAAGAAGGCCATATGTCTGACATGGATCTGAAAAGTCCTCCATCTCACAAAACACACACAATGACGCCGATTGCAGGAGGAAAGCCGAGTCAGTGAACATGTAAGCATCTCAGTGCTGGCAGGGGTCTCCATACGACTGCTCCAGCACCCAGGGCTGCATGGAGGTAGGTCCATGTGGCTTCTCCTCAGGGATGTCTTGCAGGAAGTGAGCCTTGCCAGCTGAAGCAGGGAACTGGCTAAGGCAGCTGCACCCTGGTCTGACCATCACAAAGCAAGAGACCCAAGAACTCGAAAGATGAGGCTCACAAAGCCATTTATCTCCGCCCTTCAATTTGTCTCACATGTGTATACCAGCCAGGTTGGCACAATAAACCTTAACTATCTCAGTGACTTACTATGTTACTTTCATAAATATCACATAAGTAATTGTGCAGCAAAAAAGAGGAAGCCTTTTGATAAGACATATTCTCACCATGGCTGCAGCCCTGGGCTCGAACACAGCAATGCTGTGAGGCTGGCCCACGAGCAGGCAGGGTGGCATTCTGTGCCATGGAGGGGCCCTATGGGAACTACTCAAAAGCACTGAAGAACAACAGGGGCGGCTTTTTTTTTTTTGCTTTGCTTTTTAAAAATTAATCATTTAATGATAGGGCTCTTACAAATCTTATCACAATCCATCTTCGATTGTATTCAACACACTTGTGCAGATGTTGCCATCAACATTTCCAAAACACTGTCTTTCTACTTGAGCCCTTGGTATCAGCTCCTCTTTTCACCCCTCCCTCCCTCATGAATCCTTCATCAATGATATATTATTGTTATTTCATGTCTTACACTGTTCGTTGTCTCCCTTCACCCACATTGCTGTTATTCGTTCCCCCTGGAGGGTGGGCTATATATCCAACCTTGTAATGGGTTTCCCCTTTCTCCCCGCTCCCTTCCGCCAGCCCCCACCACTCCCTACCCTCATAGTATCATGACTCCCACTGCTGTTCCTGAGGGTTTGATCTGTCCTGAATGCCATGTGTCCAGAGCTCTTACCTGTACCAATGTGTGTACTCCGGTCTAGCCTGATTTGTAAGGTAGAACTGAGTCTCGGTAGTGGGGAAGGGAGAGTATTCAAGAACTAGAGCAGTGGTTCTCAACCTTCCTAATGCCGTGGCCCTTTAATACAGTTCCTCACATTGCACTAACTCTCCAAGCATAAAATTATTTTTTTTCATAAAATTATTTTCCTTGCTATTTCATAACTTTTTCTCCTGTTATGAATCGGGTGACCCCATGTGAAAGGGTCATTCGACCCCCATAGGGGTCACGACCCACAGGTTGAGAACTGCTGAACTAGAGGAATGCTGTGAGTTTCGTCTGTGCTACACTGAGCCCTGGTTGAATCGTCCCTTCCTTGTGATCCTTCTGCGGGGCGATGTCCAATTGTCTACAGATGGGCTGTGGGGCTCCACTCCAAGGCATTATTTATTTGATTAAAAAAGTACCTAAACAGTGCTTTATTGTGAATCTTTTTTAAAAAATCAGTTTATTGGGGGCTCATACAACTCTTATCTATTGTGAACCTTTTAAGTAGTTCCCAATCGTGGGTTATGGTAAGCAGGGCTGCAATTCATATCTTGGTCAATATAACTGTTTTGCTTCTGTTGGATAATTTCCTCAGGAACCAGGCTGAGTTTTGACTACCTCTCACTGAAGTCTGGAAGGATGTGGTGGCAGCATAATTTGCATCACCCAAAGAGAGGAAGCAACGGCTGAACCGGTGTTGCTCTCTTGTGAGGCCTCCCCCAGTTAATTATGACTCACGGCGACTTCATGGACAGCAGAAGGAAACTGGCCCAGCCTGCACCATCTTCATAGTTATCCCATGTTTGAGCTCCTTGTTGCCATCACTGTTATCAATTCGCCGTGTAGAAAGGCTTCCTCTTTTCCCATGACCCTTTGCTCTACCAAGCCTGATGTCATTCCCAGGGACTGGCCCTTCCTGATAACATGTCCAAAGATCATGAGACCAAAGCTGGCCATTTTCGCTTCTAAGGAGCATGTTGGCTGGACTTCTTCAGCATTCACCTGCTAACCAAGGCCGGTGGCTCAAACCACCGGCTGATCCTCAGGAGAGAGAGGAGGCTGGCAGCTCTCATAAAGATTTACAAAGCCCCAGAAACCCTACCGAGAGTCGCTCTGAGTCAGAATAGACCGATGAAAGCGGGTTTGCCTTTTGTTGTTGTTTTCTGTTTGTCTATTCATTATTTTTCAACAACACCATAATTCAAAAGCATCAGTTTTCTGCTCTTCCTAATTCATGATCCACCTTCCTCATGCTTATGAGTCAATTGAAAATATCCTGGCTTGGGGCAGACACGCTTTAGTTTGCAGTCAGTCATCTTTGTCTTTTTGAAATAATTTGAAGGTCTTTTCCAGCCCAATGCAATATGTTGCTCGCTTCCTTGACTGCTCCTTCCATGGGGTTGATTGTGGATCCAAGTAAAATGAAATCCTTGGCAATACCCATATTTTCTCAGGTTTCATGATGTTTATTGATCCAGCTGTGAAGAGTTTTTAAAAGAATATATTCAGGGAGAATCCTGAATATATTCAGGGAGTATTCCCAAGACCTTCATGAAGGAGTCATTGTAGTCTCTGGTCTCTGCCAGCCAGTGCTTCAAGACCTCCTCTCCTTCAGCAAGCTCCAATGGGTCATCTGCAAAAGTGCAGGTTCTCAGGTCATTTGCTCAGCACAGAGTTTGCAACAGTACAACTGTGCGTACATTCCACTGGAATTGAGACGCCATCTCAAGAATAGACTTGATGCATGCACGCTAATGACAGAAGACCAGACCAGTTGTGAGATGACGTCTTACATGTAGGACGTCTACCTGAAGAAAGGAAAAGAGATGAAACGGCCCAAGTGGATGTTAGAAGAGACTTCGAAACTATGTCCAGTAAAAGATGAAGGAATAAAGAAAACATGTTCTATCACTGTGCCGTGTATATTATTTGGCCTTAAAAAGGAATAAAATTCTGATATATGTTACAATATGTTTGAAGGATGGCCCTTGAAAACCTTTCACTAAGTGAAAGAAGGCAGGTGCAGGCGTTCACATATTGTGATTCTGTTTATATGGAATTTCCAGAGTAGGAAAATCCATGGAGACAGAAAGTAGATCCATGGTTGTCAGAGCTTAGAGGAGGGAGGATAAGGAGTGAGTGCTAATGGGTAGAGAATTTATATATATATATATATATATATATATATATATATATATATATATATATATAATTGTAAAAGTTTACCCAGCAGATTATGTTCCCAATGGACAATTTCTACAAAAGTTGTTCAGTTACATTAGTTACATTTCATACAATGGGCCAACATTCTCATTATTTATATTGTGGTTGCTTCATTCCCAGTATTCTAGTTTCCCTATTCCCTTTGTCTTCTCATCTTTGCTTTAGTGCAATTGTTGGCCTTTTGATCTCATGGAACATTTATTGTTTGAGTGATAAAAATATAAAATGATTTGTAGTGATGATTGCATAATCTTGAAAGGATACTAAAACCCACTGAATTGTGCATTTTTACAAAGTGAATATTATGGAATGTGCATTCCAACATCCACAGGAAAAGAATGAGAAAGATCTTATGTATTAATCTTATTTGTTGAGAAAAGCAATAAATATAACATAGCTAACTCATTAAAGCTTTTTGTTTCTTATTAAAGTCTTTTTATAGTTGTAAAATAGACACATAACATTTTTCAATGAGATATTTTCTGCATGTGGACTTCAGTGACATCACTTATGTCATGCCGTACAACAATCACTCACACTTCGTGCCATGTTTTCCATCCCCACGAACAATAACTTCCTCTCTCTTCTGCACCGCAAAACTTCAACGCCCCCCTCCCTGTATTAAGTCAGTTCTGAATCACAGTTAGTGACCCTGTGGGGCAGAGAGAAATGGCCCCTTTGGGCTTCCAAGGTTATAGATCTTTCCAAAAGGGAGCAGAGAGTCTCATCTTTCTCCCGTGCAGTGGCCGGTGAGTTTGAACTGTGAACCTGAACGTAGCAGTCCAACTCATGATCAATCCCCTGTGCCACAAGGCCCCTCCTTTCCATGGTAACCACAAACCAACTTTGATCTTAAAAAATTAAAAGAAAAAAATAATAAATTATCAAGGGTTCATGAGGGAGGGAGGGGGCTGGGAATGAATTGATACCAAGGGCTCAAGTAGAAAGAAAATTTTTTGAAAATGATGATGGCAACATATGCACAAATGTGCTTGACACAATGGAAGGATGAATGGATTGTGATAAGAGCTGTAAGAGCCCCCAATAAAATGATTATTTTAACTTAAAAAACCCCAAACTTCAGTCTTTTTTTAAAAAAAAATCATTTTATTGGGGGCTATTACAATTCTTATCACAATCCATACATCCATCCATTGTTGCCATCATCATTTTCAAAACATTTGCCTTCTACTTGAGCCCTTAATATGCACTGCATATTTTCCCCCTCTCCACTTCCCCCACCTCGTGAACCCTTCATCATTCATATATTATTATTATTTTGTCATATATACACTGTCTGACATTTCCCCCTGCCCTCTTCTCTGCTGTCGCTCCCCCAGGGAGGAGGCTATATATAGATTCCTGTAAATCAGTTCCCCCTTTCTACCCCACATTCTCTCCACCCTCCAGGCATCGCTGCTCTCATCACTGGTTCTGGAGGAGTCATCTGTCCTGGATTCCCTGTGTTTCCAGTTGCTATCTGTACCAATGTACATCCTCTAGTCTAGCCAGATTTGCAAGGTAGTATTGGAATCATTATAATGGAGGGGAAGAAGTATTTAAGAACTAGAGGAAAGTTATATGTTTCATCGTTGCTACCCTGCACCCTGCCTGGTTCATCTCCTCCTCACAGCCCCTCAGCAAGGGGTGTCCGGTTGGCTACCAATGGGCTTTGAGTCTCCACTCTGCACTCACCCACATTTTCAATGATATGATTTTATGTTCCTTGATGCTTAATACCTGATCCCTTCAACAGCTTGTGGTCACACAGGATGGTGTGTTTCTTCCATGTGGGCTTTGTTGCTTCTGAGCTATATGGCCACTTGTTTATCTTTGACAAACATATATATCTTTATATATATGTCTGTTCTGGATATTTTGCATAAGTGGGATCGTACAATATGTGTCTTTTATGAAGGCCTGTCTTTCTATTGTTAGTGGTTAAGGTTATGGCACTTCTCCAGAAATATGTCAGTCCTGCTCTCACTTTCAGGAGCCCTGGTGGCCCTGGGGGATTCAACATTGGGCTGCTAATCAAGGTCAGCAATTCAAATCTACTACCTGCTCCCCGGGAGAAAGATGAGACTGTCTACTCCTATAAAGATTTATAGTCCTGGAAATCCAAAAGATCAGTTCTGCTCTATCCTTTAGGGTCACTAAGAGTCAGAATCAGCTCAAGGGCAGTGAGTAAGGTTTGCGTTTGCCCTCACTCTGCCAGGCAGGAGGGCGGCTCCTTTCTTGCTAGACCCTGGGATAGTCATTTCCATATGATGCATCTAGTTGTTTTCATGTGTCAGCTAAGGAAGCAGAAAGAGACCTGCTAAGGTTATGCAGCACGTTTGACTCCACCAGAGTCAAACCCAAGCCTGCCTAACTCCAGAGAAGCAGGTCTGAGACTCTGGGCCCCTAGAGTCTAGTTCTTAGCTGCCTTGATCCGCATGGGCTGGCTGATCAGAGATGAGGTGGCTGCTCACCCCAGGGAGCCCAGGGATGCTAGTTTGTGGATTTATTCCAGAGGTCCTGTGTGGTCCTGTATTTGATAATAATAAAAAGGGGACTTCAGGGGGTCATTCCCCACCCCCAAAAATCAGGGTCTTATCACTTCGGGGAATTCTTCCGTGGTTCCCAGCTGGTCCACTCAAGCTGCTCCAGCATCCGTGTGCGTTTCTGCAGCTGTCCTTGCTGTTGCTTCTATTCAAAAACCCTTCCTGCTCACCAATCAAGCTCCTACTTAGCTGTCAAAACCTAGCCCATTTATCCTTTCTTCTACCCTACTCTGTACCTCCTCTGTTGTTTCCTCCTTAGCAAGGCCACTGGAAGCTGCCCCTACAAGATCCACCACAGTCATCCTAGTAATAGTAGTGCTAGTCCCAACCACTTAGGAAGGCCCTACTCTACAAAGCTAGGCATACATTTAAACATTGACCCACTTGTTCCCTTTCATGCTTATGGTGATTGTGAAAGAAAATAGCGACATGCGTTTCAAGTGAGGAAACAACACAGGAAGGTTAAGAAATCTGCCCACAGTCACACAACCAGGACATGAAGAAACAGGTCTTTCAGAATCCAAAGCTTTCAAGAGTTTTCCCTTCTACACAGTAGTCCTTCCTCTGGACCAAGCGTCTCGGATTGCAACGCTGCTTCCTTTGGCACCATTGCCTTGTGAACTCCCAGAAGGCAGATGGTGACTCTGATTTCAGGGCTGAGGCTCCACTGGCCACACCGGAGCCCTTTCCTAACTGGCTGATCCTCAACATGGAATAGGACTAAATTGTTCCGTTTGCTGGGACCAGCCTGGAAACTCCAAGCAGCATGCTTGTCCTATCTCTGCAGATGGGACAGGCCTGCTATCTTTCCTGGAGAAGTGATAAGGGGGCAGGTCTTGCCTCCTTGAGAACTTGCAGATGTTTCCGGAGGCCCTGAGAGTAGGCTGCTTCGGAGATGCCTTGGCTGTCACGCCAATTAATGGGAGCTGCCGGAAAACCCCTTGGCTTCATGGCCCTGCTGCTTTGAATGTCAACAACCAACCCTAGCCAGCTCTTTGGAAATTTTCTCTGAGAAATGAAGGCCAGTTGAGGGCCACAGAGGATGGAAGTCCTGTTGCTAGCTTGCTGAATTCTTCCTGAAGCCCAGCAGGAACTTGAGCCACTAGGAAGCTGAGACCACAAGCTTTGCAGTCAGTTCTGGCTTCACAAACCACCTCTACCACTTACCACATCTGTGGCTGCGGGGGGCGAATCTCACACCTTCTCTGAGCCTCAATCTCATCTCTAGAAGGATTATTTATTTCCTTTGCAAATTTAGAGATGGACAGATCAGGCATAGAATCCTTAGCACTGAGTTAGCAGACACTAGTGTCCTGGTTGCTAATAATAATAATAAACCATTCAGAGTAGATTTTTATTGCTTGCTGCTAAGAATCCTGACATGACTAATATGGATATCAGTAGGTAGGGGGGAATTGCAGTATCTTAGAAGGCTAGGGCACTGGGCCCAGATGGGTGGTTTCCCATGGTCAAAGACTAATCTCTGAGAAAGTGATCTCCCATCTTCTGCATGTGGGCTGTGCTTTCCTCACTCCTGGAGTAACCCTGCTAAAGTAGAGACTTGGTCAAGAATTGAGTCCCTACTCTCCCAAACCCTTTCAGTCATTCCTCTGCGCTGACCACCGAACACAGGATTAAACCATTGAACAGCTGTTAAAATGGTTTATTATTTTGAGATAGATATTTTTTGAAGCATTGCACGATGTTGACAAGTGAGAAAGCACTTTCGCGTATTATTTGGTTTGCATTGCTAGCTAAGCACACAGCCATACCAAGTACATGGCGTTGGCATCACGGTGATCTTACTCTTCCTTGAGCTTCTCTTCATCCACAGGCCTCCAGGGACACATCCTGATTGCCTTGTGTAATTGGGCTCCCCACCCCACCCCGGATATACTTCTGCATATGGCTTGCTAGTGATATAAAAGCTTCATGTGGTTTCACAGACATCATTTTTAAGTTTAGTATTAGGATAATTGTTTAAATGGATGGCTCAGAGTTTGCACAGTCAATCTCCATGCAATCGGAGTGTAGGTAGTTCCAACTTTCTGCTATTATACGAGGGGGCATCAGACAGGCAGTAGAAAAATGTCATGGCATTATCATTTGATTTTTTCCCCACAAACTTTTTGATGCTTCCTTGTATATAATACTGTCAACTTTTATTAAAACAAGATTTTCAAACCATCTTTGGATGCGTTTCCTTAGGACAAATACCTAAAAATGAATCGTGTTACCAAAAGATCGGGACAGGGTTTCTTGCTCTTATTATTTAAGGTTAAATGATCTTCAAGCGAGATTGCCCATGCATTCTCTCTTGGTCTGAAATGGGGACAAAATACAAAAGTGGTGCCAATGAAATGACCAGGGGTCTTTGCGGAGCCAGGCAGAGTTGGTGGGCAGGGGCTGGCTCTTTTCTTCTGTGGGGATAGCTTTGACCCCTACCCTAGTCTGGGCTGTCGGTTATCTTACTCAGAGGCTCTTTCCCTCCCTTCCCAGGCCCTTCTCTTCCATTCTGCCCTTGCTGGAATTGTACAGGGGAGATTAATACAGAGTGCTCAGACCTCTCTAGAATAGCTCATCAACTCCCAAGAGTCAAGTACCCATGGTGGGCAGGAACAGATGTTTCATCTGAACAAGGCAGCACAGTCGGGTGGAGGGAACACAGATGCTATAGTTTGAAGGCCTGGCTCTAGATCCCAGCATCATTCTTTAAAGAAATGGAAAAACGAATAATCAACTTTAGATGGAAAGGAAAGAGAGCCAGGATAAGCAAAGCCCTACTTAAGAGGAAGAACAAAGTGGGAGGCCTCTCTCATTTCCTGACTTCAAAACCTACTACACAACCACTGTAGTCAAAATAGCCTGGTACACAGACAGATATGTAGACCAATGGAACAGAACAGAGAACCCAGAAATAAATCCATCCACCTACAGACAACTGATGTTTGACAAAGGGCTGAAAATACATTAAATAGGGAAGCATATGTCGCTGGCAAAATTGGCTTCCATTTGCAGAAGAATGAAACAGGACCCAGACCTCACTCTGTATGCAAAAACACAAAATGGATTAATGACCTAACTATAAAACCCTAGGACTATAAAACTCACCAATGAGAAAATAGGGATCAACCTAATGGTGCTAAGACATGGCAGAAACACATTACCAAACACAACACACGTGCACACACACACAGCAGAAGACAACATAGATGATTGGAGTCTCCTAAACAGAAGACATGTATGTGCATCAAAAGACATCCTCAAAAGAGGAAACAAGAGAACCCACAGGCTGGGAAGAAAATTTTTGGCAATGATAAATCGAACAAGGGACGAATCTCTAAAATCTATAGAAAATGGTAACACCTCAACAAGCAAAAGACAAATAATCCAATGTAAAGATCCCATTTAAAAAATGGGCAGAGGACCTGAACAGACTGATCACCAACGAGGACATCAGCGGCCAACAAACACGAAGAAATGCTTGTGACCACTAGCCATTTAAGAGATCATAAATCAAAACAATGATGTGATATCACTTCACACTGGCATTGAAAGCAAATCAGATTTTTAAAAAATCATAAAACAAAGAAACAAACCCCCCAGAAATGAACACACGCAGGAGAGGGTGGGAGAAATTGGAATCCTCAGGCACTGTCAGGGGACCGTCCAACCACAAGCACTGTGGGCAGTGGCATGGTGGGTCCTCACAACAACTGGGATGCCTCACAAGCCAGCAATTCCTTCCCTCAAGGTACAATAAGGACACCTGGGGAGGACTCAGGCGCCCTGGCGAGCTGTGGCTCACACCTTGGGCTGTGTGACCCACCAGCTTCTCGGAGGGACACCCGTGAGGCTGTCTGCTTCGGGAAAGGTTTACAAGCCCACACAAGGTCGCTGCGAGTTGGCATCGACTCGGTGTCAGGGGGTTGGGTTGGGTTTCTTTGGGAGAAGGCACAATGCCACTTACATCCCCGTTTCAACCAGGTATCAACGCTCCGTCCAAGAACAGGCCTGCTTGGAGAACACGAAGAGCCTCCAGGAAGACCCTGGAAGCAAGGAAGAGGCCCTGGCTTAGGAGACTCAGCCTTACCGCCTGCGTTTCACAAAAAACGGCTGACACTTAGGCTTCCTTTTCTACTTGCCATGGCCTGTGGGGCTTCCGCTGGAGGCCATCTATCCTGGGGAGCATCCCTTCATTTCCGCGTCGCTGGCCGATGGCATGCCTGCCACACGGTACCAGGTCGTGGCCCAGCACCGCACCATGCGCAGGAGCAGGGCCAGCCCTGCTGCCACCAGCACACAGCACACGGGGAGGGGGAGGACCAAGCGGAGGAGCGTGGGCATGTTTACCCCAAAGCTCGTCGGCTCCCACGATTCCTTCCGTCGCTTCCTGGGCCCCATTGGAAGCGTGTCCCGCCCAGCTCGGCGGGATTGCCCAGGGTGCGCACGAGGGCAGCCACAGCAGCGCCCTGCCCTGGACTGCGCAGAGGATGCTGCCGGCCGGCGAGGCAGATGGCGAAGCTCCCCGCGTCTGGTGCTGAAGCTGAGGGACAGGATCCCAGGATCTGCAAGGGGAGGCCCTGCTCCTCCCATCCAGGCAGCCCAGCGCCCCCCTCGCAGCTTCTCCATGGCCCTGACAAGCCAGACTGCTACCCGCTCGCTGGTCCACAATGGAGACGGTTCTTAGCATCAAGGTTTCCAACAGGTGCCTTCTCTTTGGCCCCTGGTGGGATGTAGATTCTGATTCAAGCTATCTGGGCTAGAAAGACATATTCTCAGCAGGGGTCAAACCGAATGAACCCAAGTGAAGCCTTTTAGAATAGAGCTGGTGGGAGACATAGGCCTGGCCATCCTTCCGTGGCCAGTCGCTGCTTTCCTTGTCATTGGCCGCCTCCGTGAGCGCGTGGCTCTCATTGGTCTCTGGAACGATCACCCCACCCACATGCTGGGGATTTTGCAGCGGTGGGGGGGAGGGGTGTGTGTAACCAGACCAGATGACCTTCACCTTCAGAGGCTCAGTTTCTAATGCATGTTCTGTTGACTGCGGGGCCTCCAGGAGGAGAGGGTGACAGATTGGGTTCAAACGTTAATGATGCACCGAGGTGAACGCTCAGTGACCCACAGAGCCAGCGCACCGGTTAGTGACCACATCCGCCCCACCTGCTGTTTGCTTAGCACTGAAAGCTCATCGCGGAATCAGGAATGCAGCCCCGTGAAGACGTGTGGGTCTCTGGTCTGGTTCTGCTGCCAAGTTATTGTACGAGCTTGAATAAGTCCCTTCCTTCTCCACGGCGCCCTGCTTCTTTCTGGGAAAAAACACGTGTTTGGACTAGTGCTCGATGCTGTCTAAGGCTCTCTCTTTGGACTTCAACGTACAAGGGTCCTCCCAGGGACCCACAGATGTGAAAGCAGGAGACCCGTGACTACGGCTCGTGCCCCGGCCCCAACTTTTCACCAGATCATCTTTCTTAGTTGACAGCCTGGAAAGGAACCAAGACCCCTGACCTTCGTCAGCAGCAGCTCGAGTCTTCTCAGTGTCCGTGTTTATTCACAGCTCCGGCCAGGCAGATGACACAAGTATGTGTCAGTGAACGGAGCCCAAGATGTCAATCATGCAAGCCGTGAGCTGAGTCTAGTCCCGAGCCATCCTGGAGACGGCCCCACCAGAGTCCCTGCCTGTCTACTCATCCAGAGGGCAGGAGGGGGCTTTGAACCCTGGCCCTTGACAGTGTCGTGGTTTCCCGAGCAACATTTATACCAAGACCTTCTGTGTGCGTGGTCCTGAACCTGAAGCAGGCAGTAAGCCTAATGAAAAGGAGTCTATTCATGATGCCCTAGGACAATTCCACGATGTTTTATAGTTTCACTATCCTTTGACCCAGCCACACAGGAAAGCGTCTCCCATTGAGTCTCTATGCCTATCCTCGGCCTTAGCTAGTTCTCGTTCTTCTATCGCAAAGGATTCATGTAAGAAGGAGAGGCCTATAAAGGCTGATAGTTCTGGAAACATTTCCAGAATACCTTCTTGGCCCAACTCCAGGTTGGGAACTGGGATTAAAAATGCTCTCAAGGATCTGGGGTAAGTCCTTTCAGTCCATCTCAGCCCTGGATCTGCAGAGGGAGGCCAATGCTGCCTATGTGAAGCTTGCCGGTTTTTCAAATAAAAGTCCAAGACACCGAGTTCAATGTAAATTTCAGACAACGGAATAACAGCTTAGTATAAGTCTATCCCATGCAGTTTTGGGGACATCCTTGTACTATGTGTCCTGTTAAAGGTCCTACTCTTGTCCAAAATATAGGGTGCAAAAAGAATAACGTGTGTGAAAACACTTTGCAGGTTTTGACACTCTGGGTCAATGTGAAGGGTTTGGATTACCCTGTTGTGGCAGTTTCACAATCTCCTGTCACCTTGAGCGAAGGGGTGGAGTCTAGCCTGTCAATCAGGTTGCAACTTGACTTCCTCATTTGGAGGCCTAACGGAGATAAATAGTTCACTAGAGGCCAGACTCACTCTCTCTGCCTTCTTTTTCCTGCTTTTGAGACACTCAGCTGGAGGAGGCATGTGGAGACCCATGCCAGTGTTGAATGCTTCCACCACCACTGATCCACAAGATCTTCTACCCACTAGCCTGTGATCTTCCTGCATTCAGCAGTGTTGCATGGGCTGCATGAGTCTAAAGAATTTATGGACTAGTATCAGACATATGGGCTAATGTTGGACGTATGCACTTGATCTGAACTGAGCTGGGATGTTTTCTCAATATGCAATTACTCCTTGATACTGTTTTCTCTTACACACATATGAGTCTCCCTAGATTTGTTTCTCTCATCTACCCAAACTAACACAGCTGCTTTGATATAAAAGGATCTCTTGAAGGCCTCTGGATCTGTTCCCTCTCTGGAGATCCCCAAACATGAGGCAACATCTTATCTTGGAAAAGGACCCCAGGCAGACATTCCTCCAGGGTTGCTCTCCAGCCTGGAGAAGGAGAACTCCAGCACCAGCTGCAATGGGTCAGAAACAGTGACAGCTGGAGAAGCGTGTAGGATCCTTCCGTCTCTCCTCTTCCCTCCTTCCAGCGTGGAAATGGGGAAACGGGAGATAGGGCTGAGAGACTGGCTCACCTAAGGTCACGTAATAAGTTAGACACACAAGTAGGACTGGAACCCATATCTGGGGCTTCTCCACTCAGGGCTGGATCCCCTTCAGCCCATCCTCTCCTGGGATTCCCTCTGTCGTCTGGGCAGGCAACCTCGATTCTCCAAAACCAGCGTCCAGACACTTCTGGGAAGTGCTTGTTTCTCACCGAGGGAGGGCAGCTACTTAAGAATATTGATGATAATCAGCTTTGAAGAGCTGTAGTTTACAGTTTGCAGAACACTTTGATGTCCTTTATCTCGCTTCCCACTAACTCCCACCTTTCTACCACCTCCACCTTTTGCACTTGTCGCCTCATGGCAGTGCAGGCCTCTCTCACAGAAGGAAGGTTGAAGGTGGTGTTTAGAGTGTGGCCTCCAGAGCCAAATTGCGTGAGACTGAAACCGGCGCTGTCATTATGAGCTTGGGAAAGTTATGTAACCTAGGTTCATTGTGCCTCAGTTACCTCACCTGTAAAGTGGAAATGTGTGAGGAATTTTTTTTGAGGGGGTCAGGATTAAGTCAATTCAGTGCTTAGAACAATGTCTACTACATTTTCTTTGAGCATGGCAAATATGCCTGGTAATCCTTGGACTGCTCACCCCAAGATTAGCAGTTCAAACCCATCAGCCTCTCAGTGGGAGGAAGATGAGGTGCCCTGAACCTGTCAAGATTGACAGTCTGGGAAACCCTATAGAGCAGTGGTTCGCAACCTTCCTCATGCCACAACCCTTGCATACAGTTCCTCATGTGGTGGTGACCCCCCAACCATAAAATTATTTTCATTGCTACTTCATCACTGTCATTTTACTACTGTTATGAATTTGGCGACCCCTGTGAAAGGGTCATTCGACTCCCAAGGGGAGTTGCTATGAGTTGGGCTGGACTCGAGGCAGTGGGTTTACTACATCAACAACTGTGAAGGAGCCTAGCGGCGTTTCTAAACTTACCCAGAGGCTGCGCCAGCGGCACAAAGATCTGCTTCCACAAAGGTTACGGTTGTTTCGTGTCACTGAGTGGATCTGACTCACAGATTAGAACCAGAAAAACCTATGGGCAGTTCTACTCTGTCACCGGCACTCAGAACCGCTTCAGTGGCTGTAAACAACAGCACTTGGCCACTCTTAATATGTTAAAACTTTATTCCATGACCCCAAGGCTTTTTTCTCCTTATTCCCTTGCTTCTCTCAAGACTTAGCTCTAACTATCCCCCCCCCCCATCAGAGTTAGATGTTCTGTAACTATTACTGAATTTACACAAATGCATTATAAGTCACTGCCATTGAGCTGCTTCTGACTCATGTGACGCTAGAGGACAGGGTTTCTGAGGCTGTAAATCTTCACCTCTCTTCCTCTGAGGAGCTGGTGGGTTTGAACCGCCGACCATATGGTTGGTGGTCCAAAGCTCAACCCACTGTGCTACCCAGGAGCCTCCCAAATGCATTCTAGTTGCCTGTCTTCTGGTCTTTCTTCCTGACAAAGTCATACGTTCCACACCCTTTTTTATCCCCGGCACCAAGATAGAACTAGGCTCCTGAGAGTATGTGCTTCATTAAATGAATGAGTGACCCATTGACTCTGAAATCTAGGAGTCATTTTTAAAGATAGTTTTATTGGCAGAGAATTTACATATCATACAATTTTCAATTATATTAAGAAGAGTTGTCCAGTCATCACCACAACCGAGTTTAGACGATTTTCTTCTTGTACTCATTGTTATTAGCTTCTCATGGCCCCCCAACATCCCATGTCATACCCCCAAGAAACCATTAATCCAGTTACCATCTCTATCGATTTACCGACCCTGGATTTCCCTTACAAAAACCCAAACAAAATCAAACAAACCACCACCACCAACGAAAACACAAACTAAAAACAATAACAAAGTAAAACAGAGGAAAATCCTCAATCAAAAAGAAAGCAGAAACGATTAAAATATTCAAAAATACAGCAAACTCGATCCAGTTTCCAGTGCAGCCGTGTGGTAGTAAGATTACTCACATCCCCAGTCTGTGGTCAGAGGGGATTCACTGGTGGCTGGGTGTCCTTCCTGATTTCTTTCTTTCCCTCACCTCCACACCAAATCTAACAGCGAGTCTTGGCAGTGTGGTGTCTAAAACAGATCCCAAATAAGCCCCCAGGCTAGTCTAAGCCACCATCTCTCCACACCTGGATAACTCAATAGCCTTCTCACTGGTCCCCATGCTCCTGCCCTCGGTGCCCTAAGCACTCACCTGCTTTGAACTCTCGCTTGACTTCTCATTAATCTTGGAAGAAAACCCAGTCTCCTTGGGTGGCTACAGAACCCTACCGTATCTGTATTACCCTCTCCTTAAAGGTCTCCATCCGGGCTGTCTCCTTTCAGTTCCTTTCCCACTGCCAGGTCCTTTACTTGCTGTTCCTTCTGGGTTTGGCACAGCCAGCGCTTCCTTTTGACTCGGGTTGGATGCTCCATCCTCAGGCTTTCGGAGTTGTTCCCCAGCCGTCTGCGCACCCTTCCCAGGACTTAACATCTTCAAATACCGTGCTTCTTGCCCTTGTTCACTGCTCTCAACCATCGTTAGTTGTTGGGTCACTGATTGTACTGCAAGCCCCAGGAGTCCTTCCCTGTTTTGTCCACGAGGCATTTCTATTGCCTCGATCAGTGTTTCATCTATGTTTATTGTATGCTCATGTTACAGATGACAACAATGAAACTTACAGAAGTTGATTCCTGGGTAACAGAGACCGGAAGTGTGTATGGCCAGGCCTACTAGATCATTTCACCGTGAAGGGAGCTAGATCTGGGTTGGCAACTTGAATTGAGTCATTCACAGACCAGTTGCTGAAATTAGGGCCTGGTGGCAGAGATCCCAGAAGACCTGCCTGTTAAAGAGGCTGCGTTGCCAGTATGTGGCAATTCCAAATTCCAGGTTGTACTTGCGGCTTTTTGCGCTCATCAAACAAACCCCCAACGATCCTAACTGCGGAGATTGTCTGAAAAAGGAAATGAGACCCAAAGCCCCTGAGGCCTGATCTCCCAGCACCCTCCGCAGAGGCTGTTCTAATTTGGGTCTGCTGGAATGGGCCAGAAGCCATTTCTCCTCCTTTTATACTTGTGTGGCCTAATTTGGAAGGGTTTTCCCTTCCTGAGGTTCCCACTGGTGCCGGAGAGCATATGCTGGGTATTGTCATTCTTTAAAGTACTGGCTTGGTTATTGGTAATAAACTGGAAAGCAGGGCACTATTCCTGTGATTCTAGGAGGACAATTTCTGCAGAGGGAGCCCGGTGACATAAAGAGAATGTGGGCGCAAAGTCAGAAGGGCATTATGGTGGGTTGGGAGGCCCAGGAGATTCCAGCCAATAGACTCTCGGCCTCTCTGGTGGTGGTCTGGGAGTCTGAAGGTTTCTATTTGACCCTGGCTTTTGTCAGATGAAGCTTTCTACTCCTGTAAAGAGTTCACAGTCTCAAAGTAAATAAATAAAGAGAGTTCTGGGCTCAGAAGTTCACAGAAGAGCGGTTCTCCCCTCTCCTGTAGGGTCACCACAAGTCTGCATCCACTGAATTGATGACAGGGTGATTGCTTTGAGTTTCTGGTCTCGGATTTGCAGTGTCGCATCTGGAGCAAAAGCCCCTTTCTCCTCTGGCTCTTGGCTTACCATTAGTACAAGACAGGTTTAGGGAAGCTTATCCCTAAGTTTCATTCCTGCTCTGATATTTGCCATTTCTGTGGGGTTTTTTCTAGGGAAAGAGGTGCTTCTCTAGGACTGGGTTTCCCTGGCTTCCAAACCTCAGCAGGCAGCACGAAAGCGACACTGCTACCTAAAAATAGTATAACAAAGGGCAACTTAGTCCTAGAGGCCTGGGTGTCTCAGGGCACTTGAGGTAAAATGAAGGAGCCGGGTGCCTGCTCCTGCTGAGCACTCCCCTGGTCCACCCTTTGCCAGGTACATCCCTCCTACTGAAGGAGGCTCTTCAACAGAGGGGAGGGTATGGAGGCAGGTTAAGGAGTATGACTCCTTGGGTGTCTAGCAGTTCTGGGCACTGACCCTCTCCTGGCTTTGCCTCGCTGTATGGGAAGACACAGTGAAAGAGAAGCAGGTGGCTGTCAATGTCTTTTGAGCCTTTTCTAGGAAATCGACCTTGACTGCACACTTTATACATCATTTTGTTTGACCTGAGTCCTGTGAGACAGAGATGACTGTTCCCATTCTGCAGAGAAGGCAACTGAGACTCAGAGAACTGAAGCAAGCTATCCAAAGTTATGCAGCCAGAAAGACCAGTTTCCAACTCAACATTGCTTATTGCTCAACTACACAGTCTTTCCTCCTCACAAGAACCCCATTCCTCCATCGTCCTCAAGTTCACTGTGACTCACGCAGCTCTCTAGGGAGGCGTGGAACTACCCCGAGGACTTCTAAGGCTGGGCATCTACCAAGAAGTAGATGGCCACATGTTTCTCCCACGGAGAGGCTTATGGGCTTGAACCACCAACCCTTTGGTTGGAAGTTGAGAACTTTAACCACTGTGCCGCCAGGGCTCCATTCTGGACTTAACATTCCCCCAAATAACAATGAATTCTTGTCCCTCTTAGTTGGGCGATCACAGGCAAGTCACTGACCTATTAAAAAGAACACTGACCTATTAAAAAGAGGAGGTGATCCGTTCTTTCTACTGTTACAGTATGCGATTAAAAGAGATCCGTACCATTGATAACTAGCATATCATAAGTCCTCAGTAAACGTTCATCACTCTTTTTATTGATGATGATGATGAATTCTATGACTACTACCTGCCCTCCAGGGCGATCGCAAAGCTCAAAAAGAGCTATCAGTTGTTGGGAAGGCGCTGTGTGCTGTGTGTATCACTCAATAATCTCCTTTATTACGATTACAGCAACTTAAGGGGCAGGGTTATTTGTGAAGCTCTGACTTCATTCCTCCCTCAAATGGTTCAGATTTTTTTGCCCTGCAGCTAACTTCGATGACGAGCGAGCGAGTGTTTGACTTGGTGCCCACTGCGAATGGCATCCTTCAAAGAACTGCAGCAATGGTTTTCCAGCGCTTATTTTAGCAGTCGAGGGATGTAAAAGCAGGAATTCAACATTCGCATCATTGTTAGGAGACGGTGCTTTGTAACTAATGTGGGCTTATGGTGGGGTCTTTCGGCCCAGTATTATTTTTAAAAATATTTTTATTGTGTTTTAGGAGAAAATTCACATCATAGATTTCCATTTAACACCTTTTAAACACTTGTTTCATAAGACAGGTTATATAAAAGACACGACTTTTTAAAACGGTTTTATTAGCACTTCATCCACATGTTATACAATTCAATAATGAAATCATATCAGGAAGAGTTGTACAATTGGCATCATATTCAATTCTAGAACTCTTTGTAGTTATTGTTATGCCTGTATTTTTTCTAATTGTGGCAAAGATATATACAACTCTCGAATTCAACAATTTCTGCTTATATAATTCAGTGCCATTAATCAATGCTCTTTGTGTTGCACACCATTATGATATCATTTTCCAAATTGCTCCGCCATCATTAACTCAGCGCCATGCCCCTGTGCAACGACTCCTTCCCCCTCTCCTATGACAACCATCGGCTCCATCTGCTTCCTTCTTTCTTTCCTTGCCTTTTTTCCTTCATGGTTTTCTTGATACACTACTCATATCTCATGTACTTCCATGGTTAAGTCGCTTTTAAAATGAGTTGTGTAATCACAATCAGTTCTAGGGCTCCCTCCTGCCTCCCTCGTTCATTGTTTGCTCCCTGAATCCCCTGAGCCCCCTACCTCCCACCCTCCCACCCCCACATCCCCTATAAATCAGTTATTATCTCTATGCATCTACTCCTGTGGTTCACAAACTGGGACACCCACCAGAATAAATAAGAAACAGAACAAAATTAAGTGGTAAGACTAAAATATTAATATAAAGATAAAAATGCAAACAATGAGTAAGAAAGAAAAGACCACCATCAATATTTAACCAGCCAGGGAAGACATTTTTGTCATGGAACAACCAAGAAACATTTGCACCTAGAACAAATTCAGCTTGGGTCAAGAGGTCAACTGATCAAGTATCAAGTTCAATTCAGTATAAAATCCAGTTTACAATACTCTGTTGGAGAGTAAAGCTGTTCCAGAGCCTTGCCTGTGGCTCGAGGGGATCTGCCAGAGGCGTCATCTGACTAGATGCTCTACAGATGGGTTTGAGCGCCACTGCCCTCCATAGTCTTCTACCAATTGGTGTTCATAATTTAAGCTCTGATACTTTTGTCATATTTGGATTTTGTTATTGTCATCTTTGTATCACACAAGCTGGTGTACTTCTTCTATGTGGACTTAGTTGACTCCTCACTTAGGTGGCTGCTAGTTTGAATATAAGCCTTTAAGACCCCAGACACTACTCCAAATGATAGCCAGAGGGGAACCATCTGCTTTCTGCACCCCGCTTTGCTGTAACACCCCTATCTTCAGTGATCATTTCATGAAGGTGAGTATCGAGCAGCCATGTTATCAGAACTCACTGTTCTTGGAGTGGGGCTAGAGTTAAGTGGGAGCCCAGACTCCATCTGCTTGTCCACAGGTTATGCATGACTGGCTTATTTGGTGGTTGTATTATGATAAAATAAAAACCCCGTAAGACCAACTGCAGCAACAACAGCAACAAACCAACCAGCAAGCAAACAAACAAACACAACAGAAAACAAATAAACAAAAAGCAGCAAAACAAAACCCCATAGAAACAAAAAAGGAAAACTGTCAATCATCCTCCTGGGGTAAAAGGCAATTTGTATTGTTCTCAATGACACAGCACTTCGGGCACTGTCAGTATGACACTGTCAGAGTACAGTTCTACTGTGAGCCACGGTAGCCCGTGTGTTGTTGACCCGCATAGTTCAGGCTCCTAATGGACTGAACTCTGTTTACCCTAAGCATTGGGTTTGGTGGCAGGTGAAACTTCCTGGGTCAATTCTTCCAGGTGCAGATCCCTGCCCAACAGATCAAATCCAGTCATATCAATGCAAGGGGGGCGGTGTATCGAGGTACTAAACAGATGGTGATTCTGAGTCCCTTTCTAGTAGACACCTATCAAGCCAGGAATTCTCCCCCAAAGCCAATGACTGCCACTTCCACATCTCTACAGGGGCCACACTGTGCTTCCTCTCCCATCAGAGTACCCTCTCCCATTCTCAGTCCAATGGTGCCAGCTGCTTTGAGGCAGGGCTCCATTCATTCTCTTGGACGTTTATGTTGAGTTCTTCTGGAGTAGCCGCTGGGGGTGAGGGTGGTGAATGGTGGTGGTGCCATGCTGCCTGCAAAGTCAGCTTCCAAGGTCGTGATGGTACTTAGATCATGGTGTGGTTCACTGAGGGTTGGGTAGATACATTTTCATAATGTCTACTCAGGAACATAAAATCTGTTCCATTGTCCCGCTAGGTTCCCTACAGTCATTGTTTAGCATCGCTTCCCGATGTGAAGATGCTGCTCCCCATTCTCCCACCATACTCACCAATAGAACTATCAGTCGATCAGTGTTTCCTCCAAAATGTAGATGCTCTCTCCCCTGGTCTTAACTTGATGTTCCAGCAAGGTTCTCCTTACATTCCTGTAGATGTCCCATTGATTTGCTCCAGCCTTATCTATCTCGATGTTGTCTGGCCTCAAGTGGATGGTCTTCTCCCATTCCCCCCCTCTTGAAGGAGTGACCCCAGACAACGTGAGGTCTCTGCCTTCAAGGCGATTCTTGTGAAGTGTCCCAAAGGGCGGTAATGTACGTATGGTCCCTGGCCGGTAGGTAGTCTTCGACTCTTTTGGTCAGGAATTGGTCCCTAAGATTTGCTAAATCTACTAGTCCTTACAGTAGTGGACTCATACCATATTTGCCTTTTTGTGATTAACTAACTTCACTCAGCATAATGGTTTCCAGGTCTTTCCATGTCATGCTGTGTTTCATGGGTCCATCACTGTTTTTTAGGGATGCATGGTATTCCATAGAAAAAACATGGCTTTTATTGGGAATGAGTTGAAGGTTTACAGAGCAGATCATAGTTTTACTTTTAACAATTCATACACATTGTGATTCAACACATCCCTTCAATGAGTTGAGTTATTCAACACATGTGCCAATATTTTCATTACTTCCATTCTTTCTGCTGTTTACATTAATCTAGCTTCCCAACTTTGTTTTAGGGTAAATGTTGACCATTTATTTTCATATTGTTGATTAATTTAAGGGAGCATTTGTGGATGAGCTTGCTTATGTCCTATTATTTTGAAGCAAGGTGACCACCAGGAATGACTGACTGTAAGGGGTATCTTGGATGATAGTCTAAGGGATTCCTCTAGTTTCTATTGGCCCAGTAAGTCTGAACTGTTGAAGAGAAGTTGAGCTTGTTCTACATTTTTCTCCCATTTTACCTGAGGCCTTCCATTATGTCCCTGGTTGGAAGGCGTGGTAATGGTAGCTGGGTACTATCTAGTAGTTCTTCTGACCTCAGGCAGTGATTCTAGTGAGCCATTCTTCTCTGGCCTTGTTTTTGCCCTTGAAACTTTGCTTCCCTTCTCTCCTTTGCTCACAATCAGAAGTTGCATCTTAGATGGGCCATTTGAATGCTGACCCCACATGCTACTCACCAGTCTAAGATTGAGAACATTTTAATAAGAATGTTATGCTAATCGAGCCAGATGTTCTCAGAGACTATCCATTGTTTCCCAATAAGAGAGAATATGGGCAGATATATTCTAGATCTATGTGAGTCCTATTGTTGGCTGTTACTACACATAGAAATAATCTGTGCACATTGTAAAAAGAAAGATTTGGAAAATGCAGAAAGGATGAAGGTAAAAAGAACAAAATAAAACAAAACCATAATGCAATCTTAGAGACAAAGTTTACATCTTGATGTATTTCCTTTTGGTGTTTTATTCTATGCATATGTTATTATCTCACTTTACATAATAGTAACAGTCATGTAAGCTACTTTTCCACAATTTTACATGTAAGAATTTCCTTCAAAACAGCTTCAAAAATACCATTTATTGTGGATCTAAGGGTCTCTATGAGTTGGATTTGACTCCACGGCATATTCCAACATAGGACCATTATCGTTCTTAACCTTGAAGTGCCTAACCTAACTCTATGTTCTGATGAACCGTGTGGGACAGACATCTTTATCTGATTCTTTGTCTTCTTGGGCTAGATTTTTAAAAGTATAAATAGTGGGTCAAAGAGGACAAACATTTTTAAGACTTTCTGGAAAGACTGAATCAAGTTACATTCCCAGCAATAGACTGAGGCATACCTGTGATCTAGTATGACCAGTTTTAAAAACCTTCTTGCCAAATTGATAGGTTAAAGAAACAACGGCGCCTCATTGCTTCCATTTGCATTTCTCTTCGTACTTAAGCTGAATGGACTTCATGTTTTTAGTCATTTGTGTCTTTTCCCTGAGTTGTCTGTTAGTCTCCTTTGTTGAGCAAGCATAGTTCACAGTGGCCCCAATAATCCCTCGAGTTGTCTGCAGAAGATGCCAACCCCAGCGTTTAGTCACATCTGATAGGAGGCCAGGCTCTGGTAGGATTAGAAACAGTGCATGTCAGCATTGCTGTTTAATGAAACCAGAAAGGGGAAAGTTTCCGTGTTTCATTGGAATCTGGGCAATGAAGAAAGTTTGCTGAGCCACATCCGTTGTATTGCTTTGCCTTCTTTTCTTTTTACTCGCGAAGCTTCCCATTCTTTAAACACTGCTCTAAAAAATAAGCACTATTGCTGCTGTACCATCAGTTCTTTAAACTCTGCTAACTTGTACGTTGCTGTGATGCCGAAAGCTACGCGTCACTCTATTTCAAGTAGCAGGTTGATATTTATTTACCCACGATGGAAAAGTTTCAGTGTCACTCCAGACTAAGAGAGACTAGGAACAAAGGCCTGGACATCTGTACTTCCAAAAACGAACCCAATTGATCACAAGAGGATATAATCCAATGTTGTGAGGGAAAATGTGCCCTCTAGGTTGGAGAAAAAAAACCCAAACCCAAATACACTGGCATCAAGTCAATTCTGGTTCAGTGAGCCTTAAAGATCAGAGTAGAATTGCCCCTGTGGGTTTCAGAGACTGTGAATCTTTACGGGAGTAGAAAGCTTTATCTGGAAATCACTCGCAATACTCAGTGGCCCCACGGTGGACTTGAACATACCAACCATCATGAAGATGCTGCAGACCTGGGCAGGGTACACGTAGTGGAGTAAAGCTCCTGAGAGGCACCTAGCAACAACAACCAGAGAAGGGAGTGAAGGGAGTTGTTACATTTGAAGTATATGTATCCTTCCTTTGACACATCTGGTCTCTATTCACTGACTTCTTAGTTATGGATCCTGGTGGCACTGTCAGGTAAATATTGGACTTCTAACCTCTAGGTCATTGGTTCAAACCCACCAACTGCTCTGAGGCAGAAGAACAGCAGTCCATTCTGTTAATTATCTAGTGCTGCTCTAACAGAGGTACCACAAATGGGCAGCTTAAAAAAAAACACCCAGAAAGTGGTTTCCTCAGAATTTAGGAAGCTGGCAGTCTCAATTTAGGGCCCCGCTCTGGGGATAAAATTCCTGTCCCTGTTGGCTCTGGAAGGAACATCTTTGTCTCATGAGTTTCTGCTTGTGGGTGGTCTTGTGGTTTATCATATCTCTCCCCCCATCTCTCCTTCTCTCACTTGGGTGGTTTTTAATCTCTTACATCTCAAAACAGAATGGTTTAAGTCAGGCCCTCTAATAACCCTGTCTCACCAACAGACCTAAGACAATCAACTCCCCAATAGGATTATCATACCACAGACATAGAGTTAGGATTTACAACACATAGTTTGGAGGGGATACCATTCCATCCACCACAACCTCCTACTGTACAGTGCACCATGCACCATGGACATTGCAGTGTAAAAAAGATGGCCTTTGAAAATGGGCAGGAAGATCTTGGGCAAGTCCCTTATAACCTTTTACAGGCGCACTTTCTTCCTCTTTCAAGGATTAAATGAGTGACCAATACAAACCTGTTGGAGCAGTGTCATATATAATTTGGCTCTGGTTAGCGCAACAAGCCATTCTTGAGTCACCTCTTTTGTATTTGACACAGTACTAGATGCTGCTGGGGCACACAGAGGGATCAGAGCATCTGGCTGTCTGCAGGAGGAAGTACGGGCTGCTCACAGGCCCACCAGGACCCTTCCTGACCTTTGATGGTCTGTGGTCTCTCAATCAGCCCTGTAACCTCAGATGTCCTGGGAGGGGTATGACTGGTCTTTTGACAACCCTGAGCCTTAACTGCAGTTCTGGAGAGGAAAGCACAAGCCAACAATGTTACATAGTTGTCATGGCTTTAATTAAAATAATAACATTGTATTGTTTTTTGATGAAGGTAGTGTGCTTTTTCTTTTTCCTTTCTGCCTTTCATGATATCACAAGCATGTTCCCTTTATTCCCTAAAGGGAAGGTTATCCCCCACATTTGAAAGAAGAAAAAACTAAGTTTGTGAAAGGTCATGGGGACTTGCCCAAGATCTTCCTGCCCATCTTCAAAAGCCATCTTCTCTGCACTGCAAAGTGTAATTTTAAGGGTGCCAGCTGGAGCCAGCCAGCCAGCCTTGAAATCTAGCTCTGTTGCTTACTAAGTGCCCTTGGACCAATGGCTTATCCTCTCTGGGCCCCGTCCTTCCTGTCAAATGGGGATGGCAAGTGCTTACCTATTTTAGCCGTTAGGATTAAATGAAAGCCATGTGTTCTTTTTAGCACAGGGGCTGGCTACAGAGAAACCAGAAAAACCAAACTCATGCCATCAAGCCCTTGACCACTCATTGTAACCCTATAGGACAGGGTGGAAATGCCCCTGTGGATTTCTGAGACTGTAACTATTTACAGGAGTAGAAAGTCTGGTCTTTCTCCGGAGGAGTGGCTGGTAGTTTTGAAGTGCTGACCTTGGGGATTGTAGCCCAACGCATAACCACTATGCCACCGGGGTTTTTCTGGCAACGAGTAAGACCTCAAATGCCTAATAAGATATCCTATATTGTCTTCATTGTCACAGTTCTGGTTACTCTATATGAGGACATTGAACAGGTATAATAATATCTTTCTCCGAGGTTGGGTCCTTAAGGGATTTCCCAATTTTTAAACACAAAGTTAAATGTTATTCCTAAAAAATAATCAGAGCAACAAAATGAAGAATCAAATGTGCCATGAATCAACATGAATACACTTTCATTCCCTTTCTTCAAAATGAAATGTCTTCTATTCGTATTAAGGGTGAATTAGCGTATCTTAGAAGTCACCGCGTATGTGTCCCCTGGCTGATGTAGAGAGCTGGCCCAGGTGACTTTGGCAAAGTCCTCGGTCCTCTGTTCTGTGATTTTCCAGGCAAGCAAGCTGCATCAGCTTTCTTCCCTACTGCTGGTGAAACCTCCGATACAGCAGAGCGCAGGGCCAGCCCAGCAGTTTCCAGCTATCACTCGGCCATATCCGGTAGGGCCACTGTCAGACCATGTCACCTGATGGGGTAAATTAATAGAGCAGAGGTTTCTCCACTGGTTCTTCAGTCAACAAGGTTCAAGGTTAGCACTGGTAAAGATGAACTATGAACCCACATAGATTGAGCACCAAAAATGTACCCACCACCCAAACCCAACCTCCCCAAAAAACAACCCACTGCCATTGAGTTGATTCCAATTCATAGTGACTGTGATTCTTAGGTTTTAAGAACTATGACAGTGACTGCATTCAGGCTTTCCGATACTATAAATCTTTACAGGAGTGTGAAACAAGGTAGAGAACAGCTCTTATCTCACAAATCGAAAGGGTTTGAGAGGGTGCAATCTACAAGAGAAAACTTATATACAAAAGAGACAGATAAAAAGTTGAGGCAGGGCGCATAGATGCTCCAGAGCCCAGAGCTTTATTAGAGGGGAGCTTATATACTCCTCAGATCGCGTAGTTGGCATGCTCATGCCAGGACTACACAAGGGTGATTTACAGGTGTTTTTTTTTACAACAAAAATCCTTTTTATTTTTAAAATATAATTTTATTGAGACCTTGTACAGCTCTTATCGCAATCCATACATCTATCCATTGTGTCAAGCACATTTGTACATATGTTGCCATCCTCATTTTCAAAACATTTTCTTTCTACTTGAGCCCTTGGTATCAACTCATTTTTCGCCCTCCCCACCTCCTTCCCTCATGAACCCTTGATAATTTATAATTTTTTCCCAATTTACAATTCTTAATGCAGACAAAGAAATTTTAGCTCATTTGTCCAGACTGTTCAAAGACGGGTAGATGGGGCTCGGGAAAGTGAGGTAACTGATAAACTACAGGTGGCTGCTCTCTGTACCCTTGCTAGAGAGTAGGAGGCCAAGTGTCCATTTCTCCCAGGCAGAGAGACACACCAGCCACTTCAAACTATCCTTCCATGACCTTGGACCACGAAATGTGTTGGTCCTGTCCTGTTTGCCTCAGGAACAAACAGCTCTTCCTCCACACGGGAGAAGTCTCATCTTTCTCCTGCAGAGCAAGGAGTGTGTTTGAACCAGTGTATGAGCATTATCCCTGCTGGGCACTGGGAACAGAGGTGGCAACAGTCAAATGAAAGAAGAAGTCTCATACACCACGACTAGTATCAAGGCTGGTGCACGGCGCTGAGATGTCATACATCTCTAAGTGCGCAGTTCAATTTATCTGGTTGCATATACTTTTGAAGCTCATCTTTAGCCCTTTTAGGAAGAGGAGGAGGGGAAGATAACTTGATAGATCAGGGCTGTGATCAATGAATAAACAAAGGGAGTGAGAAAATGTGGAAGAAGAGCTTCATTCTCAGTTCTGCAGGAGATTCTTAGACACATTAAAAAAAATCCAGGGAAATCTCTTAAGAGAATTTGGCATTTTGGTTGGGATTTACAAAGTCAGGAGGAAATATATATATATATATATATATATATATATATATATATATATATATATATATGTGTGTTCTTGCTAAATATTGATTTTGAAACCAACATACACACACTCCCACTCTTGTCCTACCTCATATACACAGACAAATATACCAAGACACAACCATATAGACGCACAAATATTAAGCACATAGAAAAAATATACACCAGTACCCATCCTTAGAAACTTAAAACACACACTACACAAAAATAGACACTGGGCTCCCATACTCTTTAGCCCACATAATCCATATAACATGCATACACACCCTATAAACACATATATGCCCTCATACATAAGCACCTATTCTCACACACATACATTATTCATGCATGTGAGGTAACTCATGATTTCATTAACATAGATAGATACAGGTTCGCACGCAAATCCTATCCGGCCCTTCTGGTTGGAGGCCAGTGAATAATGGGCAAGCAGACACAAAGGCAAGCGCCATGCCGGGAGGAGAATTGGGTTGGCAGCAGGGCTGGGATTATGCCCGGTCAGATGACAAGCCCGCCTCTCCTGGGTCCCCTTGGAAGATGCAGATCAGAGGCAGCAGCAGCTGACCGAAGCCTGCACCTCAGGCGCACTGGGAGAGGCTGCGCGTCCGAACTCCACATTCATCCAAAGCTTCATGCCACCCAGGGTCGCAGCTTGCCACCTGCCCCGCACCCAAACCCGGGAGCTGCAGGCGGCTCAAGGGACACTGCAGCGAGGGTTTACTGAGGGCTGGGCAGTGGCCTAAGCCCTTTGCCTACATTGCTTGTTTTCACAACAGCTCCAGGGGCGGGGAAGAGGTGTGTGTGTGTGTGTGTGTGTGTGTGTGTGTGTGTGTGTGTGTGTCCGACCCCCACCATTTTACAGGTGAAAACAGTGTCTGGACACGGCCTGAAGCTGAGGCTCAACCCTGACACAGTCTATTCTCTGGAGGGGTTCACGATAAGGTCTGAGTGTGAATCTGTCTCCCCCACGCAGAGACCTTGCACCTCCGGCCCCTAACTGCTCTAGGCCCCTCTTCCAGCCCGGCCCACCGCAGGTGCCCGGGGAGGGCGACGGCCGGGCTCCGTGAGGCCCAGAGGGCCTCAGTTTCCACATCTTTGAAGTGCGAACGGCGGGGCGGACCTCGCAGGCCCGGGGCCAGGTTCTTTCGGGCACCGGCAGGGAATGCTTCCCCCAACATCCACGCTGCTGCCTCCCTCGCCGCGCGCTGGGGCTCCAGCCCAGTCCCCGCCCAACCCGGGTGAGGCGCCGGCGCCCCATTGTTCCGGAGGGAGGGGAAGCTCCGGAGAGCAGGTTCCCCGCCCCGGGTCGCGCCCGCCGCCCAGTGGAGCAGATGACTTGGCCCGGCGTCTGCCGCGCGAGGCGCGTCCTTTGTCTACTTCGCGGTGCCCGGTGCCCGCGGCCCGCGCCCCGCTCTTGGGGCAGACAAAGCCGCGGCAGCCGCGAGCGGGGCCGGCCGGATCGGGGATCGCACCACCCTCCTCCCGCCTTACGCACCGCCCCCTCCCATCGGCGCCCTCTGATTGGTCCGTGGGGCTACAAAGAGGCCGGGAAGCGGGTGAATCACGTGGTCCGGCGTGGCCTGCGATTGGTCAGGAGCGGCTGCCAATCGGGGAGGGCGGGCTGTCCTCTCAGGGCCCGGTCGCTCCCTCGGTGCTGGGGGCCCGCCCGCGGGGCCGGCCGCCTGTCAGAGGGAGGTGGCGATGGTACGCCGGGTGGCGGCGGCGGCAGGGGCTGCGGCTTTCCAGTTTAGAGTGCAAAGAGGAGAAGATGACTGACCGGCCGACTGACTGACTGACTGAATGAATGAATGGCGGAGCCACGCGCGCCATGAGGAGCCTGCCGAGCCTGGGCGGCCTCGCCCTGTTGTGCTGCGCCGCTGCCACCGCCGCCGCCGCCGTCCTAGCCACCTCGGCGGGGAATGTCACCGGCGGCGGCGCGGCCGCGGAGCAGGTGGACGCGTCGCCGGTCCCAGGGCTATGGGGCGAGCCCAGTCACCCCTTCTCTAAGGCCCCGACCCCCACGGCCCAGGCCCCGAGGACCGGACCCCCGCGCACTACCGTCCGCGGACCCCTGGCTGCGACCTCTTCAGCCCAGTCTCCGGAGACCACGGCTCGGGCGACGGTCGGATCGGCTCCGATCACCTCCCAGACGCCGCTGCGCGTGTCGCCGACCACCCCTCCGCCGGTGAAACCCACTCCGACCCACCCTCGCTCCACACCCGCGCCCACCGCCCTCTCTGCCACCCCTGGCCCGGCGCCGACCACCCCCGTGGCGACCACCGTCCCGGCGCCCACCACGCTCCAGACCGAGGCCCCGGCTCTCCAAGGCGGCGGCAGCAGCGTCCCGCCCACCCCACCTGCCACCGCGGCCCCTTCCCCGCCCCCAGGTGAGTCCCAGCGGGTCCTCAGCAGCCGGACCCTCGCGGGCGGCTCGCGTCCTTCCCCGGCATGCGGGCTCGGGCTCGCCCCAGAGGCCCCCCAGATTTCGCCCAGTTCCAGCTCGCCGCCCGCACTCCCCTCCCCCCTCAACCTGGGAAGTCTTTTGTGTCCCCCCACCCCCACCCCGGGTCGAGCTCCCCCTGGACGGGGGCGACTGCGTGACGGGATGCACAGCATCTCCTCCCAAACGGCCAGGGATCCCGAAGGGGCGCAAACTTTTGCGGAAGTTTGCAAGCCAGCGCCGTCCCTCCTTTCGCCAATGAGTCCGAGGCTGGGGACGTTCCCTCCCCAAGCTCCAATTTCCACGTCGGGTTCTCCTTGTTTATGTCAATATCAGCTGCTCAAGTGACAGGTGGAGGTGTGGCGAGGGTTCTGTTTACAAACATTATCATAGGCCCCTTGAAGGCCCTTGTCGCTCTCCCCCCCCCACCCCAAATACCCTGTAATTCTTGTTATCCCTGCAAATATGTGGATTTGGTAGGCCATTTGGGACAGGTGTGTATCTAGGTTGAGCACATTTATAAACTAGGTTAAATCCCTTTCTCCTGCCATGTTCACCCCTCCTCAGCCACAAGGTCAGTAGTTTTGGATAAACAATTAAGGCTAGGATGCTCATTTCTCTCCTACATAAGCTAGAATGTTCACTCTTGCTGAGAAATGACCGTTTCTGTCTGCAGCCACATACAGAGTAAGGTTCGTCTTCCTGGTGGTTTTTCTGTCAGCAACGTTGGCAACTCTGATCCTTTGCCCCGTTAGGCCTAAAGAGGGCCTTCAGGGAAACACATGGCGTCTACCTTGTCAAAGCATTGGGCAAGAGTTTCCGACTGTGGGCTTGGAGTCGGAGATTTGTCCAAAGCATTTGTCTAGCTGTATTTATTGTTATGGGTCTCTGACCTAATTCCTAGGCTCAGAGATTACTGTTGAGTCAGGGCGGATTTTGGACTATGACTGAGTTTATAGCATGGTTTCTCACATGATTTTGAGCCCCCAAACAGTCTTGAATCTTGGATGAGACTGTGGCATTGCAGGTTACTCACCCATATAAACAAGCTGGCATCACTTCCAGCTTGAAGGGATATAGTTACTAGCTGGGCTTTACCTGTTTGTTAGCTGCATTGATGTTGCAGAGAGAGATTGGCTCCTTAACTGAGAGACAGAGGTTAGGAATATGGATTCTGGCAGCACTAACCCCCAGGCTGAATCCCAGTTCTGCCCCTGATGAGTTGTGTCATCTTGGTGAGGTTACTTTTGAGCTCTGATCTCAGTTTCTTCAGCTGTAAAATGAGATAATAATAGTACTCACATCTATCATTACTACGAGGATTAAATAAGTTAATGTAGTCTTAGCACTCAGGACAGTTCTTGGTGTGGAGTAAACACCGTGTATGTGTCACCAGCATGACTGGGATTTTTTTTGTGTGTGTGTTTGGCTAGAAACCATCTGAAAAGCATAGTAGGGAGTTAGGTTGACGTTGGTATTTTAGTAGAATATATAATAGAAGAAGTATCAGGTAGATTTTCTGGGGTTTCAAGCACTCAGTAGCACTAACAAAGTAGCAAGGTCACGTATTTTGAGTCGTTAGATAAGTACATGTGTTCCATTGGTGCTATTTTACTTTTAATGTCTTTGAATTGTTAGTTTTCAACCACAAGGGTAATCCTTAAAATGTTAACACCTTTATGGATTGCTATAAGAGCTGTAAGAGCCCCCAATGAAATGATTTAAAAATAATGATAATAACAATAATAAATAAACACCCAGAAATGTATAAAGGACAAAATAAAAGTCATTTCCCTAAAGGTTACTACTGTTAACAGTTTGTCTCATCTTTTCAGACGCTTTTCTGCATATCACACACACACAGCCTTGGTTTGTTTGTTTTTAAAAAATCAAAATGGAATAATTCTATATACTTTTGGAGGTTGCTGTATTCACTTATCTATGCATCCTAGGCTCCACCCTCAACCTCCATATCAGAGCCGAAAGTCTCCCTTAGTATTTTTGATGACTTTATTTTTCATTGTGAATGTATAATAATTTCATTCTCTATTAATGAGCACTTAGATTATTTCTGCAGTACACACACAGACACCAAAATAATTTTTAAAAAGCTATAGAAAATAATATGCATGCATCCTTTTTAAAAATCCCTCATATATATTTTCTAATACTCTGACTGGAGTATTTAATACTAGAGTATTAAATCAATTTCACCTGAATTAAAGCTGGCTGTTTAACATTCGCCGCCTGAACTATTGTTGCATGCTTATTAGTCACTTCCATGGCCTTACATGTGCTGCCTAAGATGGCCTTGGGTGACAGAAGTTTTACACGTTCACCTTCAGTAAACTCCCCTGTGTCTTAAATTTTCTCTGGTTAAACTTTTTTTGTTTGTGGATCTGCTCTAAATGCCCTGTGTCTAGTCCTTAGCAGCTGGGCTAGTTGTGAGCCTATTGATAGGCAGTTTTAGCTTTAAAGTAATATGATCAAGTGTGGATATTTTTATCTGAGCATGGTGGGTACCAGAGCGTCCCTGGTGGGATAGTGGGTTATGAATAGTGCTTCTAACCACACTCAGAGGAGTTTGAACCCTCTAGCTGCTTTGCAGCAGACAGATGAGCTTCCTGCTCCCATAAAGATATACTGCCTCAGAAACCCAAAAGGGACAGTTTTACCCTGTCCTATAAGATCACCATTAGTCAAAATTGACTGGAAGGCAGTGGGTTTGGACGTATGGGTACCAGAGATCATCTACTTTAGGCCAGAAGCACATCTCTTCGACACAGGGAGACATCTAATTGAATTTCAGAGAGGTGGTTTGACTTGCAAAGTTAGACTCTCTTCATTTAGGCAGATGGCTGTACAGGTTTAAAAAAATATCTCAATGTTCTCCTAAGGACCAAATGTCACTGTTACTATTTATTATTTGATGAGATGGTCTTTCCAGCGGCTTTGTGATTTGTTAAAACTTTCTTTTATGTAAGTCTACCTGAGAGCCTGCGCCTGACCCTCAATTAGGGATCACTTTGTTTATAAGGACACTGATCTGCAAAATGAAACTGGTAATTGCCCAGCAAGGAGGACCTTTCCTCCCATAGCCTGGCAAAGTATTTGGCTGTTGGTTGCCTGGATAGGGCATTTAAGAGGAGTGAAGGGAGAGGCTCTATAATAATAATAGTAGCAATAATCAGCATGAAGACATCAATGTGATGACAGGTATTTGCGTTTCTTAAATTGTGAACCTTTAGGGCTAGACAAGAACCCTGATGGTTCAGTAGCACTCTGCTGCTAATTAGAAGATCGGAGCTTCAAACCCACAAACAACTCTATGGCAGAAAAGGCCTGGCACTCTACTCTCTAGGAAACCTTCTGGGGCAGTTTTACTCCAGAATTAATTTCATGACATAGAACATCAACAGGGCTGGGAACGACTGTAGAAGCTCCCACTTCCCAAGTATTTCTGTCTTCTCAGAAATACTTCCATGAGCTTAGCTGAAATATTTTTCTCTGTAGTTAACACTGACTGGTTCTGGTTCTCCCTTTGGGGCAGTGCAGAGCAAGTCTATTCTCTCTGCGCCAAGACTGCCCTTCAGGGATTTGGGGAGAGTGCTCAAGTTCCCTGAGTCTGGACTACACACCATCAGCCCCTTCGGCTGTTCTTTATGTGACGTGCTTTCAAATTCTCTCACTATCTTAGTCTCCCTTCTTCTGGACTTTGTCAGTCTTTCTGCCTCTCCCAAAGTGTGGGAAGCAGAACAGAGCATAATACTCCAGGTGTGCTATAATGAGCACCCAGAGAGGGCGGTTACCTGCTTCTTCCTGGAAGCTATACTACTGTTGATATAGTTACGGTAGTTATTTTTGGCAACTTCATTAGGCTGTTGACTCATTGAGTCTATTAGGATGGCTATGGCTTTTATATGTATATATATATTTTTCACATATATGTATATCTTCCCCCCATGGGCATTTTGTGCTTTCCTTCATTCTGAACTTGTAAATTCTTGTTATAAACTGTAAAGTATAAGCAGTCATATTCACCAGTTTGTAAGGTTGGTCACTTTAGATTGAAGTCGTCCTTTTAGATCCCAAGTTATCACTCAGTGTACCGCACCCAGGTTATTCACATTCACCGACAGGGTGTTCCCACAGGCAGAAGGTAGAGTCTAAGGACAAGCTGGGGCAGGTGATTGTTACCTCACAGGGGAGAGTACATCTACGGATGGTAGAACCGTTTGGAAGGAAAGGGATAATAGTTTAGATTTGTTCTAAAGGGTCTCTTCCAGCTTTAAAGTCTTCTGATGATTTCTTATGTATGATTCAGAGAACATTTTGCCCCCAAAGAGATTTTGTCATTTATTTGTGATCTAAATTATGAGAATGGCTTTTGTTTATGAAAGCTCTAGAATTTAGTTTGCAAACTTCTGACTACTATGATATTTAAATAAAGTATTATAAGTAGGTTTTATTTAAAAGGATTGTTCTAGCACTATAGGACTCTCCTCACTATACTTGGAAATCTCTTTCTTGTCCTCAAGTCAGAGCCTATTTAAGGTTTGGGGTCCTGTAGGATTTCTCGGAATTGGAAGCAACTTGATGGCAGTTAGTTGGGTTTTGGGCTTGTAGGGTTAGGGCTCTTTGGTTGATTTTGGCTATTTAAGAAGCTGCTGTACATTTTAAGAATGCTGGGATGATGCATTATGCTTGACTGCTTAACAAACTTAAGTAGTGGAGTGTGAGTCCACCCTAGGGTGACTTGGAAGAATGGCCTGGTGATCTAGTTCTAAAAAGCCAACCATTGAAAACCCTATGGAGCACAGTTCTCCCTTGACACACACAGGCTGCCATGATTTGCAGTTAACTGGACAGCAGTAGAGGTTTTGTTTTGTTCATTTTTAGGAAATAGAAATGATTTAGCTTCTGAGGGAAATAGAGGTCTACAGTCATTTCTCTTTTAGGCTGGGTGTGTTTTACAGGCGTCCTCAGACTACGGCCCACGGGCCACATGCGGCCCACTGAGGACATTTATCCGGCTCGCCAGGTGCTTTTGCCCCATTTGTTTTTTTACTTCAAAATAAGATGTGCAGTGTGCATAGGAATTTGCTCATAGTTTTTTTTTAAAACTATAGTCCAGCCCTCAAACCGGTCTGAGGGACAGTGAACTGGCCCCCTGTTTAAAAAGTTTGAGGATCCTTGGTTTAGAGTCTAGTCAGTGTTTAGAAATATGATAAATATACCTTGGTATGGTATTGGGCAGCATCTTATAATCAAACAGTGCAGTGGTTAAGTGTCCAGCTCTTTTTTTTAAATTTGCGTGTCATCCTTGCGCAGGGGCCAGGCTAATCTTCTCTGTATGGTTCCAATTTTAGTATATGTGCTGCCGAAGTGAGCACAAGTGTCCAGCTCTTAATGGAAAGGTCAGCTGTTTGACTCCACCAGCCTCTCTGCAGGAGATGGATGTGACAATGTACGTTTGTAAAGACAACAGTCTTAGAAACTGTGTGGGGTGGTTCACCTTTGTCCTACAAGGTCGCTATGAGTTGGAATGGATGGGCAGACTTTGGATTAAGATAGCCTGGCATTTGTTTAGGTCAGGTTGATGCCAGATGTATTCAGGGCAGGGCCATCAAGTGAATTACAGGAAAAAAAGTTGGGCGGGGAGGTCTCAGAAGTTCTGTTTTGTTTTATTTTAAATCAGGTTTGAGGAGTGTAGACCATCAAAGAGTAACTCACAACACATATGGACAGTGCTTAATATGACCCAGGTTCTGTTCTCAGTGCCTTACACTCATGTTAGCTAGTTTAATGATGTTAGGTACTTGTTTGGTATTGTTTGCTTCATTTTATAGATAAGGAAATTGAGGCCCAGAGAAGTTTAACTTTGGTGGAGTCTTGGCTGGTCTGGCTTCAGATTTCTCCTTGTTGGCATTGAAACAAGCAGTTTATAGAAGAGTAGAAATCCATTTTGCTAAAACTGCTGGTCCTTGCACACTAATCTTAGAAACTGTCTTCTGATTTTTGTCATTTGCTCCCATCACCCCACTGTGTGCTCCTAATGAACTTGCTTGAGATTTGTTTTCAACTTTGGTTTTAAGTTTTAGTGTGTAGCTTTCCTCTAATTATGTGATAGAGAAATTCATTTGTAAACCTCATAAGGGTCAGAGCCAAGAACTTCCCAAATTCACTATACCTTATTCCTGGCTTAAACTTTCTTTAGAAACTTCTTAGCCTGATTAGTTACTGGAGCTCCATATTTAAACTCCGGACCATTAGTCTCAAATCTTCTGAATTATGTCCCCAGGAAGCCTTCTGGCTATTCAGAATTTACATATTGAAGTAATCTGACTAGGCCTTTTTATCTTGATTTTTTTTAAGACCCATAAAATTAAAGTGCACATTACTTTTCATCTGAGCATTTCTAAACACATATATATTAACTTCCAGACGTCCTGGCACCCTTATAAAAAAATGGAAGACAGTATCATGGTGCCATTTCTCTTGATGGGTAAATTATGGGTCAGGAGATGACTGCTCCCCGGCACTTAATAGATCAGAAGCAAGTAGGAATATAAGATGTTGTTTAACTGAAAGATGGTGTCAAATGATACTGTTAGTTATAAATAACTTTAATTCATGCCTTTTGCCTTGATCTTGGTTTTTGTTTGTTTTCTTTAGATATAAAGATCTATATTACGAACATTGAGAGTTTACTGCAAGCACCACTTTGTTGATCACTTAGTCCTTTTTCAAGGACACAGTTTGGTTTATCTGCTTTTCCCTAGAAAGAACTACCCTGAATATAATGGTAACTTTCAAGGGAGGTTTTTAAAAAATTGTGCTTAAAAAGATGAAGATTATACACCTGAAGTATGAATACATATGTGTTTGAATTCCAGTTAAGGTTTACATAATTATCCTTTTAGGTGTATCTGCCAAAGTACATGTGATAATATATATCAAAATAATCCCTCTGATAATGCCACTTTAGCACAGATATTATTGTTGAAGAAATATTTTCCTTTATTTATTTTTGCATTCGAAAACATTTTTCTTCCCTTCATATTGAATTTGATGGCGGTGTGGTTACGCACTGGACCACTAACCACATAGTTAGTGATTCAAACCCACTAGCCACTCTGCAGGAGACAGATGATGTTTTCCACACCATAAAGATTCATAGCCTTACAAACTCACTCTGCCCTAGAGGGTTGCTGTGAATCGGAATCAATTTGAAGGCAGTGATTTTTTTTTTTAATTTAAAAATTTAAAAAACATTTTATTAGGGGCTCATACAACTCTTATCACAATCCATACATATACACACATCAATTGTATAAAGCACATCTGTACATTCTTTGCCCTAATCATTTTCGAAGCATTTGCTCTCCACTTAAGCCCTTTGCATCAGGTCCTCTTTTTTCCCCCTTCCTCCCCGCTCCCCGTCCCTCATGAACCCTTTATAATTTATAAATTATTATTTTGTCATATCTTGCCCTATCTGGCATCTCCCTTCACCCCCTTTTCTGTTGTCCATCCCCAGGGAGGAGATCACATGTAGATCCTTGTAATCGGTTCTCCCTTTCCAACCCACTCACCCTCTATTCTCCCAGTGTCGCCCCTCACACCCCTGGTCCTGAAGGTATCATCCACCCTGGATTTCCTGTGCCTCCAGCTCCTATCTGCACCAGTGTACATCCTCTGCTCTATCCAGACTTGCAAAGTAGAATTTGGATCATGATAGTTGGGGAGGAAGAAGCATTTAGGAACTGGAGGAAAGCTGTATTCTTCATCGGTGCTACTGTGTCGCACCCTGACTGACTTATCTCCTCCCCTAGACCCCTCTGTGAGGGGATCTCCAGTGGCTGACAAATAGGCTTTGGGTCTCCACTCTGCACTTCCCCCTTCATTCACTATGGTAAGATTTTTTTTTTTTGATGCCTTATACCTGATCCCTTCGACACCTTGTGATCGCACAGGCTGGTGTGCTTCTTCCATGTGGGCTTTGTTGTTTCTGAGCTAGATGGTTAATTTTTTTAATTTTAAAAAATCATTTTATTGGGGGCTCATACAACTCATCACAATCCATACATACATCAGTTGTGTAAAGCACATTTGTACATTCATTACCCTCATCATTCTCAAAACATTTGCTCTCCACCTAAACCCCTGGCATCAGCTCCTCATTTTCCCCCCTCCCTCTCCGCTCCCCCTTCCCTCATGAACCCTTGATAATTTTTTTAAAACATTTTATTAGGGGCTCATACAACTCTTATCACAATCCACACATATACATACATCAATTGTATAAAGCACATCCGTACATTCTTTGCCCTTGATGATTTTTTTATAAATTATTTTGTCATATCTTATACTGTCCGACATCTCCCTTTACCCACTTTTCTGTTGTCCGTTCCCCAGGGAGGAGGTTATATGTAGATCCCTGTAATTGGTTCCCCCTTTCCACCCCTCCCTCGAAGGCAATAAATTTTATGTGTGTTTGTGTTTTTAATGTGCCTCTCATTCATTCTTTCTTGTCTCTTAGCCCCATCCGTTCTTTCTGTGGTATTTGAGGAGCCAGATTATCCTCTCTGTTTAACAGTTTACCATTTTGTCTTCCTTCAGTGCCTCCTCAGAGCCTAATTATTCCAAGAATCTTTCCAGACGAACAAAAGGCTCTTGAAGATGTCCTGGTAACAAGCTGCACAGAGTTGAACACTTAGCACTCAGAACAAAACCTGCCTTTCTCTGTGACTCTAACTTTTTTCCTAATGATTTAAGCTTATCTAATTTAAATGATTTAAGCCCCTTGATAAGAAAGCATCATTATTTATATAATAAAGAAGACACGATTTTAATCCTCATTTTGAAAATAAGAGAAGTTTCTTTTTAGTTAAAAATCATATTTAGTGTCCAGTTTTTTCCTACTTTTTCCTCAGAGGAACAAGAAAAAAAAAACAACAAAACTATCATAACAGAAGTTATCTGTGTCTAAAAAGTTGAAATACTTTGAATAAGAAGCAAATTTTTTTCCTATTTATGGATAATGTGAGCCATTATTGTTGCTAGGTCCATTTTGGACATATGCTGAGAAGCAAATGTTAAATATTTTTGTTGACAAAATTTCCCCTGTATAAATCTAATTAAAGTTAAAGTTAATAGTAAGAGGGCTTGTAATAATTAATAACTGTACAGGGCTTTCTGGTTTACATGGTGCTCTTAGACTCCATGACTGTGACACCCATGACTTACTGACTTCTGGGTATTGAGTGAGTGAATGAAGGCACAGCTTCACTTCCCTCTGGATACTTTTATGTTGATATTTTGTATTTTAAACGGTTTTCCTGTATCTTGCTAAATTTGTCTTTGACTAGTTTAGCTGTACATACTTAAAGGATAGGAAAGTGTCCCATATGAGGCACAGCATCGATTACATATTGTTTCCTCGGCTTTCTTTCACTATCTGTGCAGGGCAGAATGAGGGAAGCCTCACAACTTGATTAGGAAGGCTCATGCTCAAGCTGCATTTCTTCAGTTTGAAATATCATTTACTTCTTTCCTAGTGTAGAAATGTTTGCAATTATTTGAACATACTATGATTTTGATTATATTGCTTCCAATCAGCACAGTAGTAGCAGAAGACCTAGTACTGTTTCACCATCATTTCCCATCTAATAATTTGATTTTTTAACAGAGAAGGTAAATAATGTTAATTGAGCATATATTATTATATTTCTGGTTACCTATCAGGTATATATATATATATATATATATATATATATATATATATATATACTTTGTATCATTTACTTCTCAAACAATGCTGTAACTAAATATTAGCTTGCCTTATACATTGCAAATACTGAGATTCAGAGAGACCAAGTAGTTTACCCTAGGTCACAAAGTTTATAAACTCCACAAGGGCAAGAACTTTTGTCTGTTTGGTTCACAATTGTATCTCTAGTGTCTGGCTGAAAATATATTCTTAATAAATATTTAATGATTGAAGGAATAAAGAGAAAGGAATGGTTTGTAGCTACAATAGACACACAATGTATTTTAAAAAACTCTTTATTGAGAATTAGGTGAAGGGTTACATAGCAGATCATAGTTTTACATTCAGTAATTCATAAACATTCTGATTCAACTCATCCATTGCAAACCCCCCCTTCACACCCCGCCCCATGTTTCCTATTAACATTCCTCCTTTTCTAACCCTCTGAACTTTGTCCTTTGGTAAATGCTGCCCTTTTGATCTTCAGTGGTTGATTATTCTAATGCAGAGGTGAGTTCAGTTCCAGATCCAAAGGGATAAGGGTCATTATCTTGGGGGTTCCACCAGTAAGCTTGGTCTCTTTTATGATTTTGAGTTCTTTCTGTATTTGTCTTCCACTCTATCTAGGACCTTCTAATGTAATTCCTTTCAGAGCAGTTGACAGTGATAGCCAGACACCATCTAGTTCTGGTTTCAGGGTTGTGGAGACTGATGTGTAGGTGATCCACATGGGCTTATTGCTGCCATGTGCCTTTTTCCTTTTGGATGGGAATGGAAGGTAGAGCGTGGGCGTGGAGACTGGTAGTTGCAATTTAGATGAGCTTTTAAGACTGTGTTTACTACTTACCAAATTAGGATGTAGACAGTTGTCTTTTGACAATTGACATTGATGCCCTTGAAACTATGGTCCTTATCCCCTAGACCAGGCGTCCTTAAATTTTTTAAACAGGGGGCCAGTTCACTGTCCCTCAGACCCATTGGAAAGCTGGACTATAGTTTTAAAAAAACTGTGAACAAATTCCTATGCACACCTCACAGATCTTATTTTGAAGTAAAAAAATAAACGGGGCAAAAACACCCGGCGGGCCGGATAAATGTCCTTGGTGGGCCGCATGTGGCCCGTGGGCCATAGTTTGAGGATGCCTGCCCTAGGGCCAGCAACTCATTCTTTCAAGATGTTTGGTTATGTTTAAGAAGTTTTTCAAACTTTGTCCCCTGTATGTATACTCAACCTCATTCAAGGATAAGTTTTTTTTTTTTTGAGGAAAGTAATGTAATCTTAGGCATGGCCATTTCTCCTAGAAAATGAACTGTGCTCTTTTTCCTCCCCCTTGTTCATAAGATCAGTGTGAGGAAGAATGAACATTTTCTTGGTGAAGTGAACTTTTGAGATTTAGTGTATGACATGAATTATTCACTTCTTGTTAATTAAAGGAGGAGCCACAATAGGCAAATGGACATCTGTGATGACATTTGTAAAAAGTGGTCAAGTTGGCAAAGCTGAGCATTAGTCTGTAAGTCATAGAATACTAGTTTTTTTCCTGAGTTCTTTTACTAGTTCTGTGATTTTGGGCAAATAATTTCATCTGTAAACAGAGAATTAAACAAGATTTGTGGTTTTCAAACTGTATCATTGAGGATTTATAGTTCTCAGCTGTTTTGGAGAGCCATTGTAAAGACTGGGCATGCCAAATGGGCCTACTCCTGGACCATTCCTTCTCCCCAACCCTCACCTCTTGACCCATAGCATCACTCACCCTTGAATCAGCTCTACCCTCACCTGTTTCTATACTGGATTTGTTTTCTTAGAAAGATTTTTTTAAATAGGAATTCTTCTACTGTAAATTTCAATGATAAAATTTGGTTATTTCTGAGCTATTACACACCCATTAAAATGGTTTATATTGTGTGAAGTAGGAATATACAGAGCAGGAGAGAAATGGGCTAAAGCTAAGGGGTTATGTGTGCTTTTAATTACTTTCTGGGATTTCCTGAATTTTCCAAGTTTTTTTCACTAAACAAATATATTCGATTTAAATTTTATAGTCATATAAATAATAAAATGAAAATAATTAATAAAACATACGATAAGCTTAGTAAACATAAATCAAATCAAGTGACATTTCTCAGGGTCACTATTTTCTGTCATCAGTGTATTTCTCTGCATCAGATTTGCTTTCTCTCAGTCAGTGGTGGTTGTAAAGAAAGGAGATGGTAAAGACAACACCCAAGAAAGTATACTAAATAGAGGGGGAATAGCATCCAAAATAGCATTTGGAACCTTTAGGAAAAGTTTAAGTGAGATCTTTAGCTGAAGCTAAACAGAGAATCTCAAAACTCTCACTGCCATCGAGTTGATGCCAACTTCTAGTGGTGACCCTGTAAGACAGGGTAAAACTGCCTCTGTGAGTTTCTGAGAGTGTAACTAACTCTTGGTGGCAGGAGAAAGCCCTTTGGGATCACAGCCCAACAAGTAACCACTATACCAACAGAGAATAGGCCTAGGGGAATGTAAAGCATGCCCTTTAAAATTGGTTAAAGTGTTGTTGCCGTTGGTGTCATTGTGTTTGTTCAGACTCATAGCGGCCCTATCGCTAAATCCTGCACAGTCCCCATAATTGTTCTTATGTTTGAGCCCATTGTTGCAGCCACTGTGTGAACCCATTTTGTTTAGGACCTCCTCTTTTTTTTTCCTTTTTACATTTTATTAGGGGCTCATACAACTCTTATCACAATCCATACATATACATACATCAATTGTATAAAGCACATCCGTACATTCTTTGCCCTAATCATTTTCAAAGCATTTGCTCTCCACTAAAGCCCTTTGCATCAGGTCCTCTTTTTTTCCCCCTCCCTCCCCACTCCCCCCTCCCTCACGAGCCCTTGATAATTTATAGATTGTTATTTTGTCATACCTTGCCCTATCGGGAGTCTCCATTCACCCCCTTCTCTGCTGTCAGTCTCTCAGGGAGGAGGTCACATGTAGATCCTTATAATCGATTCCTCCTTTCCAACCCACTCACCCTCTACTCTCTTAGCATTGCCCCTCACACCCTTGGTCTTGAAGGTATCATCTACCCTGGATTCCCTGTGCTTCCAGCCCCCATATGCACCAGTGTACAACCTCTGCCCTATCCAGTCCTGCAAGGTAGAATTCGGATCATGGTAGTTGGGGGAGGAAGCATCCAGGATCTGGGAGAAAGCTGTGTTCTTCATCGGTACTACATCTCACCCTGACTGACCCATCTCCTCTCCTAAACCCCTCTGTGAGGGGATCTCCAGTGGCCGACAAATGGGTTTTGGGTCTCCACTCTGCACTTCCCCCTTCATTCACTATGGTGTGTGTGTGTGTGTGTGTGTGTATGTGTATATATATATATATGTGTGTATATATATGTGTGTGTGTGTGTACGATCACAAGGTGTCAAAGGGACCAGGTATATATATATACCTGGTCCCTTTGACACCTTGTGATCGTACAGGCTGGTGTGCTTCTTCCATGTGGGCTTTGTTGCTTCTGAGCTAGATGGCCGCTTGTTCACCTTCAAGCCTTTAAGACTCCAGACACTATCTCTTTTGATAGCCAGGCACCATCAGCTTTCTTCGCCACATTTGCTTATGCACCCCGTTTGTCTTCAGCGATCGTATCATGGAGGTGTGCAGCCAATGATATGGTTTTTTGTTCTTTGATGCCTGATAACTGATCCCTTCGGGATCACGTGATCACACAGGCTGGTGTGTTCTTCCATGTGGGCTTTGTTGCTTCTGAGCTAGATGGCCACTTGTTTATCTTCAAGCCTTTAAGACCCCAGACACTATCTCTTTTGATAGCTGGGCACCATTAGCTTTCTTCACCACATTTACTTGTTCGCCCACTTTGGCTTCAGCACTTGTGTCGGGAGGGTGAGCATAGGGCCTCCTCTTTTTCACTACTCCTCCACTTTACGAAGTATGATGGCCTTCTCCAGGGACTGTTTTCTGATGACAGCATGTCCAAAGTACGTGAGGTGAAGAAGTCTCTCCACCCGTGCCTTTAAGGAACATTCTGAGTGTACTTCTTCCAAGACACATTTGTTTGCCAGTCTTTTGAATAACCTTTATGAATAACCTGCATTCAAAAACTTTGGCAGTCCCTGGTATTTTCAATATTCAACCACCATAGTTCAAATGCGTCCAGTCTTCCAGACTCATTGTCCAACTTTCGCACACATATGAGGAGATTGAAAATTAGGGTCAGGTGTACCTTAGTCTTCAAAATGACATCCTTGCTTTTTAACACTTTTAAGTTTTGTGCAGCAGATTTACCTAATATAATGCATCTTTTGTTCTCTTGACTGCTGCTTCCATGAGCCTTGGTTATAGTTGAAGTAGCATATTGAAATACATCTTGTATAAATTGTGCAAACTTTAAATTTATGTCATTGTTCACTGCCTTTCCGAATAGAAGGTATTTGATTATTTATTCCTTAAAAGATGTAGCAAATTTGGTTTTAATTTGCACATATGTTTTCCAGTTTGATCAGATGGGATTGCTTTTATACTGATAATATAACTATTCTATATGATACACCTGCCCCTTAGAGACAACTAAGCTTTCAGGAAAAGGGAAATTTGTTCATTTGGAAGAAGGACTGTATTCTGCTTAGTGGTGGAGGAATGGCAAGGAGAAGAACAGTTTGTATCCTGACTAGGGAAAGTTAAAAAGCCTGCCTTAAAAAACTTTGGTGTCCTCCATTGTTATTTTTTCCATACGAGCCAAATTTTAGATCCTTTGGATAATTGATTTTGGAAATGTTTGTGTCATTCCTAGAAACTGGCATGCTACCAGGGATTGTATTAGATTGTATTAGATCTTGCTATGAATTTTGCAAGATCTAGTCCTTTTGCTTAATATATGTGATCAAAGGGAAGCAATTAGAAGTAGGATTGCTAATGTAAAAAACATATTTTTTAGTCTTTTCATTCTGGACGTGATCTTTAAAAGTGAGAGCCTTAAAAAATATTCTAGGGAACATTTAGAAAGAAGCTGGATGAACTGAGCAGCCTTTAAAATGATTTTTCCAGTGAGTTATTATTAATAGTAGGGGAAAGGTAAAAGTGTCCTGGTGGCACAATAGTCCATATGCTTGGGTGCTAATCAGAAGGTCAGCATTTTGAATCCACCAGTGACTCCAGGGGAGAAAAGATCTAGTGATCTGCTGAGGAAACCCCATGGGCTCTTCTGTCATGTGGGGTTGCTAGGAGTGAGAATCGATTAGACAGTGCACAATAGCAGCAACATCAGGGAAAGTGTTGCTGGAGATAATGGAAGAAGAAGGGCTATTTGGCACTCCAACACATCTGTCTGTATTGTGTATTGAAGTTTGATTAAAGGAAGGCATTGGACTTTTTGCGCTACAGACTTATCATTTGACTTTACCTTCATTATAATCCCACACTGTGTTTTTTATATAAGTTCTATAAGAACTGTGTTAACAATGTAATCCCACCGGCCATTGATGGTGTACCCAAAATACAAAACAATCTAGCAGGTAGCGTATTATTATACTGAATTATTGGTCTATTGCTTGCAAACCTATCCTGTTCAACTGGTTTTAGTTTTTAAATTAGACTGTTGCTTCAACTTGCCCACAACAACAGGGCTTAATGGTCCAACTAATCAGTGGAATGGCAGTCAGAAGAACTAAATTCCAGTCTTTCTATTGGCTTTGTGGGTCCTGAGCACAGATTGTAATTTTTTAATGACTCTGTGGCTTAGTTTCCCTAGCTGTTTAATTAAGTCTATTTCTTACTCCCAGTTTTGCCAGGTTTTTGATAACTAACACATGTAAGTTACAGTATATACTCGTGTATAAGCCGAGTTTTTTCAGGACATTTTTAATGCAATTTTTGTGGTAAAATTATGTGCCTCGACTGATATTCAGGTTGGCTTATACTCAAGTATATATGGTACTTGAAACTTTTCTCAAATACAAAGGCTTGTAGAATTCAAGCTGTTTTCTGGTATCCTTTCCTGATTATATGCTTTATGTTAGCTTGTAATGCGAACAAGATAGCTGTGATTAAACACAAGTAATAACTACCTATATTTGTATGTGGCTTCTTTATGCAAAAAATATAAAGCTATTTTTTGTAACTATGCAAACTACATAAAGTTTTGTAGTCAGCATGTTTTATAATTTATACTTTTTTGGTAGCATTTTAAAAAAACTTTGGTAGGAGACCAGATGCTGCCTTGAAAATTGACAGCCAGGGCCTCCGGGGAGCGAGCTGGATGGGCTGGGAGGAGGCGGAGGCACAACAGTGCCTGTGGACAGGGGCTGAGCCATATCTGGGTGGGCGTGGCCTAATAGAGAACGATGAGACCGGATGCTGCTCCCATAAAGATTGACAGCAACGTGCGTGGGGTGGGTGGTGGGTGGGGCGAGGGCAGATCTGTTCTGCCCTAGCGCATCACTAGGGGGTCAGAATCCACTGGGACGGCAGGCAATGGGTTCGTTTTTTTTTTTTTTTTTGGTGCAATGCTTAATTAAACCGGCTTATAGAAAGCCCTACAGGAGTGGAGAGGGGAGTGGGGTAAGGGCACTCTACTCTGTCACATGGGGATGGCTGTGAGTGGTTGGAACCCACTTCACGTCACCCAACCACAACTACCCTCATCAAAAGGCAGAGGGAGTGCGGAAGAAAGGCCTGGTGATAGACTTCCACAAAGCTGGAAACCCATCTGCCTCACAAGGGATCACCATGAATTAGTTGGACTGGATGGACTCCACAAAAAACAAAACAAAACAAAAAAAACTTTGGTATCCTCCATTGTTATTCTTCTTCCCATTCTAGCCAGTTGCCATTATCTCAGTGCAATAGTTTTATCTCAGTGCATTTGGTCTCCATAAAGTCTGGAGTTCTTGAGAACTTTAAATTCTGGTCTGCATCTTTTCCCTTTTGAACAGAATTATTCCATAGAATCTCTTAGAAAAATATTGAGTACTGGTAGACACCATCTAGTTTTTGTGATCTCATGGCAAAAGAAGCAATTGTTCATAGAGGCAGTTAGCTAAATATTCCGCAGTCTCCTACTGTTCTTGGCTTTTCTTCTACCTACGTTGTTCCAGGTGAATAAAGACCAATTGCTGTGTCTTCAATGGCCATTTGCAATGAACTAAGAGGTATAATAGTATCAGTAAACATATTATTAGGTCAGATGACTGGATCCAAAGGTTTTTAATGGTTGAATTTTTTTCCCCCCAGAAGTAGATTCCCGGGCGTTTCTTCCAAGGTACCTCTGGGTAGACTTGAACCTCGTTAGCCTCTTAGGCCAATAACAGTTTGTGCTACCCAGGGAATCTTTTGAGAAAATAAAATAATCTTTATCTCATATTAAATTCATAACATAATAAATTGTGATTTTATAAATTATTACTATATTAGTTTTGGTTGATCTATGTAGAATAGTTTATGCACTTTTTTCCTAAAATTGGAAAAATTTCATTTTAGAAAACATGAGATAAGAAGACAAAAATTAACTAAGATAAAACTAAAATTAATACCTCATTGGTAACTACAGATATTTTTACATAAGTATTTGTTTTATTCCCTTCCCTATATAGGAATAATTATGGAAGTATGTCTTACATTGGAATTTACTTTGGAAATACTTCACACATTTGAACATTTTTAGGGGCATTTAAAAATGAAATTAAAAATTATACTCTTGATGTTGTTACTATAATTTAAATGATAAAACTTTGAGTACAATTAATTATACTAGGTACCTCCTAATATTTTGAGAAAAACTAACCAAAACACAAAGTTTTTAATTACTGAGTTTGCTATTTTATTACTGTATATAATGCTGTTTCTTACACTACTGAGATCACTTATTGGCTATGAAAACAGAGATGTGCATTGAAATTAGCACTCTCCTGAAGTAAAAAAAAAATGGGGGGGGGGAGGACTGTGTACTACATTAAAATCATTGTCATATCCCCCAAAAGAGTGTCAATCCATTTTGGAGAGAGATCTAAGACTTCATGTGATGTTTTAATTGAGATTTGATATTCACTGGCAGAACTAATCCAGTGACTGTTTTTCTTATGTCTGCTCTTAGTACAAGCATGATTTTTCTTGGGTTCAAGTGGACCCGGAGGGCTCAAGGCAGATATTTGACAGATTCAATCATGTGGTGAGAGAAGTAAAGCAGCCACTTGCCCAGCTTATGCAGTGCCAAAAGATGCCTCGTTGCTCTGCTGTGCTAAAGAATATGCCTAAAGTGATTCTGGCCTTCAAGAAATGATTGCCTATCTTATATAATGATCACTAGCCTATGAGTGTTTTGAAGAAAAAGGTATGGTTTTTCAATCAAAAAGACCGAATGAACTGCTTCTATAAAGATTACAGGCAAGAAATTCCTATGAAGCAGTTCTACTCTATGTAGTACTGTAGCTAAGAACAATAACAACAAAAAAGGAACCATAATGTTGTTAGGAAAGGATTTAATTAATGTATATAAAGCCCACATTTAATTTATTAGCAGGGCTTAATCAGATATAGATTAATAATCGGCACATTGCAAACACTTAAAATTAGCTGCTATTATTAATATTGTTTTTATTACATTTCACCATGATTGCAAACCAACAGGGGAAACCTTTCCCGTTTGTTCTTTATTAATAGATTCATTAGCTTCCTGCAAATATTTGGCAACACATTGGTGATCAGGAAGACTTGTCCCTTTCCACAGATGAACCTTTTCTAACTGTGGTCTTCAGGTACAGAGAAGGACTTACGTGTTTGGATAATCCTTCCAGAGTAGTTAATCAAGATAGGATTATCCTGCGCCATGTTTCCAGGTCCAACAGTAATGGTGCTACTCAAAACTGGACTAAATGGAAGCTGTTAAAAAATTAGTGAAAGATAGCTAATCCCTGCAACAGCTACTCTCCACTTTTGGCAGGAGTGTACTGTTCTAGAACTTACTTACCAATCATTTAGTCAACAGAAAATGAGACCAAGTCTATAGAAATACGTAACTACTCAGTTCTACACATGTGTTGTTGGCAATTGTTGAGGAGGTCCCTGACTCATGTTGATCCCATTCATAGTAAACCAAAATTCTGCCTGATCCTGCACCATTCTCATGTTTGGTTGAGATGTGGCCATTGTGATCCAAAAGGTTTTTATTAGTTGATTTTCAGAAGTAGATAGCCAGACCTTTCTTCCTAGTTTGTCTTAGGGGTAGAAACTCTACTAAAAGCTGTTCAGCACCGTAGCAACATGCAAGCCTGCCCTGACAGACAAGTAATGGTCACTCATAAAGTGAATTGACTGGGAGTTGAACCTGTGTTTTCTGCATGGAAGGTGAGAATCCTAGCACTGAACCACCACTGCTCCCACATTATATCTGTAGAACATGGATATTTTTGAAAGCATATTAAATATAAGTTGTCAGACATAATCCAAGTGACATGGTCTCTCTGAGTTTCAATATTAATCCCTGTAACATGAGGATAATAGTATAGATTCTTGAGTAGAAGATCTAGAATTCCAATTGAAAACTGTCCAACTCAAGTCTTGTATTCTCTCTACCTCCCCGACTTGCCTAAACTGTGCTGCATTGCCCAATCCACTGGGAATAGCAGCACATGAACTGTTTGGGGTTCTATTTTTGCCCCTTTCCCCAGGGTGTTCCTACTGTGCCCTATCAGCACTACTTCTGAATTTTACATAGTTATCCAGGTTTGCTTTCAGGAGCTCCTGTGGAAATACAAATGAGATCAGTGAGTGTTTCTCAAAGGCAGATATGGGTGTGGGCTGGGGTGAGGAGAGGAGGTTATGTTGGCAATTAGAAGAAGGTAAATAAGCAGAAAGCTAGGCTAAAGGTAAAGCAGAACTGAACCGGAGCCATTAGATTATCTGGTGCTAACAGAGACAATGTAATGCTCATTTGACAAGTAATATCACATACTGTGAAATGGTTGTATTATTTGTACCTAACCTGACAATAAAACCTTTCCCCTTTAACTTAATATAGACTTATTGATCATGACGCCAATATATCAAAACATGTTGTAAAAAATAGCAGGTGTCACGGGGAGGAGACGAGCCAGTCAGGGTGCAGTGTAGCAACAATGAAACATAGTTTTCCTCTAGTTCTTTAATACCCACTCCCTGCTACAGCCTCCCCACCCGTACTCCCCCCACTATCATGATCCCAGTTCTGCCTTACAAATCCGGCTAGACCAGAGGATGGACACTGGTACCGATAGGAGCGGGGAAACACAGGGAATCCAGGACAGATGAACCCCTCAGGACCAGTGGTGAGTGTGGTGATACCTGGGGGACGAGCAACAGAAAAGTGGGTAAAGGGAGACATCAGACAGTATAAGATATGACAGAATAATAATTTATAAATTATCAAGGGTTCATGAAGGAAGGGGTAGTGGGGAGGGGGGAAATGAAGGCTGATACCAAGGGCTCAAGTTGAAAGAAAATGTTTTTAGAATGATGATGGCAACAAATGTACAATGGTACCTGACACAATGGATGTCTGTATGGATTGTGATAAGAGTTATATGAGCCCCCAATAAAATGATTTAAAAATAGCAGATGATATCTGATTATGTATAAATCACTGACTATGTATAAATCTCAGACTTGCAAATGTGATTCTTACTTCTGCCAGTAACCTCAAGACGAATTTCCTCTCCCTTTTTATAAACTTCCCTCCTCACTCAATGGTCTTTCGGAACACACAAAGAAGCAGTTATTATTTCAAGTATAGACCCAGCTCCATCTGATCCAGTTGCAAAGCATATTGACATACATTATGCAAATGTTGAAGGATTTGTATTTACTAGAAAGGGATTCAGCATGTATGATACCAGGACCCAATAATAACAATGTATATTATATCCTGAAATTGCACAAATACAGTGGTCAGGTTAAACTATACAACAATAGCTATGGAGACTATTTATAAAATGTAAAACCTAACTATATCATCTTCCTTATTAACAATTTAATATATTTACATTTAGACACAATTCCCCTACTAATCACTATTCTCATTCCCAGCCCATAAAGGTCAGGTTACTTAGTGTGACAAAACTCCATTAAACTCTTTAATCATATTTCCTATCACCCCTTTCCTCATGCTTTTAGTTCCAATAGACCCAAATTGCTTGTTTGTCTCCTCAAATTCAGTTATTATCATCATCATTATTTTTTACCAAAGCAAACATCTAAGAATATCTGACTCTGTGTCAAAGACCAAGAGTTTTACATGAATTACAAACTGATTTAATCATCAAAAGAACCCAATAAGAAACACGTATTATTATCCTCACTTTTCTAAGCAGGAATTGGCACTGTAAGAGTTTAAATAAACCGACCCAGACAGAACTAGTTAATGTAGCTCGTTAATGTAGAACCTTAGTTTGAATTCGTACCTCACTAAGCCAAGATCTTCTTTTCCTAAGCACTGTGTTAGTGAGAACAGTGCCTCCTAGTCCTTTGTTTATGCTGTTCCCTCTGCTAGAATGGCCTTCTGTTCAGTTTCAACAGGAGTCTTCATACGCAACAGAAAACAACTCTTGTTGACGTATGTTGAAATGGAATTTATTAAAAGAATATTGAGGACTCCACAGGAACTCCAGGGAGAACCAAATTCAAGCTATGAAATTAGAGATAATGTCCAATCATTCTATGGAGAGACCCACTGAGTATGCCACTGCCAGCACCACTGAGCATTGAATGCTACAGTGTGCATCGATACTGCTAATGTTGGATACTGGAGGCAGTAAGTACTAATGTCACTTGTCACACTGCAACCTTGACCTGCTTTGCTATCAGAGAGAGTATCTCACACTATTTCTTTGAATCACTGCTTTCTAATTCTTTTGTAAAAAATCTAATTAATTAATTAGTGCTTTCTAATTCTATGGCAGGAAAGGATGCATCTGACTATTAAAATGTGATCATTTGTCTATAGGCAAGGGGCTGGAAAAATAAGAACCTAGCACAGGAACACCAGTGGTATAGTGCTTACCCATTTGACTACAATCCACAAAGTAAGCAGTTCAAAACCAGCAGCAGTTCTTCCGGAGAAAGATGGGGTTTTCTACTCCTGTAAAGAGTTACAGTCTCAGAAACTCATGGAGCAGTTCTACCCTGTCATATAGGGTCACTATGGCTAAGCACTGACTCGATGGCAGTGTGATATTTTTTGAGCACTACCACTATCTGATAGGATATCAAGGCTTTAAGGATGGAGAGTTCCTCTCAATAAAATGGTATCCTGGAAAAGTGCAAAATTATACTATGATCTTAGGAAGCCAAAAAGAATAAAATATGTCTGCCATCCCCCCTTTCCTGGCATTTGACAAGTTTGTGTGTGTGTGTGTGTGTGTGTGTGTGTTAGGAGTCATCTCAAATAATTCATACAGCCTTCTCCTACTTATGCCTTATACATGCTACTATTTCTGTAAATATTATATGCTTAGATTCCTTGCTTTTGACGAATTCTTGATTAGGCATTACTCTAAACAGACATGTGTACATTGTCTTCAAGAAGCTTACAGGATACATCTTCATCTTTGTCTTTACCTACTTAGGATATTGCCCAGTCCAAAGCAAATAATCAACATATAGCTGAATTGAAATGTAAATTTAAAACCACTGTATAACCTAGCTGAATTCAGAGCAAATAGTTAGTGCTCATCATTGCAGCTGTAGAGGGCAAAGTAGAAGTGCCTAGGGTTTCCAGGACTGTCAGTCTTTATTGAGGCTACCAGGCCACCACTTTCTCCCGACGAGCAGTTAGTGGATTCAAACTACCAACCTTTTGGTTAACAGCTAGGTGACCACTTAACTACTGTGCCACTATGAGTCAGAATCGACTCACTGGCAGAGTTTAATTTTTTGGTAGGTGCTACGTAAATATTTATTGAATAAATGTGTACTCCTAAATAAATTACATTTGAGAACGATACCTTCAGAAAGAATGTAAATGGCAAATCCAAAACTTATGTCATAATTTCCATCTAGACTACAAACAACAGGAGACTAGAATCTTCCTTATTCTGGTTACCCCTTTCTCTTATCCAAAAACACAACAAGAAGTGGGCATTTTGAAATTCATTTCCAGACCTACCACCCTACACACATTAAGCCTGCTTGGAGTTTCATACCTGACATGAAAACTTTTGTCTTTTTTTGTATAACCAGCTGTATCTTGAGATTGCATCTGTTCTGGGGAGACAGGGTTGTTGGGCAGACTGTTTTGCACCCTACGTTTCAAAGTTTAATAACTTAGGGCAGAAGCATCTCACTTTGAAGAAATGGAGAAATTATTAACTGATTGGCCAGGGCCAGGGACTAGCAGAACTTCACTGTGATTTTGCACTGTGACTTTTAGAGGGTAGTTTCTAGAGGGAACAAAAGCACATTGAAGTCAAACCAAAAGTAGTTTTTGCTTAAGCTAACTTAAGAAATACTGTTTTTAATGATAGCTATTATCTCTGATCTAGACAATCAAGACTTGAATCTTTTTCTCCAACACTTGCTATCTCTATGACCCTGGGCAAATCACACAAGCTGTCCTGTGCCTCAATTTCCACATCTGCAAAATTTTCATAGTAATAGGGTTGTTATAGAGATTAAATAACTTAAGCACACCCATCTGATCTGCATGATCATGAGGTGCCAAAGGGATCAGTTATCAGGCATCAAAGAACAAAAAAAATCACATTATTGTGTGCTCACCTCCCTGATATGATCGCTGAAGACAAATTGGTGCATAAGTAAATGTGGTGAAGAAAGCTGATGGTGCCCGGCTGTATTGGACAGGGTTCTCTAGAGAGACAAACCAGATTGCTAGTAATTATATATAAATATATTTATAAAGATAGATATATAATACAAGAAATGAATATAAATGTTAAATTATATACAGATAGATGATACAAGAAATTAACAGTTAAATTATAAAGCAGTGAGACACTAGCAGTCCTTTAAGGCTTGAGAGCTGCCAGTTGCCAGTCCCCTTCTGTAGAGAGAGCTGGGCTATATATACCCAGGCAGCAAACAGCAAGGCAGGTCTCCAACTGTCATCAACTGTCGGTCCCCAGCTCGAGTTGAACATCCCAATCGTGTGGGTTTAAAGGGACTTCAACTTACAGCGACACAGTCCACAGGCTAGGCATCCCACAGGTAGTGTACCCCTTTAAATTGAGGCACAGAACAAGCAAGGTGAGGCTCACTGAGCCATTTATCCCTCTGCCCTTCAGTTAATCCTACTTGTGTTTATTGGCCAGGCTGGCACAATAAACTATCTCACCGGCTATCAAAAGATATAGCGTCTGGGGTCTTAAAGGCTTGAAGGTAAACAAGCAGCCATCTAACTCAGAAGCAACAAAGCCCACATGGAAGAAGCACACCAGCCTGTGCAATCATGAGGTGTCAAAGGGATCAGGTAGCATTGTGAATGAGGAGGGGAGTGCGGAGTGGAGACCCAAAGCCCATTTATAGGCCACTGGATATCTCCTTACATAGGGTCTCAGGGAGGAGAAGAGCCAGTCAGGGTGCGATGTAGCAACGATGAAACATACAGCTTTCCTCTAGATCCTAAATGCTTCCTCCTTTCCCACTATCATGATCCCCTTTCTACCTTACAAATCTGGCTAGACCAGAGGTGGTACAGATAGGAACTGGAAACACAGGAAATCCAAGGCGGATGATCCCTTTAGGACCAGTGGTGATACAGGGAGGGTGGAGGGAGGAACGGGTGGAAAGGAGGAACCGATTACAAGGATCTACATATGAACTCCTCCCTGGGGACTGACAGCAGAAAAGTGGATGAAGGGAGACATCAGACAGTGCAAGATATGACAAAATAATAATTTATAAATTATCAAGGGTTCATGAGGAAGGGGCAAGTGGGGGAGGGAGGGGAAAAAACTAGGAGCTAATGCCAGGGGCTTAAGTGGAGAGCAAATGTTTTGAGAATGATGAGGGCAATGAATGTACAAATGTGCTTTACACAATGGCTGTATTTATGGATTGTGGTAAGAGTTTATGAGCCCCTAACAAAATGATTTTAAAAAAAGATTAACTTATGTAAAGTGCTTGCATAGGTCACTCGAGTTGATTCTGACTCATAGTGACCTATATAGGATATAGTAGAACTGTTCCTTTGGGTTTCCAAGACCAAATCTTTACCGGAGCAGAAAGCTTCATCTTTCTCCTTCATACTGAGCGGTGGTTTTACACTGCTGGCCATGTGGTTAGCAGCCCGATTTGTAAAATGCTACACCATCAGGGTTCTCTTGGTAAAACTAAGCCTTCTAAATATTAGTTCTTTTTCATTGTTATAGTCCAAAAACATTTTATATTTCATACACTTGAGGACCCCTGGTATGATGAGTAATTGACTCAGTGGTAGAGTTTCTCCAAGATACCTTCTTCCAATCCTTTTAATTCTTCACTATCTCTAATCCTTTAAATAATTAATGTTAAATAATATGACCCCATTTTACATAAGAGGAGCCTAAGATTAAGTTTTTGAGATTAAGATTACGTACAGTAATTGGGAACTTCACTTTAACTGGAATTCAAACTCAGATCTATCTTATTTTTGAAAGTTTTAAAAATCATGCTAAGATAGCATGGCTAAAAAAACTTGACATTAAAAAAAGCTTGATATTCTTTTAACATCTGTTGTTGGTTTTAATGCATCTTTTTTCTTTTGCCTTCTTCACTTCTCTTTTCTGCTTTATATTCATTTTCTGTCTATACGATAGATTTGATCTCCAGTTTTCTCCTTGATTCTTTTGATTTGTAGCAAAAAGTATACACTTTACCTGAAAGACCATAGTGTATCCTTACTACTGATGTGTACACTGCTGATGAGTTCATTTTAATTTAATTTTCATTTGTAAAATCTATCTAGAATTACTGCTCTGTCCTACAGTGGATTGCTATGAGTCAGAGGAGTAAACATATATTAACCAGGATGATGTTTAAGGGCAAATAGTATACATCCAGAATCAGCCTGTTTAATAGATGAAATACAAGTTAGAAGTAGAGATAATATCAAATAATGGTATTGAGTTTTACAAAAGCTTCACCCTTTCCTGACATAGAAGTAGAAAGTAATTGATGTATGGATTGTGATAAGAGCTTTAAGAACCCCCAATAAAATGATCTTTTAAAAAATCATTTTATTGGGGGCTTGTACAGCTCATGTCACAATCCATCCATCCATCCATCCATTTGTCAAGCACATTTGTACATTTGTTGCCATCATCATTCTCAAAACATTTTCTTTCTACTTGAGCCCTTGGTGTCAGCTCCTCATTTTTCCCTTCCCTCCCTGCCCCCTCCCTCATGAACCCTCGATGATTTATAAATTATTATTATTTTGTCCTGTCTTACACTGTCCGACGTCTCCCTTCATCGACTTTTCTGTTGTCCATCCCCCAGGGAGGGGGGTTATATGTGATTAGTTCCCACTTTCTACCCCACCTTCCCTCCACCCTCCCGGTATCGTCACCATCACCACTAGTCCTGAGGGGTTCATCTGTCCTGGATTCCCCATGCTTCCAGCTCTTAATGTAGGGATTGTTATAAGTGCTGTTAGAATCCCTAATAAAACGATATTTTAAAAAATGAAAGTATAATTCAAAGAAATGATTGTGAGATACTCGAAGGCACATTTGTGTGTACCAACCAGCCGGAATCAACCTGATGGCACACAACGACAACTCTGGCATAAAATATCTACTTAGACATTCCAAATGAATGCCAGGTATTTGTTGCCCACAGCCCTCCAAGTGCCCCCCACCAAGATGATGTAAATTTATTGTTTTAGAGAATTCTTTTTCTTAGCAAGTGCTCTCTTCGATCCCTTGATAAATCATCTAGCAGTCTGTCAGAATATAAATATTTCTCTCTGCTGCATTTCCTTTGATTAATAATCACATGGAGGAGATCACTCATTTAAAAATACATGCTTAAAACCAATGATTTAGTAGTCTTCAGGGACTAAAGAAAGCCACAAGTGGTAGGAAGCTATTATTTCTATTTCCTTCCTGCTTAGCCAATCTACAATGGCATCTTCCTCTTTCCTTTTTCGGTTAGCCAGACATTTCAGATCCTCTTTTCACCTGATTTTTCTCTAGCCATGCTCATATTAACCTTTATCTGTCCTGCATGAAACATGGTTCAGCTAAGACTTTGCGTTCATTTTTATGTAAGTAATTGGGAGAGGGTATGAATTTTAGTTTACATTGTGGCTTCCACGCTAACAAAATAAAGTATTTTTTATTCATTCATCTGATCTACATTAATCATCTACTATGCATCTAGTGCTGTGCTAGATAAACAATAACATAGTGGTGAACTTTTGCCTAGCATGCATATTTGAAATCTGAGTGGAGAATAATCACCTTGCTTGTTAGCATTTTAAAAAGAAGAAAATATGTGTGTGGAAGTAGCAAGAAAAGTTTTTATTATGGAAAACTTTGAACATACATCAAACCAAAACAAAACTCACTGCCATCGAGTCTGTGCCGACTCAGAGCCACCCAACTGTGGGTTTCCGAGATTTTAACTGTTTACGGGAGTAGAAAACCCGGTCTTTCCCCCAAGCAGCGGCTGATGGTTGTGAACTGCTGACCTCTCAGATCACAGGTCTGTGTGTAACCACTACAACACCAGAACTCCTTGAACATACATAAAGCATTCACAAAAATTAATAAAGTAACAATTTCCCTCCTGTATTTCTTTTACAGGCCTGATAATCACCACTTAATCAACCTTCAGCAGTCAGGCCCATCTAGCCCCATTTATACCCGATCAACTTAGCTTGTTGCTGGAATATTTTGAAACTAATCACAGGCCATCATATCATTTCATCTACAAATATTTCAGAATATAGTTCTGATAATAGTATCATACCCAAACAAAAATGAACAATTTAAAAATATAATCAAATATTGAATCAACAAAATGTTTATGATTAGAAACAAATTATTTTTTTAATATTTAGGACTTTAATTCATCACGAGTTTATTATTTTAAATCATTTTTGGGGGTGCTCATACAACTCATCATAATTCATAATCCATCTATTGTGTCAAGCACATTTATTTGTACATTTGTTGCCATCATTATTCTCAAACCATTTGCTTTCTACTTGAGACCTTGGCTCCACATTTTTCCCCTCCCTCCTTCAAGAACCCTTGGTAATTTTATAAATTATTATTATTTTGTCATGTCTTACACTGTCCGACATCTCCCTTCACCCACTTTTCTGTTGTCCGTCCCCCAGGGAGGGGGTTATATGTAGATTCTTGTATGGAAGCTAATTATTGCTAACTTTATAGACATGAGTGATCATTTTTGGGGGAAGTATTGAAAATTGATGACTTGTTTGTTTCTGATATTGTTAAATACCTATTATGACCAATCCGAGGGAAAACTGGCAATGAACTGTGATACAATTCAAGGAGTAATATTTTTGTCGGGTTATTTTTTATTTAAGTGAAAACTCAGAAATGATTTGTCATATAAGCTACAATCTGTACTAAAATTTAAATAATTTAAGATATGAAAATAATAACAATGTACAATTTATCAAGGGGTTAGGAGAGTGAGGGGCAAGGGAGTGGGGACAAAGAAGAGCTGATCCCAAGGGCTCAATAAAAAGTAAATGTCTAGAAAAGTATGAAGGTAACAAATGTACAAATTCACCTGATGCAAGCAATGTATGGATTGTGACAAGAGTTGTAAGAGTCCCCAGTAAAATGGAAAAAAACATATGTTAAATAATTTAAATGATCAGTATATTCATTCCCTAAATAGTTACTGTGTTCAAGCAATGCTTGCAATTTATATTTCTTTTTGAATGTTTGTGACATACCTTATTTTTATAACAGGTCATTCTGGTTAGTAATCACCTAGTTTCATCTATGCTTTGTTATCTTCCATGCCCTAGTGGTACAGTGCTTACCGCAGAAGAAAGCTGTTCCACAAGAGAAGGATGTGGCTGTCTGCTTCCTAAGAACTTGACAGCCTTGACAACCCTAGAAGGCAGGTTCCTTCTGTCTTGTAAGCTCACTGTGAGTTGGCATCAACTAGATGGCAGTGAGATTTTTTTTATATTATCTTAATTTTTAAAAATACGTTCCCCTTCTTCCTCTTCTCCTTATCCTAACTTTTAACTGGTGCAGTGACTTTAGAACAAGTACAATGCAAATTTTTGGTCTCCAGCAGCGCATTAAAAATAACTATGAAAGCAACTCAGGCAAATGGTCTATTGATAGTGGAACTTTTCATTATAAACAGTCCTATTCAAGTTCCAGGATATGTGTTGCCTGGTCACTGAAGAGTGTGCACTTCTATTCACTAGCACCCTGGGTGTCCGAACAGACCTGGTTAGGAATGTACTGCTCATTTTGAATGAGAAAAGGGCATAGAGAAGCTGCTTCAGACATTGTATCATTTAAGCTACATACTCTACATCTGATACAAGCTGATTCAATATTAATATTAGAGTATAGAATATATTTCTAGAGTATATCCTACAATGCAAATAATTTTCATTTGAGGGGTATCATCTTTGACTACATCCATATATCTTTTAATATACACATATAGACTGGGTCTAGAGAGCATGAATGAAAGCTGATTGCTTTTAAGGCTTTGGGTATGAGTAAGAATGCTTTAATTGGCCAGGTCTAGTGTTGTTAAAGGTGGTGCAGCGAATTAAGCATTAGCTGCAAAAAGGTAGGTGGTTAGAACCCACCAGTTGCTCCACAAGAGAAAGATGAAACAATCTACTTCCATAAAGATGTACAGCCTTGGAAACTACTTTGTTACCTATAGTCACTATGAGTTGGTGATGGCAGTGGTTTTTATTCATTTGTTTGTTTTTTTGTGTTATTAGCAAAATACCCCACTGTACTTGCCTTCCTCATGCCCATTCTTTGGTTTTTAAGTCGTTGAACCCTGTAATTTTCTGAAACTTTTGAATACTGTCCACTTAACAATTAGCAAAAATGATAGTGCTGGTGGCATATGTCTTTGATATTAGCTCAGTTATTTATCAGGAATGTTTATTACCCTGGGCTTTCCCTCTGAGCGGGCCCAGCATGAACTCCTACTTTGGAAACTATGTGAGTGGGCAGACCTATTTGCCACATTGCCCTCATTGTCTTCCTTGTTTATTCAGCTGAAAAGCAGCACTAGCTTTTTATACAGCTGCCCATGAATCTCAAGGTTTCAGAAGCTGTCAGAATGGGTAGAAAAATTATTTTAGGAAGGAAAAGGATGAAAATTGTTATCAGATTGTGACAGAATGTGTAAATGAAGGTGCTCTCAACGAAGGACATAATGACTGTAGTTATATAGCACAACTGATAACATTTTATGGGCCTGTTTTATTAGGGTTTGGTTTTATGCAACTTCCCTACCTTCTGGGTAAGAGACAAAGAGACAGTGATAATTCATTGGTGCATATGGTTTATTTTTGTTACAGTAGGAACAATAAAACAAAACTAAGTTTGTTAGGACTTGAACATACCCTGTAGCTCAGGTATGGTGAGTTCCCTTGGTCATAATGATGGTGTATACGCTCTTCTCATTTCTTTTTCTGGCCATCTAACCTCTAAATTAGATTATTATTATTATTTTAATCATTTTATTAGGAGCTCATACAACTCTTATCACAATCCATACATACATCAATTGTGTAAAACACATTTGTACATTCATTTCCCACATCATTCTCAAAACATTTGCTCTCCACCTAAGCCTCTAGCATCAGCTCCTCATTTTACCCCCTCCCTCCCCGCTTCCCCCTCCCTCATGAAGCCTTGATAATTTATAAATTATTATTTTGTCATATTTTGCCCTGTCTGATGTCTCCCTTCACCCACTTTTCTGTTGTCCGTTCCCCAGGGAAGAGGTCACATGTAGATCCTTGTAATCGGTTCTCCCTTTCTAACCCACTCACCCTACTCTCCCAGCATCGCCACTCACACCACTAGTCCTGAAGGGATCATCCACCCTGGATTCCCTGTGTTTGCAGTTCCTATCTGTACCAGTGTACATACTCTGGTCTGGCCAGACTTGCAAGGTGGAATTGGGATCAAGATAGTGGGGGGTTAGGGGGGAAGGAAGCATCTAAGAACTAGAGGAAGGTTGTATTTTTCATTGTTGCTACATCACACCCTGACTGGCTCATCTCCTCCCCGAGAACCTTCTGTAAGGGCATGTCCAGTGGCCTACAAATGGGCTTTGAGTCTCCACTCCTCACTCCCCCCCAACTCTTTCATTATGGTAAGATTTTTTGTTCTGATGATACATGATACCTGATCCCTTCGACACCTCCTGATTGCCCAGCCTGATGTGCTTCTTCCATGTGGCCTTTGTTGCCCGGCTATCAAAAGATATAGCATCTGGGGTCTAAATTAGTTTATTTTAGGAGACTGCTGAAAGGTCTCTTTGATTTCATACTTTTCCAGTTCATTTTTCACACTGCAGCCGGAGTTTCATTTCAGAAATAAAGATCTGATCATGTCATTCTCTCTGGTGAAATTATTTCACGGCTGCCCAGTTGCTCTTAGCAAGTCCCTTCATCTGCCACCAGGTCCACCTCCTATTCTATACTCAACCACATTGAGCTTTTTTCCCCAATTCTCTTGGTACTGTGTACAGTCTTGCTTCTAGATTAGTGCACATGCTTTCACCCCTTGCTTCTAGGAACCTCTTACCATTTACTCTTAGCTTGGTTATATCTCCTCATTTTTCATGTCCCAGCGTAGATTTTTTTCCAATGGCAATCTTAAGTATTCTCCATGCCCAAATACACATCCCATTTTTAGCATAACTCCATTTTAGTACTAATCATACAATATTGCTTCACGGTCCCTTGTTTTTTCCTTTCTGTTTCAAGACTGTGAACTGTATTAGAGGAGCCGAGAGTGTCTTTCTTCTTCATCATTTTCTCCAGTATCTTGAAGTTATAGCTCCTATTACAGAATGGCACAATAATTGCCTGTGGAGAGATTGGATTAATGATCATATGCCTTGTCAAGATTCTTTTCTCTAGCAACCTCAGAGAATCATTATGATTCTCTGTTGTCATGTTTTTGAGACCTTTGTCTTTATCTTCTACTCATCTTCATTAATTCAGTTATTTAACAGAACATTATTTGGTTCAGCTTTAAACCTTTTAAACTTCATGCTATGTCCAGAAGCATTTGTGAAGGACATGCTAAAGGGAAACTCCTATCTTTTACAAATCTCAGTGTAAGTGTGACATATTCAAATTAGCATATAAGAAGTGCTAAGTTATGTGTAAGTAAACTAGTGATCAGACTGACAGTGATATCAATGTGAATAGTTATTGTAGTATAGTAGCTCTGTCTAAAGTCAGTTGAGAACCATTGTGGATGTCCACTCAGGTTTGGAAAAGAGCAAGAGCAATATATATACATATATATACACACACACATATACATAGATATAGTGTGTGATATTTATTTTACCACAATAAAAATTCCAAAGTCAGTATCCTCAAATTTTATTTCAAGATTTTTTGCTACAAATTTACTTCAGATATTACTTCAAATGTTTACTTCATTTATTGCAACACGCTTTGGCATGCTGCCAACTACATACATTAAAGTCACACGGTGTACACATCGCCACAGATAAGATGATAGGCACAACTTGTTTTCTTGTCCCCCTGAAGGCAATCCTTTCCCCTCATGCCTGCATCACTCATCTAGCTGACTCTATACAATTATCTTTCTTTTTTATTAATCATTTTATTGGAGGGCTTTTACAAATGTTATGACAACCCATCATTCAATTGTGTTAAGCACACTCGTACATATGTTGCCACCAACATTGCCAAAACAATTTCTTTCTACTTGAGCCCTTGGTATCAGCTCCTCTTTTATCTCCTCTCTCCCCCACCCTCCCACCCTTGTGAATCCTAGACCAATTATATATTATTGTTGTTATTTCATGTCTTATACTCCGTTGTTTCCCTTTACCCACCTTTCTGTTATTCATCACCCTGGAGTGGGTGTGGGCTATTTATCGAATCTTGTGATGATTTCCCTCCCCCACCATCCCCTTACGCTGATGGTATCTCTACTCCCAATACTGTTTCTGAGGGCTTATCTGTCCTGGATTCCATGTGTCAATAGCTCTTTTCCGTACCAATGTGTGTACGCTGGTCTAGCCTGATTTTTAAGGTAGAAATGAGTCATGGTAGTGGCAGGGAGGAAGCATTTAGGAACTAGAGGAATGATGTGTGTTTTATCAGTGCTATACTGCACCATGGTTCAATTGTCCCTTCCCTGTAATCCTTTTGTGGGGGGATGTCCAATTGTTTATAGATGCGCTTGGGGTCTCCACTCCAATCCCCTCATTCACATCAATGTAATTGTTTGTTTTGGAGCTTTTGAAACTTGATCCCGTAGACACCTCATGATCACAAAGGCTGGTGTGCTTCTTCCATGTGGCCTTATTTGCTTTCCTGCTAGATGGCTGCTTGTTTAACTTCAAGCCTTTTAAGACCTCAGATGCTATATCTTTTGATAGCCGAGCACCATCCACTTTCTTCACCACATTTGCTTATGCACCCATTTTGTCCTCAGTCATTATGTTGGGAAGGTGAGTTTCAACAAGTGCCAGGTTATTAGTACAAAGTGTTCTTGTGTTTAGGGAGGCCTTGAATAGAGGCCCAAAGTCCACCTTAATACTTATGCTGTCTTAATACTTAACATATAAATATGTGCATTGTCCTCTATCCCTTTAATTATAAATTAATATATTTACATATATACATGCCTATAACTATACCTCTATAAATAGCTTTCACTTTCCTCCTTTCCAGCTATCATGCTCATCCCCTACTCAGCTCTCAGTAATTCCTCTTAGATACATTGCACTTGATCAAACCCCACTAGGCCTCCTCACCATCATTTTTAGATCTCTTGGTCTTCCCTCATCCCTGAGTTTGTTGGCTCCCTGAATAGTACTATATTATCTTAGCTTTGCCTCCATTCAGTTCTTACTATTGGAAAATAACTTACTGCTTTTAGGTTTAGTTAGCTGTAAAGAGAGGTAAAGAGTGGTAAAACAAATACATCCTTAAATCCTTATACATAAGAATCCCTAGTTTCTTTAGTAAATCAAGAAATGTAGTACTGTGGGATGATAGTGTTTAATGATAAAGAAAGTGTGGGATGGACATATGATATTGTAACTAAAGTAGGAAGAACAGGCATCCTTACTGGTAGGGAGGTCAGTTTCACTTTCCTAGACTCAGCTTCCCTTGCTTCTTGAAAGCTGTTATTTCAGGAGGAGGGAACCAGATGATTCCCAATTTCCCCCTTTATTGACCATTGGTCCCTGAGGATTTCCAAGACTGTTAACTTCCAAAAGTGGCCCACCAAAACTCAAGGAAATTTCAAGGGTTGTGTCTTGTATTTTTCTCCAAGGCAGTGGACATGAGTATGATGCTGGTGTGCAGCACTGTGATTTAGCAGGCTGGGAGTGTGCCAAGAGCACAGAAGGCAGTTTCTAATCATGTACTGTTTGCAGCCTTGAAAAAGGTTTTTGCCATACTCATGCTTCCAAATTCTTATTAGAAGCCAACGACAAAAATTACAAAGCCTCCAAATCTTTGTTTTAGTTTTAGTATTGTGACTTCTGATAACCTCAGGGTTTTCCCAGGATCCTGTGGGTGAGGAGGAGGGGCCTGAAGAGTAGTTGTGCTCAGGGGAACCGATTACAAGGATCTACAGATATCTCCTCCCTGGGGGATAGACAACAGAAAAGTGGGTGAAGGGAGACATGGGACAGTGCAAGATATGGAAAAATAATAATTTATAAATTATCAAAGGTTCATGAGTGAAGGGGGAGCAGGGACAGAGGGGCAAAAATGAGGAGCTGATTCCAGGGGCTTACGTGGAGAGCAAATGTTTTGAGAATGATGAGGGCAATGAATGTACAAATGTGCTTTACACTATTGATGTATGTATGGATTATGATAAGAGTTGTACGAGCCCCTAATAAAATGATTAAAAAGAAAGAAAAAAAGAGTAGTTATGCTCAGTAATGGTGTGTGCATGAGTTAGAATACACAGTGGTGTTGGAAGAGGGGTTTCTTTTCTTTCTGAATTTGAAGTGTTACCCAAATGCTTAGTCATGATGATAAAGCAAAGAACTTCACAGCTTGCAGTAAAGAACAATGTTTACATTGTATATGTGCTTGATAATAGTGAAGTGTAGCAAGAAAGTGGGAAGAATTTGTCAACATGTTTTGAGGATTAGGGGCATTGGATGGGGAACATAAAGTAAATGATAGCCCCCTTCAAGCCCCAAAATGAGCTGAATTTCAAGTTGAAATAGCATGTTTTCAGTGATAGAAGGTATTGAATAAAATATAAGGGTTACTGTTGTCCAGTTGGTTCTGACTTTCTGTGACCCTTTGTACCACAGAACAAAACAAGGCCCGACCCTGGGCCATCCTCACAGGTGTTCTCATATTTGAGCCCATTGTTGCAGCCATGGTGTCACTCCAGTTTATTGAGGATCTTTCCCATTTTTGCTGCCCTCCAATTTACCAAACATAATATCCTTCTCCGGGGACTTGTCTCTCCTGAGAAGATGCCCAAAGTATGTGAGACAAAGTCTGAGACATGTCCCAAAAGGTCCCTTGTGCTAGGTTGGTGGAATGAGGCCTGTTTCTTTAGGTTATATGGGTCCCTATGAGATAGCAACATGTATTAACAGTGGGATACAGTATTCCCACTAAACTCCAGAAGCAGAAAATGTATGTGAGCTTTATATGCCCCACAGGTCACAAAAGTGTCCTTTCTCTTTGGAGTGATTCATGGCCCAGACATTTCACGTCTTTCTAAAGTTAACTCTGTGAAACTTCTAGCACTGCAGCGCTTTATTTACTCAGAAAGCAAGAGTACTTAATATTCTTGTGTACTATACACAGAGGTCCTACTCCCTGTGCCAAACCTCTCCGCATGTCTTTAATAGTGACGCAGCCCAAATTCTGATCTTCCTGCTAGAGTACCACAATAATTTACCAATAAATTTGTCTCACCCAGTCTTTTCCTCTAATCCAGTGGTTTTCAACCTTCCTAATGCCATGATCCTTTAATACCATTACTCATGTTGTGGTGACCCCCAACCATAAGATTAAATCATAGTGATCAATCACAAACATAATATGTAATTATAATTCATGAAGTGCCATTTTACCTCCAGTACTGCTGCTTTCAATACAGTAGCTGCTTTTAACAGAGTAGCTGCTTTCAACACAGCAGCTGCTTTCTACACAGTAGCTGCTCTTTACACATGTGTGACTGGTCCACATAAGTACATTATGGCACCAACCCTGTCACATACACCTGTGTTTGTATGGGGTGTATGTGATTGGGTTGGCACAATGATGTCATCACACCAGGAACTCGTATGTGGGCATATCTACATGTGGGCGGACCCACCTGCAGACAGAGGAGCAATGTCTCCATTCCATCAGAAATATGTTTTCAGATAGTCTTAGGCAACCCCGGTGAAAGGGTCATTTGACCTCCAAAGGGATCGTGACCCACAGTTTGAGAACCATTGCCCTAATCCTTCCTTCATACTGTTGTTTAGGTCATACTGTTGTTTAGGATAAGCTCTTAGTAGGATAATCTAATGCCTGCTCAGCTCCTATAGCCATATAACCTTGGACAATTACTTCCCTATGCTTTCATCTCCTTATTTGATGCATTTCACAAAAATTATACTAATAAAATCCTTTTAAGTCCCAAATGTTAGTGTGCAAAAGTGTTTAAAACAGTGCCCAGCTTGTAATAAACATCTAAACAAGGAACTAAAGGTTGAAGTATTTACCGTTAATATTATTATTACTATTATTGTTACTGTTTGACCTATGAGGCCCAGCATCATTCCTGTGAAGCCACATCATTTACTCTGTTCAAGAACTTTCGACATTTCCCTTTTGCTTGTAGCAAGCTTTCTGGCTTCTTCTCGTCCTCCTCCATCCACCCTTCCAGATTTCAGTGCACTAGGTCTAGATTGGGACCCAGGGACCAATGTTTTAATGTGCTCTCTAGGTGATGGTGAAATTGGTAGTATTGAATCCCATTTGGAGAGCCACTACATGTAGGATCAAGTTCAGACTCCTTAGTTTAGAATCCAAGGCCCTTGTATACTTTTCAAATATGTGTTGTTTTCTCCATTGTGTCCTACTTATACTTCTTATCTACAGCCATAGTAAGTACAGTTTCTTTCTACTTACTTTTCCCCACATTCTCAAAATAGTGTTTCGTACTGATGAGTCAATTCCAAGTTGTCTGGCCATATAGGATAGCTAGATTCATAGACCGAGATATTTCTGGGAGCAGTTACCTAGATTATTTTTCTCCCATGGAGCTGTTAGGTGGCTTTGAACTTGTAGAATTTGCAAGTAGTACCAAGCACTTAACCATTTTGCCTTCAGGTCTCCTTTCCGCACAATATTATGGTACACCTTCTTGGTCAAATACATATTTCTTTTTCTCTCAATGCACATATTTATTCTTGGTCATCTTCAAACCATCCATTTAATGTTTTAGAATGGGTAAACCAGAGAGTGTTGCACAATAATATGCGAAACAAGCTCACCTGTTTTTGAAATGGAAGAAACAGTTGTTAGGTCCAATGACCGGGTGCCTTAGGATAGCATTTTTTAAGTTGATCTTTCTGATGTTCTCTGCCCTTTTTTCCTCTGAACTAAGCAAATAGCTCTCCCCTTTAAGTTGCTTAGCTGGATCTGTGAACAGAAACACTAAGGCAAACCGAGCTCCTGCCTCAGAAGCAAACGGCAGCACTCAAGAGTCTCTCTTTCTTATGTTTTTCTCTTCCGTTGCCACAGATTAGGCATTTGTGAAATTACTAAGGGTACTTTGCATGCATTCAGAAATTTCTGATGATTGCTTTTAGTGTCTCCATTTTGGAATCTGTGGTAGCATCTAAGGATCCTGTTTTGCTAAGAAGATTTCAAATAACACAAATGCAGAGTGGGGAAGGAAAGGCAATGGTCATGGGTGTTTTCTTTGCCTTGCCCCTGCTAGTTATGAGAACACTCTTGTAACGAAGGTCTTATCATCCAAATCTATAAAAATTCAAAGAGGGCATGGATATAAGACCATCGAGCTTATAAACAGTAGTTTAAGGACTTGAACTCAAAGTTTCTGACTTTATTGCATAATTTCATTCTTGTCTAGCTTGGAGCCAGGTTTCCAGGTATACAGATTCAGACTTTTAACTTGGACCCTTTTCCCCCCTCCCCCTGCTAATTAAAACTCAAAGACACCATGATAATGCTTATATAAAAATTAAAATGAAAGTCAAACTCCCACTGCCATCGAGTTGATTCAGAATCAAAGCGACCTTATATAAGATTTCTAAACCTGTAAATCTTTGTGCAAGCAGATAGCTTCATCTTTTCTCCAGCAGAGTGGCTGGTGGTTTTGAACTACAAACCTCGTGGTTAGCAGCCCAAAGCCTATCCCACAGTACAACCAGAGCACTTTGTGGATTAAAAAAGACCTGTAAATTCAAGGTTTAACAGAAGAATTATTCTTTCAAGCCTCATATGCAGAATGAACTGATTAATAGCTTCTCTCAGCTCATTCTGTGTATGAGAGTTCTCTGACAAAATAAATATACTTAAAAATAAGCAATTTATTTGTGAATAAACAATAAACAGGCTGGGGAAAATTTGGGGAATGATATATTTCATATGAGTTTAATATACAGAATATATAAGGAACTTACATACCTTAACAACAACAACAACAAAAAGACAAACAGCCCAATTAAAAATGGACAAAGGACTTATATAGACATTTAACTAAAGAAAAAATACTAATGACCAACAGGTGCATGAAAATATATTCAGTGTCATTAGTTGTTAGGGAAATGCAAATCAAAACCAAAGTAAGTTATTTATTTCATCTCCCACAAAGGACTATGATTAAAAACAAACCAACAAATAAAAAGAAACTATAAACAACAGATTTGGATGAAGCTGTGGAGAAATTTAAACCTTCACCCATGGCTGATTCCTCAAAAAGTTAAGCATAGAATTATCATATGACTCAGTAATTCCATTCCTAAAGTAATTGAAAGTAGGAATACAAACAAATGCATATGTGTAGCCCAATGTTAATTGCTACATTATTCACATTAGCCAGTGTGAAAACAACCTAAATGTTAGTCAGTAGATGAATGAATAGGCAAAATGTGGTACATCCATAAAGTAAAATATTAGCTAAATGAGAAATGAAGTCCAGATATGTGCTACAGTATAGATCAGCTGTGAAAATATTATGCATAGTGAAATAAGTCTATCACAAAAGGTCAAATACTATATTATAATATTTATATGACGTACAAAGGAGCCTTGTTGGTGGTGTAGTTATGCACTGGGCCACGATCCACATGATTGGCAGTTTGAAACCTCCAGCAGCTCTGTTGGAGAAAGACTGGGTTTTCTACTCCCCCAAACAGTTCAAATCTCAGAAACCCACAGGGGGTTGCTATGAGTCAGCAGTGACTTGAAAGTGTGTTTGTGTTTTATTTATATGAAATTTCTAGAATATGCTTGGAAACCAAGCTTATGAGGATTTACCAGGAGAGGGGTTGAGAGGGATAGTTATTTTAGGGGGACACTGGTGGTGATCTTGGGTAAGCACTGGACTGCTAACCTCACGGTCACGATTTCAAACCCACCAGCCACTCCACGGGGGAAAGAGGAAGCCTCTGAAGCCTGTGTAGGGTCACTACGGGTCAGAATCTACTCCATGGCAGTAAGTTTGAGTGAGAACTTTTATTTATAATATTACTTTATTTTTTTTCTTTTCCTTTTGTTTTTTAAAATCATTTTATTGGGGCCTCGTACAACTCTTATCACAATCCATCCATTTTGTGAAGTACATTTTGTACATTTGTTGTCATCATCAATCTCAAAACATTTGCTTTCTACTTGAGCCCTTTGTATCAGCTCCTCATTCCCACCTGCACCCATCCATGCCCTCCTTCCCTGCTTCCCGCATTAACCCTTGATAATTTATAAATTATTTTGTCATGTCTTACACTGTCCCACGTCTCCCTCCACCCACTTTTCTGTTGTCCATCCCCCAGGGAGTGAATTTTGTGTAGATCCTTGTAATCAGTTCCCCCTTTCAACCCCACCTTCCTTCCACCCTCCTGGTATTGTCACTCTCACCACTGGTCCTGAAGGGTTCATCTGTCCTGGATTCCCTGTGTCTCCAGTTCTTATCAATACCAGGGTACATCCTCTGGCCCACCCAGATTTGTAAGGTAGAATTGGGATCATGATAGTGGGGAGGAGGAAGAGCTTTAAAGAACTAGAGGAAAGTTGCATGTTTCATCGTTGCTACACTGAACCCTAACTGGCTCTTCTCCACCTTGTGACTCTTCTTTAAGGACATGTCCTTTTGCCTACAAATGGGCTTTGGGTCTCCACTCTGCACTTGCCCTCATTCACAATAATGATTTTTTTTGGTGAACTTTTATTAAGAGAGCTGGGCAAAATAAGAACTTGATACTGGTAAAGTAGCATAACATGATAAATATAACTAATGTTACTCAATTGTACAAGTAAATATGGCAAATGCTTTTCATGAGATGTGTATGTGTATGAGGGGACATCAAAAAGTTCATAGAAAATTCTGTTATCTTTCAATTTCATTTTTACATGAACTTTTGAAGTTCTTTTGAATGTACAATGTCTGTGTGTACATTCAATCCATAGACTTTGTGAAGTCTCTTTGGATAAATACGTAAAACCTAGGAAAGCCAGAACCAGAGTGAGGCGGCAGAAGATCTCAGAGAAGAGAAAACTCAAATATTTTCTGATTAAATGAGTGATAGAGAAGTGGTAAAACCATGTCCTATTAAAGGTAGGAAACTTATGAGACCTGAATAAACAAGGCAGTCCCATTAAGTTCCAGCTCTCAGAGGAGATACGAGGGGGACTCAAAAACTTGTGAAAATAGTCCATTTTTCTTTTAATTCCATTTTCCAGAAAATTTTTGAAGCTTTCCCATGTGTGTGTATGTGTGTGTGTCTTACAATACAAAAAGAAATAAGCAATTAACTCTTGTTAAATGATAAAAAGACTGATAAGTCTTGAAAAAGTACACATATGACAAAATAGTAGCTTGCAAAAAATATTCACCTAATAAATGAAGGTTCAGGTAGTCGTTTGACAATTTAAAATAATCCACAATCCAGAACTCTTAAATCACAAATCAGCATAACTTAAAATACTAATTAGCAATATTATTTCAGCTAGGAGAATACATTTAAATTTTTAAAAAGATGACAAATATTAACTCATGACTTTTTATCTTAGACTCTGAGCAATATATTAAGGCTCACCAGCCTTTCAGCATTTGATAATCATTTGACTTAATGTCACTTGCTTAAAAACATTTTTTAATTGTATTTAACAGTATTATGTGAATATAACCCCCAACATCCTCTTATTATTGCCCCCCCTTTTTAAAAGGAAGAAAGTTCTGGTTACATGGCAGGAGGAAGAGTATTTGAGTAAGAAAAGCCTGAGTTTGAATCTTGTCTCAATCACTTACTAGGACTCTGCCGTCTGTTTAACTTCTCAGCATTTTAGTTTTCCTATTTGTAAATTGGGATTAATCACCCCTGTCCTCGCTGGGAAGCTAAATATTCCTGCAGAAAAATGTCTGACAAAAGCGGGGACACTTATTAGCACTAGCGAATAGTAATAGGTATAGTAATAGTGAACAATTATTGTTCTTACTATAATAGTTAAATGAGGAATCAGGTAAACGTTTGTGTGAGCAGCGTCCTTTGTTTTAGCATCAAGCTGTTGTAGATGAGGAAACTCTGTAACATCTGAATTTAAAAGATAAACACCTCTGACAAAGGTTTAATCAGTTGACCCAATTTATTACTCTCAAGGTCTTCTTTTGCAAAGGAAATACATGACCTTTAAGTTTCTGCATCTTCATTTGATATGTTACAACAAAGCAGTTTTTACTTGGAAATGACTCCAGGTCAAGGTCCTGCCTTGGAATGATGTAAGTAGGTATGGTTATATCTAGATGGCTAACTACAAAATAGTTCTGGTCCTCCCCACCTGCTGCCCTTAGTTAACAGCTTATGAGCTGCTCAGTAAGTTTCCAGTTCTCCTCTTGTATTAATGACTATCAGTAAATAGATTTGTGTCCATAATCATCAAACAGAAGCCTTTAACAGTGGTTAAAGTATTTGGTTGCTAACTGGAAAGTCAGTGGCTTGAATCTTCCAGCTCTGTGGTGACAGAACAACAGAATGAAACTCTCTGGTCCTGCACCATCCACTACAATTGTTCTTATATTTGAACCCATTGTTATAGCTACTGTACTGTCTCTGTCCATCTTGTTGAAGGGCTTCCTCTTTCTCACTGCCCTGTACTTTACCAAGCATGACGTCCTTCTCTAGGGACTAGTGTCTCCTGACAACATGCCGAAAGCTGTGTCAGTCTTGCCATTCTTGTCTCTAAGGAGCACTCTGGCCATACTTCTTCCAAGACAGATTTGAAATTGTTCTTTGGGCAGTCCATGGTGCTTTTACTATTCTTTGCCAGCTCCTTATTTCAAATGCATCGATTCTTCTTCTGTCTTCCTTATTCAGTGTGCACTGCCACGTTCATATGAACATAAGAACTAGTGTGAGGATGGTGCAGGGCTGGGCGGTCTATGAGTTGGAACCAACTTGATGGCACCTATCAACACTGGGGTGAGATGGAACACTTAAGGAGAGCAGTTGGGAATAACCCCTGCAGGCTATAAGTAAGATAAGTCAAGGAGGTAGGGAAAGCAAAACCTATCTCAGGCTGAATCCTCATATTAGGGCGTTTTCTAACAATACTCTTTTTTAAAAATAAATCAATAAATATTTATTTCTTTAAAGGGGAAAACGGAAAAAAAATAAAATAAAATAAAGGGGAAAACAGTTCAGCTTATATACCCTGGGTTCAGATTTGAATTTGCAAGCTTCCACATAGGTTGCTTTACAACCAAAATAGATTCAAACTATTTCCAAGTATTGAATATTGAATTATATCTGTATCTTTTGTGGTCAAAGCTTTTCATTTTTTCCAATTTATTATTATTTTTTAATCATTTTATTGGGGGGCTCATACAATTCTTATCACAATCCATACATCCATTCATTGTGTCAAGTACATATGTACATTTGTTGCCATCATCATTCTCAAAACATTTGCCTTCTATTTGAGCCCTTAATATCGGCTCCTCATTTTCCCCCTCCCTCCCCACTCTCCCTTCCCTCATGAACCCTTGATAATTTATAAATTATTATTATTTTGTCCAACGTCTCCCCTTGCCCTATTCTCTGCTATCCATCCCCCATGGAGGAGGCTATACATAGATTCTTGTAATTGGTTCCCCCTTCCTACCCCACATTCCCTCCACCCTCCAGGCATCGCCACTTTCACCACTGGGATCCTGAAGAGGTCATCTGTCTTGGCTTCCCTGTGTTTCCAGTTGCAATTTGTACCAATGTACATCCTCTGGTCTAGCCAGATTTGTGAGGTAGAATTGGGATCATGATAGTGGCGGGGTGTGGGGGAGCAGGAAGCATTTAGGAACTAGAGGAAAGTTACATGTTTCATCGTTGCTACCCTGCACCCTGACTGGCTCATCTCCTCCCAACAAACCTTCAGTAAGGGGGTGTCCAGTTGCCTACCAATGGGCTTTGAGTCTCCACTCTGCACTCACCCTCATTTACAATGATAGGATTTTTTTGTTCTTTGATGCTTGATACCTGATCCCTTCGACAGCTCGTGGTCACACAGGCTGATGTGCTTCTTCCATGTGGGCTTTGATGCTTCTCAGGCAGATGGCCACTTAACAATACTCTCAATAGGAACATGGTGAAGGGGCAATGGACCCTTGGGCTATATGAATGCTAGTTAAGGATGTTTTGAAATGATTTGTCTACTATAATAAATATTTTTCTATTCTCAACTTTCTCTCTCTCTTTGGTCCTTTCCTTAATTTCAGGAAACTTGTCAAATTATTTTAATTTTGGTTTAAAAGAAAATTCCCTTTACTAGAAAATCTTAAAAAGCTGTAGTTTGATCAGCTCCAATTAGGTGAAACCCCCTCCCACCCAGTCTTAGAGCTTTTTTTTTGTATCTTATTTCTGATAATTTCTGTGAAGAAATTCCAAATTTCTGGAAAGTAAGGCATCTAGGGTGATAAAATGGTAAGTATACTATTTAAGAACAAAGGACTTTTACATTTTTATCTCATTTCAACAGTAGAAATAAAATATTATCTTCATTTTACCCTATGTATTTTGAGACTGTAATATTAGTTGTGCACACTTTTAGTATAACCATATCTTCTTAATTGCACATTTTACCATTCTGCAGTGAACAAACTTCTTTTCCTCTATAACAATATTTTTGGTCCAATTTTCTGTTTGACCTCACATTAGTATAGCTATCTTAGTTTTCTTTAGGTCAGTTTTGGCGTAATTCATTATTTTCTACCCATTTATGTTGAATCTGTATGTTTGTTTTGTGTCTTGTAACCTACTTAAAGCTAGCTTCTGTAATTTTTAATTCAATCTAAAGATCTTTGTATTTTAAATTGACTAGATTTTCTTTCAAGAATAAAGTCAGATCTGAATAGATTTTGATAATGACTTATTGACCACTACTAAACTCAAGCCACTATGAAAAATATAGAGGAATATCAGAAAATTTGCCTTCAATTAATACTTTTAAACTTCGGAGTTTCAAATTAAAATGTAGCACATAACTTTCAAAAGGAAAAATTTAAAAGAAGGTCTTATAATTACAAAACACACTACTCAATTATAAACAAGTTTTAAAAACTAAAAATAATGTTGTGGTCATATATATTTGATCTTTGATTATTTCTTAAGATAGGCAGGTGGCATGAATTTTTCCCAATTTTATGTCAATAGACTGAAACTCAGAACAGACTTAGAGAAGGGTATGAAGCTGGGTTAGTGGCAAAGTGTTTTTAAGAGTTCTGGCTCAGTCTAGTGATTTTTCTACTCACTTTAATAAGCATCTCTTTAAGTCTTTCATAAGGCATCTTATAGTGAAAAATGTAGACTTCGGAGTTACTCAATTTGGATTCCAGTTCTTCCATACCTATTAGTTAAGATATTTGTTTTTTATCTTTGAAACTCAGTTTCCTCATCCAAGGCACTTATTTTAGGATTGTGGTTAAGATTAAACGAGGCTATTTCTACTGTAACGTCTGATATATATGTAGAGCATGCCCAGTGTAAAAGGTAGTCATTGCAACCTTTCCCTTAACTTGTCATCTTGTCTCATTCATAAGATGAATTGCCCTTGAATTGCGGAAAACTGGCCCTGAGCCACAGGCCAGCTCTTACAGCATGGCACTTAAGAATAAGAGAGAAATGTTCTACAAATCCCAGTTCGTGTTATGTGCTCCAGCCCACCCCCTTTTCCTGTCTACCATTAGTTAGAAGAAATGCTTCTAATGGAGTGAATTGAGATTGTGAGCTTTCATGGATATATATTTATTTTAAAGGATAAAACTTTTCTTTAAAAGTGGTAACTTTAAAACTTTCCATATTTCTACAAAGTCTGGTTTAACTCAAGAAACTCATCAGCTTTAATATTACATTCCATGGCCTTTCAAAGATTTGTGACCCTACCCTGACACAACATAAATGTGAAATGTAACTTGAGTATTAATGTTATACTAGAGTGAGATCCGTGATAAAAATAAAATCTGTGTTGATAATTCCTTTTGCTGAAAGTGAAGCCTGTCTTAGATCCTTTTTACCCTAAACACGGAATGATGAAATATAGGCCTAATAAGAAGTACATTTTGAAATAAATGTACACTTAGGAAATCGGGCATTTGTCAAGATAATATAATTTGGGTGTTAAAGAGATTCTTTAACATACAAGCAGAGGTTTTTTGTTTTGGGGGTTTTCTTTGGCTTTATTTTTTAATTTAAAGATCGTTTCATTGGGGGCTCTTTACAGCTCCTATAAAAATTCATACATTAATTCATATTGAGTATATTTGTACATAGGCTGTCAGGCTTTATTTTAGAAAAGACAGTTGGCTTTTACTGGGGGGTCTTGGGCAAAGAGGGTACCCCCCTAAGCAGTTGATTCCTGCAGGGTGGGCTGAGGACTAGGCCAACCCTTGGGTCTCCTGTTCCCTATGTGCTCCTGCAAAGCTGCTGGGAAGGCAGGGGCAGGGACAGGCTGTGAGGTGACCCCTCACAGAGGCCATTCACTTGGGCAGGACATCGGAAGACTCGACACCAGCTTCGCGTGCCGGGGTCTGGATCTTTCTCACCACCACGGCCTTGGTGGAGCTGGTGCAGGAGAAGGAGCTGCAGCCTCTGCCTGGGCTGAAACTGGACTGCAAGGAGCTCAGGCCGTAGCAGAGGCCAGGGCTCATGAGGCCCCCTTAACTCGAGGTCAGCCCATCAGAGTAGCCGCTTGTGGTCTTCGTGTGGACGCTCATGTTCTGCACCCCAGACTCCAGCCAGCTCTCCTTGCCCTCCAGCAGCTTCCTGTAGGTGGCGATATCCATGTCCAGGGCCAGCTTGACCTTCCTCAGCTCCTGGTACTTGTACAGCTGCTGTGACCTCTCCTGCTTGGCTGGACACAGGGCGGCCTCTAGCTTGTTGTTGGCATTCTTAATGTCCAACTCCCTATACTGCTCAGTGTCCGTGATGGCGGCCTCCAGGGACGCTCTCTGGCCTTTGAGCCCTCAATCTTACCCTGGATCTGGTTGATGTTCCGGTTCATCTTCCGTATTGGTCCAACGAAGATCATCGCATGCTTCCCAGCGTGGGCCTGCAGCTCCTCATACTTGATTTGGTACATGCTCAGCCTGGCCCGGCTGCGGTTGACGACCTCCTCGTAATGGGCCTTGACCTCAGCAATGGTGCCATCCATGTCCAGGGAGCAGCTGTTGTCCATGGACAGCACCACGATGTGTCCGAGATCTGGGCCTGCAGCTCATGGAGCTCCTCTTCGTGCAGCTACCTGAGGAAGTTCATCTCATCCATCAACCCTTCCAGGCGGGACTCCAGCTCCATCTTTTTAATGTACGCTTTATCCATGTCCTTCTTGATGAGAACAAATCAGTCTCCATCTCTGTTTGTTTGTGGATCTCATCCTTGTACTTATTCTTGAAGTCCTTCATCAGCCCCTGCATGCTGCCCAGCTCTGCCTCCAACTTCAGTTTCTCCTGGCCCAGTATCTCCAGCCGCTGCCTGAGATTGTTGATGTAGCTCTCGAACATGTTGCAGAAGGCTCCACTTATCTCCAGCATCTTGTTCTGCTGCTCCAGGAACTGCGCCTTGTCGATGAAGGAGGCAAAATTGTTGAGGGTCTTGATCTGCTCCTTCTCCTGGGTGCGCATGGTTTGGGGTCCATCTCCAACTTGAAGGGGCTCAGCAGGCTCTGGTTCACCGTGATGGCCATGATGCCCCACACACCCCCTGCCCCACCGAAGCCCCCATCATACCCATGGCAGTGCCCAGGGTGCCCTGGAAGCTGCCACTGCTGCCACCCACCCAGGAGAAGGACGAGGAGCTGATGTGGCGCCGGGCGCACTGGTGTAGGAACGCTGCTGAAGGCCCGGGGGCCAGAGGAGGACACCTTGTAGGACTTCTGGGTCACCCTGCCAGATGACATGGTGACAACCACTGGGAGGCTGTCAGTGGGACCTGACACAAGTTCGAGAAGGAGCTGAGAAACAGATTCAAAGTGGAGGGACCTACAGGCAGAGGCTTGATTTAAGCATTTTTTCGTCTTCTGACAGTCATTTTCATTTTCAAAATCAGGATAAAGATTATTTTTATAGGTCCTACCCTAGGTTTGTGAGAAGGGCAAAATTCTAATGTGGTAGACTGGATAGGCTCAAGGTTATTACACTAACATACATTTTTATTGGTCTTTGTTTAAACACAGTAGATTTTAAATACATTTGAGAGAAATCTCAAAGGAAAATAAATAATTACATATGAACAAGGCATGGGACTCCTATACATGCTCATCTTTCATTTATTCCTTTTCATCCTCTTTCTTCAAGAGAAAAATTAAGACCCAAGACTTACTTAGAGCCAAAGGGAAAAAAGATTTTATCCCTTTTAGTTAAATACTATTTTGAATCCTAAAATCTTCATAGCATTTTATGTAATGACTAACTGAAGCATTAATTGTTCTTGCTCAGTTGTAACATTAGCTTTGAAAAATACTGAGTTATTATCTGGATCCTATTTAGACTTTAGTAATAGTTGTGTATAGTACATTAAGGTTTCCTATCAGCAAAATTTAATAATCCAATAGACCTCATTACCTTTTTTAAAAAAAGGTTTTGCTTATGTAAAAAAATCTTCATCCACTAGAATTTACTCTTTAGGTGTCCATTTCCATCCACTTTAACAAACGCACAGTTTAAAAACAAACAAACAAACAAAACAAATTCACAGTCAACATATAAATTAGTTTTATTCTCAAAATTCCTTTATGTTAGTTACTTCTTTGTTGTCAACTTTTTCCTCTACCCCTGACGTCTACTAACCCACTGAACTGCTTTCAGCCTGCATCATTTCCTTTTCCGAATGTCATATAAGTGGAACCATGTAATATGTAGCTTTGTGAATCTGACTTCTTTCATTTAGTGTAATGCATATGAGATTTAGTGTTTTTGCTTGTTAGCAGTTTATTTTGTCATTAAGTAGTACTCCATTGTATGGATGTACCACAATTTATCCATTCATGAGTTGAAGGATGATGCAATTATGAAATAGTCACGATAAGTATTTGTGATTTGTGTGAACATAGATTTTCATTTCTCTGGATAAATATCTAAGAGTAGAATTTCAGAGACCTATGGAATGCCCAGCAATTCCACTCCTAGATACTTATCCAAGAGAACTGAAAACCTATATCCACAAAATTAATACACAAATGTTTGGACCCAACAGCCACTTTGTGGGACAAAGGTGGAGCAGTCTGCTTGTAAACTTGTAAACCTATTAGGGCCAGTTCTTCATAAGAAAACTGTCAAGCTCTTTCCTAAAGTGTCTTTGTCCACCATTTTACATTCTCACGGGGTCTCATGGTCAGTTTTGGAGAGTTAAATTTTCTCTACATCCTTGTTACTATTGCTGAATTTTTGTGTTGTTTTGTTTTTCATTTTAGCCTGCTACTGTGTTGTATTACACACTGGGTTGCTTACTGCAAAGTTAGCAGTTCAAAAACACTAGCTGCTCCTTGGGAAAAAGATAAGGCATTCTACTCCCATAGAAGTTTACAGTCTCAGAAACCCAGAGGGTCAGTTCTGTTCTGTCCCATAGGATAACTCAAGAGTCGGAATTGAGTCTATGGCAGTGAGTGAAAAGTTGGGTACTCATTGCCTTTTAATGTGTGCTTTGCTCGTTGACCTCCATTCAGCAGATACTTTTTAAAGGTTTGCATTGTGTGTGTAGAGAATAGAATGACTTGAGCCAGCATTTTTTTGCTTCCATCTGCTCTTACATGTCAGACTGTGACCTAATTCTTCAATAACTGTGATACTTATTTTGCATGTAGAATTTTATTGACTATTATCCTGATAAAGATATTTATTCACTAAATGATCATGGTTTCTTCAGGAAGATGATAAAATTTAATATGCATGTCTAAATATTTTTTTAAAGTCTTATTCTCTTATGGGTACCTACTTTGTATCTTGGTCTTTGATGCATATAATTTTCAAACATTTGACCACAGTAAAAAGAAAGAAAGAATCAATAAAGGTTATTCTCTGAGGAATGTGTTGATTCTTTGACTTTAGGATGTAGTATAGGAAATGATAACAGCTCTGTCAGTATAATGCATTCATTGCCTCAGTTCATATTATAGAATTAGTGTGTACTTATGCATTAATAATAATAATAATGATAAACTTGCCATCATCAAGTTGATTCTGACTCACAGTGACTCTATAGGACAGAATCGAACTACCCCTTTGGGTTTGTGAACCTTTAAATTGACTCTTTACAAGAGTAGACAGCTTCGTATTTCTCCCACAGAGATGCTTGTGGGTTTGGACCACTGACCTTGTGGTTAACAACCTAGCCCACTATGCCACCAGGACTCCCTGTGCAACAATAAACCTGAGATATTAAAGTCTGTTCGTAATTACAGATTATCTTTAGAAATTTCCTCATGATAACACTGTTTGTCTACGTGTCCGTGATATTTTGAAGACCTGGGGAATATAGCTGCAGCCAACTGCTTCAGTTCACTTCATCCAGGGTCTTCCTCTGTTCTCCCATCCTTCCATTTTACCAAGCAGGATGTCCTTCTCAGAGACTGTCTCCCCTGACAACACGTCTAACGTACATGAGGTGAAGTCTCACCATCCTTACCTCTAAGGAGTATTCTGGCCGTTCTTCAAGACAGATCTGTTGTTGTAGAATTCCATGGTACTTTCAGTATTCTTCACCAACACCATAGTTCATATGTATTGATTTTCCTCTAGTCTTCGGTACTCAATGTCCAGCTTTCACATGCATTTGAGGCAATTGAAAATACCGTGGTTTGAGTCAGAGTTCTCAGAGTAACATCCTTGCTTTTCAACACTTTGAAGAGATCTTGTACAGCAGATTTACCCAATGCAATGCATCATTTGATCTTCTTGACTGCTGCTCTCATGAGCATTGATTATGGATCCAAGCAAGATGAAATTGACAACTTCAACTTTTTCTCCATTTATCATGATGTTACCTATTGGTCTAGTTGTGTGGATTCTTGCTTTCTTTACAGTGAATTTTAATCTATACTGAAGGCTGAAATCCTTGGTCTTCATCAACAAGTGCTTCAAGTTCTCCTCACTTTCAGTAAGCAAGGTTGTGCCATCTGCATATCGCATCCTGATACCACATTCTTCTTTGGACAACCCAGCTTCTCTGATTATTTACTCTGCATACAGATTGACTAAGTATGGTGAGAGGCTACAATGTTGACAAACACCTTTCATGATTTAAAAGCATGCAGTATTTCTTTGATCTGCTCACATGTCTTGCACCATGTACAAAATCTGTATAAACACAACGAAGTGTTCTGAAACTCCCATTCTTTTCAAGGCTCTCTATAGTTTGTTATGATCCATACCGTTGAATGAATTTGCATAGTCAATGAAACACAAGTAAACATCTTTCTGGTATTCTCTACTGTGAGCCAAGATCCATCTGACATCAACAATGATATCCCTTATTCCATTTCCTCTTTTGAATATGGCCTGAACCTTTGGAAGTTCCTTGTCAGTGTACTGATGAAACTGTTGTTGGATGATCTTCAACAAAATTTTATTTGCATGTGATTCCAACGATATTATTGTATAATTTAACATTCTGTTGGGTCACCTTTCTTTGGAATGGGTACAAATATGAATCTCTTCTAGTCAGTTGGCAATGTAGCTGTCGTTCAAATTTCTTGGCATAATGCTTACAGTGCTTCAACATCTTGTTAAAACATTTTAATTGGTGTTCCATCAGTTTCTGGAGTCTTATTTTTGGTTAATACTTTCAGTTCAGCCTTCTTCCTTCAATCTTTCTTCATTTATATCACCAAGACTATGTTTTTCAACTATTGTTCCTTCCTCTTTGTTTCCAGCTTTCGTATTCCAATTGCCAATAGTTATCAATGCATCTTGTTTACCCTTGTTTAATCAACTTCAGACTGAAGAGGTTGATAGAATTCTACAATTTCTGCATCACTAGCTTTTGTGGTCGGTGCCTAAATTTGAATAATAGTTGTATTGATTAGTGTGGGAGTCAAATGATTTTATGTCATCTAGATACTCCTGAGTAGGGGTGGAATCAAACCTGTCCATCAGGTCACAGCCTAATACTGTGCCCTTGGAGGTGTAGCCTTCTCATAAGGAGGACCCTGGACCCTCCTCCTCTCCCTCTGCCACTGACCCTGAAGCCATGGGAGCCCTGAGATAGCCACCAAACTTGGATCCACACAACTCTGCACCCACTAGCCTGTGATCTTCTTGCATTCTGCATGATTGCATATAGCTGCATGAGGAACTTATGGACTAGTATCAGACTTGTGGACTTGAGTTGAACTGGGCTGGGATGCTTTCTTGATAATTATTTCTTGATATAAAACTCTTATACATATAAAAATCACTGATTTGTTTCTCTAGTCAACCCAGCATAACACAATTGGATTTTCTTATATGTGGATAGACATTGTTGTGTCCCAAGCAACTCTGTATTTCAGGATAAAGCTTGTTGAAATGTCCTTTGACAATGAATGCAATGCCATTGCTCTCGATTGTGTCATTCCTGTTATATTAAACCATATGGTTTTTCTTATTCAAAATGGCCAATACCAGTCCATTTCAGCTCATGAACACCCAGAATTTTGATTTTTTATGTATTTCAACTCATTTTGATGGCTTCCATTTTTCTTGTATTCATATTTCATATGCTCAGAGTTTCAATTAATGATTGATGTGTGCAGCTGTAGCTTCTCATTTTGAGCTATGGCCCATCAGCAAATGAAGGACCTGGAGGCTTTACTCCTGCAGGATTTACTCATCTCAGTGTTACTGAGTCAACTTTACTTCAAAAAGTAGTTTTACCTACTTTACTTTACTTACTTACTTTACTTCCTCCGTCAAATTTTGAATGCCTTCTGACCCTAGGGGTTCACTCTCCGGCAATGGCTCTGACAATGTTTTGCTTCTGTTTATTAGGTTTTCAGTAACAAAATGTTTTGATGCTGTCCATAGGGTTTTCAGTGGCTAAATCTTCTGAAATGGACAGACTATTCCTTCATCGTAGTTTGTTCTTAATCTGGAAGGTCTGCTGAAACCTGCTTATTGTGTGTGACCTTGCTGGTATTTAAAATGCATTATACTGCTTCCAGCATCACAGCAACACACAAGCCACCACAGTCTGACAAACTGACAGACAAGTGGTGTTTGTAAGATGAGGACAAGTGAAAAGATGTGGAATAGCCTAGAACAGTGTGTTTGTATACTTAATCATATTTTCAAAGAGTGAAATTATTATTGAATGAATAAAAAGGATATTGAGTTTTATAAAGATGCTTCTACATTTTTCCAGGAGACTATAGATAGAATTTCAGTTTTAGAATATTCTTTAATCAGAATCCTGTTAGTTGTCTGTATAAGTTATATTTTACATACTTTCTTGTTATTATTGCTTACATGCAGTACTTGTCTGCAATCATTTTAATTTAGGAATGCTACTGTAATCAATGATCATTTCCTTGTTTCAATTTGCATCATGATGGACTGAGGGCAATTTCTTCAGTTTATTGTTCAATTCTTGAACTTTGCTGCTTTTATAGGTCTTTTTTATCTGAAAGGGGTTAAAACAGTTTTGTGCCAAATTGCTTCAGCCTCTGTGCCTCACAGTCAATGACAGCACTAGGTCATATCTCAGAAAGGACTCCAGAACAAGTGTAACAAATAGAGGACATATTAATTGGGAGTACTACCACAGTGGATAAGGAACCCTGATGGCACTTTGGGTTAGCTATTGGGTTGCTAACCACCAGATTGGCAGTTAAAACCACCAGCTGCTCCATAGGAAAAAGATGATGATGCTGTTGGATCCCATAAAGATTTAGTCTTGAGTGTGGTGAAGAAAGCTGATGGTGCCCAGCTATCAAAAGTTACAGGGCTTGAAGATAAACAAGCGGCCAACTACCTCAGAAGGAACAAAGCCCACATGGAAGAAGCACACCAGCCTGTGTGATCACGAGGTGTCAATGGGATCAGGTATCAGGCATCAAAGAACAAAAAATCATATCATTTTGAATGAGGGGGAGTGCAGAGTGAGACCCCAAACCCATCTGTAGGCAACTGGACATCCCCTTACAGAAGGGAGGCGGGGAGGAGACAAGCCTGTCAGGGTGCAGTCTATCTACAACAATGAAACATACAACTTTCCTCTAGTTCTTTAATGCTTCCTCCCCCTGACTGTCATGATCACAATTCTACCTTTCAAATCTGGCTAGACCAGAGGATGTACATTGGTACAGATAGGAACTGGAAACACAGGGAATCCAGGACAGATGAACCCCTCAGGACTAGTGGTGAGTGGCGATACTGGGTGGGTGAAGGGAAGGTGGGATAGAAAGGGTGAAGCAATCACAAGGATCTATATATAACCCTCTGGGGGATGGATAACAGAAGACGTCAGACAGTGTAAAACATGACAAAATAATAATACTTTATGAATTATCAAGGGTTTGTGAGGAAGGGAGGGGAAAAAGTGAGAAGCAGATACCAAGGACTCAAGTAGAAAGCAAATAATGATGGCAACAAATGTATAAATGTGCTTGACACAATGGATGGATGTATGGATTGTGATAAGAGTTGTATGAGCCCCCAATAAAATGATTTAAAATAAAAGATTTAGTCTTGAGAACACTATAGAGGGCCACTGAGATTTAGATTTACTTGATGGAAGTGGGTTTTGTTTTGTTTTAAATAATAATAAATTCTTTATTTCTTTTTCTTACAGAGACCATTTTATTAAGCTTTAAACAGAACAATGACACACACACACACACACACACACACACAGGCAGTCACCTAAAAGAGGGAAGCTATCAGCATGCACACCGTACAGAGAGGCCAATAGAATTTCAATACTAAAAGAGTGAAACATACTCATCATTAGTGCATCTTAGCTATGGCTACAGTACCATACTGAAAATTCTTGAGATGAAATAGAGGTATTTTTAACTGAGCAAGACCTTGAGGTGGTTCAAAGGTGAATGTAGAAAGTTTTTCCAGGTGCATAAGAGATCTAGAAAAAGTCTTTGGTGTGCATGAGGAGGCAATCTCTTACCATTATAATCTTTAACCAGAACAGTCTGTAACCAATCCACACAGGGAAGGTGGTGGTGGTGTACTTCTAAATAAAATTCTTCTTAAATTTATTTTTTTGCTAAAAATTTTTGTCTGTTGGCTGTTTATTTTTAAAGGATATCTATTTTACATACAATATTTGGCTTTGGGTACTTTTACACTAGAATATGATATAAATTCACTTTTTAAATTTTTCTTAAATAATATTTTATTGTTTTTGATAGATGTTTGTTTACACAACAGTTTAGGTTCCCATTCAGCAATTCCTACAGAAATTATTTGGTGACATTGGTTGTATTCTTTGTAATGAGTAGTTTCCATAAATCCAGGTGCTCTGCCCCCTTACAGTCTCATCTTTGTATTAATGACAACTTTTAGTGACGTTGGTTACATCTTTTGCAATGAGTCAACATTCTCATTTCCTTTCTGGATGCTCATTTCCATCCATCTAGCTTCCTGTCTCTTTACATTCTCATCTTTGTTTTAAAATAATTGTTGACTGACCTCTTACAGGTGATTCTCTAAAGGACCACAGTACTTAACAGGTGATATTATTTTTAAGCCAATTTTTAAAATCTAGCTACCAGGAGACCTCAGGGATAGGTTTAACAAACAAAATGCCTTTTTTGGGGGGCCTTTTTTCTAGGATTGTATATGTATATGTTAAAATCTATTTGGTACCAGATTTAGATTCTTATTCTGAAGGATTCCAATAACTATATTCAGTGCTTTTCAGAAACCAAACAACAAAAAGTTGGTTCTCTCTGCCAGCATTTACATTAATGTTCTCTAATTCTCCAGTTTTCCAAGCATTCCAGGACCTTGAAGGGGAACCTGCTACTCAGATGATGGAGTTTATTCCTAATTTACGCTTAAGCAGCCACATGACTTTTCAGCTCTTCTTTCAGGCTTGTCCGTGATTGCTTTTGGTGTCCTCTTTATGTTCTTTCATTTCTGTTAACGTCCGCTCTGGTGACATCATTAATCATGTCACAGGCTCCTTTGTCATGCTTTGGTACCTAAGATTCCAAAAAGTTGCCTAAAAGTTGCAGCTTTTTCTCTCATCTTTGGCTATTGATCTTTCCCACTACTTCTTTTTTTTTTCCCCCACAAAAGAAAGGCTTGTAGTTCGTTCAAGGATCGTTTGCTGGCCCTTAGGAGCGTTTTCCAGTCCAGTCTGTTGGGGCACCACGCCCTGGCCCCAAAGTCCACTTTCAGCATTCCCTGGGGACCTTGCCACTCCATTCCCTTGCTGTTCCGCTGCACTCCCCCAGTGATTTGCCTCGGTGTGGTGGGATCAGGTCAGGTGCAATTCCCACACTGTGTCTCCGGTGCTGTCCCCTGTATCGTCCTTAGTCACTGAGGGGCATCATGTCTCATAGTGGGGCCAGCCATGTTGTTCTCTCTGTGGACTGGCTGCTCTACTCAGGAACACCATCATCACGGCCTCGTGGGCCAGGCTGTGCTCCACTCTCCCCACTACTTCTATCAGTTGAAGTTTTCTTTGTTCTTTTGCATATTACCCACCTCCTACTAAAGGGATTGCATGACTTCTGCCTCAACTCCCTATCCCGTTCCACATGAATGTCAAGAACTGTGAAGGGTCTGAGATTCTAATCCACTTGGAAGCTAATAAGTTAGTTGGTATGATTTAATGGATGCTACAGTGCTGAAAATTTCTTATAGTTGCTCATACTGCAAGCAACCCCTGGTTTACAATGGGGTTCCACTCGACAACTGTCATAAATCTCTTCTGACATAAGCCAAATACCTTTAGTTTTTTTCCATTATTACTGCCTTTTATTACCAATTTTTTTTATAACTAATTTCTTCATTTGTCCTTGAAGGAGGTTGGAAACATTATATATACTTATATCTCTATCTAGATGTACTTTAATAAATAAACATAAATAATAAAAAATTTACTTTGACAATTAGGAAGCGGTAGATGACATTGGCATTTTATCAGTTTTGGTAATGACTTGTAGAAGGTTCTGGATCACTTGGATTATTCCTGAAAATGGGAATGGCATTTCTAGCCAGAAATTAGGGAGAGTTGTCTGTATAGTCCTTTTAATTTTTCCTTCATACATTTCTCACTGCTTTTCAAATCTGCCTGTCAGCTTTAGTAAAGTGGTCTTCATTTGGGTCCATGTTTTCAAGCAACCGAAGCCTCTAATTTAGTTTAGAAAACAAAAATCTATACCATAATATTTTGAAAAGTAAGCCATAAACTTGAACATCTGAGAATAACATCAGTTTACTACATGCTGCAACATTATATGTAATGTTACTAATAATAGACATACCAAAAAAGGAGTGTCATAAGCTCAATTTTATTGTAACTCAAATATGTCGTTTGCTGGACCCTACTTATATGTATTTGACTAGGGTTCTTTCATTTTACACTGACTCTTTCTGAGAAAGGACTTGGGAATCTGAGCAGTGAACAGAAAAGGCGCATTGTGCTCCCACTCGGAGTACTTCTTTCTCGGCTTCCTTTCCTTTGCTTATGTTGGGAGAAGCGTGCTTCATGACAGTGTACCTTTGTCTTGCTCTCTGCCACTGGGGTGTTCTCTCCTGCTCAGCCATTTGCCTGTCCGCTGCTGTGAAGGTACTGATTTTTTCATCTCTGAATTCATGAGTGGGGCATACACAGACTACTCACTTATTCACTGTTTGGATGATCCACAACTTGAATTTCTCTATTTCAGTACACTAATTCTATTTCCCCCTCATTATGGAGAACGGACATGATAATAATTTCATTCCTAGGCTTTCAGACTGTATTCACAGGGTGGGACCAAACTGGCCTCTGAATCTGACACTCGCACCGCATTTGTTACTTTGTCTGGCGCCCTTTCTTTCAGCTTGGGTATTCATTATCGTAGAATACCCAAGGAATTTTTTTTCATGTCTAAGGGATGGCATACTTGTAGGGACTATTATGATGTCCTGTTTATAGAAGAGGAAATGAAGGCAGATGTAGGCTATGTAACTTCCCTAAGGCCATAAATTTAGTGACAGAGCTAGATTTACCCTACGTAGCTGACTTTACTCTTAGCTGCTTCATTTTGCTGTCTTTTTCAATTAGAGTTATATGAGAGATGTAAGTAATAAGTACTGCAATGGGGTCATAGTAAGGGCATTAGACTTAGAGTTATGGAGAAGTGAGCTTTTGCTGGAGAGGACAGACCTTCCAAGAAGCACAGAACGAGCAAGGTTTAGAGATAGAGGATTAAAAAGACAATGAAGAGCTCGAGTGCCCGTACAGAAATAGCAAACAACCAATGGACTTGTTTACCACTGAAGGTTTGTTCACTAGAATATCCTGGGGGAAAACAAACAGCCAAGTATTTTTCTCCTCAAATTAATAAGGTTATTAAAATATGTACATAACACTGGCAATCTTACCTTATTCTCTATTTCACTGATTCAGTGTTCAATGAAAATATATTCAGAAGGAGCTAGTAGATAACATTCTTCGTCTTTATTTGGGGGCCTCTTAGTCTTTCCCTTTTCTTGAACTAGCACTGTTCACACCAACACCAATTTGATTTGTGTAAGTTGTGCTGAAATCGGTCTAGCAGGAGGGATTGGATGCCTGTTGAAACGTTGCCAGATTTTTGAAGGCAATGTGATTTTAAGCGTTCTGGTCATTTTTGGTGGAATGACAGCCTTGCCATGGAGTTGTCCCAGGCAGGCCTGTAAACCACTTAACATGGCTTCTTTAGTTTACAGAGACCACACGCACGCACATCCGAGAGCAGAATTAATGTGAAAGCAATGCGACTCTGCCAAAGAAAGATCAGCTTTATGCAGCCTTGGGAAAATTAAAATCTTGATTGTGAGGGGAAACTGATTCCTAATCTTATACTTGGGGCTAAAAAACCCCAATTCTGTGTTTTGTAACCAACTCACCATCCAAAGTTGAAATATACTCAAGTTTGAAAAATCACTCCCAAACATGGATTTATTTATGTTATATTTACAGATTAAAAGAGGTGCAGAGAGGGACACCAAAGTATAGGAACTGATGAAGGATGGAAGTGATTGGTGGAGTTGGCAAGAAACAATTTCTTTTTTCTTTCTTTAAAAAAAAATCATTTTATTGGGGTTCATACAACTCTTAACACAATCCATACATATTGCCAATTCTGTCGAGCATATTTGTACATTTGTTGCCATGATCATTCTTAAAACATATTCTTTTTACTTGAGCCCTTGGTATCAGCTCCTCATTTCCCCACTCCCGCTCCCGAACCTTATCTCCCTCATGAACCCTTGATAATTTATAAATTATTAATATTTTTTCATGTCTGATACTGTCTGATATCTCCCTTCACCCACTTTTCTGTTGTCCGTTCCCCGGGGATGGGGGGGTTATATGGTGATCATTATGACCGGTTCCCCCTTTCTCCTCCCACCTTCCCCTTCCCTTACTGGTATTGCTACTCTCACTATTGGTCCCGAGGGGCTTATCTGTCCTGGATTCCCTGATTCCAGCTCTTATATGTACCAGTGTACATCCTCTTGTCTAGCCTTTGAATAATAAACCATGTGAGATCTGAGGTCCAGGAGGTGGCATTTGCCTAAGGTCAGTGTTGAGAAAGGTGAAGAGAGGAGGAGTGGGAGACAGGGAACACTGGGGGATACGTGGTGGTGTGTTGAGGGTGTTGCAGTGAGTGAGATGAAACAAAACTATGAATTGTTGAATGCAAAATTGATGATTTACTCTGTAAAACCATTCAATATAATAAAAAGTTGTTTTTCTTTGAAAGAAGGCATTGAGTCTCACTTGATTATATCTCTTTTCTTCTTTCTTTTGCAGACTATGTATGTAACTGCTCTAGGGTCGGGAGCCTCGATGCAAATCGCTGCAATCAGACCACTGGGCAGTGTGAATGTCATCCAGGTTATCAGGGGCTTCGCTGTGAAACCTGCAAGGAGGGCTTTTACGTGAATCGCACTCAGCACTCTGGGCTGTGTCTGCCATGTGACTGCAGCCAAGATGGAGCCCTCAGCATACTCTGCAATAGGTAAGCAGCAGAGTGGAAAGGAAGATATTTTTATTTTAGGGGAAAAAAAGTTCTTGTTCTCAAGGTTCAGTCTAATTTAAATAAAGAAACAAACCCCAAACCCAACTTAATGCCATTGAGTCGATTCCTATTCATAACAACCCTATAGGACAGAGCAGAACTGCCCCTGTGGTTTCTGAGGCTTTCAACCTTTATGGGAGCAGAAAGCTGGTGGATTTGAACTGCTGGCTTTGCTGTTAGCACCATAACACGTAACCCTCGTATTTTCCTCAGCATAATGTCAAATCCCATCCACACTGTAACATATATCAAGATTACATTTCTCCTTCTGACTCAGTAGTGCTCCATTATTGTCTAGACCACATTTTGTCCATCCATTCCTTTGTTGATGGCCACTTAGGCGTATTAGTGGTTACCAGGGTCGGGGTCACTAGGGAACCTCAATGAGATGTAGTGACACAGTGGCTGCAACAATGATCTGAAGCCAAACAATTGTGAGGATGACGCAAGACTGGCCAGGGTTTCCATCTGTTGTATGTAGACTCAGAATGAGTCAGCACGAGGCTGGAGGGAGGAGGAGAAAAAGGCATCAACAGCAATGACAAAATCACACTGATTAGGGGTAGGGTTGCACTGCTGACGTTGTAATTATTGCCAACAGTTGAACACCTGTAAAAATTGACTAGGCAAAAGTGAGATAGCTAGATTTATAACAGTCACAAAAAAACAAGCAAGATGATGTATGTGCAAATTTTTGTAAGTTATACTTGCTAGACAGATAATAAAAATGCTAATAGGCCCATACTTGAGCCTTTGTTCTATGCTAGAGCACCTTGCGGACTGATTTTATATGCACCATCTCATTTAATCTTTACAAACACCTCCTTTAGGAGACGAGAACTATTCTTTTCTCACTTTGAATATGAGGAATTTTGGTGCTTATAGCGTACGGTTAACTTGCCCAAGTATAGATAGTAAAGCTGTTATTCAATCCAGTTGAACACATGTAATATGCAAGCAGAGTCCACAGTGGTACCGCCCCCCATCCCCATTGGTACTTAACACGCAAATATCCTAGAATGCATCTCTCAATTCCATGTGTTCTGAATATCGACTATATAAGAAACCTTTCTACTTATGTCCCAGAGGCTCAATAAAGCCATACACAACATTAAACAAATGAATGTGTGGGAAACCTTGTATTACATTCCTAAAGAGTTGGTAGAGTGTCAGCATCACCTGTAGACTATTTTAAAAAGCACATCAAATGTTGACAAAAAAGATGTGCAGTATGTTACTGCATACAAAACAGCTATTCACCAAAGTCATAGTTTTTATCAGGAAGTGTTTTTTTTTACTTAATATCACAGTAGTTTCCACTTAAATATAGGGGCTTAACTGTGTTTTAGTTACACTTTGGGAAACTGGTTAGTAGGTTTAGGTTGACATGTAATATTTTAAAATATTTCTTATTTAAAATATTAGATTCTTTGCTAGCATTTCACTCAAAATATCTGATTTTCAGTAATTGGTGCTAATATTAAGCAGAAGGTTGGAAGTTAAATATATTATTATCTGGTATACATAGAGTATATATGTACTCAGTAGATTCTATTATCCTCAGTAGGTTTTTAAAAATGAGGTAAAGTGATTTTATATTATATACATAATATCATGAAAGGCATGTATCAAAGTTTTATCCTTTCACCATTTGCATCTGCAAATAATCTGAGAAGCTGGATATATGAAGAAAAATGAATAATCATTTTTGGGGAAGTCTCCTTAACTTGTAATAGGCAAATGATGCAAGCTTGCTTACTGAAAATATAAAGGATTTGAAGCACCAACCTATGAGGATCAGACTATAGCCTTCAATATGGATTATACCTCAACATAAAACCCAAATCCTTATACCTGGATCAACAAGCAATATCATGATAAACTGAGAAAATGCTGAAGTTGTCAAGGATTTTACTTTACTTGGATCCACATCAGCTCTAAAGTATTTCATTGGGCAAATCTTTGACAAAAGAACCATTTAAAGTGTTAGGAAGCAAAGCTGTTACTTTGAAAACTTTGAAGACATGCGTGACTCTAGTGAGGTACTATGGTACTATCAGTTGCTTCGTAGATATACAAAAGCTGGATAATGAATAAGACTGAAGAACTGAAGCCTTTAAGTTGTGGTGTTGGTGAAGATTTTTAAATATTTCATTGACTGTCAGAATGAACAACTTTGTGTTAGAAGTACAGCCAGAATTTTACTTGGAAATGGGCATGGTGAGACTTTGTCTTAACTTACTTTGGACACGTGATCAGGAGGGACCAATCCCTGGAAAATGACGTTGTATTTGTAAAGTTGTGGGTCAATGAAAAAGAGAAAGACCTTCAGTGCAATGGATTAACCCAGTGGCTGTAACAATAGATTCAAGCATAACAATTGTGAGGTTTGTGCAACATTGGAAAACTGTTTGTTCTTTTGTACATAGTGTACCTATGAGCTGGAACTGATGCAATGGCTGCTGACAACACTAATGCCAAAGTATCTTGGTTTTGAAGTCTTTTACCCTTTTCTAACTGAAATCTAGAGGGACTCTGCTTCCACTGTAGCTCTCATAAGTAGTGGCTGTTTTCTCTCCCACACTGTTACTTCTAGGCCTGTGTTTCTTTCCACACTGTTACCTCTTCTTGGCTTTTCATTGCTACTCCCCTCCTTAAAAAGCCTCCTTAAAAAGCCTCACCTTTGGAGTTCATCGCAACAGACTATACAGTTATTCTTTCTTGTACCTTTCATTTCTTTTCTTTTTTTTTAATATATTGAAATAGTTTATATTTAGCATTAGCCAGCTGGGCTCACTTTAGATGATTCCAATTTTGTTGGCAACATCTAAAGCGTCATAGTCAGGAGCCAGTCGAACATATGCCTTCTTCTCCCCGTCAGGCCTGATCAAGGTGTTGACCCTGGCTACGTCAATGTCATAGAGCTTCTTCACAGCCTGTTTGATCTGGTGTTTGTTGGCTTTGACATCCACAATGAACACAAGTGTGTTGTTATCTTCGATCTTCTTCATGGCAGACTCTGTAGTCAAGGGGAACTTGATGATGGCATAATGGTACAGCTTATTTCTCCTTGGGGCGCTCTTCCGAGGGTATTTGGGCTGCCTTCTTAGTCTCAAGGTCTTGGGCCGCCAGAAGGTGGGTGATGTGCGGATCTTCTTTTTTTTGTGGCTGTGGATGCCTTCCAGCACGGCCTTCTTGGCTTTTAAAGCCTTTGCTTTGGCTTCCGTTTTGGGAGGGGCAGGAGCTTCCTTCTTTGCCTTCGGCGCCATCTTCGTGAAAAGGGACCTTTCATTTCTTAAAGATGACTCACTGTCGTCTGATAGCACACCTGTCGTGATTCTGGATGATTTTAACATCTACATTTCATGGTTCTCTACACTACATCCAATCTTTATTTTCTTTAGTTTCCTCTTTTTCTTGGTGGTCTTTGGCCCCAATTGTAGGCATATTAATTTTTTTAATTGCTAATGACTTTTTTTTGGATGACTGTAAGAAATATTTAGAAAAAAATTTTAATTAAAAATCTGAACCGTCAGGTGATTTGTTAGAAGCAATGAATTATAAAAATCTTTTTAAAGGCCTGTACTTAAAGGAAGTATTTAGAAGGAAAGCCTGGGAGCTTTAGATTCATGTAGTTGCAAACATGCTTTCTCTTATTACCAGAAAAGGAGTTAAATCAACAAAAAGAAATGTGAAATTACTGTCAAAATGCTCCTTAGAGGCAAGGATGACATACTTGGGACATGTTATCAGGAGAGACCAGTCCTGGTAAAAGACATCATGCTTGGTAAAGTAGAGGGGCAGTCAAAAAGAGGTAGACCCTCAACAGTATTAAATAGCACCATGGCTGCAATAATGGGCTCAAACATATGAAAAATTATGAGGAGGACATAGGACTGGATGGTGTTTCATTCTGTCATATGGAGGGTTGCTATGAGTCGGAACTGACTCGACAGACTCTAACAACGTACAACAGTTATATCTTTTTTTGTTAGTCACATTGGAGTAAAAAGATAGTACGTTTGTATTTTGTCAAGAAACGTGTAATCCATGCAAAACTAAAGAATACAAATCTGGGAACCAATAGAGAGTTCTGAGGGGCCGGCCCCAATCCCAACTACCTGGACAGCTCCCACTCCTCACAGAAGAATGTACCTCAGAGGACAGCACTGAAGCTACAGCTCAGGGAGAGGGACATGTTTGATCAGACCACACGGGAGCAAATGAAGGGGGAGGAAGAGTACATCCTGGCCCACCAAGCTCTGAGGATGATATTCTTGCTCAGAGCAACCAATGCACAGTGAGGACCATAGGGCCAGCCCCACTATGAGACACGATGTCCCTCACTGACCCATAGCATTACAGGGGACATAGTACTACAGGGGACAACACTGGAGACACAGTGCAGGAATTGTGCCAGATCTGACCCCACCACACGAAGACGAAACTCTAAGGGTGTGCAACAGAATAGCAAGGGGAGCAGAGCAAGGAAGTTCCCAGGGAATACCAAAAATAGACTTTGGGGCCAGGGTGTGGCAACCCATCAGACTCGACTGGAAAACACTCCTAAAGGTCATCTAACAGACCTCAAATTATTTATAGGCTTTTCTTTTATTGTTCTTGGTTTTTTTGTGTTGCTGTTTTGTTTTCTTTTGTTGCTTTGTTTTGCTCTCTTTTGTGCATATGATTATCTCTGGGGGGCTATCTAGATAAGATAGATGGGTTAAACAATCTGGGGAAAACAATAGAACTGATGGTTCTGGCAAGGGGTGGGGGCCATGGGCGAGGGGGAAGCAGGGGAAAGGAAGTGGGTGTTAAACCCAGGGACAAAGGAACAACATGTGATCTAAAATCGATGACAAGGAGAGTGTAGTAGGCCTGGTAGGGCTTGATCAAGAGCAATGTCACTGAGAGGAATCATTGAAACCCAAATGAAGGTTGAACTTGAGAGTGGGACAAGAGGAAAGTAAAAGGAAACAGAGGAAAGAACTAGGAAGCAAAGGGCATTTATAGAGGTCTAAATACAGGCATGTACATATGTAACTATATGTACATATGTATATGTATATATGATGATGGGGAAGTAGATCTATATACATATATTTATAGGTTTAGTATTAAGGTTGCAGATGGGCCTTAGGCCTCCATGCAAGTATTCCCTCAATGCAAGTACTCTTTGTTCTACTAACCTGGGAATTCCATGATGCTCACCTTCCCAACACGATCGCTGAAGACAAAGCAGGTGCATAAGCAAATGTGGTGAAGAAAGCTGATGGTACCTGGCTATCAAAAGATATAGGATCTGGGGTCTTAAAGACTTGAAGGTAAACAAGCGGCCATCTAGCTGAGAAGCAACAAAGCCCACATAGAAGAAGCACACCAGCCTGTATGATCAGGAGGTGTCAATAGGATCAGGTATCAGGCATCAAAGAATGAAAAATCATGTCATTGTGAATGAGGGGGAGTTCAGAGTAGAGACCCAAAGCCCATCTGTAGGCAATTGGACATCCCTTACAGAAGGGTTGCAGGCAAGTCAGCGTGCAGTATAGCAACAATGAAACATATAGCTTTCCTCTAGCTCTTTAATACTTTCTTCTCCTCCTCCTCATTTTCATGATCCCAATTCTACCTTACAAATCTGGCTAGACCAGAGGATGTACACTGGTACAGATAAGAACTGGAAATCCAGGACAGATAAACCCCTCAGGACCAATAAGGAGAGTAGCGATACCAGGCGGGTAAGGGAAATGTTGGGGGAGAAAGGGGAACCGATCACAATGATCTACGTATAACCTCCTCCCTGGGGGACGGACAACACAAAGTAGGTGAAGGGAGACATCAGAAAGTGTAAGATAGGATAAAATAAAAATAGTTTATAAATTGTGAAGGGTTCATGAGAGAGGGAGCGTGGGAGAGGGAGAGGGAAAATGAGGAACTGATACCAAGGGTTCAAGTAGAAAGAAAACATTTTGAAAATGATGATGGGAACAAATGTACAAATGTGCTTGACACAATGGATGTATGTATGGGTTGTGATAAGAGTTCTTTGAGCCCCCAATAAAATAATTAAAAACAAAAAAAGGATAAAAAACTACTAGGAGATGATACAATGATAAATATATACTAAATTTTTAAGTAGACTTGTTTAGAGTGGGAAACTAGCAGGAAAAAAGGTGAAGTAATAAGGAAAGGTTTCCAGAGGAGGTGGGAACTTAGATGGGGCCCTACAGATTATGATTTGGGAAGACAGAAAGTAAGAAAATGACCCTGTCAGGAAACAAGCAAACATAAGAATTCAAGTGAATGCCCTAAGATTATACAATGAGATGAGAAATCTGATCTCCTAACACCTACTCAAATTCTCTTCTTTTTTGACCTTTCTTTTAAAAATAAATAAAAGTAGAAAAGTACACTCAATTCTACTCTGTGATATTCTCATACATCATATATCCATGGAACGAACAAATGGATTTTTAAAAAGTCATTTTTCTACTTGTGCTTTATGCCCAGATATTTCAGTGGGAGTTGCCCCAGTGAGGGTAGAATCTGGCTACAGGAGCCAGATGTGGGTTGAGCAATGTCTTTATGTGCAAACACAAAGTCCTTTATGTACTGACAGATGGCCACCCCCACACTTCTCCATTGGTGTTCCAACATGTTTAATTGGGAAGGAGTTGGTTTAAGTTGGTTAAGCTTTGGAACATACTTCTAATGTTTTTTGATTCACATTTGGGCTCATGTTTAATAAGTAAATAGAGCCGTCAAGTAACATTTCATTTCAAATAACAGCATGTTTGTGAAAGCCTGAATCTCTTCATATAGCCCTTGAAATTTTATCAGGACTGACTTTATTTGTAGGCAGTTACAGACTGATATGAGATAATGTATTTATGGTTGATGAGTCAATAGGTGCATAATTTTAGACTGCCTTAATAAGGTAAAAAGAAATTTTATAGTTGGACGAGGGTAAGTAAGAAATTTTTTTGTAAAATCACAAAAGCCTTTATTAAACAAAAAGATCAAATGTGAAGGTATTATTTCTTGACATCTCCTTCATCTTGGTCTACCCGCTTTTGAAGGTACTGTTTCTATTTCTCTAACTCTTCCTTAAGGGAGTTTGCTCCCTTCCCTTTACTCCATGTAAACACTTTGAGCATCTTCTAGGGACTCAAATTGTGTTCGTTTTCATTGTTCTTTGAGTTTGGGAACAAAAAGAAGTTTGAAGGGGAAGAAAGGTCAGAATTGTAGCATGGATGGGGTAAAGTTTCCTACCAACATTCTTGTAGAACAGTCCTTTCTACCCTCAAAGAATGAGCAAGTGCACTGTTGTGAATAATAATAATAATAATTTTTAAAAGCCCTGGCCTTTTTCCTCACCAATGCAGTTTTCCATTTTCTGAAAATTTCTTCCTCATAAGCCCCTGTGATTGTGCTGTGTCGTTGGGGAAAATCTGTCAAGATTATGCTTTAGAAATCCCCCAGTCACCACAACCTTCTGAGCTGATCCTTCTGCTTTTAATGTAACGGGTCCAGCACATTCCCCTTAAAAGACACTGTCTGATTGGACCTTGTTCTCTGGGTCATATTGGTAAATCCAAGACTTGTCCCCATGAACAATTCATTCTATGTGATTGTCTCTATTAGCTTAGATCTCATTTAAAAGATGGCCAGGAAGATCAGCTCTTTTGAGCTAGTTGATTTTTGTGCAAAACTTTTGCCATCCATCAAGCCAACAGCTTACCAAAGCCAAGATGTTTGCCTAAAATTGAAAGTGCTGAACCATGTGAGTTCCCAACTTCAGTAGCTGTTAACATCAACAGTAATTCTACAGTCTTCTTCCACCAGCTTCTGGTTGTCAGTTAGTTTCTTCATTTTAAAGCACCTTAATTAGACTGAGACAAGTATATCACTGAGAGAAATTATCTGGAGCCAGCCACGGATCCCAGAGGCATATTTAAACACATTTTGCTTTGAATAACCCCATGCACGCATAAACTGGTATGCTAGCAGCAATACTTTTTGACTTGCCCTTATATAATATCTTGTTCTCATAAACTCTGTGGTTGCTACTGTACAATGTCTTTTGAAATATTTACTACTTTGCATATTTAATTATGGGAATGTGCCCCAGGACAGAGGGCAAATTTTAATTATGAAGTGAACTGATGCTGAAATAAATGTCAAATACATAGATAACAAGATACCTTCAAGGTTATACAGAGCTCTGAAAAATCATCTCTTGTGTAACATTCTATAATGACAGCTGCTCTTTCATTGTATTCATTCATTTAAAAAAAGCAACCTTTTGTCAATGGGTGAAAGTTGACAGAGCAGATTAGTTTTCTATTCAACAATTTTGTTTTTGTTTCCATTAAACAAGTTTGTTTTGTGTCATCCATTATAATCCTCACAATGTAATCACTTATCCCACTTCTCTGTCTTTCCTGTGTCCCGGCTCCTTCTTTTCTAACACTTTTGAACTTTGTACTTGTGTAAATGCTGCCCTCTTGATCTCAAAAGGTTGATTATTCCAAGGTGTACGTAGCTCACTTGTGGTATTGTTCCCCTTATCAAAACAAAACAAAATCCACTAATATCTAGTTGATTCCAACTCATATTGACCCTGTACAGGATTTCCGAGACTAGAAATCTTTATAGGAGCAGATCACCTCATTGTTTTTTCCCATGGAGCAGCGGGTGGATTTAAACCACCAACCTTGTGGTAACTAGTCCAGTGCTACCAGGACTCCTTTGTTCTTCTTATAAACTTGTCTACTATTTTACTTAAAATTGAGCTATGAGGGTGAGCTCATTTCCAGACTTGAAAGGTGCCCAAAGGTCATGGTCTTAGGTGTTTCACTGATATCTGTCTGGCCAGTAGCCTGATATTTTGATTTTGAGTTTTGTTTCACCTTTCTCTCCAACTTTATCCAAAATAATTTAATACTTTTCAGAGATGTTGGTAATGGTTACTGGGCACCATCTAGTTCTGCTGAAGACTGGTATTTGTGTGGCACTCTAGTCTGTTGGATTGTTTCCGTGTCCCTTGGTTTTCTTCCTTCTTTTTTCCTCTGTACAGGGAGAGACCGATGGTAATATCTTAAGTGGACACTCTTGAGCCTTTAAGACTCGGATCACCAAGTAGAATATTGTTTTTGAAGCCTAGGTGATGCCAGTAGACTTTGGTAGGACCAGGGTCTTGAATTCCTAGGTCAGTCGTTCTCAACCTGTGGGCTGCAACCCCTTTAGGGGTCGAACGACCCTTTCACAGGAGTCGCCCATGAAAATTACAGTTGTGGCAAAATTAAAGTTATGAAATAGCAGCGAAAAGAATGTTATGGTTGTGGGGTCACCACATGAGGAACTGTATTAAAGGGTCACAGCATTTGGAAGGTTGAGAGCCACTGCCCTAGGTGCAATGACTCAGTCTCTCAATTTGTTTGGTTATGTCTAAGTTTTCATAACTTTGCCTTCTTTATGCTCCACCAAGATATCTTATTGCTGTAGTTATTTGCATCTCTTGAATGGCTAATGATCATGAAGATTATTCATGTTTGTTGGCTGCCTGAATATCTTTGGTGAAGTGTCTATTTATGCCCTTTGTCCATTTTTAAATTGGATCGTCTGCCTTTTTCTTGTTGAGGTGTTGGAGTTTTCAATACATTTTAGAAATTAGTCCCATATTCTTGTATATATTTTCAGCAAATTTAAATACACATGTATGAAAATACACTCTTTCAAACGTGTGTGTGTGTGTGTATGTTTGTGTGTGTGAAAGAGTATACCCCCACTCTCATGCTCACACCATTTCAACTTTCATGTCTATCCATGCATCTAGTCATACGTTATCATTGCAGGATTGTGTACAGAGCGGTATTTATCTCTGATGTTTCTTAGTTCTTGCACTTCTCCCAGTGTATTCCCCTCATGTTTTGTTAGCCCCCTTTTCTTATTATATATCGCCTTCAGCTTCACTCCAGTTGACATGTGTATTCCTCCTTCTCGTCAGTAATTTACCTCCTTTCACACTTAGTAACTATCAAAGGATATTTCTTTCAATTTGAAAACTTTTTCTTGACTTTTTATAATAGTGGTCACAATATTGGACCTATTGTGATTGATTAATTTCACTCAGCCTAATTTCCTCCAGGTTCATCCATGTTATAAGGTGTTTTACAGATTCATCATCATTCTTTAACATTGAATAATATTCTCTTTCTCTCTTTTTTAACATTTTATTAGGAGCTCTTGCAGTTATTAAAACAATTCATAGTTCCATTAGATCAAGCATAATTGTACAATTGCTGTCATCATCATTTTCAATACATTTTGTTTTCTTCTTGAATTCCTTGATATTGGCTCCCCTTTATCCCATCCCTCTCCCCCTGCCACCCCCGAACCCTCAATATATTATTATTGAGGATATTATTATTATATTGTTTTTGCCATACTTTCATTTTTGAACATGAATAGCCGCTCTGTTTGTTAACAGAACAAACGTGGAAGCTGAGTAATATTCCCTTGTGTATTTGCCATAGTTTGTTTATCCATTTTCTATTAATGGGCATTTAGGTTATTTTTAATCTTTCTACTCCCATAAGCCTTGGAAACCCACAGGGACCGTTCTACACTGGCCTATAGGGTTGCTGTGACTCCGAATTGATTCAGTGAGACTGAGTTTGAGTTTTGTTGGAGAAGGTTGATTGTATGAAGTATGTATGAGCTAGGGGAGAGAAAGAGACGGGACCCTCACATTTCTTTGGGCTCAGACACTGAATGGTGCTATATTATATTGCCTATATGTTACATTACCAAGCAAGAAAAGTAAGTTTGAGGGAGATAATGCTATGCTTGAAACATGTTGCCTTTGAGTTGACTATACATCCAAGCAGAAATGTCTGACATTGCATATACTTTGTGTGCCAATAAGAAATCTTCTATACTAGCATATTTTTATTCTATCTTACAGGAACACAGCCAAACCTTTTAAAATAACTTTATTCTGACTGGTGATGATTGTTCAACTTTTTGATGTGATTAAAGTATTTAATTGTATATTTGCATTATATGCCTATAAAACTATCAAAAATAACTTTATTCTACATCCCAATTATGATTCTTTTAATTAAACCAATCACTAGTTTAAATGACCTGTTCTGTACACTTCATATTCTTTTTCGTTGAAGGTAACTAAGAGAACTGAAGTTCTCATACATGCTATGACATGATTGAACCTTGAAAACATTATACTAAGTGAAATGAGTCAGACACAAAAGGACAAGTACTATATGATCCCACTTATAAGAAATATCTAGACTAGGAAAATACATAGAGACAAAGTTTTTGGTGATGAGGAAGAGGAAGAAATAGAAAGTTGCTGCTTTAAGGTGCTGACTTTCTGTTTGGGGTGTTGAAAAACTTTTGGAAATGGTGTTGGTCATACAACAGAGTAAATGTAATTCATGCCACTGAATTGTACCCTTAAAATGGTTGTTATGGCAATTTCCTATTAGGTATATTTTGCCACAATATATACATTCTAATTAGGAAACTGATCTCAGCATTTTATCCTTTCATGATTCATTTATTTCAATAAATGTTTGTGTAATTCTTAACATCTTAGAAGATAATTAAGTTCATTGCAAGAAATTCAACTAAACTGAATGTTGTTCAGAAAAAGGCTGAGGTTTTAGTATAAACAATGCATATATATACAGTCTGGAAAGCATGATGAGTTTCTACCTTAAATTTTCCATTCAATGCAGGGGATTATCTGCCCGTCATGTCTAATTATTACCTGGAAACCAGCTGTCGGCAAATGATGGAAAAACAAACACTTTTGAGAACATTGACTTGACATGTTGCTATTGAGCAAACATGTTACTCTCTTTAAATTGCGCTGTCCACTCTTTTACCTATTTCATTAGGCCACTTTGTGACCAGCTTTGCATTTAAAAAGAAATCTTTTTAAATTAAAGTTTTGGTACTGGAAATATTAAAAGGTCATATATTTTGCTTCTTCTAAGTAATTGTTTACTTCTTTAAAATCTTAGGTGTATATGTGCTAAGAATATAAATGAGCAGATTCATATAATTATAATATTAATGTCAAGGTATTGGTGTATTTAATAAATTATGCCATACAGTATACTTTAATAGACTTTGTGGAAGAAAATAAGTTTAATATACAGAAGTGGGAGAGATGAGAAAGGACGTTATCAAACAGGAAATGGCAAGATTAACGCCTCAGAGGTGTGCCTACACAGGAAGAGCTGCAGGAGGGGAAGGAAACAAATCTGACAAGACATGCTGGGGACAAGCCACAAACCGCCTAATAGACTAATTATCTGGATTGTATCCATTAAGACAGTTTTAAGCAGGAAAAAGAGCCGCTGAATCTAGCAGTGAGTAGATTAAGTAAGGGTAATTAGAGGCAGAGTGAAATTCGTGAGGACCAAAGTTAGGATAATAATAGTGCGAATGCAGAGAATAATTTTGGACATGAAATGGGTAGGATGTGGTTTCAACAAAATAATCTTAATGGTGATGCCCCATGATAACAGTGTTTCTGTGCATGATTCTCTAGAAGAGTCAATGATTTTTACATGATCACATACACACTAAACTAAAGGTAGTTGTATTTGAAGCTGGATTTAAGGAAGTTCCCAGTCCCAGGGTTCCATCTGAAGTCTACACCCTCTCCCTAGGCTTACATTCTTCTTCTGTTCCAGGCTGCCTTCCTTTGCTTCAGTAGTTGCCACCACCCACTATATCCCATGGAATTTTTATGACCTCCTAAGTCGTGTTGCTGAGCGTCCAACAGTGTCCTGGTACCAACATTCTTTCTGTGTTGCTAAAGATAAATCCAAAGGCCATTTACCTTTTAAGACACAAAAACAAAAAGTCTCTTAACTTTTATAAAGAAGGCTTTGGGTGTAGCAAATAATGAGCAAGTTGAATGTTTATGTAACAAAAAACTTTTCTACAAGTGGAATTAAAATGTAGTAATACCTCTTCTATTTTTACAGTTAATTGATCTGACCTTCATATGTCTCAATAACAAAGTCTGGAACCTGCCTTTGAAAGCAACCCTTTCCCCCGCCATTAACTATGAATTGTCTGACGATTTTAATGGCCAGTCCTTGTCTGGTAGTAGACATGAAAGGAATGGTATTTCTGATTAGTTCACTGGAGTTGCTGTTTCCTACTGCTACATGGAACTGCTGGCTTGAAGTCGGATTGTGCTCACTACTGTGGCTGTGCTTTTACTGGTCTGGGTCCTTGCAAAGTGGCAGTAATTATTTGAGGGAAATGAACCCATCTGTCTTAGTTACCTAGTATTGCTGTCACAGAAATACCACAAGTAGGTGGCATTAACCAGCATAAATATATCTTCTCACTATTTAGGAGGTTTATAGTCTGCATTGGGGGTACAGATTTTAGAGGAAGACTTTCTCTTTTTGTTACTTCTCCGGGAAGATCCTTGCATCTTCTTAACTTCTGTTTCTCCGTTCCTTGGTGACCTTATGTGTTGTATCATCTATCTTCCTTCACCTGTGCCTGCTTGCTCAGTCTGCTTTGTAATCTCAAAAGAGGTTGGTTTAAGATACATTCTATAATTAATACTGCTCAATGAACATAGCAGAAGTAACCTATTCCCAATAGGATCACAAACACACGTATGGGGGGGCACTACTTATTTATTACTGGCTGACTGATTATTAATTAGAGCAGATCATAATTTTGCATGCAATGATTTACACACATTCTGATTTAATGTACCTTTTGGAATCCCTGCAATGTACCATTGCTTATCCCACTTCCTCCCGATATTTCCTGTTTCCATGCTTTCATTTCTCTCAACTCTGTGAAACTTCCTAGGTCAATGTTGCCCCTTTTGATCTTAAATGGTTCATTATTCTAAAGGTGGAGATGAGTCCAGTTCCAGATCTGAAAGGTAAGGGCCATAGTCTCAGGGTCCCATCTGTCTCTATTCAACCAGTAAGCCTGATTTGTTGTACGATTTTTAGTTCTGTTCCACATGGGGGACACATAACACAGGTCCTAGTGCCAAGTTCTCTCAGAGAGGCTAATTTGGGGCTCCAAAGTTACATTATTGGTTTTTCAAAGATTTTGACTGTGGATCATAACTAATTATGGATTACACTGTGAAGAATACAAATTCCAACACAATTGTACTCATGCAGAACTTGTAGGCTGTCCTACAAGTAGAACAAGAGGATACTGCATGGTTTAAAATCAGGAAAAGTATGCAACACTGTACTTACTCAGTCTCTAGGCTGAATAAATAATCTGAAAAGCTTGACGGAAAAAGAAGAATGCATCATCAGGATTGCAGGAAGACTCATCAACAGCCTGGTATATGTAGATGACACAACTAAGCTTGCTGAAGTAAAGAAGGCTTGAAGCACTTATGAAAATCAAAGCCTTCAGTATAGATTAGTTCAATGAAAAGAAAACAAAAAAATTCCTCAAAACTGGGCCAACATGATACTGGGTGTGGAGGCAAGGTGGGGGTAGAAAGAGTGAACCAATTACAAGGATCTACGTATAACCACCTCCCTGGGGGATGGACAACAGAAAAGTGGGTGAAGGGAGGTGTCGGACAGTGTAGACATGACAAAATAATAATAATTTATAAATTATCAAGGGTTCTTGAGGGAGGGGGCAACAGGGAGAGAGGGGAAAATGAGGAGCTGATAACCAAGGGTTCAAGTAGAAAGCAAATGTTTTGAGAATGATGATGGCAACAAATGTACAAATGTGCTTGACACAATGTATGCATGTATGGATTGTAATAAGAGTTGTACAAGTCCCCAATATAAGAAAAAGAAAAGAAAAAAACATAAAAAGAGAAACTCAGGATAATTTTAATTCAACTATTGAGAATATAAGAAATTAAGGTGAAAGGAACTAGTAGCAAATGGGGCTTCATAATAGATCATTGTACTTGATTGCCTTAAATACTTTCTTCTTAGGGATTGATACAAATGTAGGATTCAGTATTAAACCCAGAAGTCAGGATTAAGTGGCTTTACTAGTTGTGTTGGACAGGGTTCTCTAGAGAGACAAACCAGAGTGCTAGTAATTATATATAAATATATTTATAAAGATAGATATATAATACAAGAAATGAACCATTAAATTATATGCAGATAGATGATACAAGAAATTAACAGTTAAATTATAAAGCAGTGAGACACTAGCAGTCCTTTAAGGCTTCAGAGCCGCCAGTTGCCAGTCCCCTTCTGTAGAGAGAGCTGGGCTATATATACCCAGGCAGCAAACAGCAAGGCAGCTCACTAACTGTCACCAACTGTCGGTCCCCAGCTCCAGAGATGAACATTCCAATCCTGTGGGATTGGGGGGACCTCAACTTACAGCGACACAGTCCACAAGCTAGGCATCCCACAGGTAGTGTACCCCTCTAAATTGAGGCACAGAACAAGCAAGGTGAGGCTCACCGAACCATTTATCCCTCCATCCTTCAATTAATCCTACTTGTGTTTATCGGCCAGGCTGGCACAATAAACTATCGCACTAGTCAAGGCTAAGAATATAAAAAGTAGAGAGTGAAATATGTACAGTGATGTTTCCCCAGTTAGTATTGTGCAGGGGTTTTCAATGTATAGTCCTAGGTCAGCTGTATCCGGATAACCTGGGAATTGGTTGTTTTGTGGTGACGTGCCTCTGAGTTAGGTCTGATTTAATTAGAAATGCATTATTTTTAGAGTCAACTCTGACCAAAGTAACCCACTGCCACTGAGTTGATTCTGACTTATGGTAACCCAACATAGGATTTTCAAGGCTGTAAATCATCATAGGAGCAGATAGCCTCAACTTTCTCCCACAGACAGGATGGTAGGTTTGAACCACTGACCATGTAATTAGCAGTTCAATGCTTATCAGTCAGCACCATCAGAACAGGCTCAACTCTAGACCTATTCAATCAGAAACCCTAGAATAGGCTCCAGCAATTTTGCTAAAATAACAGACCTTCTAAATAATTTTGAAGCATGTTGAAGTTTGACAACCATCAAACAAGTAGAAAATGTTGCCCACAAAACCTAAGGTGAACTAAATATGCAGAAGAAAACCAGAACTAATAATGAATAGACTTGTCTTAGACACTCCATCCTCTGTTCTTTGTTTGTATGAGGATTATATTAGTGAAACACATTTAGCAGTTACTGTATAATACAGGGTTTAAGAAAAATATTTTTTTCCATTGAGGCAAATACATGTGTTTGCTCTTCAGAGAGCACTTACATTTTAGAAGAAAATCCTGAGGATTAGTATCTTACAGAGTTGATTGACCATCATTGACCAGTGATTAAATATCTCATTAGCCCACTGAAAATGAGTATGTGTTTCTAAATTATGACAAAGAATATCAAGATTAAGTATATGGAAAGTGTTAAATGAAGTACAATGAAAGTCAATATTATACTCAGAAGTTATTATAAATTAATAAAGGCAGCATACATAGACTTTTGGAGCCAGATTTTTTTTTTTTTACTGCTTGCCATGTGTCAGTCACTGTGCTAGACATTGGGAATGTAGCAGTGGGAAAACAGATACAATTTCATAGAACCACTCTTCTAGAGGGGCAGAGAGAAAGAAACAAAAGATCATGCAGTATGTGAGAGGGGTCATCATTTTAGGTAGTGTGGCCAGCTAAGGCGTTGGTAAGAATAACACTTGAGTAAAGGCCACAAGGGAAGTAGTGGGCTTGCTTGGCGCCTTTCATAGCGAGGTTATTGTCAATATGGAGAATAAGTACAGAGGATTTTTTTAAAAACAGTTCATTGGCACTTCATCCACATATACAATTCAATAATTCAACTATATGAAGAAGAGTTATACAATCCTTACTACAGTCAATTGTAGAACATTTTCTTTTTTCCTGTGCAGAGTCCCTTTTGCAGCAATATGTGTAGTGTGTCTGAGAAACAGCAAGTTCACATGGCTGAAGTGGCATAAATTGGGGCATGAGTTAGGGCAGCAATAGGTAAAGCAAAATATACACACTGATATTCAGAATATGATTCAACTTATCTATATTTAATTTTTTATAGAAAGAAATAAAGCTATATTAACTAAGATATTATATTAGTTCAGGGATAGATAAATAAATTTAATAGAAAAGAGCACAGAAGCAACCTGTGTGCATAAAGACTTTTAACGTATGACAGAGGAGGTACTAAAGCTTAGGAGCAAAAGATGAACTTATCAATAAGTTATACTAGAGCTATAAGGGAGAAAGGAGGTTGAACATCTTAATTTTTACCATATGTAAAAAATAAATTTCAAAACCTAAATGTGAAAAGTCAACCCATAATTTTTTTTGGAAAGCATTGTAATGACCTTGGGGTAAGGAAGGATTTATAAAGCAATAATATTAATATCAACATTCACCTCATTTTTAATATGTACCAGACATTATTCCAAGTGCTTAATATATATTTACGATGTTCATGTTCACAGCGAACTGGAAACGCTGTGGTGAGGTGCCCCTGAGTGGGCTCTGACCCATAGCAACCCTGTGTACCACAGAATGAGGCCCTGCCCAGATCGGCGCCATCCTCACCATTGTTGCAGCCAGCATGTCAGTCCATCTCATTGAGATCCGTCCTCTCTTTCCTTGCCCCTCTCTCTGCTTCACCAAGACTAGAAATATTAAGTATTATTTTCTCCATTTTATGAAATGAGGAAAAAGAGGCATCAAGTATTCCACGTAAGGGCATAGGCTGATATGCACATAAGTGAGAGAGCCAGAATTTCATCACAGGCTCCAGAGTTCATGCTCTTTACTTCACTAAACTATGCTTCCCACCCCACCCCCCCAAAAAAAAACAACTTGTAGAGGGAAATATTGATAAATTCAGTAATATAAAATAAAGAACTTCTGATTATCAAATGATTTTAGAGTGAAGAGACAAGTCACACACTGGGAGATCATTGCAGTACATTACACTGATCAAAGGCTGGTTGTCCAGAAATACATAAAGAACTTCTACAAATTGTCAAAATGCATAGGTAGATTGTATAGATCAGTCTCCTCAAATGGCAAAGAAACATAGTCAGGTAAAGAGCTATATGTTAATTTGATTGCACTATGGAACTCCCATCCAACGACTTTTCCCAGCATGGGTCTAGTGGAGGAACATACTGACTGATAGGATTTGCCTGTCAGTAATTGTGAACAGGATTCCCTGCATGCCATCCTGCTGACTATCAAATGAGCCCTCTGAGTAGCAGGGATGTGAGCTCATCACCAGCAAAAGCCTTGAGTGGAGCTAGCGTCTGGCTTAACCTGCCCAGCCTTCAGATTTTGGACTGAACAGCACCCACTACCACATCATGCATTTGCTCAAACTTTCGAGAGTATTTGTAGGAGACTGCAGATTAGTAGAACACAGTTCTCAAGGGAGGAGGGGGCTGGGGAATTGGAGCAGACTAGCATTTTAGAAGAGTTGGACTTCTGGGATCTCTTCAATCTCCAATTACCTGGAACTTGTTTGTTATTAATTCTTACAAGAGAAAGTATTACTACAGCTGGTATAAGAGTGTGGATTTTTCTTTAAATCTATCTACTTCTGTGTGAATGACGTATCATGATTTTAAGATGAAAATTTTAAAAGCTTGTAAGATTATTTTAATAAAGCTGTTCAACAACAGCTGCAAGGAAACTGGCCAGAATAGGGTCTTTTACAAAGAGTGCTAGATACAGAGAACCCGGAGCTTCCAAACCCTAGAATTGTGTTGTATTAAGATTGATGTCAGCAGTCTCTCTCTCTATCTCTCTCAGCAAGTATTATTATTTTAAAATACCATTCATCAGAGGAAACATTTGAATAAGGCTTCTGGGAGAGCTGCAAGTCTATTAAGGCAAGCACATTGAATCCTTCTGGTTTGCTTTCATGAACTATCTACAGGCCACTTATAATGTGATTGGATCCCTAATGGCACAGTGGTTAAGAGTGTGGTTACAAATTGAAAGGTTGGTGGTTTGAGCCCACCTGCTGCTCTGTGGGAGAAATATGCTGCCGTCTACTCCACTGATAGTTACAGCCTTGAGAAGGAGAGAAGAAAATACTGCAGTAGAAGGCAGAAGACCTGGCTTCTAATTTTGACTGTGACCTTAGTCACACCTAAGTCTAGTTTGTTCATCAACTAACTGGAAATCTTGAAAGTACTAATATTTTACCATCTATCGACTTTATACTACTTAGAAGGCATGTAAATATATTAAAGGAGCCCTGGTGGCGTAGTGTGTTACCTGTGGGCAGTTAGCAAACTACAAGGTCAACAACCTTTCTACGGGGAGAAAGATGAGGCTTTCTGCTCCTGTAAAGATGGACAGCCTCAGGAAACCCAAAAGGGCAGTTCTACTTTTATCCTTTAGGGTCACTGTGGGTTGGAGTGAACTCAATGACAAGTGAGTTTGGTTTGGCTTTAATATATAAATTTAGCTAATCTTCACAATCTTATGAAAGAGGTATTCTTCTTGTTCAAATGTGAAGACTTATCTAATAATTAAATAGCTAGCAAATGGTAACATAGTCTTAAGAATATAATGAATTATTAGCACTAAATTAAATGATGCATATAGAAATACTGTGCTATGCACTTTGTTTATAACCCCATAGTAGGAAATAAGTAAATGTTCATAGTGCCTCCTAACTACTCTGTCATTGTCAGCTTCAGAACTCAAAGGCTCAGGACTTGTTCAGGCCTTTCACTATCAGTATTTTTGAGTTAAGCACATTCTTGTTTGTTGATCTGGAAACTAAGCTGCCACTTGTGTAATTTCTGTGAGAGAATGAGTTCTAAATTCCAGGCATTAAAAGTTAATTTTTGAAGCACACTACATTATACAAATCAGATATTGATAATTCCCCTTTCATAAACAAACCTTTTCCATGGTTACAAAAGAATACAACTGTTAATATTTCAAGAATACTCAAATCTTGTGTTTTGTTTCTGCGGTTTCTGTTTTTGAATGTGGAACAGAATTTTAAGTTCTCATAAAATCTCAAATCTTTCACACTACTGAGGCTGGATGACTCCAATGCTATTGCCCTGTAGTCAGCTTTCAACCTTAAATTGAAACTATCCCCTGAAATCAACTTTTCAACCAAACAAACCCAAAATCAAACCAACTAACCTCAAGTTAACTGACTTTAAGTTGATTCTGAGGATCCTGTAGGACCAAGTAGAATCACCTCTTTGGGTTTTCTAGGTGTAACTATTTACGAGAGCAAAAAGCTTCATTTTTCTTTCAAGGAGCGGCTGGTGGCTTTGGACTGCTGAGTCCGGTACATAGCCTACTATACCACCAAAGCACCTTAATAGTTTAACTTAATTCGCAAAGAATGTCTGCCTTGAGCATTGTGCTTCTTCTTTTGTTTTCAGTATAAGTTTCCTTTTATTTTGACATTGAAACCATGGAATAAAGTGGCCTACGAACATGGTGTTTCTTTAAGGAATGATCTTGATGGGGTCAAATTGATCATAGCAATTTGAAAGGTTAGATAAGACGTTTAGAAGGCAATGGTTTATTGTAATAGTGGAGAAAAAGGCTAGCAAGAATAGTTGTGCACTTGAATATAATCAATGTCACTGAATTGTACATGTAAAAATTGTTAAATTAATAAATGTTTTCCTTCATTTTAACCAAAAAGTAAAAATTAGTTTTGAAATACAGAAATCTCTATCAAATAATGGAGTACTGTATATACTCGAGTATAAGCCAACCTAAATATCAGCCGAGGCACCTAATTTCACCTCAAAAAGGCGTTAAAAATGTGCTGAAAATCTCGGCTTATGCATAAGCATGCACGGTAGCTGTTTGGGTTTGGAAATTCTAGTGTTATATTTCTTCCATTAAAATAAAAGAAGGGCACTTTTGCATAGGGAAATGGAAACACTTGAAAAAGGATGTGGTCATAGTTGCACAACATGGTGACTGTGGTTAACACCACTGACCTGTACACGTTAGACCATAAAATGGCACACCGTTGTTTCATAAAATTTACAGTAGTTTTTAAATATATCAATAAACATTCGACAGTGGAAATAACAGCAGCAGCAACAAAGCAATTAAGAATTAACTTCCCTAAATCAATCAAGTTAGCCTCCTTGTGACTCTGAAACTCTGAAAATAGGATATTTTTTCTTTTTGCCATTAAGTTTTACATTTTTTTCTTTTCAAATAAACTTAAAATTTTTATTTTGGTAAGATCAGTTTTCAGAAAATACTTTTCCACTTAGGCAATGTCCTTTGAGGATTAAGAATTTGTCTGAGTATGGATTCGCTCTAAGCATATTTTAGACTATTTGCCCTCAAAATTAAAAGGAATGTTTAGCATAATAGCCCAATGTTTCCAACAATAAAGCCACCCTTTTTCCCCCAGAAAAAGGACTGTACTCATTGCATAATGGTCCTATCCATGACTGTCGAAAGACAGAGGAACACTAACTTCAGATGGTCTTTTGCCAAAATCTCCAATTACTGAGTTTCTTTCACAAAAAAAGGGAGAGATTACTTTTTATTACCCTTACAAAACCATGACCCATATATGAGATCAAGAATTAGTAATAACTTTTCATTTAGTTTATTTTCATGTATCAAAACTTTCCCTAGTTAGAAAATGATTTTAGTTACTTTTAAATAATTATAACTTCCATATTGAAAGAGCTTATACTCTGCAATTTTCTGTTGACTTGACGTTTCAGCTTTCATTTTATGTAGTACATTCACTCTCTTCTTAAACCAAATAATTTGCTGTTGCTTTTTGGAAGAAAGACTGGGCTTTCTACTCCTGTGAACAGTTACAATCTGGGAAACCCATAGAGCATGGTTCTCAACCTTCCTAATGCCACAGCCCTTTAATACAGTTTCTCATGTGTGGTGAACTATTTTTGTTGCTACTTCATAACTCATTGTGCTACTGTGATGAATTGGGCTACCCCTGTGAAAGGCTTGGTCAACCTCCCAAAGGGGTCACTACCTACAAGGTTGAGAACCACTGCCATTAGGGGGTCACTATGACTCAGCATTGACTCCATGGCAGTGAGTTTGGTGCTTTTTTTGTTTCTTCTTAAAGGAAGAAGAAGAAAATTGAAGTATTTAAATATTACTTTCTTTCCATGTCCTTTTTTCTTCATGTCAAGAATATTAACATGTAAACTCTGGGGAAGGGGGAAAAGGGGAAAGCAAAGCTCCTGAATGATCACAAATAAATCATTTCCCTTTAAGGGGGGGGGAATATCTCTTATAGTTACTCTGTGATTGCTTTAGTTAAAGTTGATCATATGATACCCAAAGGTATCAATAAACACACTCATAATTTTTATCTTCTGTGTCTTAGGAAGAAAGTAGTGTTTTTGTTAACAGTTTAGAAAAAATAAATTAGCTAGTTAGTGCAAAAGCTGACTCATTTGTAAAAGGAAGACCAATTTCCAGCACATATAGGATTATTGTGAGAATAAAAGGTCTTAATTAAAAAAATTAAATGTAGGATTTTGCAAATCCTTTCCCTTGTAAATTTTGACATTTTCTTTCCATGGGTTTATAACGTGTTCTCTTTTCCTAGCCACACTTTTGCTCCAAACTAGTTATTACGCTGTCTCTTTGTGCCATCTTTCTAGATTTGTTAACAGAGTTTTAAAAGTAAATAACTTTAAGTGTCTTCTCCAGCTTTGTTTACTGGGAATTCTCCTTTCATCAGCATCATCTTCATAGTTACTTTCATTTTTAAATATGCACATATGCTGAGCATCATGTTAAGTGCCCTGTATATGCAATTTTTAATTCTCACAGCAATCTTACTACTGTAGGGAAATTGTCTTCCTTTTACAAATGAGAATACTGGAGCTGGGGGGGTAGGGTGGGGAAGGACTTTATCTCAGCTAGTCACTTTTTTTCCATATACTCTGATACCTCCCTTCCTGTATTCCACCCTTTTCTCCCTAATCAATGTGATTATAAAATAATGGAAATTCTGAATATTCTCCCCTCACTCTTCCAAAGCAGAACAAAACCTTTATTATCTGTGGAACATTACAAATATGTGCCAGATCTTGATATCATACACTATTGAAGTCACTTCTGAAAATTTAGTAACTATTCATGTTGGAAAGTATATTTTTATTTATATATGTTAAGAGATAATTTTTAAAAGTTAAAATTTTATAATATGAATGTGATCTATAAATGTGATCAGTTATATAAGAAAGTATTGATGTCATAAGAAAATCAGAGACTCATTGGGATAATTCAAGAATTGTATAGCATATATGTAGATATATTAATTTTAGCATAGTTATGTATTGCTTATGCATCCTTTGTAAATGATTCTGTTCTTTCTTATATAAGTTTCTATACGCAATAGTGTTCAATAGTAATTCATGACCAAGTGATGTTAAGTGAAAAACTTTCATCGTAGGTTCTTTGGCAGTTGACCTCAATAGCATAAATTCCCGATTCCTTCTCAAAACCCAATCTGTGTCCTAGTTCTTCATGTGTCGAGCTGGGGGCCGTTGGTTCTTTTATTTCTAACCTACGGATTTTCAGAAGCACAAGTAGCCTGTTAACGGAGCTTTTTGTTTCTTGGCTTCATTACATGCATGCCACTGACCTTTGCTTCAAAATGCATTTAGCAGTCCTTAATAGAGAGAGCCCTCAAAGGGGGTGTTGTACGACTTTATTCTGTAACAGAAGTCACACAGGCAAATCTTTATGTTTGCTGAGTGATTTAATTCTTGAACATGCAGAACTTGGCTGGGGACCATGAGTAACACGGTAGAAAGCCTCATAACCAAATTAACCCACATCATTCTGTATTCTTCTTTTTTTCAAAGAGAAAAATTGATCCTTTCCTGTTGCTTTAAAAAATCTACTCAGGAAAAAGTGGCCTGGTATCTACAGTAGTCAACAACTTTATCATGACTTTTAGAACTACTTGTGGATTTTGATTTTTTTAATCTGCAATTAAGGAACAACTTCATCAGAGATAAAGATGTTGTTTAAGTAAGTTCCAGAGCAGAATTAGGAGAGGAAAGCCCAGTTACAGGAAGAACATCTACTTTGTGAACACTGGCTCTATGAGGACACTGGTTTGGAGATATTAGGTGATTGTGTATTCTATGGAAATACTTTTGCATGTGATGGTGGCTTGGGCAAACAGGTTTTAGAAGTAATCGAGAAATCTAGTGTCTAAAGAGGAATGAAGAGCAAGATTTTTAAAATATTAGAAATTGATTAGCAAAATATTACTCGCCATATTTGAAGGTATATTATTATCATTTGTACTTTTCTGGTAGCATAAACCCAAACCTCCTGCCATTGAGTTAATTCCAACTCAGAGAGAGCCTGTTTGGGATTCCTGAGGCTGTAAATCTTTATGGGAGCAGATATTCTCATCTTTTTCCTGCAGAGTGACTGGTAGGTGTGAACTGTGACCTTGTGATTAGCGGTCTAACACTTACTGGACAGCACCATCATGCCTCCTTATACTGATGGCACAAAGGGACTTGAATGGATTGTGGGTTTTTTCCCTTGTTTACTCATAAAGTATTTCTGAAAACTTATTTGATGAATACAGATTTGCCTGGCTAGGACCTTTTAGGTACCTCAGTTTTCTTGTATAAGACTACTTTGTGTTGTTTTGTTGCTTTTATTTATATTTTTGCAGTTATTTAAGAGACCTCTAGTGAGTAAGGTTAGTTTGATGATTAGAAAAAATTAATATAGATATGTAAGAAATGGTGTTTTTTTGTTTTTATTAATGTTACTATAATGTTATTCAAGAAGTTAACCCGTATAGTGGGAAGTTTCAAGACAATTTCTTAGAATACAAGGCTTTGCAATATGGTAAGCACATATTATTTATAATGCCTTGCTTTCTTTCCCTTCTGAGTTGGTTTTATTTAAGTAAAACCCTAAGAGTATTTCATATAGAATTTTCCCCTACTTTTCTGTTTTTTATTTTTTGCACACTCTGGGGTGTTAGAGAGACTAGAAGGAATAGGGGAGAACAGTGAAATTCAACTCTAGTTCCTCAAAATAATATTGTAGGGATAAAGGGCAAAAGTCTCATTCAGCCTAGGTGATGCTGATGTATAGAAGGCACATCTCATATAATTATGGGGAAAATCCTTAGGTCTGCATACTACAAATAGAACATACATGATTGAGAGTTGCTTTATTTCCATTCTACAAAATTTAATCCAGAGTTCCAATCCCTGCCAAATTTAGAACAGGATATCTATTTTCATTTTCTTTTAATTTGTTTTATTTTTTAAGACTTCTATTTTTAGTGATAGAAGTAGGAATATGGGAAGTAGTAAGAAATTACTTTAATTAATATACATAAACGATATGTCTTAGGAATTTTTAACTTGGGCTCTTGAACTAAAATTAACATCCCTATTAAAAAAACTAAACAAAACAAGTTTACTGCCATCAAGTCTATTACAACTCATAGTGACCCTCTAAGACGGGGTCGAACTGCCCCTGTTGGGTTCTGAGACTGTAAGTAATTCTTTCTGGAAGGAGGAAGCCTCATCTTTCTCTTGAGGGGTGGCTGGTGGTTTCGAACTGCTGTTAGCAGCCCAACGAATAACTAACCCATTTCACCATGAGGGTTCCCTATATGGACTCATTATTAGGAGCGAATCTTTTAACGATAAATACATTGAAAAGCATTTCTACTTTAAATTGTTTCTAACCAAAATCTGCTAAGAATGAAGTCTAAAATGTTGAGGTCTAGAATGAACATATAATTATGGGAAATACTTGAACTGTTCTAAGTACCCTAGTGATTAGTCTTGCCTTTCATCTTCCTTTATCCCTTCTTGTACTTAACTTTAAAATATAGTTTGTGTATTTATTACCCATTTGTTACAGTGAACCAGACATTATATTAGTTTCACAAACTACCAGGATGGCTAAAATATGTCCCTGGGACTCAGAAAACTTCCTAAGCCTGGTGTATGACATGAGGACTGGTAGTTATAATACTCCATCCCTATGCTTGTGCTACATCTTAAGAATAACAAGAAAATTCCACAATGTGGACTTAACCACAAGTGTCTCATCATCTGCATAGAGAAATAAGACTTACAGATATGAAAGAGTAGAGAACAGACCATAATTAAGTAGAAATGTATAGATAGTATAGAAATGTGACATCAGGAAACCAGAAGGTCACTGTCCACCAGTTCGGGAACGATAGTAAAGAGATGATCCTTGAAAGCAGGAACATTATTTCCAAGGCGACAAGGAAGGCAGGCATTCGATTTCAAATTCTATTTATTGTGGTTTCAGTGAAAGTTTACAGAGTACATTAAGTACATTCATTTCCTATTCAACAAGTCAAACACATTTTGTTTCATGACATTAGTTGCAATCCTCAAGTGTAATAGCACTTTTCCTACTTGGGCTCTGGGTTCCCTGTTTCCATTAGTTCTTCTTTCCTTCCCCTTCTCACCGTTTGGACTTTGCTTTTGAGAAAATGTCCTTTGGGTCTCTTCTGGTGGTTGATCTGAGGAGCACTTTCCTCTCGGTGTTACTGTTCACTGTATAGGCCTGTCTGTTGTTTGGTTGATCCTAGAGGTAGGTGGGTTCAGTTCCCGGTTTGAAGGGTGGCTAAAGGGCATGATGTGATGAGTTCCACCAGTCTCTTATCAGACCAGAAAGTCTGGTTGTTTTTGTGATTTTGACTTGTAGTCTGCATTTTCCTTCTACTCTTTCAGGACCTTCTATTGCGATCTCAATCCAAGCAGGCAGTAGCGGTAGCCAGACACCATCTGATTCTTCTGAATTCAAGCGAGTGGGCACTATTTGTGTGATCCATTAATCCTTTGTACTAATTGCTACCTTAAGCCTTTGATTTTCCTCACTCTTCTTTGTGCTGCACAGTTAAGACCAATCGTTACATCTTAGATACCACCCACAAACATTAAAGACCCCAATCACTACTCAAAAGTAGGATCTAGAGTATTGGCTTTATGGACCTAGCTGTCTCCTGACTACTCTGATCCTAGGCCCCCAAGCCCAGCAACTTAAGTGGGAGGAAAAATATTCTAAGAGAAATGATTGTAAAAATATTGAAAAATATTCTAATAGAAGTGGTTGTTGACGTAACTATACCAAGAGACAGGAATTTGACAGAAATTGGACTTATATTGGATATGACTTAGTGGCAGAGAGAGAAAGAAAAGAATTGAAAATGATACACATTTCAATAATTGGAGAGACTTGATGTTACAGATACAATGTATATAAAAACAGATTAATAGGAAGAGATGGGATACTAAATAAAATAATTTTCTTATTCTAAGCTTCTTTTTTAGGTTAACAGTCTTGAATTTTAAGGTGGATTTAATTCAGAAAGATCTAGAGCAGTGGTTCTCAACCTTCCTAATGTCACAACCCTTTAATACAGTTTCTCATGTTGTGGTGACCCCCTCAACCATAAAATTATTTTCTTTTTTTTCAGTACATTTTTAAAAACCTTTTTATTAGGGGCTCATACAACTTTTATCACAATCCATACATATACATACATCAGTTGTATAAAGCACATCTGTACATTCTTTGCCCTAATAATTTTCTTTTTTTACATTCTATTAGGGGCTCATACAACTCTTATCACAATCCACACATACACATTACATCAATTGTATAAAGCACATCTGCACATTCCCTGCCCCAATCACTCTCAAAGCATTTGCTCTCCACTTAAGCCCTTTGCATCAGGTCCTCTCATAAAATTATTTTCGTTGCTACTTCATAACTGTAATTTTGATACTGTTATGAATTGGCGACCCCTGCGAAAGGGTTGTTTGACCCCCAAAGGGGTTGCGACATACAAGTTGAGAACCGCTGATCTAGAGGTTGTCATGATTGTTATAGTTACTTAGTTATAAATTCAAACTTTATTACCAGAAATATGATAGCAATACAATTTGGATACAAAGGAGTTCTCTGAATACAAAGGAGTTATATTAACTTTTCAGCATCTAAACAGATGGATCTGCATTCATTAAGATCTTGATGCTCATATTCTTCAGGCAGCACTTAGGTTGGGTGAAAGGTAAGTGGTGTTTCTTCTTCAGATTGGACAAGGTGGATGACCGTGAAATGGTGGGTAAAAATTGGAATGAGAAATGGCATTGGTACCAGTTTGTACCATAGTACTTAGTAAACAAAGAATTCTAAGTATTGGGGACCTTCTCTCCATAACATCCTTATAATTTATCTTAAACTACCTAGTTGCAGATGATTAAGCTGTCACAAATTACTAGTATTAGTACCATGTTGACTGAATTTATATAGCCGTGTTACTCTTTAGCTTCTAGATCAATATGAATAATATACTTAATTCTTTTAATAACTAGAATCTGGCCCAAACCATTTGCTGCATTAAGATCACTATGATGGGATTTTAGACAATACAACTTTCAAATGGACTTACCTTTGTTTGCCTTGCGTTTATTTACAGTTCTGGGAAATGCCAGTGCAAAATAGGTGTCATCGGCTCTACCTGCAGTCAGTGCCAGGATGGGTATTATGGCTTCAGTAAGAATGGCTGCTTGCCCTGCAGATGCAATCATCGTTCTGCCAGCTGTGATGCCCTTACAGGTACACATTTTCCTTTAATTTTGTCATGCAATTAATCTCTTTTTCTCTTTATTTTGAATTTCTTCAGGTAGAAGTTGATTATTCGAAAACACTTAGGGTCTTTCTCTTTGACATCTTTTAAGAAAGATGTCACTGGTCACACAAAAGAAAAAGGATAAAAATAAGATGTCATTGCTTACAGCAAGCCAAACTCCTGTGATAACTCTAGGGAGAAAACCACAAAGACACAAAGTTTAAAAACCATATTTTTGGCCTTCTTCCTCTTCCAGAGACACTGTGTGGAGGCATTCAAAATGGTTCAGTCTCTGACCTACCGGTGTAGGCTGTCCCAAACCCCTGGTAACAGAATCATTTACCTGTATACAAAGAAGGTTGGGAAAGCGCCGAAATCTGCATGTGGCGTGTGTCCGGGCCCACTTCGAGGGGTCCGTGCTGTGAGACCCAAAGTTCTCATGAGGTTGTCCAAAACTAGAAAACACGTCCGCAGGGCTTATGGTGGGTCCCTATGCGCTAGAGGCGTCCGAGACAGGATCAAGCGTGCTTTCCTTCTTGAGGAGCAGAACATCGTTGTGAAAATGTTGAAGTCACAAGCACAGATCAGAAAACTAAATAAATACAAATGAAGCTTGTTTGAATAATAAAAAATCATATTTTTGGAGAGTCATGGAAGAAATTAGAACTTGATGAACTAAACTTTACAGAAAGGGTAGAGCTCTTTCTAGGTGAGCCATTTTCTTACCGGGGGATATTTGCGAATTCTGGACACAGGTTGAGAAGCCTATTTGGCTCACGCAAAGGACGTTTACAAGGAACGACATACAAGAAGATGCTAGAACAGTTGTTTGAGGCTTGCCTGATAGGTTGGAAATGAGATTCAAGCCCAGGCCAGTTTTACCACAGGATGTTAGCTGATGGTGTAGGAAGTAAATGGACTATGCCCAAAAGGCAGGGAGAAATCTTTCAGTCTTCTGGAATTTAAGAGGCCAAATGCCTTTGGAGAGATAGAACCTTCTGCAACATGCAACTATCTCTACTCATTGCCAAGTTCTGAAGGTGTATAGCATGGGACACTGACTGTCAAAGAACAGTAAGTACTAAATCTTTTCTAGTCTTTCAAGGGCTGAGGGGACACAGGCCTGCCAGGCTCTCCATCAAAATCCTGGGAGAGCCAAGATCAAGAAAACAGTGATAAGCCAGATCTGAACTGAATTATACTAAAACTGTATTCCAGCCTCAGTCCAACTCGCTTTCTAACTGGGTTGAAGTAACCCTCTTCATTACATCCCTGGTTCTTTTATGTACTATGTCAGGCATAGAGTAAAAAAACACTAGGTAATGCAAAGAGGCAGGAAAATATGACCAGCAATGAAGAAAACCAAAAACAAAACAATGGAAGCAGATCCACAGACATTCTGCTTAGCATTAGCTTTTTAAAGGCTTTTTAAAATTAACATTTAAGAAAATGGAATAAAAAATAGACTATTTACCTATTTTCTTAAAGAGAGGGAAATTTTTACAAAGAATTTGAAGGTATAAAAAATTAAGTGGACGGTCTAGAAGTCAAAAGTATAACACCTAAAATTAAGACTTAAACTACCTAGTTGCAGATTATTAAGATATCACAAATTACAGTGGGTTAAAGCAAATTATGGAAGAATAGTGAAAGATAAGATTAGTATATTCAAAAGCAACTCAATTAAAAATATCCACAATGAAGCATGAGGAAAAGGTAAGCAGGCACCTGAACAGAAAAGACATTGGTCATTGTAAGACATAGAAAAAATAATAATAATCTATAAATTATCAAGGGTTCATGGGCAGGGAGGGAGGAGGGGAAAAATGAGGAGCTGATACCAAGGGCTCAAGTGGCAAGAAAATGTTTTGAAAATGATGATGGCCACAAATGTACAAATGTGCTTGATACAATGTATTTATGTATATATTGTAATAAGAGTTGTATGAGCCCCCAATAAAATGATTTATTAATAAAAAAGACATGTAAACTATAGTCTAAAATACATGCCATTAGAGTCTTTGAGAGTGAGGTTGGGACAGAAGCAATAGTTGGAGAGAAAATGACCATGAATTCCCCAAACGAATAAAAGGCGCCAGCCCACAGATCTGGAAAGCCCAACAAACGCCATGGAAGGAAAATAAAACCACATCTAGGCAATCTTTGTTAAACCTTTAATCCTAAATGTAAGATTGGAGATTCCTCCTTGGAATCCCTTTTCCCACTAATCATCGTTACCATCACCATCATCAGGACGCAGCAGTCTGAAAGGTACAATTCATGAGAACAGATAACAATATTTGAAATTGAAAGTTGTGTTAGCCTGGGAAGACCAGAGAAACAAATTCAGGGAGACACTCATATATGTGTAACAAAGAACTTTATATACAAGAGCAGTTGAATATTGAGAAAGCATCTTAGCCCATTCCAGATCAAGTCCGTAAGTACAATATTAGCCCATATGTCCAATACCCATCTATAAAGTCCTCTTCAGACTCACAAAACACATGCAATGCTTTGAATTCAGGAAGATCACAGACCAGTGGGTGGGAAATCTTGTGGATCCAGTGTTGTTGTAAGCATCCCAGCACTGGCAGGGGTCTCTGCGTTGCTTCTCCAGCTCCGAGGCTCTGGCTGCCATCAGCCTGTCTCCGTGTAGCTTGTCAATGAGAATGTCTCACAGGGACTGAGCCTGTGTCCCACATCTTGTGAGCTATTTATCTCCTTAGTGCCTCCAAACGAGGTCATCAAGCTGCAATCAGATGGACAGATTATACTCCACCCCTTCACTTAAATTGACAACAGATTATGTAACTACCACAAAAGTATCCTGGAAAACCTGTTGAAAGGTTAGACATGAAAAAAAAAAGCAGAAGAAAGGTTAGACATGATCCTAATTCTCTGTGGTAAAAAAATAACCCCCCAAAACTGACTTATCTGATAACATTATTATTTGATCTACCTATTTTCTGTTAAGTTATTCTTTTTTCCTTGATGCCTGTGATCTTCTCATGTTGGCTTCTAGTTCTAAAATGAGCAATATTCCCTTGTCTCTAGGTTCTCGTATATTATTTCTGTTCAGAACAGTCTTTCTAATTCATCTCTATGCCAATCCTTATTGTTTTGCATTATTAAATCATATTTTTCCTTTAGGTCTTTAACTAAAGACCCTTTCCTTAGAAAGAAGGCACCATGTTGGTGTAATGTTTACGTGATGGACTGTTAATCTAAGAGTTGGTAGTTCAAATCCACCAGGTGAAGGTGATGTAGTCTTCCTCTATAGATTTACAGCCCCAGAAACCCTAGGGAGCAGTTCTGCTTTGTCTTCTAGGGTCACTGTGAGTCAGAATCAACTCAACAGCAGTGGGTTTGGGGGCCTTAGGAACCATTCCTCGGTGCTCAAGAATAAATGGCAATTCTCCTATTATAATTCTCTCATATACACTTGTATTTTTTTCATAGCACGTATCACGAATTATATTTGTGTGACTGTAAATTTTATAAGGGTAAGAGCAGTTTCTACTTTATTTACCAGAGTTCACACAATCTCTAGCACAGAGCTGGACACGGGAAGTCATTTCTAAATGTCTGATGAATAACCGAACAGCATGCAGAGCAAACATGTGTTGCAGTCCTGGATAAACAATGGGAATGCTTTGTCAGACTGAGTTCATTGAACTTGTCCTCCTAGGCCTTGGACAGATCAGAAAGCACTCGATGGGACTGGTGCTCACTTTTAATTTGCCTTGAAGCAGCGAGGCAGCTTTCTTTAAGGTCAAGTAAATCTCAACCTGCATTGCTCTGGAGAGAATATATTTAAGACATCAGGTTATGATTTCTAAAAGCTTAGTAATGAAATTAGTGAACTCCTATTGGTTTCTCTGTTTGTATATGTAATAAAGGTGAAATTTAACATGAAGAAGAGCAAATACTTGATTTAAAACTATAAGCTTTGTTATTTTATATAATCAGTCTTTCCTTTTGTCTGAAAGGTGTTTTTCAACAGGGCTGTGATATGGTTGCCCTCTGGTGGCCACTTACTATAATTTCATATTCCAGTATCTTATTTTCCCCACTTCCAGTCTGGGGAGAAAGATAGGACTTTCTAGAAAGACTCAGTCTCCAAAACCCACCTGGTCAGTTTTCTGTCTTATGGGGTCACTGTGAGTCTGCATCAACTGGATGGCAGCAAGTTTGTTTTTTGGAGTAAATTTAGTCAGGATTTACTCCTGACTAGAGTCAGGATTTACGTGATGGCAGTAAGTATAGGTTTTTCGTTTTGTTTCTGTATTTTATAAGATTGGATGAGATTTTTAATCCTTTTGCTGTAAAATATATTGGGGAAATAATTTTGGAAAGCAATTTGTCAATATATGTTAAAAATCTTAAAATTCTTAGAAGAAGTATTTATATTCTTGAAATTTTATCAGAATTGGTTTGATGACAGTATTTTGGTTTTGTTTAGACTACACAAGAGAAATAATTTGGTTTGGTTTAGGCTTTCCAGAACATAAAGAGATTTATGTTCAAAGATCATCAAATTGGTCAGTATAATACTAAGAAATTAGAAAAAATAATTTCTGACAATCGAGAAGTATATTTGAGAGCACAGAAAGCTCAAATCTAGACTTTCCCTTGCTCACATGACTTAACCTGTACCTTCATTTGTAAGTCTGGGGTAACACCAGTAACTGCTTAGTGGGCTGCTGCGACGAGTAAGTGTATATGGAAATCTCTTCATATGCATGGAGGGGCTGGCTCATGTAACAATGATTCAATGTTCAAACCAAACCTCAATGTTCAAATGCAAACATTTCTATATAAGGAAAGACTTACTGGGTAAGTATTCAAAGTCTTAATGATTTCTTAGGGGGATTGTATTTTTTTCTGTATCTTTAAAAATTAAGCATATATTAAAATTTTTTTTTTTAATTTTAACAATTTATTAGGGGCTCATACAATTCTTATCACAGTTCATACATATACATACATCAATTGTATAAAGCACATCTATACAGTCTTTGCCCTAATCATTTTTTTCTCCTCTTTTCTTTTTTTACATTTTATTAGGGACTCATACAACTCTTATCACCATCCATACATATACATACATCAATTGTATAAAGCACATCCATATATTCCCTGCCCCAATCATTCTCAAGGCATTTGCTCTCCACTTAAGCCCCTTGCATCAGGTCCTCTTTTTTTTCCCCTCTCTCCCCTTTCCCCCCTCCCTCATGTGCCCTTGGTAATCTATACCTCTATTTTATTCACAATAGATGTGCAATAGAGCAATGCCTTTTGAACTAGAACTTTATGCTCAAAAATTGTTTTTTCCCCCTTTTTCTTTTAAATTGATTCACCCCTTTGGTCATTGATTCGCCCCTTTGGTCGCCTTTCACAGAGAGACTGAATATTAAGGCAATATTGCTGCAGGCAGAGCATAATGGTGAAAATTAGATGCCAGCTGATATGTACATATTGTTATCATAAAAGATCCATGAATTTTATCTTCTAAAGGAGCTTGTGCATCTCGTGGTATAGCTTTTTAATTTGTACTTGAAGAAATTGAGACATAATCTGTCCCCCGTTGAAAAACAGGTAGTCTTAAACTTAAAACAGGGTCCCATTTCAGTGACTTAATGTATATATTAAGGTTGTCATTCATTAGTTGTGTGTGTGTAAGGTTGTCATTATTATTGCCTTTTCTTATTAGTGTCTTTACAAATGGGGTATTTATTTACCTCGGAGAGTCGGAAACATTACATATACACTTACAGCTTCAATATCAGAGCTAACTACTTCACCATTACATGCATGTTATATAAGTCATAACACTTCCCACTCACCCTCATGGTTTAAATATGGTTTGTGGTACCTCGAATACATCATAAGTTGGGAACTATCTGGATTCCCATTACTTTCCCATTTTACACATTAGAACAGTGGTTCTCAACCTTCCTAATGCCGTGACCCTTTAATACAGTTCCTCATGTTGTACTGACCCCCAACTATAAAATTATTTTCGTTACTACTTCATAACTGTAATTTTGCTGCTGTTATAAATCGTCATGTAAATATCTGATATGCAGCAGGTATTTTCATAGTTACAAATTGAACATCATTAAGGCATAGTGATTAAGCACAAAAACAATATGTAATTATATATTGTGAAATATTTATTTCTAATTACAAATAAATGAAATTTTGTTGTGAAGCATGATAACAGTCTTCACGCCAGGTACTCGTATGTGGGCGTATCTGCAGGTGGTGGACCCCCTGGAGACAGATAGAGGAGCCATGTGTCAGTTCCTAAGACTGTTGGAGAGAAGTAGCATGCTCAGCAAAACAATTGACGTTATTTACTTCAGGTTTCTACATGAAATGTTTTGCGATTGCTTGAGTTCTTGAAATATTTTACAATATGTATGAGATACGTTGTACAATGTGTTAATTTTGTAATCAGAAAAAGTCAAGATAATTAATGATAAAAGTAATACATGCATAATATAGATACTTCTTTTTGTGTGTGTAGATAGTTTAAAAACTCAAGGAGAAAAACACATCGCTCTTCATAATTAGTGTTTGGCTTTGGGGGGTGTTCATGTCCAGTAACTCAGCAGTCTTCTTTCTCTATGGTTTTGTTCATGGCAGACTATCCTTTATAACCATGGACAAGTGATAGTGTAAGAACTGCTGAATTTTATGCAAATAATCGGCCCATTATATTTACATGTATAGTGGCAGCCCAAACCTGTAACAAAGTATTTTCTACTTTCAGTCTGTGCATTTTAGTGACATTGCTTGCACTCACAGTCTGTGTCGCTATCCTCACTTCACTTTCATTTTTGAGATAATGGAGTGCCATGTAGTGCTACTTTTTCCTCATTGTAGGGCATAACATAAAGAGAAATAACTTCTTTTGGGGAAAAAAATCTTACAACATTCTAGTATAAATAGCTTAAGAGAGTAAAATATATTGTGATAGGCACAAAGGCTTTGAGACCTTAACTAGAACAGTAAAAACAAAACAAAAACCATAGTCATATGAATCCAATACCATTATGTGTGTCCTTTTGAAACTGCAAAGTAATAAACGTATGTGTATATTGTCATCTTTAAATAAGAGAACATGATCCCCCTTCCCCCTTAATTTTTTGTGTGTGGCTAGATTAGTCACAGACAAAGAACATATTGGAATGCATCCTCTCCAAACAACCATATTCTGTTACAGAACTGTTCATCCCCTTTTTTTTCTGTTCCCTTTTTTGAGGTATTTTTCTATTAAAGTTTAGCTTTTTATCAGAATTTCCCTTCTTAAAAATATTTCCATTTAGCATGTTTAGTAGGAGAAGAGCTTTCACTGAAGTTGAGTTGATACCAACTCATAGTGCCTAGTGACTCGTGTTTCCAAGATGTAACTGTTCACGGGAATAGAAAACCTGTCTTTCCCCTGAGGTGGTTTCAAACTGCTGACTTTTCAGATTTTACACATAGTGCAGGTGTTGATTTTTCCCATCTTCAAGACATGTTGGCTTTTAAGATTATTTTATTCCTACTACTGAGATCGGTAGTTTTCCAGCTACTGGTAATGCCCCAGAGAGACATAGTTAAAGAGAGATCAGGACATAAGAAGAGCAGGGAAACCCAGTACCCAAGTGTTCTCGACTCTCTGGAGCCTATTCAACTTGGTCCTATGTGTGGGAAAGATGAATCCTATCAGGCCTTGAAAAATTATATGGATTAATGTGGTGATGTTTACTCGGAAGTTTGATTTAACTCCAAGTTAAGTGTTTATATACTAAAGTTATGATGATCTCTTTCTCATTAATTTCATGACGTTCTTGGGGAATTCTGTAATCAGTTAATTAAGATTTGTCATGTATGTTATAATATTCCAGTCTTTGGGTTTTTCAAGTATTTCTACAGTTGTCAGACCAGTATATTTCTCAGCCCCATTTTTTCTTCCCTTTTTCATAACTTATTCACTAGTAAGAAAAAGAAGTCATGTAAGAAATCTGTTTAGAGTTTTATTGTTGTGCTGTGTTTTGCCTATGGAAAATTTATTGATCTTCCCAGATTACTAAGTGGAGGGTTACCTCATTTGTTTCTGTAATAGTCGCTACATTCCTTTGCATCCCTAAAGAACCCTTGGGGTCTCACTTCCTGTTTCCATATGCCATCTTTACTAAGAAGGTACCCACCAGCTATTATTAAAAACCACATGCCTTTGATTGTTTCTGTCTCCATAATTTACTATTTGTTTTATGTTTATTTTGAATATAAAACAAATGGAGAACACTATAACAAATTGTAGGTACCCAGTCCTAGAATTAATAAATAGAACATTCTTGAACTTTGTTTCCTATTTATACAAGTGTGGATAGTTATGTACAGTTAAGGGCAGGCACAGTTCAACATAGGGCGCACTTACATGTGATTTAAAAACAACACCGTGTGATACTCATCATCTCTGCGCAGGTCCTCTTGCCAGTAAATGATGGATCACAATAAAAATGATCGCTTGCTGTTCTCTCGTCTTTAACATTGTGTTTAGTGCAATACCATAAGCTTTGAGTAGCGCCATGGACCCATAGGCACGTCACCAGTGATTCTGGAAAGGCTCCCAGCAAGCTGAGAAAAGTGATGGCAGTGTAAGAGGAAGTTGAGTGGTGTGAGACGTGCTGTGGATTGAGGTTGCAGCGGTCTCTACTCGCCGTCCAGAGTAAAGGGCTCCAGTGTGAGGACCACTGTAAACCGGAAACGGGAATCTGGAGAAGCCCTGGCTGCAGCCCACGCCAGCAAGCATGCAGACCTTGCTTTTTTCTTTCCTTTTTCAAAATGCCTTTTTATTTCATATTGAAAATGCTACTTTTATATGGGTGCAATATATAATATAAAATGTGTTAATTGGAAAACTGTGTTTCTGTTACTGGTCAGGCTTCCCATCAACAGAAAGCTTATTAGTTAAGTTTGCATGGAATCAAAGTTGTATGCAGACTTTTGACCGCGGAGAGGTCAGCATCCTTGGTCCCCACGTCGTTTAAGGGCTATCTGAATTTGAATTAGAATATTTCAAATAAACCTGGAATCCTCTTTGTTTTCCTTCCTAGCCCTGCTTTTCTCCACAGAGATAAGCAGAGCATAAAATTTGACTATATTCTTTCATGATACATTTAAACTTTCACAACACACATATGCACTCATATGTTCAGTATATTATGTATTCATATACTTAGTATGACTTAGGGAGGGTTTGTTTAAGTATTGCCATTCTACATGTGTTAGTTTGACTTTTACTTTTTCAACCAACATTTTTAAGATTCATATATGCTCAGCAATATAAGTTCAGTTCAGTTATTTAACTAGAGTGCCCGAACTATTTTTAAAAAAGCTTTTCTCGTCTTCTACTACTAGATATTTATAGACTGTTTTCAAATAGCCAGCTGTGGGCATGTAATCAATGAGTTAGCAAGGGCTTATGCAACTCTACTCATGTGTAGCCTTTCCCTAAAGAATTGGCCGTTTAGAACTTACAGATAAGGCACGTGTGGAAATAAAATGGGACTGGACGCCGCTCTAGCCAGTGCCTATCGCTTTCCCTGCTGCAGGCACGGGCCTTGAAAAGCACCGTGCTTGTAAAGCTCATCTGTAACTTAATCCTCTTCTTCTTGTAGGCGCCTGTTTAAACTGCCAGGGAAATAGCAGAGGACATCACTGTGAAGAATGCAAAGAAGGATTTTATCAGAGTCCCGAGGCCACCAAGGAATGTCTTCGCTGCCCTTGTTCAGGAGTGACATCTACCGGCAGTTGCTCCATGAGTAAGGCAGGGGAGTCCGGGTGTGTGTGGCGGGGGGAGGGGGGCAGACACACAGCACACTTACTGAATCCGTTAGCAGTAGGATAAATAGTTTTGATAAATAAGACTCTGCATGCTATAAGTAAAAGAATGTTATAAAGACAGCAAAGGCTTGGGCCTTATAATCTAAACCAACTATGTACATGGAATGAGACTCAAAATGCCTAAAAAGCCACATAATTTCAAGAATTTACAGGAATTTTAGAAGAGTAAAATGTGAAGCTTCTGATCCTGACATAAACTGCTTGCCTATATCATGGTTACACCCACTAATTTATTCTCCCTGGGTATCAAATATTATTGATTACTTATATTGATTGAGTGATTTACAAATATTCTTAGTTCTCATTTCATATTGTTGGTGGCTTAGTTGTCTATTATTATGTGCCAAAGTTTAGTGTTATAAACCAAACAACATAGTTTCTATTAAAAATGGTGAGAGGCATGAAACTGGAGTTATGAAAGGGTAAGGAAGGGAGATTCAACAGGGACATAAAGAAAGGTTTTTAGAGTGATAGTGACACACGAACTGGGTATTGAAAAGTGAGAATTTGAACATCTAGAAATTTCTACTGTAGAAAGATAGATAGGAAACCAATGCCAAAGCTTGAACAGGGGACTGAAAATGAAATTTGGCATACATGTGTTCCAAAGTACATGTTGAGCTCATGCTTTAGGAGTGGGAGAGGCTGAGCTGATTCAGGTAGTTTAATTAATGCTCTCAGACTTGACAGTCTCCAAAGGAAAGACTAACATGCAGACAAGCAAGCACAGTGCCCTATTAGGGATCTATGTGATGCAAAACTACGGGCTCATTACCTGCTGTGGCGGAATAAGCAAAGCCTTCAGAGATGCGATGGTATTTTGATAAGGCCCACTCAGCAGATGGGGAGAAGGAAGGATATTTCTGATACAGGGATCTATATCAGCAAAAGTACCAAAAGGTTAAAACAACGTGCTTTACCAAGGAACTAGTTAAAGATGGTGGAAATATAGTAAAAGGGAAGAGTGAAATAGGAAGTAGGGCCTTTGAATGTCACGTCTTGTAGTCCAGTTGGTCCATCCCTGAAGGACTTTCATAAACCTGAATGTCAGTCCTTTAATGTAGTTATTGTTGCTATAGTGAGTTGCAACACAAAAATTCTGCAAAAGATGGTACCTCGTGAGCTCTAAGCTCCTAAAGAATAAAAATATGCTTTTGTGGATCAAATATATATTTGCATGTATATGTAGTTGGGGGGGGGGGCTCAGAGCACTCTTTGCATGGCTGTTGGAGTCATTTAACTCTCACCTTTGATTGTTGAAAGCACTCTCTAAGTATCACCTGGCTCAATCCCTTAACTGAGGCATAAGGGTTCAGCAACTTACTTGAGATTGTGCTACTAGTCTGGACAGTAAATTGTATGTTAACATCCTTTCTCATTTGCACCACACTGACTACACTAGAAAGGATTGAACTGTGTCCTTTAAATTGTAAGAGTTGTATGTCATGTGAAATATTTCTATAAAGTTGTTAAAAATGGATGGGCTAAACAAAAGGTTTTTAAACCTGTTTAATATTAGAAGTTGTCTTGTGCCTTTTATTGTAACTTAGACTGTACTAAATAAATCACATGGATGTTTTCTCTTTCAGAGTTGGGTGAAGTGGAACCTAAATGTGACCAATGTAAAGATGGTTACACAGGCCGGAACTGCAATAAATGTGGGAACGGCTTTTACAATTCCGACAGCATCTGTGTAAAATGCCAATGTCACGGCCACGTGGATCCAGCTAAAACTCCGAAGGTTTGCAAGCCTGAGAGTGGTGAATGCATTAACTGCCTCCATAACACCACTGGGTTTTGGTGTGAGAACTGCTTGGAAGGTTATGTTCAAGACCGCGAGGGAAATTGCATCAAGAAAGGTAAAAGTTCACCTAAGATTATGAGTCTAATACTTAAGCCTAGCAGTGAAAATCTGAGGACAGCTACCTTTATTTTTGTAAAACCTTCCGGTCCCAGCAGAAGAAATTTCTGGAAGTAGGTTTGGGTCGATAACTGCCTAAAGAGGTTTTCTTCCATTCCCCCTGCTCTCCTGATACTTCCAAGTCGACTCCAGAAACTGAGGCCCAAGACACAGTCATGGCGCTGTTCTCACACTTTCTTGTCATCTATTTTTTTATGTTAATAGTTTTAAAGTGCTTTCATTTCTTTTATCCTTTGCTTCCTGTATTCTCATCACTTTCAGGGATCATCAAAGGTCTTTCCAAACAGGGACCTATACTCCAGTTAGAAAATTCCAGCTGAAAAATTATAGTTCATTCTAATATCTGGTCTTACTTAGGCCCTATGTTCCCCCATGTCTGATGGTGGAAAATAAAAATGCTCATTTAGACATTCAAGTGTTTAAAACCCTTTTGAAAATTTTAAAAGAAAAACTTATTTACATGGAAATGGTTCTAATAGTCAAATTAAATGAGGATTTGCATAAAAAGTATTGACAATTATAAATTCAGGATGAATTAGCGATAGTCAAGGGTTATATTAGAATGCAGAAAGATTAGACTATACTCTTTTAGAGACTACTCTTTGGTATCCTAATAGATACTGACAGGAATAATTTTATTGAATGCCTCTTAGTGACAGGTACTGCCAACATCAATGTGATAATGTTTGTATAGTATATTATTTAATCCTTCCTACAAACTCTGAGAAGTAGATGTTATTATTCCCATTTACAGATGAAGAACCTCGTTTCAAAAGATTGACTTGCCTTTAACCACACAATTCTATTGGATTCCTAAAACCTTTGATCTTTATGCTCAGCAGCCATCAGAGGTACTAAGTACATAACCTTAATTTAAAAATAGCCATCCTCTCCATAACGGAAGAATTATACACGGAAGACTGTTTTCTCAAATTGCTGACATCAACTTTTGACACTTGAATTGTGCTTTTCAGATAAAGGAGAAACACAGTTTTTCTAATTTTGTTTTTGCCTCCTTTGAGGAGAATTTTACCCTTGTGAAATGCTATCAGATATGTTGGACCTATTTTAGTTCAAATGATTGCCATCTACCCTGTCACTTCTAACCGAGGAATTCAGAACGCGCGATAGTGACATAGTTATGCTTTGGGGGGAATTTCTACTAATGTAGCGGAGAATGAAGAATGACGGAAAACTGCGACACTGGAGTTTCCCTAAAGATTTCCATTAGACGTTGTACCTATTGCAGAACAGCCATGAATATAGTAGCCTAGTTTCCAGAATCTGACTTTTATCATTATATTTCTTTAAAAATTGTCTTTAACTTGCATTACCTTAACGAAAAGTATCATAACATTCTGCATCAACTTCCACTCCCATGTGTATTTCTTTTATTGTTTCTTAAAACAAAATAATTTTGTCTTTTACATTTCATTCTCTGTTTTTTATTTTCAGAAGTTATTGTTCCAACACCTGAAGGTTCTACCATTTTGGTTTCCAATGCCTCTTTGACCACATCAGTGCCCAACCCTGTTATAAATAGTACAGTTACCCCCACAACCCTGCAGACTATCTTTTCAGTAAGCGCTTCTGAAAACAGTACTTCAGCTTTAGCTGATGTATCATGGACCCAATTTAACATCATCATTTTGACAGTCATCATCATTGTGGTGGTGCTGCTGATGGGATTTGTGGGGGCTGTGTATATGTACCGGGAGTACCAAAACCGGAAACTGAATGCCCCCTTTTGGACCATCGAGCTGAAAGAAGATAATATCAGTTTCAGCAGCTACCATGACAGCATCCCCAATGCAGATGTGTCAGGACTGTTGGAAGATGATGGCAATGAAGTGGCTCCCAATGGGCAACTGACCCTGACGACACCCATGCATAACTACAAAGCCTAAGGAGATACAACTATACTCCTGGATTGTCAAGCCACCCTGCATATGAAGACAGCATCCGCCTTCGGGCCAGACAAAGCCTGGATAATATTTGCTGAGAAAGCAAAGGCAAATAGTACACCTGAGATTTTCAGGTACAAATGTGTACTGCACTTAGCCTACTACTAGAAATGCATTATATTTTTCCCATGAAGATCTACAGCATTCACTGTTGTAACGACTTGAAGTAAAGTATATTTTTGTACCAAGCCACGTGGGTGTACAGGAAAGCCGAAGCACGTTGTGCAGCCCCAATTCACTCTGCTCTCCAAACCACTCCTGGGGAAGTGTTCACCAAACCACCTGTACCAGGCTAATGGCTGTGCAGAGGGAAAGGACTGCTGGGCGACTTCATCTCCGTTCCCGAAACGCATTGATTTCAAAGAATGATTAGGGATGCTCTTCTGATTTCTGTACTAAACAATGTCATTGAGGAAAATCTCATTTCGAAACTGTATCAATAAATTATCATGCTTTTTTGTAGACCAGGAGCAGAAAAGTCCCAAGAAGATCTTTAGAAGAGATTGATGTTTCTTTCCAGGATTCTTGATCAATGATGGGACTAAAGCACAGGATAATTTCTATCGGGAGAGAGAGAGAGAAAGCAGCATTCAGGAGCAGGAAGCTGGTGGATCTCCTCAGGGTCTCAGTGTAACTGATCAGTCGTCTAAAAAAGGAGGAGTATTCCTGCCTCTAGAGAAATAAGGTGTACATAGTTAATGTAGCATATTTGGTCAACATTTGTATCTATTTGTAAAAAAGAAATCATGTCATATTTTATCTAGAATGTATTTGTATAGCACTTAATGGCCTTGTAAAAAGAAAATATTGGGACTGGGTTGGTTAAAATGTTGTACAATAGATGGCGGCATTGCTAGAGCGGGGACTCTGGTGATCCTCATTTCTAGTCCCTCCTTGGACATTGTTGAAGTTTGTAAGCGGTTGAATTATTTTAATCTTTCTTTCACTTTCTCAACCCCAAAGTAGAGTTCTATACCCTTTGACTTCCAAAGGATAACCTTCAAGCAATAGACTTTAAAGTCAGTGATTATTAAGCTAGGCCAGACACTCCAAACTACTCACCCAGTTAGACAGTAGCCATTCCCTTGACACAGGTTACTGTGAAACATGTGAAACATGTCCTCATTTTTTAAAGTTTATTCATAAACACAAAAAACAGTCTTCCAAAGGAAGTAGAACTATTTTATTCCAAAAGAAAAGTAAAACCATCATATCATGTGGGATCTTATGTTTTATGTTTTTATGTAAATGAGGTATTTATACTCCCACTCCCTCTCCTGGCCCCCACTAAAGAAAAATTCCTCTTGTTACTCACTTGCATAAGCTGTGCGCTCTCTCGTGGAGTTACTGCACTGCTCACTTCCTGTTTGACTAGGGGGCAACTCTCTGTCTGGATATGTTAGGTAGTCCTTGCTTCTAGATCAGTGGTTCTCAACCTGGGGTTCTGGACCCCCTTAGGGGTCCAATGACCCTTTCACAGTGGTCGCCTAATTCATAACAGTAGCAAAATTACAGTTATGAAGTAGCACTGAAAATAATTTTATGGTTGGGGGTCACGGCGTTAGGAAGGTTGAAAACTACTGCTCTAGATGAAGTTTTTATTTCCCCCTAGAAGCCATGCACTGTCATTCTCATCTATTATGATATTAACAGATTGTGGCTTCAGAGAGCCAGAGAAGGTAGCCAAAAGTCAAACACAGATATGTATTAAAGCAGCAAACTGTACAATGATTATTTAGAAAAAAAGAGTGAAGACGTCTGTTTAGATCAGACCTAGGATATTTCAATTTTAACCCCTTTACCTAAAAACCTAGCATTTGCTCATTCTTCTATAGTTCTCAGGGCTTAGGGATGATGCTCTGGAAGCTGTTCAAGCAGGCAATCAGTCTACTTGTGCTGTCACCTGGGATGCTCTGCCTATGTGCTTATGTGTGCACATATTACATTAAAATGATGGACCGTTTCTGCGATTCTCTGAAGCCCTAGGGAGAATCAGGGGCTGACTTTGGTATAACCCCTTGCAGTTTGCAAAGTACTTTTCTTTATGTGTGTCCTTTGTTCCTGTCGTCCCTCGAGGGAGTAGTTATTGGCCGTACCTTATAGACTGAGGCTCAGAGAGGTTAAGTATCTTGTTCTAACTATGAGACTTAGAATCAAGACTGCTAACACCAAAGCATGTGCTCTTTCCATTCGAATACAGAAGGGCCTTGTTGCAACATAGCAGGGCGCCATCTATGTGACTGTCATTTTTTTAAATGTGTGAGGTTTAGCTCAGGGCTCTGCAGTTTGAAGGCTTACTATCTGAAGCTAATATTTGAGAGAAGAAAGGACTTGCAGTTTGTACTCCTGCTGGGTAGGTTTAAACTGCCGTCTGTTTGGTCAGCAGCCAAGCACTTAACCTTGTGTGCCATCAGGCCCCTCCCAATAGTCAGGACTGAAGGGACAGTGAGACAGACAGACGTCAATGTCATCAAGAAGGCGTGTGTGTTGGAGTGTAGAGCTAAAGCAAAATAGGATTTTGTCTATGTAGCAGTTTCTTGAAATAGACCTTAAAAGGTCTGGCAAAAAATGAATTAAAAAGAATGCATATTTTTAAATACTTGTTAACATTGTCTGGGCCGTGTTCTTAGTTTTTCCCAATAGGAAAAATTAAGGTCTTAAAAATTATGTTTTCATGTTCTCAGTTTTTTATTCTTGGAAACATTGCTTTAAAATATAAAGCAATCCGACAGCGATCTACCACTGGAATCAAAGGAGGAAGCTGACCTGTTAGGCTCTGCAGAGTATCCCTTCCTCTGAAGGCAGGATCCCTGGAGCAACAGCATATCCTGCAGGATCCCCAGCAGCCTGTGGAAAACCTGGCATTGATGTGATTTTTTTTCTGAGCTCTAGAAGAGTGTTTTTAAAATAAGATCAGATGAGTCAAATCTAATTGTTAAAATACACATACCGATTGTTAGCAATTAATACTTAAATCTTTAATTCTTTTTTAAAATTCATTTTAATAAGCCCTTATGCATTTCTCATACTTGATGCCCTAGAGCTAGTGTTAGGTATGGCTTTGTCCTCCCTAACTTTCCCCTCCTTTTCTCTACCCAGTAGCGCCAGAGTTCACCTATTAATTGAATTTCTCCTGGTATAGAGGAAAATGAAAATAAAGCTAAAGTCCTATGGGCTTACTGCATCAATCTTTCCAGGTATCCTTGGATTTTTAAGAGGAGCACAAAACAGTTAGCAGATAGGGGTAGAGACTTTTGGGGGAGGATTTGTAGGAAGCCTCAAATGATATTTCTACTCACTACTCCAGCTTCAACATTCCCAGGAAACTTGACCATGAGAGTAGTACTCAGTGACCCCTTCATTCATTTTGGTCAGCTGAGTGCCTTCAGGACAGTTAGCCCACCCCCAGCTCTGTGTGTGTGTGTGTATGCGCACGCCCCGGGAATGGGGTACGCGCACGTGTGCCTGCTGTTTAGAGGCAGAGAGCTGCGCACCAGTACTTCCTCTTGACATCTTCCACTGGAGCTGGGTTCATCCCCATTGGCCCGGTGCAGAAAGGGCACATGGTGAGCATAACCGCACTTACCGTCCCTTGGTTGGTATATTTCAAGGTCATGGGTAGAAATGGAATTTTATTCATCTCAAAGAAAGCTCTCAGACCTGAAGAGTAAGAGCAGCCCACAGTAGTCTGTTAGGGCGAGGGAAGCATTTCTGTTCTCTTCCACAGACGCTTTGGTCTGTTGCAGTCTTTGTAATGAGTCTACTGTGCGCAGGGGAGAAAGGGAAGGCTAGTGCAAGTTTCTCTCTCAACCCTGTGCCAATGACGATGCCACAGGGAGAGGCAGGAAGGACACACTGACGCATCTGAAGAAGTCAGATAATTCAAACGGACTCAAGGTTGTGGATCATTGAAATGATGCTTCTTTAAAGGCAACCCGGAGCCCTTCTTTGTACTTGGGCCTACGAAAACAGCAACGGCAGCCCCAGAATATGAGCCCCGAGCCTTGGATCTAAGACTTCTAAAAGTGAAATGATTTAAAATCAAGTCTTAAATGCTAGGCACAAGCACTCTGTAATACGTTAAATTTCAGCCAAAGCAATTAGGAAATGTTTCTGAAACATTAAACTTGTATTTATGTCACTAAAATTCTCACAGGAATTTTAAAAACATGTCTCATACGTGTGCTGTAATAGGCTTCATGATGCATTTCTAAATCTGTGTATGATTTGAATATATGAAAGACTTTATACAAGAATGCTATTTAAAATTATTAAAAATAAATGTATATAATTTGTACCGATTGTCGATTGGTTGTTTTACTTTTTTAATGTGATCAGGGTTGATAGAAGTCTTTTAATCTATGACAAGAATTATATTTTCAACCCACATCATGAAAGCCCGTGAACCCTTCATTTATTAACACACTTTTGTTTAAGAAGGTCATTGGAAGAATGCTTTCTGCTTGGGAAAAGCTACCACACGGAAAAGATGGCCTCTCTTTAAAACAACAACAAAACATAAACTGATGAGAACATACATTAACATCGTTTTATTTGTCCTTTTGCTTGTCCCCCGTGAGATCAGTTGGGATTCCCATGAAGGTTTTATAAGGAAAGCACGTTCCCTTCGGATGTCCTTTTTACACATGTAACCCCCCTCCACCCTCCCCTGTATGCACACACACCTTTTAAGGCGAAATCTGGAAGAAGCTGTTCCATGTGTCCCTAGTGTCCTCAGGTGGCCTTGAGGACTCGCACTTGGGACTGTCTAAAGGGATGGACTGGGGCGCCATCTAGAGCACCAAGGGGACTTGGAAACAGAAGAAATCAGGCACTGGTGCTGACTTCTTCAGACGCCTGCATTGGTTTCTTTCTACTTAAGTTGGCTGATAGTTAAAGCTTAATCAGTTTTTCCTTTCCTTTGAGTCACACAGATATAAGTGCGAATACTTTATAATCACATCCTATATATCTCTCTCATATGGTTCATGGTATATATGAATTGGATATTACAATAAGCCAGCGGTTCTCAACCTGTGGGTCGCGACCCCTTTGGGAGTCAATCCTTTCACAGAGGTCACCCAATTCATAACAGTAGCAAAATTACAGTTATGAAGTAGCAACAAAAATAATTTTATGGTTGGGGGGGGTCACCACAACGTGAGAAACTATTAAAGGGTTGCGGCATTAGGAAAGTTGAGACCCACTCGTCTAAGCAAACAACAAGCATGGCAGATATTGAAAAACAAAATGCCAAGAGAAAGTAATTATATAAAAACAGCACACAGGAGATATTGTCCAAACCATTGCTTTTATTGGCTTTATAGTATCTGTTAAAGTTTATCAAGTAAAGACATTTATTAGGTTGCATTATCTAAATTGGCCGTATTAATTTTCTATATAAGTACAAAATGCATATGTTTAAGAAAAACTCCACATAGTCCACTATAATTCAACCTGTATTGTATCAATAATTATCAAAATAATAGTTGTGCTTAGTGACATTTTAAAAGTTGGTCTAAACTAAAATTAATAAATAATATGTTCTTCATGATTGATTTTGCTAGGAGTGTTAACTCACAGGTTTCTGAAGACAACATTCAAAGTGAATGCTAAAATAATTTTACCAATAACCAGTTCTTCACAAGGATTTTATGAAGAAATTATTGTAGTACTTAGTGTACATGCTTTCTAATACTTCAGCTTACACACTTAAAGCCATCAGCCAATGTGAAACTTGAAATGTGTTTGCTTGTTTGTATCAATAATATGTAGGTCTCAATTCTTGTATGTTTAACTGCGATTCAGGCAGTTTCTGGGAAAAAATAGGCAAATATTTTCTTTGTATGTAGTAAGAGTAGGTTTGGGTAATAAAGGCAGTGCTTGGGAGGAAATCTCCTTTGGTGATTTTGTTTGTGCTGTCGGTTCTACTGTAAAGAATATGTCAGTCTTGTGTTTGTAAAGCTCTGCCTCAAATAAGGAAGTCTCATCTCTTTCTCGTGCCCACTCCAATTTGAATTCAACTGTATTGAAGCCATGTGTGGCTTTCTATGCGCCAAGCAAAACCACCAAACTCACTATCGAGTCAGTGCTGACTCAGAGTGGCCCTGTGGGTGTCCGGGACTGTAATGCTGGCGGGGGTAGAAAGCCCAGTCTTTCCCGCGGGGCTGCTGGGGACCATGCAGATCGCAGCCCAACGCGTAGCATCCTGGAGAAGGTGTATTCGTTCTTTGCCACCATTCAGCAAAAGGAAAGTTCTTCCTTTCCCGATTTGCATTTCTATTTTGCCTTATTAGTAGCTTCCTCATAACATATAAATTATTGTAAATACTTGTTACTTATTTCTTCCCAGTAGACTCTACATTCTTAGAAACCCAACACATTTATTCTTCTGCCTTTTATACCTAGCGCAGTACAGGAACTTTGGAGGTACTCAGGACATGATGGCTTTATTTGCTGATATGAGTTGGTATGTGAACATATTCAGTGATAGTAACATAAGAAATCTTAGTGGATAGGACCATATTTCTTTTTTTTAGAAAACATTTTATTAGGGCCTCATACAACTCTTATCACAATCCATACATACATCAATTGTATAAAGCACATCTGTACATTCTTTGCCCTAATCATTTTCAAAGCATTTGCTCTCCACTTAAGCCCTTTGCATCAAGTCCTCTTTTTCCCCTCCCTCCCCGCTCCCCTCTCCCTCATGAGCCCTTGATAATTTATACATCGTTATTTTGTCATATCTTGCCCTATCCGGCGTCTCCCTTCACCCCTTTTCTGTTGTCCGTCCCCCAGGGAGGAGGTCACATGTAGATCCTTATAATCGGTTCCCTCTTTCCAACCCCCTCACCCTCTACCCTCCCAGTATAGCCCCTCACACCCCTGGTCCTGAAGGTATCATCCGCCCTGGATTCCCTGAGCCTCCAGCTCCTATCTGCATCAGTGTACATCCTCTGCTCTATCCAGACTTGCAAGGTAGAATTCAGATCATGGTAGTTGGGGGAGAGGAAGCATTTAGGAACTGGAGGAAAGCTGTATTCTTCATCGGTGCTACATCGCACCCTGACCGACTCATCTCCTCCCCTTGACCCCTCTAAAAGGGGATCTCCAGTGGCTGACAAATGGGCTTTGGGTCTCCACTCTGCACTTCCCCCTTCATTCACTATGGTAAGATTTTTTTTTTCTGATGATGCCTTCCTTATACCTGATCCCTTCGACACCTCTCGTGATCGCTCAGGCTGGTGTGCTTCTTTCATGTGGGCTTTGTTGCTTCTGAGAGGACCACATTTCTTATTCAAGAGCTATATCAGCATGTGGGCTTCAGAGGGTTTGAGAAACTCATAACAACATATACTGTTTTATTTGTGAATGCAACCACGCACATGTGTGTGTATACACACACTTCTGTTTTATTTTCTGGAAAGAAGGTCCATACTTGTACAATTCTCAAAAGGATCCATGATCCCCAAAGGATTAAGGACTACCTGAGTGGAATTGGCTCAAGCTTTGATTCAAGACACTCTGGAGGAATACCTAAAAAAAAAGCCCCCAAAAGCAAAAAAATCCGCACAACAATATTTTATGCAAAGCTCTGTATAAAATTAAAAGGGGGATGGTGGGAACAGGTTCTAGATATTTAACACTAATAGTGTGATTTAATGAAAGTATTTGTTGGGATAATGTACAGACAAAAGGACTGTTAAGAATTATTTAAAACAAAATCAGAGGTAAGTGAAGAAAATGAGAGTTTTTGGACGATGTACATGTAAATGCGTTGGTGTGTAGTCTAGACGCTGTACATGCATGGGCACTGTGTGCACTAAATCCTTTATTGCAGCATGATTTGTTTTATCAAAGTAATTGGCAACACTTGAGACGTCAGTAGGATGGATAAACTGGTCTTTCTGTATACAACGAATGGAATTTTACTTTATTTTTTAAAGATCATTTTATTGGGGGCTCTTACAACTCTCACAACAATCCATAGATCAATTGTATCAAGCATATTTGCCCACATGTTGCCATTATCATTTTCTAAACATTTACTTTCTATTTGAGCCCTTAATATCAGCTCCTCTTTTTTCCCTCCCCCCACCGTCCCACCATCATAAACCCTTGATAAATTATAAATTATTATTTTTATATTTTACATTAACCGCTGTTGTGTTAGCCTGGGTACTTTAGAGAAACAAATCCACAGAAACTCATGTATGAGTTTTATATAAAGGTTAAGTGCACACCAAGAAAACATCCCAACCTAGGGCTGCCCAAGCCCACAAATCCAACATTAACCCATTAACCCTTATGTCCAACACCAATCCACAAAGTCTTCCTCCATCTCACAAAACACACGCAATGATGTTGACTGCAGGAGGAAAGCCGAGTCAGTGAATGTGTAAGCATTTCAGCACTGGGAGAGGTCTCCACACGGGTGCTCCAGCACCCTGAGCTGCATCAGGGTAGGTCCATGTGGCTTCTCCTCAGGGATGTCTTGCAGGAAGTGAGCCTTGCAAGCTGGAGCGGGAACTGGCTAAGGAAGCTGCACCCTGGTCCAACCATCAGAAAGCAAGACACCCAAGAACTTGAAAGGCGAGGCTCACTGAGCCATGTAGCCCTCCACCCTTCAATTAAACCCACATGTGTTTATCGGCCAGGTTGTCACAATAAACTACCTCAGCTGTCTCCCTTCACCCACGTTTCTGTTGTTCATCCCCGTGTGTGTGTGTGTGTGTGTGTAGGGGAGGGGGCTGTTATGCATTGGTCACTGTGTTCGGTTCCCCCTTCCTCCTTTTCTCTCCCCACCTTCCTCCTGTCCTCCTGGTATTGCTACTCCCATTCCCAGAACAAAATTTTATATAGTAGTGGAAAATAATTAATTGCAGCTGTGTGGTGTAGTGTTGAAATATTGGGCTGCAATTTGCATGGTCAGCAGTTCTAAACCACCAGCAGCTCCACACGAGAAAGACTGGGCTTTCTACTCCCATAAATAGTTACAGTCTTGGAAACCAACAGTGCGGTCTCTATGAATCAGCATCGACTTGATGGCAGAGTTTTCTTTTTTAGTTTTATTCAATATGGATTGATTACATATTGAGCAAATGTCAGAGAATATGCACAGTATAATTTTTTATAGAATGGTAAAATGCGAACTAGAATAAAATGCTACTTAGAAATGCATGCATGTATATGTAAGAAAACAAAAATTATTAATACAAAAGTAAAGAGAGGTTTGGAAGGGAGATGAGGATGCTCTATCTCATTTGTGACTTCCACTAGATGTAGCCATCCAGCAGATTCCTAATCCAAGCCTCAGCATTGATGAAGTCCCATTTATTTTGTATTTGTTATATTCATGAATCCAATATTGAAAATTTGGTTTTGGAGCCTTTATGGGGTGAAGTCATGAAACCACAGAAAGTGCAAACAAAGGGCGGCTTGGATAGGCGTTGCGTTAAAAAGACACACAGCTGGCCAAGAAACACAAAAAAGACGTTCAACGTCGTTAGTCATCCGGGAGATTCAAATCAAAACCACGATGAGATACCAATGTTCCCTAACTCAGATTGCTACCACCGAAGTTCTGGTGGCGTAGTGAGCTACCAGCTGACCTGGGCAGCCGTCCAGCAGCTCCGAGGTCAGCAGTGCAAACCCACCAGATGAGGCCTCTGCTCCTGGAAAGAGGGACCGTCACGGAAACCCAGAGTGAGCGCAGTGCTACTCTGTCTCAGAGGGTTGCTATGAGTCAGAATAGACTTGATCACAGTGAATTTATTTCTTGCTGGTTTTTTTTTTTGCAAGATTGCTATTATCAGAATACTGTAAACAAAAATGTTGGTAAAAGAATGTGAAGAAACTACCACCTCATCGGTAGGACTGTAACGTAATGCAGCTGTCAGTGGGAACCCGTTTGTCAGTTCCTCAAGAAACTAAACAGAATTTTCATAAGCCAGCAAGTCCACCCCCAGGTATGTAAACATACTTGCACACCTGTGTTAGTTGCAGCATTATTCACAATTATTCACAGCCAAAAGGTGGAAACAACTCACGATGAATGGATAAACAAAATGTGATATATCAATACAATGGAATACTAGGCATGCATAATGAAAATGAAATTCTAATCAGTTATAGGGTAACCACAAAGAAAAACTGAAAACTTTCTCGTCACAGGAAAAGAGATAAAAAAGATTTAGTAAACACTGAACAGCATGGAAGAATATAAGAAAACCCACAAGGAAAATTAACTCAGCACAAAAAATTATGTGGAACAAAGAAACCAGCGGCAGCAACACACACACACACACGTACACACAAAACATAGCAATATCATACCTATCCAAGAGTATATGAAATGAGAGTGGACTCCATGCTCCAGTCAAGACACAGAGTAGCAGAATGAAGAAGAAAACAATATGCTGTCTGTCACACACACAAGAGACAAAGACAAAAATAAACTCAAAACGCAAAGGATTGGGGCGCCGTGGGGTGTTGGTGGAGGGAATCAAGCAAATGGCAATAGAAAAGATCAGGATTAGCAATATTAGTTTCTGATAAAATAGATTCTAAGGCAAATACCAGCATAAGAGACAAGGAAGGACATTATAATTAAAGGGCCAATTGAACGAGAGGACAACATCATACAATTCACCCACAGCGAACTGTCCTGGAGAAACCAGATGGCGGCTGGCTATCAGAGTCCTGTCTGGGTCTTCAAGGCTTGTCTTCAAACAAGCAGCCATCTCAGTGAGTTGGCAGTTAAATGTACCCGAAAGAAGCACATTAGTGTGTGTGATCCTCGGATTATAAATAATGCAACCCCAGGCCAGAGGACCGACTTTTATTAGAGCTTAATTCTGAGCGCTCGGTTTGCAGAAGACTGTGGGTGACAGTAAAGGCCCCAGCTCCATTTGCAGAGTCCCACGCAGATTAAGCCTTTGGCGAATCCCTTCTGACCAGGGACTAGGGATGTGAATAACATTCCTATCAGACAGGGTATACTTGAAAGTGTGTGAATGCAGATATAGTTAGGTTAAAATTTAACACCCTTCCATTTGCTTTCCCTTTTGACCCATGGAAAAAATGTTCTACATTTAATTATTTTCTGCTTTCTTATGGACTGAGGGTTTTCTATGTTTTGTTGTTTGTGGTGGCTTTTTGAGGGGTGCAGGGGTAATTCTTTCCCATTTTTTAAATTTAAAAAATTTTAAATCTTTTTACTGGGAGTTCTTACAGATATCATAACATCCCATAGTTCAATCACATCAATCAAGCAGTATTTTACAGTTGCTACCACAATCAGTTTCAAAATATTTTCTTTCTTCTTGAACTCCTTGACATCAGCTCCTTTATCCCTTCCCTCCCGCACCTTACCCACTGGAACATTCATTCATTTCCCTATAATAGTTATTTTTCTTTTTCTTTTTTGCCATATCATACACAATCTAATATATTCATTCACATACAATCCTGTTGTTTGATCCCATAAAATGGAGTTATACAGTCATCAATGCTGTCAGCTCCCTATCCCTCCCCACACACATACACCATCTTCCCCTGCCCTCAGGGAACCATTACTCTTGTTACTGCTTCTGAAAGGCTATCTAGCTTGGCTTTTATGTACCAAATGATCTTAAATATACAAATGAACATACAAAAAAATCTAACATGATTTATACATAAAACAAATAAGCAAGATAGCAAGGGGAGGAAATATTAAAGAACTGGAGGGTGGGTAATTTGTTTATATGAAATGCAGTACAGAGAAATCTGTAGACGGTAACTAGAACAATGGTTTCTTTGGGTTATGGCAGGAGAAGTTGCAATTGAAATGTAACCCAGAGGAATTACTGAGAGGTGAACAACAAGTAAACATGATAGTGGGTGTGGTAGTTATATAATCATGAGTCAATTTGAGAGGATTAAGTTTTTCCAGCACCATTTGTTAAAAAGGGCATCTGCTTTCTGTTTGGCTTTTGGGGCTGGGAGGCTTATCAGAGATCAGTTGTCTGCATTCTGCTGTTTATTTCTGGATTTTCTGTTCTTATCCGTTGGTCCAAGTATCTATCATTATACCAGTACCAAGCTGTTTTGACAGCTGTGGCTGTACAATGTTTGAGAGTTGGGTCATGTCAACCCCTCCCTTTATTCTTTAGGATTTTTTTTTTTTTGCCAATTTGGGGTTTCTTCCCTTTCCGTATGAAGTCGGTAGTCAGTTTTTCCATTTCTTTGAAAAAAATCATGCTGATATTTGTACCGGGATTGCATTGAGCCTACATAGTATCTTAGATAAGATTGACATCTTTACAATACTCGATATACTGATCCACGAGCATAGGATATTTTTCCATTTGGGAAGGTACCTTTGGGATTCTAGTACTAATGTTTTTTGGTTTTCCTCATACAGACCTTTGGGTTTTTTGGTTAGGTATATCCCTCGATATTTCTGTTTATGCTGGGCAATTATGAAAGGTACTACCTTCTTGATCTCCTTTTCTGGAATCCCATTAGTTATATATAGCAATTCAATTGATTTCTGCTTCTTGATCTTGTATTCTGCCACTCTACCATATTCCTCTATCACTTCCAGCAATCCTATTGTGGAGTCTTTGGAGTTCTTAATATATACAATCATATCATCTGCAAATAATGATGGTTTTACTTCTTCTTTCCCCAGACGTACACCTTTGATATCCGTTTGTTGCCTTAGAGTGATTAGCTAGGACCTCCAGGGCTATATTGAATAAAAGTGGGTCCAAGAGTCAGCCTTGTCTGGTTCCCTTTTTCAGTGGGAATGTTTTTGAATTTTCTTCATTGATTGCTATGCTGGCTGTTGGATTTTCATATATAGCTGTAATTATATTGAGGGATTTTCCTTCCAGTCCCATCTTCTTGAGTGTCTTAATTAGGAAAGGGTGTTTCTGTGTCTAATGATATTATTATGTGATTCTTGTCCGTTTCTTCTCAATGTGGTGGATAATGTTGATGGATTTTCAAATGTTGAACCAACCCTGAATCCTCAGTATGAATCCCACTTGGTCATGAAAGATTATTCTTTTTTTATACTTCTGTATTCTATTGGCCAAGATTTTGCTAAGGACTTTTGCATCTATGCTTGTTAGAGATATAGGCCTTTAGTTCTATGTTCTTGTGGGATCCTCGCCCAGTTTTGGAACCAGTGTTGTACTAGCTTCATAGAATGTGCTTGGGAGTTTACCGTCCTTTTCTATGCTCTCGGAGAGCTTTTGTAGTGTTGGAATCAGCTCTTCCCTGAATGTTTGGGGATGTTTGGCTTCTCCTGTGAAGCCATCTGGGCCAGGGCTCTTTTTAATTAGTAGGTCCTTGATAACCTTATCTATTTCTTCTTTTGCTGACCAGTATTTTATTTTAAAATTTTTCTAACAGTTTTATTGGCATATAATTCACATACCATACAATTTTTTTCCTGAGCGGTATTTTATTTCTAACAATATTTCTTCTTTTGCTATGGGTCTGTTCAAGTTCTTGATGTCTATGTGGTGGGATAATTGGGGAGGGTTTGCTTTCCCAGATATTTGACCATGTCTTCCAAATTGCTGTATTCCTTGGAGTACAGCCCTTTGTAGTCCTGTGTAATTAGTCTTTGAAGTTCATTGTAATTTGCCCTGTGTCCTCCTACAACCTAGATATTGACACCTGCTCCTTCCTATCTTTTGTTAGTTTTGCCAACGTTTTGTAAATTCGGTTAATCCTTTCTAAGAACCAACTTTTTGCTGTTAATTTTCTCCATTCTTCTTTTGTTTGCCCACTCATTTATCTCTGCCTTGATTTTTATGATTTCTTTTCTTTTGCTATTATGAGGATTATTCTGTTGAATTTGTTTCAACTGTGGAAGGTTTTGTGAGAGGTCATCTATAATAAGTCTCTCTTCCTTCTTCATGTGCTCATTTATCGCTATCAAGCATCCTGATAATTCTTTGCTGTGTCCCATAGATTTTGGTATGTTGTATTCTCATTCTTATTGGTTTCTAGAAACGTCCTGATCTTGTCTCTTATTTGGTCAAATATCCACTCCTTTGGAGAAATAAGTTATTCATCATCCAAGTATTTGTCCCCCACCCTTTAAAAAAAACCTTTATTTTGTTGACGTCCAGCTTTATGATGTCATGGTCAGAGAAGGTAGTCTTAGTTCAACCTTGACTTGTGTCCCAGCATGTGGTATATTTTCGATTATGGGAGCTTGAAAAGAATGTGAATTTTTTTTTCATCTTTTGGAGGATTCGATGAAATTTGCAGGTCTCTCATTGGGTGCACACGTTTATTATGCTAACTGGCTTTTGTTCTACTAATCCCTTAAGCATTATATAATGCCCATACTTACCTTTTTTTATGCCCTGAACCATGAAATTGATTTTTTCTGACATCAGAATTGTGACTCCTGCCCTTTTAAATTTGCCATTACCCTGGTATACCTTCTGCCAACCTTTGATCCTCAAAGTGATTTTTTTGGGTTATTTTTAATCATTTTATTGGGGGCTCATACAACTCATATCACAATCCACACATACATTCATTGTGTCAGGCACATTTACACATGTGTTGCCATCATCATTCTCAAAACTTTTGCTTTCTACTTGAGCCCTTGGAATCAGCTCCCTCCTTCCCCCACCCTTCTTCCTTCATGAACCATTGATAATTTATAAATTATTTCATTTCTTACACTGTCCGATGTCTCCCTTCACCCACTTTTCTGTTGTCTGTCCCCCAGGGAGGGGATTATACGTAGATCATTGTGATTGATTTCCCCTTTCTCCCCCACCTTCCCCTCCCCCTCCTGTTATCAATACTCTCATTATTGGTCTTGAGGGGGTTTTCTGTCCTGGATTCCCTGTGTTTCCAGCTCTTATCTGCACCAGTGTACATCCTCAGGTCTAGCCAAATATTTTTTTAAATTAATTAATTATTTTTTTTACATTTTATTAGGTGCTCATAAAACTCTTATCACAATCCATACATATACATATACATACATCAATTGTACAAAGCACATCCGTATATTCTTTGCCCTAATCATTTTCTTTTTTTTTTAATCTAGCCAAATATTTAAGGTAGAATTGGGATTATGATAGTGGGGGGAAGAAGCATTAAAGAACTAGAGTAAAGTTGTATGTTTCATTGGTGCTATACTGCAGCCTGACTGGCCCATCTCCTCCCCATGATCCTTCTATAAGGGGATGTCCAGTTGCCTACGGATGGGCTTTGGGTCTCCACTTTGCACTCCCCTCATTCATAATGATATGATTTTTTTTGTTCTCTGATGCCTGATACTTGATATTATCAACACCTTGTGATCACACAGGCTGGTATGTTTCTTCCATGTGGACTTTGTTGCTTCTCAGCTAAATGGCCACTTGTTTATCTTCAAGCCTTTAAGACCCCAGATGTTATATCTTTTGATAGCCAGGCACCATCAGCTTTCTTCACCATATTTGCTTATGCACCTACATTGTCTTCAGCGATTGTGTTAGGAAGGTGAGCATCATGGAATGCCAGGTTAATAGAACAAAGTATCCTTGCATTGAGGGAGTACTTGCGTAGAGGCCCAATGTCCATCAGCTACCTTAATACTAAGCCATTTAAAAATATATGCACATAACCCAATGTCCATCTGCTTCCTTAATACTAAGCCATTTTAAAATATATGCACATAAATCTGTTTCCCCATCATCATATATAAATATATTTACATATGTACATGCCTGTATTTAGACCTCTATAAACACCCTTTGCCTCCTAGTTGTTCCCTCTATTTCCTTTTCCTTTCCTCATGTCCCACTATAATGTTCAGCCGCTCAGCCTTCATTTGGGTTTCAGTAATTCCTTTCAGTTACATTGCCCTTGATGAAGCCCTCCCAGACGTACTACACCCTCCTCGCCACCGATTTTGGATCACTTATTGTTCCCTTGTCCCTGGGTTTAACACCCACTTCCTTTCCTCCTCCTCCCCCCTCTCCCATGTCCCCATAGAACTGTCTGGTTCCGTTGTTCTCTCCTCCAGATTATTTATCCCACCTACCTTATCTAGATAGACCTGCAGAGGTAACAATATGCACAAAAAACAAGAGAGAGGAAAACAAAGCAACAAAAGAAAACAGCAGCAACAACAACAAAGGACAAAACAAGAGAAAAGCTTGTAAATAGTTCAAGGTCTGTTTGTTGACCTTTAGGAATATTTTCTGGTCGAATCTGATGGGGTGCCACACCTTGGCCCCAAAGTCTATTTTTGGTATTTCTTGGGGACTTTGTTGCTCTGTTCCCCTTGCTGTTCTGTTGCACACCTTTAGTGTTTTGCCTGTGTGGTGGTGTCAGATTGGGCGTACACTTCAGTGTGGTGTGTGCACCTCAGTGTGGCGGTGTCAGATTGGGCGCAATTCCCGCAACGTGTCTCCAGTGGTGTCCTCCGTAGTGCTAGAGGGCTGACATGTCTGGTAGTGGGGCTGGCCCTATGGTTCTCTCTGCATTGGCTGCTCTGAGCAGGAATATCATCCTCAGGGCTTGGTGAGCCAGGATGTGTTTCACTCTCTTCTTCCCCCTTCATTTGCTCCTGTGTGTTCTGATCAGACATGTCCCTCTCCCTGAGCTATCGCTTCATTGCTGTCTTCTGAAGTGGATTCTTCAGTGGCAAGGGGGTCTGTCCATGTAGTTGGGATTGGGGCCAGTCCCTCAGACCTCTCTATTGGTTCCTTGCTTCATGCTGGTATGTTACATTCCTGTCTTGGAGCATCATTTGAAGTCCGGTCCCTCTTTCCCTGTGGAAATAAAAACCATACTCTCCCCTCAGCAGACTCATGACTCTAGCTGTTTTTGTCTGTGATATGTCCAACATATTGCTGGATTTTGTTTTCTAATCCAGTCTTCCAGCCTTTGTCTTTTAATGGGGAAATTAAAACTATTGATGTTCAGGATTATTACATCTATGTGTGGATTCTTTGCTCTCATCTTGTACTTTTTGTGATAGACCTTTTCCTCATTGTGCTACGTATACATGGTGGAATTTGTTCTTGCTTTCTTTTTTCCATTCGGTCAGAGATGTCTTGGACATTGCTTTCAGTGCTCTGATTTTTTGATAGAGCTACACCATGAAATACAATGCCACTGGATCCACAGGACTTCCCACTCACTGGCCTGTGATCTGCATTCAGCGTCATTGCATGTGTTGCCTGAGTCTGAATAGGACTTTATAGATCGGTATTGGTCCTATGGGCTAATATTGGACTTATGGGCTTGATCTGGACTGGGCTGGGATGTGTTTTCAATATTCAATTGCTCTTGTATACGAACCACTTTCTTATCCACCTAGATAAGTCTCCCTGGATTTGTTTCTCTACACAGATTAACACACTCACTCTTCAGGAAACTGGCTCTGCTGTCTTGTTTTTAACCCCCAGGGCTATGTCCCAGTAGGTGTTTAATAAACATTTCTGAGGATGATGACTGCAGTGCTACTGAGCTAATTTCATCAACCCACAGAGCAAGAGTACCTTCTAGAAGAAGTCTTGAGAGCACAGTGCACTGCTCAGGACCTTTGTTCCACGGCTGTTCTCTGCTTAAGTACAGCAGACCAGAAAGTTGTTTACTTGTGTTTTATTGGCTATGCAAAGGCATTTGACTGTCTGGATCATCACAAACTATGGATAATACTGAGAGGAATAGGAATTCCAGAACACTTTCTTGTGCTCGTGCCAAACCTGTACATGGATCAAGAGGAAAAGAACAAGGGAATATTGCAGGGTTTAAAATCAAGAAAGGGGTGTGTCAGGGTTTGTGGGGTAAAGAAAGGTTTTTCCCAGGTTGTCTGCGGCTTGCTAGCACATGGTGGGCAGTCAGCTGCTCAGAAGTTGTTTCCCTGAGGGCATCAGCCATCCAGGGAATGTCCCACCATAGGTGGGGCCCACACCCTGGTGATAAGGATAGTGTATTTTTTCCCTGAAGGAGAGCCCAGAGACAAGGCCAAGCCCACTCAAGGATGACTAAGGTTAGGCTGCCATCTTGAATCTAGGTTCCGCCTATCTTGTCACGTGTACCCCGAGTCCCTTCCCTTCCTATTACGTGTACATCCCTAGCTCATCCCCTTCCTGTGATGCGTATGTCTATTGTACAGCCCCTTCCTGTTATGTATGTGGTTACTTATAATCAGGGGGGCTTGAACGCCTCTATGGATATATAAGCCTTGATCAGAAATATATCCCCTCCCCTCTCCCCCATCCTCTGGCGCCTCCTCCTCTCTCTGCATGGATCTGGCTGCTGAGAGCATGGCTATCCCGGAGGTGAGCATGCTACCATAAAATAGCTGACTCCTTATTTTATCTTCTCTCCTACCTTTCCTATCGTCTATGACTTTATGATAATCTTTATATATTATCGTCGTACAACTGCACCTATGAACCCGTGACATTGTTCGAGGCTGGTATTACTCTAACAGGGTGTATCCTTTCATCTTATTTATTCAATCTGCATGTTGAGAAGTTATCTGAGAACCTGGGCTATATGAAGAACAAGGCCTCAGGATTAGAAGACTTGTTAGCAATCTGAGATATGCGGACAACACAATCTTGCTTGCGGAAAGTGAGGAGGGCTTGAAGCACGTGCCAATGAAGATCAAGGTTGCAGTCTTCAGTATGGATTACAACTCACTGTAAAGAAAATGAAACTCCTCACCACTGGACCAATACACAGCATGATATATGGAGAAGAGATATAAGCTCCTAGGGATTTCAGTGTGCTTGGATCCACAGTCAAATCTCTCGGAAGCAGTAGTCACAGAACGAAATGATGAGTTGTCTTGGCAAATCTGTTACACACTACCTCTTTAAATAATGAAGGGGAAAGATGTCACTTTGAAGACTCACATGTACCAAGCACAAGCTCTGGTATTTTCAGTCATTTCACATGCCTGTGAGACATTTGAAAATACTGTGGTCGTGGGGGAGGGGGGGTGAGGAAGGAGGGAGATAAAGAGGAGCTGATCCCAAGGGCTCAATGGAAAGTAAATGTCTAGAAAAGAATGATCGAATATATGTACAAATATGTCGGATACAATTGATGTATCATTGGTATGTAATAAGAGTTGTAAGAGCCTCCAATAAAATGGGAAAACATTATATGAACCTAGGTGAGCTCATGCAATGTTCTGAGTAGCAGTTAGATGCAGGACCCTCCTCCGAGGCAGTAACCTTTTGCAAACAAAAAGAAGGAAATACTGTGGCTTGAGTCAGGTGTGCCTTTTCAATGGCCTCATAGGCATGTGAGATGTGGACGCTAAATGGGGATGACTATAGATGCATTGATGCATTTGAATGACGTGCTGGCAAAGAATATTGAAAGTTCTTTGAACTGCAAAAAGGACAAACAAATCCATCTTGGAAGAAGTACCAGAATGCTCTTTAGAGGCAATGAGGGTGAGACTCCATCTCACGTACTTTGGACATTCTCAGGAGAGTGGTAAAGTGGACAGGCAGCAAAGAGATGGATTAGCACAGTGGCTGCCAGCCTTGGCTGAAGCATAAGAACAGCTGTGAGGCTGGCACAGCACTGTGCAGTGTTTCCCTTTGTTGTGCAAAGGATCGCTACGGGTCGGAACCGACTCAATGGCACCTAACAACAACAACAACAACAACATATGCCTGTGAAAGTTGGACAATGAATAAAGAAGGCCACAGAAGCCTTGCTACATTTGAATTATGGTGCTGGCAATGAATATTGATGACACCGTGGGCTGCCAGAAGAACAAACAAATCTGTCTTGGAAGAACTACAGTCTGCATGCTCCTTACAAGCAAGGCTGGTGAGACTCTGTGTCACATGCTGTGGAGAAGTTGTCAGGAGAGACTAGTTCCTGAAAAAGGACAGTAGGCTTGGTAAAGTGAAGGGTCAGAGGAAAAGGAGAAGGCCATCAAGCAGATGGACTGGCATGGTGGCTGCAACAATGACACCAGGCAACGCTTCATTCTTTTGTGCACAGGGTCACTAAGAGTTGGGACCAACTCAATGGCACTTAACGGCAACAACAATCCTTGTAACACTGTATAAGCAAGGCAGAGGCTAGGCCAACAGGTGAGGGCCAGAGGGGGGCCCTGCCTGGGGACATGGTGGAGAAGAGATTGTCCTAACCAAAGAACTGTATCGCAAGTCTTTCCTGATCTGAATTTTAACCTGTTATTTCCTTCATAAGCCCTGTGATAGTGAGTATTTGCTGTCAGTTCTGTGTAATAATTCATTACAACGAACAGAAAAATACAGAGTGCCATGGGGAAAATGGGTGGGGTCAGAATTGACCAAAAGGTTGGAGCCAGGAGTCACATCTGACCTCCACTTGTTAGGAATCAGCCTTGGGGTGATGACACTTCTCCCCTCTTGTGAAGCTCAGGGAGCTCAGACATGCCACCTCCTTTTTACAACTGTTGTTTTGAGAAGCACCAAGTCACGACTAAGTAGGGATCTGTGGAGCGATCTGGGAACACGCAGCACAGAATTGCCTTCAAAGGTGATGACACTCATTCCTGCAGTGCAGAGAGACTGAACCGCATGTCCTCAAACACGGTGGCCTGGCTGACTGGGCAGGAAGCAAGCAAACAGCCTGATATTTGGAGGCTGTGGGTGCCCTCCCCTTCTTCCTGTCTTTAGTTTCAGGAGCTTGCAGATCCCACAGGCTACAGCTCAGCCTTTTAATTTCCCCAAAGCATTTCCTAAATAAGCCATTGTTATCTTTAATCACCATGGCAAGGGGATTATCCAGCCTTGGTGGGTTTTGTTGTTGTTGTTTTTTTCCGGTTCCCTGGCCTTCCAGTTACTATAGCTCCACAGCTCACCACGTACGGACAAACACAATTTAAATGGCTGTGCAACTCACTCTCTCAGCCTTGCCCCAGCCCCAAAGCGCAGTGTTTCTACCTGTGCTGATAGAACTCAGCTCTACTTCCTCTCTCGTGCAGTCGGTTTGTCGGGAGGAGCAATAGGACAAATTATTATTCAAGCTCAGACCTTTAATGACAAAATACAATTTATTATAAATTCCATTTCTAGCTCTCTCGTCTCCCTCCAAAAACATCCTTAGCACAAGTCACCCTACAGAATCTCCGAGCCCTTGCCTTGCTAACAGCAGAAAAGGGAAGAACATGCATGTTCTTAAATTAATAACGTCAGTGGAGCCCCACTAGCTCTTCCTGTGGTTTCAGAATCCTGTCATGGCCTAAATTATACCCCTAGTCAGGCCCCTGATAATAACCTGTCTACTATTACTTCTGGCTCTGTATGTGTTTAAATTTTTGCAAGAACGAATAGGCAACATCTCCAATCTGTCAACCAACTTTTACTTCACCCTTATAGTTTGCTGCTGACCGGCCCGGGCCCCAGACCTTCTGACTTTTAATCCTCCTCATCTCTCGACCTCAGCAGGAAGTAGTTAATGATAAAACACGATGCCTATTACCACTATTAAGAGTTTAGACTGTTTGGGCTGAGTCCGGACCATGCAGCTGCCTCCCCCAGCTCTCCTGAAAGAAAGCCTATTGGACAGTGTGACCCCTTACCCCTGCCTCTCAAGGTCAGAGCTGGACTGTGCAGTCAGTTCCTGTCTCCAGCATTCCAAGGAGTTTATCTCTCCGGGCAGGATCTGTATAGCACCTTCCCTCAGTGTTCCGGGAAGCAGGTCTGTGAAAAACAAGATGATTTATTCATCGACCACATCCCGACTCAGACCCTGTAACTGCAGCACCAGAAGTTCTTCCTTCCCCTTATCATTACGTACATCCTTGACTCAAGCCCTATGTATGTCCCACTCCCAGCCTCGTTTTTTAAGGCGCTATGTTTGCTAAGAGATGAGTTTCTTCTAGACAAGGATAGAGACATAAAGGCTGTCTATTAAAAGTCTGCTTTAGTTGAGATAATAATTTGTATAGACTCCAATTGGCTAGTAATCCACAAAGGAATTGTCTGAATGGAGTAGCCTTTAAATTGTGAAGTGAAGATCACCATGAGCAAAAGTGACTTATTATTATTATAAATTTGATTCTGTTAAAGGGAAAGGGCACAATGTTACTTGGTTCTGTCCTGGCTAAAGAATTCAATTTATTTACTTATAACCTGTACTTCACTTTTTTTTTTTTTGCATTCAAAGAGAACTCATGAAACCATTACATCGAGTATTAATGCGTTAGTTAAATACACCCAGTAAGAGGTGAAAATTGACTAGAAAAACTACAGGGAAGGCTACATTAGCAGTTGACACCTAAGCTCATTGTGCACCTTCAAAAACCAACAGCAGAGATGACTTAGCTACTCTAATAATCTAATTAAAGGATGATGGGAGAAGATCAAGAGAGAATCTCCTTTTCTGGGTTCTGAAAGGCAATAAGTAGTCGGTCGTACAAGGAACATCCTCGTTGGAAGTTGAGAAATATGGGTTCCGATGCAGGCCCCGGGATCCACTAGCTCTGTAGGATCTTGGGCAGTTAACAAATGACTCAGTCTTAATGTCAAGGAGGCCTGGTGGCACAGTAGATTAACCAATGGGCTACTAACCACAAGGTTATCAGTTCCTGCCCACTTGCTGGTCTAAAGGAAAAAGATGAGGTTGTCTTTTTTCACGAAGATGCACAACCCTTAGGAACTCCAAGGAAGCAGTTCTGCTCTGTCCTACAGGACAAGCAGGAGAGGGGCTCAATTCAAAGGGCAGTTGGTTTGGCGGATTCTTAATGTCATCACTTGTATACGGTACTTTCTTAGGGTTGCAGGAAGGTTAAATGAGATCATGTATCGTGGCTTCAAAGAGTTAACTTTTAATTCCATGTCCCCTGAACTTTTTGAAGCCCCTCATCGGTGAAGTACTTACAAGGTCTACAATGAATGATGGCTCCCTTCCTCTTTACCAATCAGAGAAAGATAGGAGTCAGCTAGAAAATGAACCCACAACCAGATGCTACCTGCAAGGAGACAGAAGTAGGCAGCATGGTATCTGCATTGAAGTGAAATTCCTTGGTATGGCTTTTCTGTCCATAGTTTTTGGAACTGCCACTAGGTGATTGGGTAGAACCACGAGAAGAGGGTGAGTGAATTCTAATAGAGGGATTGGTCAGTTTTGCCATTCTACTGGGCAGTTCAGAGGCAGGAACAGAGAATCCCATGACCAACAAGGAAGTTTCAGGGGCAAAGTGCATCTGAGATCCCTGGGGGTAGAGATGGCAGAGGAGCAGCACTGACACCTGAGACACACCGAGGAGCAGCTCAGAGACCTTGAGGCAGAGCCCCAGGCTTCCTGGCCCAGGGGAAGGTGTAAACTTGAGTGCTTTGGGGCAGGAGGCTGGCTTGCCCTCTGGGCACTTATCAGCACAGAAGAAGCTTTGTAACCCTGGCCTAAGCCACACAGAAGCCAAACATGGCCCAGAGACTGAAGACCAGAGAGAAACATACCAGTCAGCCAGATGGAAAAGAAGTGCTGTGAACAAAAGGACTATATCCTTAATATTCCATAACCTGTTCATTTCCCTAATCAACTCCCCAGCCGTGAGGATTAGTTGTTGCAAGGCATTACTGAACCCAGCCTAGAAGCAGAGTGCTGTGGGAGGGACAACTGGTGTCAGAGTAGGAGGGGAACGCCATGTCTCACCTCTGCTTTGTGAGACGTTAGGTTGATGTGGACTTTGATTCTCTTTCCCCCCTTGTGTTGGACAGGGTTCTCTAGAGAGACAAACCAGATTTCTAGTAATTATATATAAATATATTTATAAAGATAGAGATATAATACAAGAAATGAACTGTTAAATTATATACAGATAGATACAAGAAATTAACAGTTAAATTATAAAGCAGTGAGACACTAGCAGTCCTTTAAGGCTTGAGAGCCGCCAGTTGCCAGTCCCCTTCTGTAGAGAGCTGGGCTATAAACCCAGGCAGCAAACAGCAAGGCAGGTCCCCAACTGTCGGTCCTCAGCTCCAGAGATGTACATTCCAATCCTGTGGGATTGGAGGGACCTCAACTTACAGCGACACAGTCCACAGGCTAGGCATCCCACAGGTAGTGTACCCCTTTAAATTGAGGCACAGAACGAGCAAGGTGAGGCTCACTGAGCCATTTATCCCTCCGTCCTTCAGTTAATCCTACTTGTGTTTATCGGCCAGGCTGGCACAATAAACTATCGCACCCCTGTAGCCAGAGGAGGTCACATGAGGTGGCTCTGACTTCTACTTGTCCACGACTAGCTTCCTGTGGCTATTTAGAATGAAATAAAATAGGAATTGAGTTCAGCTCTAAGCAGCATAGCCACGACTGGCCACACATATAGCTACGTGTGGATAACAGGACATGGGGCATTCCCATCAGCCAAGAAAGTTCTACTGGAGATTGCAGCTCTGAAACTGACTGTGGCCACATGGGTGTATGACTTTGCTGCAACTGGTCAGAATGTAGACTTCAACTGGGCATGTGTTATGTATGGAAACAATCTCAATCAAAACAAACCTTCCTCTCAAGGTATTTGTAGTCTAATAGGAGAGACAGCAGAGTGAATAGATAAATTCTAACGGATAAAATGCATGCATACTTACATGCATATAAAATAACAGATCGGCCTTTGTAAGTGTCTGACTGGGAGTCCTGTGGAAGTCCAGAGTGGAGGCGGTTACCAGAACTTGTTCTTAAACTGTGCTTGGACGGACCCTGGGAATTAGTCAGAGAGGAAGGAGGAGGGACATCATTCTGGATTATAGGAACACATGAGGAGCCCCCTTGGCAGGGCGGGTTACATGTCGGGCTGCTAATCACAAGGACAAAGATGCGGCTTTCTCCTCCTGTAAAGATCGACAGTCTCGGAAATCCACAGGAGCAGTTCTACTCTGTCCTGTTGGGTTGACACGAGTCAGAATGGACGCAATGGCTGAGTTTGAGGTTTGGTTTCTAGGAGCCACGTACAATGCTTTGGTGAGTTAGCAAAAGGTCCTCCTTCTTTAGACTAGAGTCTTGGCTTAGCAAGCAGAGCTCACAGCATGGCAAACAGAACATGGGCTGTATTTGGGACTCCTGTTAGCTGGGACCCGTTAGCTGGGACCCCTGTTAGCTGGGACTCCTGTTAGCTGGGACTCCTGTTAGCTGAGACTCCTGTTAGCTGGGCTTAGTGGTTACGTGACGGGCCGCTAACCGCAGGGTCAGCATATTGAAACCACCAGCTGCTCCACGGGAGAAAGACAGGATTTTCTGTTCCTGCGAAGAGTTACAGTCCTGGAAACTCACAGGGGCATTCTGCCCGTCTAACTAGGCAGAGCCTTCTCCTTTCTAAGTCGCAGTCTTGACAACTGTACAACTGGAGTACCACCAGCCCCGTTGCGTAAGGTTACTTCAGAGCTTACTCTGAGTACTTAACATTTCACATAAGGCCTCGCCCATAGAAATATGAGGTAGCTAATGAGTTATTCATGAGATGTCAGAGGTGAAGGAGGCCTAATTTACACAGAAAGTTGAAATGGCAAGTCAAAGGACCTGTCTTGCTGATGTTTGCTACCCTGTACAGCAGCGGTTCTCAACCTGTGGGTCGAGACCTCTTTGGGAGTGGGGGTCGAACGACCCTTTCACAGCGATGGCCCGATTCATAGCAGTAGCAAAATGACAGTGATGAAGTAGCAATGAAATAATTTTTATGGTTGGGGGTCACCACCACACGAGGCACTGTATGACAGGGTGGCGGCACGAGGAAGGTGGAGCAGCACTGCTCTACTGCCACACAGAGCTCTGGATTCCTGCCCAGGGACCCTGGTGGCGGCATGCCTAGGCACTGGGCTGTGACCTGAACGGTTCAAGGGCCTGGCTGTTGACGTGAAGCTCCTTGGTTGGATTTCACCAGTTGTTCTGCAGGAGAAGATACTACAATCTGCCTCTGTCCAGATGCCCAGCCTCACCCACCCAGCGGAGCGGCTCTCCTGTTCTGGGTAGGGGCACTGCCCTTCAGAATGCGTGCCATGGCAGATCTCTCACAGGCGATTCTTTGGATTTGAGATAGTCCTCATTTCTTTTCCCATCTTGGAGTCAACTTGACAAACTGGCCTACTTTGTGCAGAGTTCTACATTTGATGACAAGCCTAGAAGGCATTGCTGGGGTGCTGAACCCACTATGCTGTGTAGAAGCCAAAGGGCACTAACTGACAAGTGGTTTCTAACAAGGTCTTCTGATGACGATTCTCAAAAAACAAAAACAAACAAAGCAAAAACCAAAACAAAAAATGGATTCCTACGCATAGCGACCCTATAAGACAGGGCAGAACTGCCTCTGTGGATTTCTGAGACTGTAACTCTTACCCTCAGCTGGAGGTTCCCAACTGCTGACCTGGCAGTTAGCAGCCCGATGGATGACCGGGACAGCACCGGAGCTCAGGAGGATGAAGATCACCAACCAGACCAAACTCACTGCCATGGAGCCATGTCAATAAGTGTCCTGCAGGGTTTGAACCCCTACACCAGGGTCTGAAGTTAGACAACATGCTGTGGCAGAAAGATGGACTGCCCACCTTGGAACCAGACAGACCTGAGTTTGAACATTTTTTGAGTATGGCTTAGCTAAACCCGGGATAATTTGTGCAAAAACAAAAAAAACCTTATGACAATAAATTATATTTCATAGAATAAACAAATATCCATGCATCTAGACCGATATTTAAAATATTTGAATGCATGAATGTATGGGGGAGAAAGCTCTTTCTTAGTGCAGAGCTCTAATTAATAAATACAAAAAGTATGGGGAAAATAGAGAAGCATCACTTGGCAAAAACCACTGTAGTAATTATTTCTGGCATGAATTATCAATGGATGCTAAATTAGTAGGTGAAACTATGACCCACAAACAGGATAGTTGTACCATTTCAGAGTATATCCTCACAAAGTTCTTATTAATTACAAATGTAAAAATATTAATTTTCAGCAGAGAAGCTTGGCAGTCACTACTGTAGACAAGAGGCCAGTGTTAAAACCATCAATTTCTGAGACATATTAACATCATGCACCCCCAGATGTAATGCCCTCAAGAGGGCATAACTTCACTTCGGTGGCATTCTCACTGCAACCTCAATTGTGCATAACTGGAACTTAATTGTGAGGAAACATCCTAGAACTTAATCTCGAGACATTCTATCAGTTAACTGTCAAGAACTTTTCATGAGTGTCAATGCAATGAAAGACGTAAATAAAGTCAATGTTCCAGATTTGGAGGCAATTAAACAGAAGAGTGCTTGTCGAGCTGTTGGGAAAGCGATGCGCTGCTAACTTTGAGGTTCAAATCTGCCAGCCACTCCCTGGGGGAAAGAAGAGGCTGTCTGTTCCTATAAAGAGTTAGCGACTCAGAACACCTATCCAGGTTACGAGTCAGAACAGACTGGAGGGCAATGTGTTTGACTGGTTTTGTTTAAGGAGAAATAATAAGCCAACACAATGTAGAATCTAGGTCAGCTCGTGGGCTAGAAAAATGCATTGTGTAAAACTGAAACTAGGTCTCTAGATTAGTACATAGAATTGGATTTCTATTTACTCTTTTTTATGGCAATTGTACTATAGGGAAACTGGATGAAGGGAATTCTCTGTACTCTTACAAACAAAAGAAAACAAACCCTTTTAAATGTGAATTGGATGAAGGTTTACAGAGATCTTTAGTTTTACATCGAATGGTTCAGATACTTTGTTTCATCTTATTCACAGCACTCCCCTCAGTGTAAGCCATGCAGTCTACCTAGCTCCTGTCTCTTTCCATCCCTTCTTGGTTCCTAACCTTTCTGGACTTTGTCCTTGGGAAAATGCCACTACTTGATCCCAAACGCTCAATTCTAAGTGTGCACACATCGGACTTGCACTATCCCTCTTATTGGCCTGTCTATTGCTTTGCAGAAAATTGAGCGCGATGTGAAAGCTCAGTTGCAGTCCCGAAGAGTGACCACGACCATAGTTTCAAGGGTCCCACCAGTCTGCATCTGACCAGCAAGTCTGGTCTCCTTCAGGATTTTGTTTTGGTGCATCGTATCTTTCTCTCATTCTATTCAGCACCTTCTAATGGGATTGTTTCCAGAGCAGTCGTTGGTGGTAGCTGGACACTGTCCAGTTCTTCTGGTCTCAGGGTTGTGCAGATTGATGTTTGTGTGGTCCATCGAAGCCACTGAACTAAGTGTTCAATGTGTCAATTGTGTTTCATGCGCCTTCAGCGCTCATTGTCCTTCTTCCTTAGAGTAAGGGAAAGAGCAATGGTTACACCAGAGCTGGCTGCTCACCAGCTTTTCAGATCCCAGTCGCTACTCACCAACGTAGGCTGGTCCTCTGTGGTCTGTTATGCTGAGTGGCCTTGGTGTCGCCAGAGACTATGGATCTGAGGTCCCCGGCCCAGCGGGTCATTCCTTCAAGGTGTCTGTTCATGCACAAGAACTTTTCTTCACTATGACCCCTGTGGCGAAGGTCAACACCCAGGTGGAGAGACACTCTTTCCTGCAACCTTTTTTCTATGTCTAAAATAATTTCTAAGTGAAAAATTAAAAAACAAAGGGTGGCCTTGGGAAAATCACGTTCCCTCTCTGAGCCTTAGCTTCTTCATCAGTAGATGAAGGCAAACCATTCCCAATCAGCACAGTATCCCGCGGGTAAAATGAAATTGCACAAAGAGGCCATGTGAATACGCTGCCCTAGAAAAACTGACTTCTGTTCATCATGCCAGCTCCGGTGTTCTGCACTGCTGCCACGTCGGAAGCGTTCTATCCTCATGAGAAACATCCGGCTGCAGACTCCTTCCTCCAAGCCCTTGGATATGACCTTGCCTACAGAGATAATAAGGCGGGCATGGTGGCTGAGTGACAGTCGTCAAGGAGATGGCTCCAGAGAGCACAGACAGCTGGTGGTAGTGACGCCACCTCCAGGCTTGGCAGAAAGAAAGGCCGTGGGGGGATAGAGACGGCGCAAGGCCTCTGTGCCTGACCCAGAAACTACTGTAACAGCAGGAAAAACAACTCCCCCAATAGCCTACCCTTTGTGAAATGATTCCATTTTTGGTTTCCAGTTTCACCGAAGGGCTTACTAAGTCATAGTCCAGGAAAATGACCATTTACTGAATGGAGCAGCGGATCAATCCTAATGAGAACTCCTGGGCCTCCCCACCCCCCGCGTTTATAATCTCCAAAGTATCTAATTAGATCATGCAGACGCGTGGGCTCAGCATTGCCTTCCTCATTTTAAGCCGGGGGAAGCTGAGGCCTGGCGTGGGGAGGGGCCCACAGGGCACAGGGTACTCTGGAGGAGTTTCCAGCCTCAGACTTGGATTCTGGATGTCTGGTCAGGCAGTCACTGCCCACACCAAGCTGGAAGCCCTTAGCCAGTTTGAAGCAGTGGCCCAAGTCCAGGCCGGTGACTACCCTGCTCCAAAACTCTTTATTGGCTGCATGTAGACCTCGCCTTTTCATATGGAGTTCTACAGTGGAGGAAAAGCAAACGAGGCTTCCTGAAACGATCAGCGTCTTGGAGCTTGGAGACACCTGCTCTCAAATCGCAGCTCTGCCACTTGCCGGGAGCTGGACCTTGAAGACGCTATGTTTCCCTCAGTGAGCTTCGGCCTTCTCAGCCGTAAGTAAAGTGGGGCTCATGGTGGTTCCCTACCCTCTAGGTTTGTTCTGCGGGTTGAATGAAGTGGAGTGTGGCATGTGACCTTCAAACCCACTGCCCTTGAACTGATTCCAACTTATACACCCCAAACCAAACTTCCTGCCACTGAGTCGATTCCGACTGGTGGCTGCCCTAGCTGAGGCTGTCAGTCTTTACGGGAGTAGCCAGCCTCATCTTTCCATGGATGGCTGGGTTTGAATCATTCTTACCCAACACTGCCACCTGGGCTCCCCGCAGGAGCGAGGAATGTTTCCCTTCTCTTCCTTGTTTCCTTTCTTGAGAGCTTTCCTGTGTCTTCAATTGTCTTTATTCTTTCTTACAGACGGGGAGAGGCCCATGGCCGCCTCGTGATGGCTGCTCACCAGCTTTTCAGACCCCTGCCAGTCCTCACCAAAATGGCATGTACACTGACGTCGATATCACCAGACTGTGGTTCTGGGCCTCCAGGTCCCGGGCGTCATCTACCCCACCCCCTGCGGTCCCTGTTTATGCCCAAGAAGCTCCTTCATTTAGGAAGTGATGAGTTGTGTTCTCAGCCTCCCTGAGCAGAGCAGTACTGGCTCAGAGCTTGCTGGTGAGGAGGCCCTGCTTCCCGATGACTCCATTCACAGAGGAATGAGCCGCTGCCTGCCCCTGCATCGTCCTCATGGTCCATCAGAGACCACTGTGATCCACAGGGGGTGTTTTAAAAAACAGATAGAAAAACATTTTATGTACTTACTGTTTATTTTTATAAAATAGTGTTTCACATAGGCATCAAAAGGATCCATAGGGTTTCTTTTTTCCCCATTGGCCTATTTTTACAAAGAGATCTCCAGACCTCTCTATCTAGTCCCTTAGTCTGTTCAGCATCATAGTAATGCATAAGCCTTCAACGATAGACAGGTGATGGCAGCACCTGAGGGGCATTGGCTAGGAACAGAAGCTGGGTCTTTCAGAGAGAAGGCAAGAATCCCACCACAGAACCAGCCTTGCACCCTGGCTTCGTGTTAGCTGCTTTGAAAGAGACTCAGAGAAATAACCTTCAGAGTTGTGAGGTCCCACACCAACCCCGTACATTCTAAAAACGGAGACACCGAGGCCCCAAGGGCAGAGCACTGTCAAAGGTCTCCGCGAGTCCTTGGCAGAGCTATGGCCGGAATCTGGAGAGCCCAGCTTCCCTGCTTTAGGAACGTGGATTACTTCTGTGAAATGGAACACTGGCAAGGAGTGGTATTCCAGGGCATCAAGGTCAGCCCCTACTCGGGGGGCAAGATCAGCCCCTACTTGGGGGGTAAGACTGTGTCAATTGGTTCCTGATTGCTGATTTTTTGCTGATCCCGGAGTGGTTGAAGATCTGGGGGCAATCAGGTGCAGAACTATGGGCCTTGCTGGCCTCAACAAGAGAGAGGGCGAGAGTGAGAGAGTAAGAAAGAGAGACAGAGATCAAGAATGAATGAATATTGATTATTATTAACTGATATCTACAAGGTGGGTCCTCAGCTCTCTTCCACTCCCCCCACCCCTGCCAAAAAAAGGAAAAAAAATCTTGCAGGATAAGCATTAGTTCCATTTTCCAGAGTGATTGACTCTTCATTCATTTAACATACGTTAAAAAAAAAAACATCTGTTGGGAAAGCATTGTAAAGTTGATTATAGTAGATGAAGTCATGTTAAAATGTGATCTTATCATTTCATCTCCCTTTTAACCCATTTAAAAAGCCGCTTCAGTTTAAAGAAAACAAAATGCAGTGGAAACACACCGTCATTAAGTCTCTGGTGATCCCCTCTGACCATGGACCAGGGATATGGGTAGCACTGCTGGCAAGCATTGGAAGGTCGATTAGTATAGATGTGGTTACGTTAAAATTGGATACTTTATCATTTGATCTCCCTTTTGACCCATTTTAAATTTGTTCTAGCCTTTCATATTTTCTACTTTCTTTTTGATCAAGGTTTTTCTATTTTAGTTTGTTGTACGTTTTGGGGGGAATGTTTTTCTGTATATGAAACCCAGGCTGGGCACCTCTCTAGAGGCGTTAAGTGGAGTCATAGTTTTGTGGGTATGACAGGGGAGGCTGCGGGAAATGGTGAGCTAATAACAATGAGCATGAGAAAAAAAGAAAAGGCTCTAAAATGGAATGTGGTAGTGGCTGTACAACTTTTCTTGATATGACTGAACTACTGAATTGTATAATTGTGGGTTATGTGCCAATAATACTGGTTTTTTTTAAAGGAAGAAAAAGGTAACTTGTGGAATGCTCTGTTGTAAGGGCCTGATTGGAGGTGGGGTGCGCACTGGCGTGAGTGAGTGACTGGGGGAGGGGCCCAGCGCCTGGGGCGGGGATGTGGCTGTGCATAAATCAGAGCACAGTTCCCGCTCTCACAGAGCTTCCAGTTTAGCATGTGGTAAATGTTCCAGAGGAGACACTGGAGTTGTTAAGAACATAAAGAGAGGGATTTGGTTTTGATTAGAGGATCAAAAGAGATAGTGTCTGGGGTCTTAAAAGCTTGAAGGTAAGCAAGTGGCCATCTAGCTGAGAAGCAACAAAACCCACATGGAAGAAGCACACCAGACTGTGCAATCACGAGGTGTCGAAGGGATCAGGTATAAGGCATCATCAGAAAGAAAAAATCTTACCAGAGTGAATGAAGGGGGAAGTGCAGAGTGGAGACCCAAAGCCCATTTGTTGGCCACTAGAGATCCCCTCGCAGAGGGATCTAGGGGAGGAGATGAGTCAGTCAGGGTGCAATGTAGCACCGATGAAGAATACAGCTTTCCTCCAGTTCCTAAATGCTTCCTCCCCTCCAACTACCATGATCCGAATTCTACCTTGCAAGTCTGGATAGAGAAGAGGTTGTACACTAGTGCGTATAGGAGCTGTAGGCACAGGGAATCCAGGGTGGATGATACCTTCAGGACCAGGGGTGTGAGGGGCTATACTGGGAGGGTAGAGGGTGAGTGGGTTGGAAAGAGGGAACCGATTATAAGGATCTACATGTGACCTCCTCCCTGGGGGACGGACAACAGAAAAGGGGGTGAAGGGAGTCATCGGACAGGGCAAGATATGACAAAATAATAATTTATAATTTATCAAGGGCTCATGAGGTAGGGGAAAAAAAAGAGGACCTGATGCCAGGGGTTTAGGTGGAGAGCAAATGTTTTGAGAATGATGAGGGTAAATTGCTTTACACAATTGATGTATGTATGGATTGTGATAAGAGTTGTATGAGTTCCTAATAAAATGTTACAAAGAAAAATGTTTTGAGAATGATGATGGCAACAAATGTACACATGTGCTTATACAATGCATATATGTATGGATTGTGGTAAGAGTTGTTTGAACCTCCAATAAAATGATTTATAAAAAAAAAGAAAGAAAACCTACTGCCGTCGAGTTGATTCTGACTCACGGCAACCCTCTGCAAGGTTTCTCAGGCTGTCAAGTTTTACATGAGCAGACCGCTTCACTTTTCCCCTGAAGACCAGCTGGTGGTGTTAACTGCTGACCTTTTGGTTAGCAGCCCAGTGCTTCCTTGACTGCACCACCCGGACTCTTATAGAAAATACACACACACACTCACGGACTCCTTATAGAACACACACACACACACACACACACAATCCTCCACTGCCATCAATCGGTTCCGATTCAGAGCGATGCCAAGGGACAGCGTAGGACTGCCCCTGTGAGTTTCTGTGACTGTAACTCTTTAGGGGAATAGAAAGCCTCTTCTTTCTCTCGTGGAGCAGATGGTGGTTTAGAACTGTTGACCTTGCAGCTAACAACCACTATGCGGCCACCAGGGCTCCTCTTTTGGAAAGTGACACTTCATTTGAAGAATGGGAAATGGAGGCCATCAGGAGACTTATTCACCGTTACAGGGAATCTATCCGGCTACACATCTTTTTCAGTGGTCTTGCTGGCCAGGCACTGCCAAATGATCTAGGTGTTTGGTGGTCACTCCTAGTGGGGCTTTGCATGGTTCATGGAAAAAATTGTATTATACTTCAATTCCATTTTTCCTTGAACTTTTGAAGTCCTGTCTTACGCGCTTTATAAAAGGTTGAGCCAGGCTTGGAAAGAAGGTGGATTCTTTACCTGGCCAGCTCATGCTCAGATGACTTTGAGGAATTTTTCCAGGCCAACACACAGGGGTCAATCACTCCCTACACTGAGTTCACTTTAAACTTGTTGCCTATTAAAATAGCAAGAGTCAGGTTTAATTTCAGTCCCCTTTGCAAGAACAATGTATTTTTTAGTTCTACTTCTTGTTCTTCAGTATTCAGCATTTGGCCAGCTCAGACTAGACACACGGAAGCAGGAGCAGACTAGACACCTGGGACCTTGAGTTGAACTCCAAAGCAACAACACTTGGTTGAGGATTTGAACAGAGGAACTTGCTGCCAGGCTCAAAGGCACCGTCCCTTGAATGATGATAATTGAGGACAGCCTTTGTGCAGTCACCAAGTGTACCATCTGTTGAGTGTGTCCCCAGTTACCAAATTCCACCCTCGTGGGTTCAATTGCCAGAATTTTCTACCTCTTTTCATGAAGTGTAACATCTTTCCAGCATCACCTTCCTGAAAAACCTTTCCCTTTCCCTTGTTTGGAGAGAACTGTGTTGCCTTAAGCCCGTCACACCTCCCCTTCCAAGATGTTTCTCTGATGAAACCTTTTTCATCTCTCTCCTTGCAAAGTACTTCTATCTCTGTAAATTTGGCTTCCGGCTTATTCTTACTGAAAACCTCCCACTGGACAAATGTCCTGGAACCAAGGCAGCCAGGCTTATGAAGAGTCCTGAGGTAGTCAGTAGGGCCTGAGGATTCGGTTCCTGTTGACAGATCAGTGTATTGACTTTGGCTGAGTTATTTCTTCCTTTTGGACCCCAGCTTACTGATCTTAAGTGCATCTGACCCCTAAAGACAACAAAAACATCACTAGGTTGAGGAATTGGAATGTAGCCGACCATTTGGCTTACACCAAAAACTCACAGCTCTCCAGTCCATTCGGACTCTGGTAGAACTGCCCCTGTGGGATTTTGAGGCTTTAAATTTTCAGACAGCTAGCTGTCTAACGCACTTTGCCACCAGCGCTCTTTATTTGGCTTAGAGGGATGAGTATATTTGCTTCAAAGAAAGCTTGCAAATTTACTGTTTGATTTGGGATTTCACATGTAAGACTTTGCATTAAAAAAAATCATTTTATTGGGGGCTGGTACAACTCTTATCACAATCCATCCATCCATGCATGGTGTCAAGCACATTTGTTGCCATCATCATTCTCAAAACCGTTGCTTTCTACTTGAGCCGTGGTATCAGCTCATTTCCCCCCTCCCTTCCTGCTTCCCTCGCCCTCATAAACCCTTGATAACTTATAAATTATTATGATTTTGTCAAATCTTACCCACTTTTCTGTGGTCCACATGTAGGGCTTTTCTGAGTTTCTCTTCAAGGCGGAAAAAGCCCTTTGGATGCACGCCCCGCGTGGTTCCTGGGCGCGGCAAACTCCCGGCTGGGTGGCCGACCCCGCGTACGTGAACGGACCCGCTTTGAGCCGAGAGGACGGACGGCGCCTGCGCGTGCCTGGGGCGCGTTGTCTTCGCGCGCTCGCCCACGCGCGGCGCGCCCGCAGTTCCCCTGGCGCCCGCCGCTCGTCGCGCCGCGTCACCGGGAACGCGACCCCGCCCCGTGACGTGGCAGGAGCGCCGGAAGGACGGCGGCGGCCGCGGTTTGAATGCAGCGGCGCCCCTGCGGCCGAGCGGGCGCGGCGGGGCCGTCGCGCGGGTGGCGGCCTGCGGGGGGCGCCGCGGTGGCCGCACCTGTGCCCGCGATGGACTCGGCGTCGGCGGAGGACGTCACCCTCCCCGGGACGCTCAGCAGCTGCAGGTGCGGCCGGGGCTCAGGCTGGTGGGGTTTGCCCTGCGGGGCCGGGGACACTTGCTCTGGGGGTCTCCGCGCGCGAGCTGCGTGCCGGGGCTTCGTCGTCCCAGGGTGTCCCCACGGGGAGCCCACCCCGGCGCCTGCACACACTCTGAGGAGGGCGTGCAGACCGCACCGCGGCTTTCTGGAAGAACAGGAGACGAGTGGGGGCATCCCCGGGGGGCTACCTGAGGGCATCTGGCGACCTCGACCGGGACCTTGACGGTGCCTGACGGTTCATTCCGGTAGGGGGTTTCTGTGCTGTTGTCATGGTGAGGAGCGGGGTCAGGTGGCCAGACTTTGGGCACAGGGTCACGCTAGGACCCCCGGAGGCCGAGGCCGTGGAGCGAGGCAAAGATCAGAAAGTGGCGTCGGACAGAATCGGATTCAAATCCAGCCGCGCAGACGGACTAGTGGTGTGTGCTCTTGGGCAGGGATTGCGCTGAGGATGAATACCAGGGCCGCAGTTTGCTGGACACGTGCAGTGCCTGGCACACAATTAGTGTTTAAACGTGATGGTGAGGGATGTCATGCTTTTTGAAAAAAAAATCATTTTATTGGGGGCTCTTACAGCTCTTACCACATTCCATCCATACATCCATTATGCCAAGCACATTTGTACTGTATGTTGCCATCATCGATTTCAAAACATTTTCTTTCTACTTGAGCCCTTGTTATCAGCTCGTTCGCCTCCCCTTTCCCCCATGAAACCTTGATAATTTAGAAAAAAAATTTTTTTCATGTCTTATACTGACAGATATCTCCCTTCACCCACTTTTCTGTTGTTCCTTCCCACCGGGGAGGAGGTTATACATAGATCACAGTGATCAGTTCCTCCTCTTTCCTCCCACCTTCCCCTTCCCCTCCTGGTATCTCTACTCTCAGTATTGGTCCTGGGGTGTTTATCTGTCTTGGATTCCCTGTGTTTCCAGCTCTTATCTATACCAGTGTACATCCCTCTGGACTAGCTGGATTTGTAAGGTAGAATTGGGGTCATGATAGTAGGGGAGGCGGAAGCATTGAATAACTAGAGGAAAGTTGTATGTTTCATCAGTGCTGTACTGCACCCTGACAGACTCTTCGCTTCCTTGTGACCCTTCTGTGATTGTTATGAATACAATACGTGGAATGATTGACCTCCACAGGAACCACCTCATGAGATGGTTGGAGACCATGGTGCTGTTTGGGCCAGTATTTCTGTGCCTGATGGGAAGCCAACTTCCAGGCAGGGCTGTTCTGGCCCTGGCCCTCTTTGTTTGTCTGAGGCCCTGGTTGGAGAAGTAATTCTAAAACTCATTTCCATCGAAACAGTGCTGACGCACAGCGACCTGAAAAGTCAGGGTAGAACTGTGACATCTCTGTGAGTTTCTGAGACTGTAACCCTTTACCATCTCCCACGGAGCAGCTGGTGGTTTTGAACTGCTGACCTTGCAGATCACAGTCCAACTTTGTCACCAGGGTTGGAGAATGGGGAGCGGGAAATGGAGGAGTGCCTGAGCAAGAGTGTTGCTCCCACGCGCTGTTGTTAGTTGATTCTGACTCTGACTCCTTGCGACCCAGTGGAGATCCTGTCTCTCTCAGGCATATCTGCCACTCTTTAAGAATCAGCTTAAGTGTTACCGGCTCTGGGAAATCCACCTGAATCCTCAGTCTGGACTTGGATTGCTGAGCCTTCACACCTCCAATGATCGTTTGTACTACAGCTGGAAAACCTTTAAAAATGTAAATGCTTCACGCTGATAATGCTTCTCTTTGCTTTTAGACTAAAGCCCATCACTATTCGCTCAGACAAGCCCCTCCTGACCGTGCTCCTGGTCAGGCACCCCAGTTTTGCCACTATTAGCCCTGTAATCCTGGGCAGGGTGGTCATACTCTGTGAACCTCAGTTTGCATCATCTGTAAAACGGTACTGCTGTAAAGCCAAAGATTCATCTAAGGATTACGGGGAATCTAACCGGGAGTAACCGAGAGGAGCTACTCAACTGACCAGATCATGCCCTGCCTTCCCTTTTCTCATGCCTGGCAGTGATGCACCCCTCCCCCCCCCCCCACTGCACCGACCCTCACTGTCTCTCTGTTGCTCGGAGGGTACAGCAGCCAAGGCTCTCCCAATCTGGCCCCCTCAGTACTCTGAAGAGTCTTGTGCAGCAGACTTACTTAATGCTTTACAGAATTTTATTGATCTGTACTGTCCAATAGAAATGTATGGGTCTCATATATGGAATTAAAAATTTCTAGTAGCCATATTAAAAAAGAAACAGATGACATTAATTTTAATCTATTTTATTTAACCCAGTCTAGCTACATATTACTCTAACTTGAAATCAGTGGGAAAAAATCAGTGAAATCTTTCACATTCTTTGTGTCTGATTAAGCCTTTGAATGTAATATATATTTTACACTCCAGTACTTACTAGTTTGGACTGATGGCCTCAAGTGTTCAGTGGCTGGTGGAGTCTGTGCTGGACAGCATGGCTCATCTGTTAGTGGTGTGTCCTCTCCGTTGCCCTGTGACCCATTTGAGAACAGGGGGTGCATTTTGCTAGTCTTGGCACCTCTACTCCTAATCTAGGCCCTGGCACATGATAGGGGCTTAGGAAGGACTTGTTGAATCTGAGTCAACAGTGCCCTCTCAGGTGACCATGCACGTGAGCATGCCGAGGCTAAGAGGAGTAGTGAGTCCTGGGGTTGCACAAAAAGCCAGGACTTACACCCAAATGTAATGACTTCAGAGCTGCCTCTTTATACCATGTCCTCAGGACCAGTCCAGACTGAGGATTCAGGTGGATTTCCCAGAGCTGGTAACACTTAAGCTGATTCTTAAACAGTGGCAGATATGCCTGAGAGAGACAGGATCTCTACTGGGTGATTACAGTGGAAGAGAGAAATCTCTAGGATAAAATCATTTTTGAAAGATTAATATGCAACTTTCTGACCACCCTCTGATTGATAATTGCTAAGCCAGTTTTGAATTTGTTTTCAGACTTGTGTTGTGTTAGGTCAGTGTGCATCATTCTGTCTAAGCCTGATCACCTGTGGGTGCCCCCAAAGAGCTCTGGTTCTTTGTCCCAGGTGGGGTGGGGGGTGGGGGTAGTCCTCACCGCGTTATTTCATCCTGCCTAGTGCTGTGGAAGGAGCTTGGTCGTTGCTGAATCCTGGCTCTGCCAGTCACTAGAGGGGATGCTTTGAGTAACTCACTTACCTTTTCTGAGCCTCAGTTTCTCCTCTGTAATAGTACCTACTTTATTGGGTAGGCCAGAGGCTTAAGTGAAATTGTGTGAGGGGGCTTCAAAATGTTTGACAAATGGAGCTGAAAGATAATGAAAAGTTTCCACAGACTTTCTGAAGCCCCTTGTATAAAGTAGGGGCCTGGTGGCGTCGTGGTTAAACATATGGGGCTGTGATCTGCAGGGTCAGCAGTTTGAAATCAGTAGCTGCTTCCATGGGAGAAAGGCAGGGCTTTCAACTCCCGTGAAGGCTGACCGTCTGGAAATTCGCAGGGGCAGTTCTGCTCTGTCCTATAGGGTCGCTATCAGTTGGCATTGACTCAGTGACAGAAAGGTTTGGTTTGGTGTTTGTATGAAGTGCCTGACACCTTCTCAGTGTGTGTATGCGTGTTAAACATTAGCTGTTTTTGTTAGAATATAACCGAGTCGCAATGTTTTCCAGGCAGAACTGCCTGTTCCCCAGCACTGAGGATAGCACTTGGTTTTCATGCCCAAGAGCCCTCCTCTGCGTGCGTTCCTTCAGCCTAGCCAGTACTGAGTAAGGGCTCACTGAAGGCTTGCCATCTGGTTAGTGGTAGACCAGCAAGAAATGTTTTCCAGGAAGCTCAGTTTGCACTTTCGTAGGCAAAGAATATCGCTGTGCACTTTTGTAGAAGGAGGCTGGGAAAGGTGGAGTAGCTGGTGAGACTTGGTGGTAGTGGGCAGGCTGACTTTAGATTGGGGGTGCCCTCAGCTGTGAGGTATGCGGGAGAGCTCCCCATCACCAGTGTAAGCTCAGGGAGGGTGGAAAGTATGCAGTGTCTTTCCCACTAAACCTCTCACCTCGAACCATGTGTGGTACATAGCTGAGGCTCAACAACTCTTTGTTGAATGCGTTAGTTTTGTTCAGACTCTGATGTTTGACAAGATAATTACCATGTAAAGTAGACTCTATTGAATATTTGTAGTCCCCGCTAGAAAGTGCACGAAGTATAAATGGGTACAGTCTTTCTGGAACACATCTATCAATGTGAAAAAAATGTGTCCATGCTTTTTTAAAAACCAGCTTTACTCAGCTGTCCTGTGCTTGCCTTGAAGTGTGCTGACAGTTTACTTACAGTGTGCTGCTCTGTGGCTTTTAGGGCAGTTACAGAATTATACAACCATCCCCTAATCGAGTTTTAGAGCACTTTCATTTCAAGAAGAAACCCCCTTACCCATTCACATTCACTCCCCGTTCGTCCACTTGCCCACACCCATAGTCTTGTGACTCCCACAAAATGATTTGGTGAGCCTATGCAATAAGCTGCTTGTGGCTTACCAAGGGGATTGGATATTACTTTTAATCATGCAGATATGGTGGGGTGGGACCAGGCAAGAAAGATAACCGGTATATGGAACCTTAACTAAGGGATTGGTCAGTTTTGCCATCCTGCTTGGTTGAAGAGTCAATCCTAGAGCAGAGAGGGGATCTCACTACCACCAGGAAAGAAGAACCAGGAGTGGATCTGGGGTCCTGCGCTTAGACATCTAGGGTCCACCCAGAAGACAAAACTGTAACCCCAGAGAAGGTACGAGATGGTGAGAAGCCATGGCGAGTGTGACAGAAACACCTCTGCAGCAGCAGACCAAGGCACCTGGCATGAGATGGCTTATGGGCTTCCCAGCACATGGAGCAAGGGGTGCTGGGACCCATGGAGCGAGAGAGCTGAGTGACTGCTGGCTGTAGTCATCCTGGTGGAGGGGGCTGCTTCTGGGCACAGCTCAAGAGCTTTGTACCAGTGTACCCAGCAGGGGAGAGGCTAGGCCCTGAGGGGGCTCAGAGGAGCCTGCCTCTCATCTGATGGGGGCCTGTCCTCGGTGGAGAGGAGCTGAGAGCACTGTCCAGCCCTGAAGAAGGGAGACATTACCTGAATGCTTTCTGATTAGGAGTGGCATCGTGTTACTTCCCTAATGAACCCCATCATCGTGAGCTCTCTTTGGCCATTGCAGCGAACTCTTGAGCCTCGCTAGCAAGTAGAGTGCCATGGGAGAGACACCTGGTGTCAGGATTGGTTAAAAAGTTGTGGGGAGGAGGAGTCTGACTCTCCTCTCCCTTCTGAAGTTAGAGGAGGTGGTCTGCGGTCTCCACACCATTTTTGTAGACACACTGCATAGAGTAGCCATCAGTTGATGGCCATTTGGCTATTGTGAATAATGCTGCTGTGGACACGCACTCATGGACAAGTCTGTGTGGCCTTAGGTTTCCATGTCTCTTGGGTTGAATTGCTGATGTCCTGGCAATTCTGTGTAATGGTCACACTTTTCATTTTACAACCCCACCAGTAGTGTGGGGGTGTTCTAGTTGCTCCACATCCTCACCAGCACTTGTTTTTGTCTCTTTTTGAGTCTAGCCGTGCTTGTGCATGACACTCTGTGGCATTGCTTTTTGTCGGTCATGAAAGGAGCCCTGGCGATGGTGGTTGACGTGCTCGGAAAAGCAGGCTCCGTGTACTGTTGGAAGCTTCGAGTGCCTGCAGAAGGACCCTCCCTTGTCAGTAGCCTTCCCCTAGGCCTTAAGGATCCAGAAACTGCCGAGGTCCCTGGATTTGGCAGAGTAGCAGTCATGGCCATGGGCACCGCTGGAAGCCAGTCTGAAGCACGTTGACCACACCCCGAGACGTGCCTGGAAACGTGGCTGTGTCTCCATTAGCACCTGTACGGCTTTCGACAAGCATATGGAGCTGATCCTCTGCGATTGTGATGAGACCTGAAGATCGAGCCAAAGAATGACAGAGTGTGAAGAAAGGGGGCGCTGTGTGGGGAGAAGGCGGTTCTCAATGACTGGCACGGAGGGCACCCCTCAGACATAGTGCATTGCTTGGGGTCCACTTGTTGGAGCTGCAAGAGGTGCTGGGTTGGTGGGGCAGCTGGCAGAGAGGTAACCCAACATTCCAGGCTCCTGCTGGATTAACAGGCCTGTCAAGGGTGTAGTGGGGTAGAGATCCCAATGGGTAAGGACAGCCCAGAGGAGAGGCACTGTAACAGCTGCTGCCGTGGTTGCTCCTGCTGGCTTTGCTGGGGCCCTCGTGCAGGATCCACTGGCAGGTGGAGCAGGAGTCGGGGCAGAGCAACTGGCCTCTAGGCCTGATGGCTCCTCCCCCTGGCATGAGCTCATCCATGGACCCACCACTTGAGTTTCTTTCTGCTTGATGGCCTTCAGAAGCCCTCCAGGCACGAGACCCCCTCCACTAGGAATTACAGGTCCACCTCCAGGAATGTAGCCACCGAGACCCAAGGGTGCTGTTGATCCTCCTTAGTCATCCCAGCACCTCCCCCCCCCCCCAACCCGCTTGTAAAACCCCTCAGAGTTGATAGTGAGCTCTTGGTCTGCTCTTTGAGAGGACGGGCTTTTCTACTCCCAGAGAGAGTGACCGTCTCAGAAGCTCTACCCCACCCTGTAGGGTCCTGAGAGTCATCATCAACTCACTGGCAGAAAAATGAGTCCAACTTTTGGTTTTGCTTTCTCAATGCTAGCTGATAATAAATGCATAAAGCAATAACATTATAAATAAACAACAAACAACCTTCTCCCTCCCCCAAACACAATAGAACAGAATAAAAAATAGTTGAAGAATTCGGGAGAATGCTGTAGTTCCTTCCGTGGGTCCTGGTCCAATATGAAACACTCGGCTGTAGAGGGATTTGTAGGTGGCCCCACAGTGAGGTGGTCCGTGACGCGGGGAAGAGGTGTTCCAGAACCATACTGCTGAATTGCCTTTATGTATACTTGAGTGCAAATACGTAGTCTAAGCTCCAGAAGGCTGACGACCATCACGTGGACGACTGTGGTCATCTCTTAGGAAGGATAAGATGGGGGGGTTGGGAGGGAATGTAAAAATTTTTTAATTTATGTGTCTTACCAAAGTTAGATCATATTTTCGTATTGAATAAAGAATGAATAACGGTGAAAGGTGAATTGTTCACGACTAATAAACGTGCCCTTATTAGCGTAACCGTCCTCTGAATGCACTATCTGTTCCCGTGCATGGCTCTTGTAACACTCCGTAAGTGGAGCGTTCAGCCGCGTTGGGTTTTGTGGTATGAATGGACAGTGTTGCTGCCCCACACAGGCACAGAAACAGGTGGCTCTTTCTGGGGAGCAGCCGAGCACGATCAGATGGTGGGGTGGGGTGCAGCTCAGGCAAAGGGCCGCTCATTCACTCACCAGACGGGCAGCAAAGATTTGCCCTGGAGGCCTTGTGCCCTTCTTTGCCTCAGTTCGCTAAGCCCTCACCACAACCCCTTTGGCATTCAGCTCACCGCCATTGAGTCAATTCCAACTCCTAGCAACTCCACTGCAGGGGCGATGAGGTATTGCCAAAGTCTCCTACTCCCACCAAACAACCATTTCCTACGTGGGTCTGCTAAGAAGGTGGGAGAAGATACCAAAAGGATTCACCTGTGAGTAACTGCTAACAGGTTTCCCTGCTGTGTATAAAATGAGCTCTTTGAGAAGCAGGTATAAGGCATCATGCAAAAAAAAACAACAACGATATAAGTGTGTGTATATATGTGTATATGTATATGTATATATATACACCATATTAAATGAAGGGGGAAGTGCAGAGTGGAGACCCAAGGCCCAAGTGTCGACCAATGGAGATCCCCTCATAGAGGCGTTTAGGAGAGGAGATGGGTTAATTAGGGTGCGAGGTAGTACCGATGGGGAACACAGCTTTCCCCCAGATCCTGGATGCTTCCTCCCCCCAACTACCATGATCCGAATTCTACCTTGCAGGCCTGGATAGGACAGAGGCTGTACACTGGTGCATATGAGGGCTGGAGGTACAGGGAATCCAGGGTGGATGATACCTTCAGGACCAAGGGTGTGAGGGACGATGCTGGGAGAGTGGAGGGTGAGTGGGTTGGAAAGGGGGAACTGATTGCAAGGATCCACATGTGACCTCTTCCCTGGGAGAGGGACAGCAGAGAATTGGGGAAGGGAGACTCCGGATAGGGCAAGATATGACAAAATAACGAGGTATAAATTACAATGGACACATGAGGGAGAGGGGAAAGGGGAGGGAGGGGAAAAAAAAAGAGGACCTGATGCAAGGGGCTTAAGTGGAGAGCAAATGCTTTGAGAATGATTGGGGCAGGGAATGTATGGATGTGCTTTATACAATTGATGTATGTATATGTATGGATGGTGATAAGAGTTGTATGGGTCCCTAATAAAATGTAAAAAAAGAAAAGAGGAGAAAAAAATGATTAGGGCAGGGACTGTACATATGTGCTTTATACAATTGATGTATGTATATGTATGAACTGTGATAAGAATTGTATGAGCCCCTAATAAATTGTTAAAATTAAAAAAAAAAGAGCTCTTTGAGAAGCAGAATGAGGGCATCTCTGCCAGCAAGAGCCAGAAGTGGAGTGAGGCATCTGGACCAGAGATTCCTGTGCACCAAACCTCCTGGATCCAGAAGACCGCTGACCACTCAGGAGCAGCAGCAGGGGCCAGAGCAGGAACAGAGCGATAGACTTTACAACCCACGGAGCAAGTTAAGCTGAGTGCTTTTGTGCAGGGGGCTGGCTTGTGGAGTGGGGTGCCTCTGGGCACTTACTTCAGGAAGCTGGGTTGCTGGAAGTTGAGCTGAATGCCTCCAGGCAAGGCTTTTATTAGGTGGTGTGCCCCTTTGGACATTTCTTAGCACACCTGAAACTATTCTGAGTATTTCTCTCCGACATTAGTTTGTTAACATCTTTATTAAACCTTTTTTTAATCGTTTTATTAGGGGCTCATATAACTCTTAGCACAGTCCATACATACATCAATTGTGTCAAGCACATCTGTACATTCATTGCCCTCATCATTCTCAAAACATTTGCTCTCCACTTAAGCCTCTGGCATCAGCTCCTCATTTTTCCTCTCCCTCCCCACTCCCCCCTCCTTATGAACCCTTGATAATTTATAAATTATTATTTTGTCATATCTTGCCCTGTCCGACGTCTCCCTTCACCCACTTTTCTGTTGTCCGTCCCCCAGGGAGGAGGTCACATGTAGATCCTTGTAATCCATTCCCCCTTTCCAACCCACCCTCCCTCTACCCTCCCAGCATCGCCACTCACATCACTGGTCCTGAAGGGATCATCTGCCCTGGATTCCCTGTGTTTCCAGTTCCTATCTGTACCAGTGTACATCCTCTGGTCTAGCCTGACTTGGAAGGTAGAATTCAGATTATGATAGTGGGGGAGGAGGAAGCATTTAGGAACTAGAGGAGAAAGCATTTAGGAACTAAAGGAGAGTTGTATGTTTCATCGTTGCTACATCACACCCTGACTGGCTTGTCTCCTGCCTGAGATCCTTCTGTAAGTGATCTACAAATGGGCTTTGGGACTCCACTCCTCACTACCCCCCTCATTCACTATGATATGATTTTTTTGTTCTAATGATGCCTGATACCGGATCCCTTCAACACCTCGTGATCGCACAGGCTGGTGTGCTTCTTCCATGTGGGCTTTGTTGCTTCTGAGCTAGATGGCTGCTTGTTTACCTTCAAGCTTTTAAGACCCCAGATGCTATATCTTTTAATAGCTGGGCACCATCAGCTTTCTTCACCACATTTGCTTATTCACCCGCTTTGTCTTTATTGGTTGTGTCAGGAAGGTGAACATCATAGAATGCCAATTTTATAGAAGAAAGTATTCTTGCATTGAGGGAGTACTTGTCTATCTGCTACCTTAATACTAAACCTATAAATATATGCACACAGATCTATTTCTCCATCCTCATATATAGATATATTTGCATATGTACATGCCTTCATTTAGACCTCTATAAATGCCCTTTTCCTCCTAGCTCTTTCCTCTATTTCCTTTGACTTTCCTCTTGTCCCACTATCATGCTCAGTCTTCATTTGGGTTTCAGTAATTTCTGTTGGTTACATTACCCTTGATCACGCCCTTCCAGGCCTCCTATACCCTCCTCACCACCTATTTGTATTACTTGTTGTTCCCTTGTCCCTGGGTTTGTTAATACCACTACCTTTCTCCCCACCTCCCCCTCTCCCATGTTCCCTGGAACTATTGGTCCCGTTGTTTTCTCCTCCAGATTGTTCATCCAGCCTATCTTATTTAGACAGACTTGTGGAGATAATAACATGCACAAAAACAAGACAGAGCAAAACCAAGCAACAATATACAACAAACCAACAACAACAACAAACCAATGACAAAAAATAAAACACAAGAAAGAAAGGCTTGTAGTTAGTTCAAGGATCGTTTCTTGGCCTTTAGGAGTGTTTTCCAGTCCAGTCTGTTGGGGCACCACGCCCTGACCCCAAAGTCCACCTTGAGCATTCCCTGGGGACTCTGTTGCTCTATTCCCTTGCTGTTCTGTTGCACCCTCTTAGTGTTTTGTCTCGGTGTGGCGGCATCAGATCGGGCGCAATTCCCACACTGTCTCCAGTGTCCCCTGTAGGGCTATGCGTCAGTGAGGGATGTCGTGTCTCATAATGGGGCTGGCCATGTGGTCCTCTCTGTGGACTGGCTGCTCTAATCGGGGACATGGTCCTCACAGTGTGGTGGTCCAGGATGTCCTCCACTCTCTCCTCTTCCCCTTTCATCTGCTCCCATGTGCTCCGATCAGATATGTTCCTCTCCCAGAGCTTTAGATTCAATCTTTTGAAATAAATTCTTCTAGGGGGAGGGACAGGTGTCCACATAGTAGTTGGGTTTGGGGCTGACCCCTATTAAACCTTTTAATAATGAATTTTGTCAGTGAGTTCTGTGTAGCCATCACAATGTATATTAGGACCCTGAGAGATGAAGTAGAGAAATAAAGCTGAGTATAGGGTAGAACTGCCCCTGTGGGTTTCCAGGACTGAAACTCCATCCAGGAGTAGAGACAGTCTCCACAGTGGCATCAGAGGAAAGAATTAGAGACCAGGGTGGAAGAGAGGTTAAGAGCAGTGGGTTGAAATCAGGCCAGCTTGCTTTCTGTTTTCTTGTTTTAGCTTATTAACTTTTGTGGACCTCTGTGACCCCATCTAAAAAATGACAAAACTTTAAAATGCCAGCTACTTAATTCGGGAGAGAGGCTGCCACCGCTGCTCTGAGCATGGGACTGGATGTAAAGTAGACATGATTATTAACTCTGTTTTAGTCAAGGAAACTTGAAATTCAAAACATCTAGAGTACTTGCTCACGGTCACAAATGTATATAAGAGGCAAAGCCAAGACGTTAGTGGACGGACATCTGTTGGGCAGCTTTGCTACTGCTCTTTATTTTGCACCAGAGGAAATGCACACTGCCACATGCCTGTCGCTCAGGAGGGGCTTCGGGCAGCCCAGAAATCAGGGCTCTGCAAAGGGCTCTGCAGCTGGGCTCTGGTCCGAAGCTGACCACTCATGCCTAGCATTTCCCTTCCTCTCTCTGGGCCTCAGTCTCCCCGTCAGTGCATGATACAACTATATCTAAGCCCTCTCTGCTACTGTGCTTTTGGATTTGAGTGGAACTCCGGGAGGCCCTGTAGGGTTAAGAGTGAGTGGCCGGAGCCGGAGGAGCTACTTATGGGCACCCTCCAGCGCAGTTAGAGTTGTCCTAGAGTTGCCTAGGACAGGGATGGATGGCACTGCTCAAGTGGGAGTTAAAATCCCAGTGGAAATTTGGCAAGTCTTAGACTTTATAAGGTGACCAGATTGTAACATTGCTAAAGCTGGACACCATTGATAAAACTCATATCCTGGCGAAATAGCCACACGGCAGCTGAACACCATATACCCTAGCTTGTTGTGCCTGCTTTCCAAAAATCGGGACTTTTTTAAAACGCCGCGGGACACGGGCAAAATTGTTAAAAATCAGGACAGTCCTGCCAAAAGTGGGACGTCTGATATTATTTTTTAAGAGTTAGGATGCCATGTGTGAGTTTTCCAGACGTCAGTATTTGTCTGCTGGAAGTTTGTCTTCAGACCAAGCCCCTTGGCCTTGCCCTCCAGCTAGTCCCGCGTGATTGACCTTGCCTTGAGTTGTGGGCGGGCCCTGTTAGCCAGTGGGAGTCCTTTAGCGCTAGGGGTGGCGAGAACCCCACACTGCGCACTCGGAGCCCCGATTTAGGCTGTGAGTTTTGCCAGTAACCTGACGTGAGACAGAAGGGTCTCTGGACCTCCTTTAACCTTTTACAAAAGGTTGTGAGTGTTTGAACTGGCTTTTTAATTTCCAATCCAGTAAAGAAAATGGACTTTGTTGAATGCTTTTTTGTCAGAAAATTGAGGGTCATATAAAATGAAAAAGGCAAACGTGTCTCATGTCCCCATGAAGATAATTTTTAGTATTTTACGCATCTTTGCCTTGTTTGTGTTTCTAGCCCCCTGATTCCAGGGAGGATTCGAGGTGACTTTAGTGCCTGTGTTTCACATCCCCACATAGGTTTTGCATGTGCGACTTCAAGTTTTCAGTCATTTTTGTAGCGGGGACATTTGACTTACCATCCCCCTCATGTTGGAATTTGACGATCTTTTCAGTGTTTTGATTTGCCCTGATCTTGAGGGCCCATTTCAATTCCAGAGTTATATGATCAGGCAACATTGTCCCGGGACAGAAGAAATTCCTGTTTGGAAGCACGGACAGAGCTTTTTATCAAATCGATAGCTTGGAGCAATGGGAGCAGTTATTGGGGGTTAGGAATAAAAGGGCTGGATTCTGGATTTGCTTCCACACGTAACTGCCGTGTGACCCGAGCGAACCCCTGACATTGTGTGGGTCTCCGTGCCTTCTTTTGAATGTGCCTGGACACTCAGGAAGTTGACATGAGCTCTTTCATGTTGGAAGGTGACAGTGGCAGTTTTCGGCTATCCGTGGAGCAGCCCAACCTGCGGAGTCCCTTGTTGGGCACTTTGTGTTGTGTCTGATTCCTAATGATTTTCTGGATTAGCGGAGGGTTCTCCCTCTACAGTGAAGGGAGGGAGGCTAGACGAGGTTAAATAACTTGTCTGTGCTTGGACAGAGCTTAAGCAGAGCTTCCAAGGGAGTATCTTTTGTAGCCATTCTGGTTTAGCTCTCTGTCATTGTCTCCAGACTCTCACTGAACCTATTTGTAGAATCGGCCAGCACAGCTTGATGCATCAGTGAATGCTTTGCTCGTCTCTGACTTTCGTAAAATGCCTGAGTTGGTGCCCGATTCCCAGAAGCCTAACCATTGGCTGTGATAAGCACAATATGGTAATAGTGATGACTCCGCACTAAGAGGTGCTATTTACTACGTGTGCCCTCTGTGCCAGATGTCTGCATACGCAAAATCATGTGATCTTTCTTACTGTTAGTTGCCATTCAGTTGATTCCAACTCGGGACCAGGTGTGTGCAGATTAGCACTGCGCTCCACAGGGCTTTCAAGCCCCTCTGAAGGAGATTTCCAGGCCTGTCTTCCTAGGTGCCTTTGCGTGGGCTAGAACGACTAACCTTTTAGCCAGCTTTACTGGTAGAAAGTGAGGTTCAGAAACATAGAGGAAAGAACTAAGAGGCAAAAGACATTTATAGAGGTATAAATATAGGCATGTATAAGTGTAAATATTTTCATATATAACAATAAGGATATAGGTCTATGGACATATATTTATACGTTAAGTATCAAGGCAGCGGATGGACCTTGGGCCTCTCTCTATTCAAGTCCTCCCTCAACACAGGAACACTTTGTTCTAATAACCTGCCATTCTGTGATGCTCACCTTCCTGAGATAATTGCTGAAGTAAAAATGGGTCCATAAGCAAATGTGGTGAAGAAAACTGATGGTGCCTATTAGAAGATATAGCATATGGGGTCTTATAGGCTTGAAGTTAAACAAGTGACTATCTAGCTCAGAAGCAACCAAACCCACAAAGAAGAAGCACACCAGCCTGTGTGATCACGAGGTATTGATGGGATCAAGGGTCAGGTATCCAAAGACCCAAAACAAATAATCATATCAATATGAACAAGGGGGTCAGAGTGGAGACCCAAAGTCCATCTAGACAATTGGACATCCCCTCACAGAAGGCTCACAAGGAAGGGACGAGCCAGCCAGGGTGTAGTATAGCACCAACGAGACATACAACATTCCTCTAGTTTTTAGTATTTACCTCCCCTCCCCCACTATCAAGACCCCAGTCTACCTTACCAATCGGCTAGACTGGGCAGAGCATGCACAGTGGTACAGTTAAGCTCTCGACACAGAGAGTCCAGGACAGATCAACCCATCGGGAACAATAATGGGAGTGTGACACCATGAGGGTAGGGGGAGAGGTGGGGAGAAGGCGAAAGGGGGAACCGATTGCAACGATTGATGTGTAACACTAACCCCCCCCAGGGGGCATGAACAATAGAAATGTGACTGAAGGGAGACAGTGGATGGTGTAAGATATGAGAATAATAATTTATAATTTATCAAGGGGTCACGGGGGTGGGGGAGGGAGGGGATAAAAGAGGAGCTGCTACCAAGGGCTCAAATAGAATGATTTATTTTTTTAAAATAAAAAGAAACATAACTCACTTGTGTCTGGCCCTGCCCTTGTATAGCTAGCCCACATATAGCACCCGGAACATCTGGTGTAGGTAGGGCTTGTTAAATGATCCTCCGAAGGTTCCTCAGCCACGGAGTGTTCCAGTTGGAACCCGGCCCCCAAGCTAAAACAACCCCAGAGCCTGAGTTTATCTGCATTGCGTGCCTCCCAGGTGAGTTCAGGTGTGAGCCCCTCGTTGCCAGGGGCCCGGTGCTTGCGCTGGGATGCTCAGGCAGTTTGAGCAGCGTCTGCTCCAACACGAGCTCATCTCTTACTGCACATGTTCTCTCCTAGTGGCCTTGTTCCCAATTTACCAGATGACCTGGATGGCGTCACCCCCGCTGCTGCTTTGGGAAATGGTGGTAAGTACACAGAACTGGGCATGCTCTTGGGTCAGAACAAGGGAAGTAGACACTAGACACCCAGTCTTTTTTTTTTTTCCTTTTTTTTGTGGTGAGTGTGTTAGTGAGTGGTGAGTGAGTGATAGCTACTCGAGTGGTGAATGAGGGATTGAGGAGTGAGTGAGTGAGTGGTGAGTGAGTGAGTGAGTCGTGAGTGAGTGAGTGAGTGGTCAGTGAGTGGTGAGTGTGTTAGTGAGTGGGTGAGTGAGTGAGTGGTGCTTGAGTGGTGAATGAGTGAGTTGTGGGTAAGTGATGTGTGAGTGAGAGGTGAGTGAGTTAGTTTTGAGTGAGTGAGCTAGTAAGTGGTGGATGAATGAGTAAGTGATGAGTGAATGTGCAGTGTCTGAGTGGTGAATGAGTGAGGGAGTGGTGAGTGGTCAGTGAGTGGTGAGTGAGTGAGTGAGTGGTAAGTGAGTGGTGAGTGGTAAGTGAGTGGTGAATGAGTGATTGAGTGAGTGGTAAGAGAGTAAGTGAGTGAGTGGTGAATGAGTGAGTGAGTGGTAAGTGAGTGGTGAGTGAGTGGTAAGTGAGTGGTGAGTGAGTGAGTGGTAAGTGAGTGGTGAGAGAGTGAGTGAGTGAGTGAGTGGGGTGTCGACCCCGAGTGTCTCGGAGGCCTGTGGCTGGAGCTCAGCCGAGCACCGAGTGGGTGCTCAGTAGGTTGTAGAAGTACGGATTTGTTCTCTGACGCTTTTCATACAGCCTGCACGCGAGGAGGAGTTGATTTGCTCCATACGCAAATACTTCATGATTTAATTTCTTGCTACCGAGTTATAGAGACTCACCTATTGTCTACCACACTGAAGGACTGTGGAGGTGGACGTTGCATTAGTGATGGGGTCCGACATGCAGTTTTGTCGCCCCACTGCCGGGGCCCTGGGGATCTGCTGTCTACTTCAGTGTGGGAAGGCTGTCCTGGCCACCTGCCATAGTCCGTCTGCCGGCCTCAGCCCAGCTTCCCCACGTGTGCCAGCCTGCCTTGTGGACTTCCTGCCTGGCAGTTTGAGTTTTGCTAAGCATTCGTCATAATTTTGGTTTTAGAAAAAAGTAAATGCCTTCCTAAATGTCTCTGTGGGAGTGCTAATAATTTCCCTTCTGGAACTCCTGAGAGAGATTTTGACTCGGTAGTCCCTCTCCAAAGTGATAACCAAACAAACTCAAGTCAAATCCTGCTTACAGTCGGCCCCATGGGGCAGAGGAGACGTACCTGTGTGGGTTTCCGAGAGTATCCATGTTTATGAGCGCAGTATCTGGAGCAGCTGGTGGGTTTGAACTACTGACCTTGTGGGTAGCGCCCAACCGAATAGCCCATTAAGCTACCAGGATCCTTCCCAAAGAGATAAAACCAAAAAAACGAAACTCACTGCCATCAAGTCAATGTTGACTCATAGTAACCCCCTGTGGGTTTCCGAGACTAACTATGGGGAGGGGAAACCCCAGTCTTTCTCCTGCAGAGCTGCTGGTGGTTTTGAACTGCTGACCATGCCGATCACAACCCAGTGCATAACCACTACACCCCTAGGGCTCCCATTTCTAAAGAGATAAGATATATGCAAAAAGATGTACTGTTTAGAGTAGGCAGGGTAAGTGTCACACATTTATATTTTTGAAGACCCTAACTTACGTACCCCCTTTAAGTTTTCCCTCAGAATCTCCTGACTTTTTCTTTAAACACAAAATCCAACAAGCCTGATTTCAATTTTCCATGCCCACAGTCAGGGAAGTGACAGGCCTACTCTTTAATTTAAGCACTGGTGAACAAATGGCTCTGGGCTAAGGGCTGAGAATTTAACCTTGGTTCCTGCCGTACAAGGTTATGGTTTAGCACAGAAGAGAGTTGAGCAAAGCGGATGGAACGATCAGTGTAATGAACGAGTGCACAAGTTTAAGGCTTTGTAAGAGGGAGTGGGAGAGAGATTTACTCAGTGCCTGTTGGCGGGAGGAGTGGGACGGAGGAGGTGGGCCGGGAAAGCGTTTCCTGAAACACTGATGCTGGAGCTGAGAATTGGAGTGAGTAGGATGCGCATAGGGGGGGGATAAGAGAGTCTCCCAGACAGAAGGGACAGAGCATGGCCTGTGTGAGGGGCAGGAAAGCAATCCTGTGTGCCCTTAGCGTGCCACTGCCCGGCTCCTGAGCCTTCCCCATGTGCACCGTTCACGGGGTCCCTGAATGGGCCCCGAATACCATGATCAGCCGCCCTCTGAATCTCTTCCTTTCTTCTCCTCCTTCACCTCCCTGGGACTTGCTTCTTGTTTCTTAAAAAAAAGAGAAAGAAAAACTTAAAAAAAGATTTCATTATTGAAAATACACACAGACAAACAGCACAATCCAACACCGTGTTCACAGTGACTTCGTTGGCATTGACGACATTCTTCCAGCTGTGCAGCCATTCTCCCCCTGCCTTGCCTCCCCGTGGACTTGAACTCACTGCCCTACGGTGCGGAGTAGTTGCCACTTTGATCCCGTACAGGTAGATCTTGAGAGAGCGTTGGGCTCAAGGTAGACATTGGTTATTAGGCAAGCTAAACCATTGTTTCAGTTTAGGAACACTTCGAGGGATAGTTTTGGATCAAGGTTTATAAATTAATTCAAGGCAATAGTTTTAGGGCTTCCTCAGATGCCACGGCTTTAGCGAGCTGCACTATCTGAGGATTTGGTGTTCTCTTGTACACTCCCCCTCCCTTTTGATCAGGATTGCTTTATAGACTCTTAGATCAAAATGGTCAGTAAGATGAGCAGCATTGTTCATGGAGGCGCTTAGCCACACTTCTCATGTGCTTCTCTTGATAACTCTCCCTCTTTCTCTGGGGCCCCTGGCGGATAGAGGCCAATTGGGCCGTGGAGGGCTGCTTGCTGCCCATTTCCTTCAGACGCTCCTCCGACTCCTCCCAGGCCCGTTTGTTTTGCGCTCTCCTAAAAGGAGCCTTGGCGATTTCATTCCATTTCATTTATGTCTTTGGGTTATTTTCAAAACATCTGGAATCAGACCACTTGGCACCTATTTATAATACTATCACCATGGTGCCTGCCATCGTCATCTCTGCCCCAGATTATCCAAGTTGTCCACTAGCTGGCCGTACTTCCATCCTAATCCCGTCCTGCGTGCTCTCGGAATGGCAGCAAGGGGAGCCTGTAGAAACTCAAGTTCGATCTTGTTTCTCCTTAGCTTGGGATCCCCAGTGGCTCCTGACAGTCCTTAGACAAGCCTACATGGTTTATACACAGTCTGGCTCCCAGTGCTTCTCTGGCCCCTGTCTTTTCCCCTCGCTTGACCAGAATCTCTAGCCCAGGGGTCCTCAACTTTCCTACTGCCGAGACCCTTTAATACAGTTCCACGTGTGGTGGTGACCTCCCAATCAAAACATTATTTTCATTGCTACTTCATAACTGCCATTTTGCTACTGTTAAGAATTGGGTAACCCTGGTGAAAGGGTCATTTGACCCCCAAAGGGGTCGTGACTCACAGGTTGAGAACAGCTGCCCTAGAGACTTGGCTCTACCTTTTGCAGTCTTTTCTCTCATGTCACCTTCTCAGGAACCCTTTCTTAAGCACTCATTTAACTTTGCAAACCTCACCCTAGTATTTCTTATGCTTACCCACTTATTTATATCCATAGCATGTATCACTTTCTAACATACGTAAAAAGGAGCCCCTGTAGCCGTGTCGGTTAGGCAGCAGGCTGCTTACTGTGAGGTCTTGGTTCAAAACCACTGTCTGTTTCAGTGGAGAAAGATGAGGCTATCTGTCCCCATAAATATCTTACAGTTGCGGGGATCCTATATAGGGTTGCTTTGAGTTGGAATTGACTCAATGGCAGGGGGCACCATACATAGTGGGCCTATGACTTTGGTTGTGGCCTGTCTCCTCCCTCAAGAATAGAGATTCCATTAAAACATTAAAAAATTTTTTTAACCACGTCTTGAATGGTGACTTGAAGAGACTGATACTGAAGCTTTATTTGTTAAAAGAATAAATTCTTTCACTCTTTACACACCTTTACTCCCCAAAGTGATAATGGTCTGTTTACGTCTCTGTCTTGCTCATTGGACAAGGCAAATCTCTTGAGTGGTGAACCAGCACCTTGTGCTTGGTGCAGAGCCCAGGTATGTCATAAATATTTGTTGATTTAAGGGGGCTGTGGAAAGCTTTGAATATTGATAGTGTCTCTAACCACTCGCAGGCAGAGATTGACAAGTCTGCTGGCCTAACCTGGCCTGGTTCCTGCTTGTAGAATAAAGTTTTATTGACACCCCTCTACTCTTATTTGTACATGAGCTGTCTATGACTGTGAGTGTCCTTCCAAAGCAGATTTGAATAGTTGTGGCAGGTCTGAGGCTTTGGGTCGAGCCTGCAGTGCCTGAGGTTCATATTGCCTGGCCTTTTAAGGCAAAGATCGCCAACCACTGCTCTTGAGTCGATTAGACACGCTTTGTTTTAATTACGGACACACAAAGCACATGGCGAGCAGGAAGGCAGGATGGAGCCGGCCCCTCACTTGGTCTCACGCCCAGCCCGTCCTCTGGGTTTGTCCTCTGACAGTGTAAATTGGTGTTCGTTTAAGTAATTTGTCAATATTTGAAATGTAGCACTTTAGAACTTTCCTTGGACTCCATTCTGTAAATCACAGGAGACAGAAAATCCAGCATGATTCAGGTGGGAAGTTGTTTGCTTTTTTAATTCCCTGGGCTCTTCCTTCGCAGCAATGTTGGGGGATTTGCCCATCCTGACGTTTTCCTGTGTCTTTTGACCCTTTTATAGTGCTCCCAACCGTCTCCGAAGAAACGGTGTCTCCCACCAGAGTGCGGAACATGAAGGACTTTGAAAATGTAAGTGACAATACCAGATTCTTGTCCCTAATAAATTGTGTCTGTCGTGCGGTCCAAGCAGGCCCAGGAGGAGCTGTATTTCTTGAGAAATGCCTCCGCTGAATAATACAGTGTTCGGGGGAGTGCTCGTCTAGTGGGATTCTGTGAGACTGTTACCCAGCCAGGCAGTCAGCCCTTTTAGAAGCGGGCCCCTCATGGGTTCTGACTGCATCACCGTTTCTAATCTTTGGGGAGCGTGGTGTGTTTCTTGTGTCTCAGTGGGGAGGTTGTTAACAGTTTCCGACAGTGGAGGATCGCTACCGTTTGCCTGCTGAGTGTAGGGCACGTTATGCATGGCTCTCATTTAATCCTGGCTGCAACTCTTGGAACTTCTTTATGTTTCCCCATTTCACAGAAAAGGACTCTTAGGTCTAGGAGAGACTTGTGTAAGGTCCTACAATACCCAAGTGGCAGAGCTAGGATTTGAGTCCAGGCCTTTAATGATTCCAGAGTCACTTTTCATCCCCCGCCATCGTGCTTCCTCCTGCATTTTGTGGGCTTCGCCTCAGCTGCCAGTGAGTGAAATGTGAGCCGCCTCGACCCTGTGCTGTGCAGTGATTGTGTGAGAATGCATTACTTGGTGATAGATGCGGCCTCCCAGCATCATGTCTGCCATTTGTTAACAGTGGAGGTTTGATGTCAAGTAGTAGGAAAATGAGGTTATTTTCGCAATTCCAATTCTCCTTAACAAGTTACCTGTTCAGCGCTTTCATTTATCATGGGAAAAATTAGACCCTTCCTCATTTGTAACCAAATGAAATCCATACTGTGCAAGACACAGGAGCTATTTCTCTGAGGGAAGGTGGAGGACAGAGAGCGAAGGACGGTGCACAATTGCATCTCTTTCTCCCCCACCTCCCCGTTGTCTTTCCAGAAGAGAGCGGGACTGTCTCTGGGTTTAATTTAGAATGCTCGTTACAGCTAATAGTCATCTGCAAACCACCAGTGACCAATTGAAGAAACGACTTGTCAGCTCTCTAATGGAAACAAGTAATTTCTGAGCTTTGAGTTGTTATATTTCAGCGGTACAACTCGATCTATGCTGTGGGGTCTGGGGCCTCAAACGAATGCGATTTGATTATTCTACATCGTGTATAATTAAACTGTGCTCTACTATTAAATGGTTGTTCCTGTTTTATCATAAGAGTAATAATAGCTACCACTGATTGAGCTCCGAGCTGGGCGTTTTTAAGTGTTACTTTCTTTGTAAACCTGATTTTAATATTAAAACAACTCCTCAAGGTATAGAGTGGTGTTGTTTCGTTTTTGAAGGCCATTTACAAAAATCATTTCTGGATGGAGAAAAGTGGAGAGAGTCTTAGAATTTTGGTTTCATGTTTTGTTGTCTCCCCTTTGACCTCAGGATTGAATCCGTTCATTCGAGGCGACTCTGACACTTGGAGAGGTGAAGGAGCAGAGAGCTCCTCTCAGCGGCGGTGGAGGCTGCCTGAGGGCCATAGAGGCTAGACTGTTTGCTTGCCCGCTGCTGGGTGACCTTGGGCTAGCCACTTAACCTCTCTGTGCTTGCCTCATTCCTAAAAGGGGGCTAGTAGCACTCTCTTCATAGAGCAGTGTGGCTCCAACTCAGAGCACCAGCATGAAACCCTGCCTGATCGTGCGCCGTCCTCACAGTTGTTGTGTTTGAGCTCATTGTTGCCGCCTTTGGGTCAGTCCTTCTCTTCCTCTTGCTGCTTGACCTTGCACTTTACCAAGCGTGAATGATGGTCCTTCCCCAGAACTGGTCTCCCGATACCTTATCCAGTTTGTGACACAGATGCTCGCCCTCCTCACTTCCAAGGAGCATTCTGGCCCTACCTCCTTCCAGACAGCTTTGCTTGTTCCTCCAGTAACCCACGGTGAGTTTAATACTCGTCACCAACTCCGTATTTCAGAGGCGAGTCACTGTCCAGCTCTCACGTGCGTACGAAGAGATTGAAAATACCATGGCTTTGGCCTGGCCCAGCTTGCTCCTCAGAGGGCTGCCATGAGGATCAAATGACTGAACAGGTGAAGCACATATGCATACCTAACACAGCGCACTCTGTGTGGGTGTGGGTTAGTGTTCTGTTTGTTGTTCTGATTCGTTTTCCTGCTCTCAAATGTGAGTCACGCTTCCTTTGCTCGGAGTGTGCCTCATGACCTAAGCTCACTTCTCTGGAAGGTGAGGGAGAGTCTTCCATGCCAGTGTCTTTTAGGATTTATGTTTTTCCTTTATGACTGTGGTCCTTTGGCTGCTGTTAGGTTTTTTTGGCCTTAATATTTTTTATTGTAGCATTTTCAAGAGCAAATCCTGTGGTTGAAATGGAAATGGCCGCAGCGTTCTCTGTGTCTTCCTTCCCGGGTCTTTGTAAGTCACAGACGTTTTTCATTTGGCTTGAGCTAAAAGGCATGATTTCTATGTGGAGGTAGTTGGGTCTTCCTGTGGAATGCTGATAGGAAATGCTCCTGGCATCTAATGCTAATGCTGGAGTCAGCTTGCATATTAAAGAGGGGCCAGAATGCTTGTGATTTCATGAGGAAACTCACAGTTCCTCGTATTCCAGTGTCAGATGACTGATAGCTGTATGCACGTTGGGAGTTGTATTTAGCTAGGGTTCAGCAAGACATAGGTCCCTCTGGCTTTGCTCAGAAAGTTTCTCCATCCATCCATATCATTTTCAAACGTAGGTCCCGGGCCAGGCTGTCTGTCTGTACTGCAATGGATGGATACCAGACAGTCTCGCCGTCAAGGAGGCTCAGAGTCTAGCTGGGGAGCTGGGTTGGGAAAATAATATATTGGCACTGTGAGAGCTCAGGAGGGACTCGGACTCTGACTCGGGGCATTCAGAGAAGGTGCTCATTGAGCAGTAGCCCCTGACTCCACCTTCCTTGAATCGTGTAAAGTTTTCAGTGTTCACCTAGGCTTTGGGCATGCATGTAGACTTCCCACCTCTTTATGGTAGAATAATATTCCATGTACGCAGAGAGCACGTTCTGTTTATCCATCCATGTATGAATTGACTGGTTGAGCGTGGAACATGCCAGGCATCAAAGGTTTTAAGTATAACTCACATGCAACGGTACTGTGCAGTAGGTTTTGTGGTCGTCAGTGGCTTCCTCTAGAAGGGAGTGGGAAAGTCCGTTAAGTTAGGTGTGAATAAAACAATTGTCTCATCCTGTCCCCACCGGGCTTTCTCTCCGTTCCAGTTCTTTGCTGTTCTTGTGGTATTCCTACCTTCCTGGCCTGCTGGCGTTTTTGTAAGGACCCTATTTCTAGTTCTTAAACTTCCTCGGTCTTGGCTCAAGCATTTGTTCAAATACGATCGGGTTGGTAAAGAGGCTTGTTCTCTGGCGTCTGTACTGTTGAGAATAGCCCCACTTGCCCATGCCCATTTGTATGGCTCGAAAGCTTTTAGAAGCACCATCGTGTACAGATGTGCCATGGCTTTAGGAATGCTCAGGATTGGGTTTTAGGCCTGATTCTGCCACCGACTCACCTGTAATCTTGGGTTAAGTCACTGATGGAGCTAATGCCATGTTCCTCTCAGACTTGTTATATAAGTTCTGGAATGGAAAGCACTTACCATGGTGCCTGGCACGTAGTGGGTACTCAATAAAGACTGTTTTTCTCCGCTAATCAGAAGATTCTGTCTTCTACAGTCAGGTGGCCCTCGGGTCTATTTTGTTTCTACTGACCCTTCTATGACGTTTCTGCAACCTTAGAATAACGGACTCCTTGACATAGCCCATGAGACCCTGCCCCATGTGATCTCACCCCCCTCCCTGGTCCTCCAAGCTCAGCGTGCACCCCTCTCCCCGTGCATGCGCTGCTCTGCTCTGCGGCTCTTCTCACAAGACGGCATGCACGCTCCTCCCTCTGCCTGCGACGGCCTTTCTTCCTCTCGTGAATAACCGGACCCCCAACCTTCATGTCAGCCTTCAAAGTGACCCTGTGGGAGAAGCCTGGCTGGCTGTAACTTACATAGCCAGGAACCCCCCATTACTCTCCCTTATCACGAGTACTCGGCACCCTGTCTTTTCCGTTGGGGATGTCATGACTCTTTGTACTTGTTTACCATCTGCTTCCTCTGCTGTGCCCTTGTACCCAGCTCTCACCTGGACTGGGGATGGGCACGTCATAAATAGGCATTTGAATGAGTCCATGACCTCTGTCAGATGGGGAACCTCTAAGTTTGGGAGATGTAATATTTATCACATAGGGTGGCCGGGAGGACTGAATAGTGTATGTTGGGACAATGCCTGGTGGGGGCTGCTGTGCTTATTGTTTAAAGTGATTTGAGATTGGGTGGCCAGAGGGAGAGAGAGCTTGTAACCAGGTAGATCCAGAATCCGGAGAGCATGTGGCATTTCGTGTTGAGTTTGAGGGTCCGGAGGGGCTAAGAAAGGGAAAAACAGGGATGTGCTATAATAAGGCAGCAAGGCCAGGGAGCAAGACCCATTTAGATGCAGACCCGGCCTGGGGCAGTGGGCGGGCTATGTCTGTGGCTGGCAGCGAGTGTTGCTGTTAGGTCTAGGTGTTCCTGCCTCTGCACACAGGCCTGGCAGCTCCAAGTGCCTGTCAGAGTCAATCATGTGCCATCAGGGTTGCCGTGTGGCTGCCCATGAAGTCTTTAGTCCAGGGGTCTGTCTGTGTAGTCCCATGACATCCCACTTACTGAGTGAGGTCTTACCTCTCTAAGTCTGGCCAGATGGCAGACTGGCCAGTATACTGCTTTACAGCCCGTTGAAAGTCCTTTGGAAAGAGATTTTTTGATAGTCATGAAAATAATATTACTTTCGACACCAATAATCCATTGGGGGAAATTTAACCTAAGGAAACAACCCAGTGGAAGGAGAAAACTCTGTATGGAAAAGGATTTGTGACTGCATAATCTGTGATTGGGAACAAGGGAAATGATGTTTTTCATGTATGATCCCTTCGACTTCTTGCAACAAGCTTGTGATGAAGACTTCGCAGCTGCAGCGGAAGCAAAGAGATTCGGAAGGTTAAATGACTTGCCCATAAGCTTGACGTGACAAAGAAATGGAAAGAAGGCCAAGTCTAACACAGTTAAGAAAATTGATCTTGTTGAGATTATCCACAGCCGCACGTGCATCAGTTCCTCGGTTTGTGCTTCTGCAGTGTAATAACCTTGATGCTTGCTGCGCGTCCGCCAGTGTCACCTTCTTTCTCATAGGCCTCCTCCGTCGTCAGCGCCAGCATGCTCCCCTCTGAGGTTCCTATGGAAATTCGAGTTGTTGCTGTCGATTCAGTCATACATAGGAAATTCTTATAAGAGCATACTGCTTGAGGCAGACTATTTTGCTAGTTAAGCTAAACCATTTTTTTTTAAGATGTCGGGATAGTTTTGGTTTAAGGTTTAAAGATTGTTGCCAACCCAAGCCACACCCGCTGCCATCGAGTCGGTGCTGAGTCAGAGCTCCCCACCAGGGCTCCACGATTACCGCGGCACAATCGTTTCAGGACTTCACCAGCTCCCAGGGCCCCAGAGAGTCTGCGTCCCGTGAGCGTTGCAAATCCCCCCTTTTAGGATTTAGGATTCTTTTATAGACTCTGAGATAACGATGTTCAGTAATGGGAGCTGGGTACCATCTAACTTTCTTTCGGTCTGATGACGCGAGGCAGTTGTCCATGGTGGCAAATAGCCGCACATTGCATTTCCCCCTCCTGTTCCTGACGCCCACTCCCCCTTTCCAGGCATAGAGTCTAATTATTGGGCCGTGGATGGCCACTTGAAAGCTTTTAAGATTCTGAGCATGATGCGCCGACCTGGGAGGCAGAACAGAAGCACCAACACACTTATGAGGCCAGTTACTGGGATGTGCCATGAAACCATGACCCTGAGCCTCCAAACCAAGGAGACAGATCCCATGAGCTGTTTGAACACGGGAGGGTTTTTACTCTGAAGCTTGAGGATTGTCCACCAGACATGCCAAATCCATAAATGCTCTTTGAGAAATAGTTAAATAATCGGCTGTGAATCAGTTTAGTAGAATTTCCTGCAGTCGTTTTAAGTGATAATTAACTGTAATTCTGTAGCAATATGAAAAATGCTTATGATATAATGCTAAATGAAAGCAATGAAATACAAATTCATTTATGTTTTAATTTTCAAAAGATTGTGTATTCATGAGCCAGGGCTGGGAAGACTCTTTTCAGGGCTGATTTCATAAAGTGCTTGTATTCCAAGTGTTGTTTGCAGTTCAAGTTTAACATTCTGTTCTTGAGACAGTGTTGTTTGTTTATAAATAGCTGTCTGCCTAGTAACGGTTCCTGAATGACTGGAGAGTATGGAAATCAGAAAGTACTTCCACCGCCCTCCTCTGTGGCAGGGTTGCCTTGCTTGCAGGCGTTGACTTGTGGACAGCAGGAGGTCATGGCTTTCCTTCTGTCGACAGTGTTCTCACAGGCTGGGGAGCTTCCAAGAATTAAAAGAAGTGCTAGTGGCCTAGCGATCTGTTTATTGAGGGCTTGACTTAACAAATGGGCTACTTTTTAAAGCCATGTGCATTTACCGCTTCAACTCAGAGAGTTGTTAGCCTACTGTGGCTCAGAGATGTGACGACATCATTTCCCCAGGATGCCACCATCACATGCGGTAGCTCCGGGGGGTCAGTCCCTCTCTGCTGAACCCAAAGCCCCTGCCCTTGCTTCGGCCCCTGGGATTGGAAGAGCTGGTGGGAGGAGGCTTTGAAACCCAAAGCCAGAGTGAGATGCTTTGCTTAGGTGTCAGTTGAGGCCAAGATGGCTAGAGTTGCCCTGGTTTTTGTTTTCTTTTTAAAGTGTTTCGTTTTCATTCTTTCCTGGTGGAGCGCTAGGCGTGGCTGAGTGTTTCAGAGGGCGTGGGGGTGCAGGGAGCCAGAATGACTGGCTCCTGTCCCCCTGCAGTGTCAGAAAGTGTCATCCCCTAGCCCATCCGGTCCCTTCCACAACACTTGGGTCCCAAAGCCTGGCACAGGGCAGTTACAGCCCGCGCTCTGGCTTACTTTCCAGCATTACATTTCTAAATCGCATTTGGCCGGTTTTATATTGGGGTTGTTTATTTCTCCCATCTGGTAAGCTGGTTCCAAGTTTTCCAGCTTCTCAATCTTTTGGGGTCTTGAACTTGTTTCTCTTAAGGGAAAAGGGCAAATGAGGCAAACATCCCTATGTTTTAAGTTCTTATGCTGTGCTAAGCACAGAGTAAACATTCTAATTACTTAATTTATTTAATACTGATAATAGCTTTGTGTGATAGGGATGATAATATCATTTTTAAAATCATTTTGTTGGGGGCTCATACAATTCTTATCATAATCAATACATACATCAATTGCCTAAAGCACATTTGTACATTTGTTGTCGTCATCATTGTCAAAACATTTGCTCTCCACGTAAGCCCCTGGCATCAGCTCCTCATTTCCCCCCCTCCCTTCCCACTTCCCCTCCCTCATGAACCTTGATAATTTATAAATTATTATTTTGTCATACCTTACACTGTCCGAGGTCTCCCCTTACCCACTCCTCCTTTGTCCGCCCCCCAGGGAGGAAGTTCTATGTAGATCCTTATAATCGGTTCCCCCTCTCTACCCCACCCTCCGTTGACCCTCCCCATATGACTACTCACAGCAGTGGTCCTGAAGGGATCATCCATCCCGGATTCCCTGTGTTTCCAGTTCCTATCTGTACCAGTGGACATTCTCTGGTCTAGCCAGATTTATAAGGTAGAATTGGGATCATGATAGTGGATAGGAAGGAAGCATTTAGGAACTAGAGGAAAGTTGTATGTTTCATTGTTGCTACACTGCATCCTGACTGGCTCGTCTCCTCCCCATGACCTTTCCGCAAGGTAATGTCCAGTTGCCTACGAATGGGCTTTGGGTCCCCACTCCGCACTCCCCCTCATTCACAATGATATGATTTTTTGTTCTTTGATGCTTGATACCTCATCCTTCCACACCTTCCATGTGGGCTTTGTTGCTTCTGAGCTAGATGGCCACTTATTTACCTTCAAGTCTTTAAGATCGTAGACGCTATATCTTGTGATAGCTGGGCTCCATCAGCTTTCTTCACCACATTTTCCTGTGCACCCCTTTGTCTTCAGTGATCTTATCTAGGAGGTAAGCACACAATGATATGATTTTTTGTTCTTTGATGCCTGATAACTGATCCCTCTGGCACCTTGTGATCACACAGGCTGGTGTGCTTCTTCCATGTGGGTTTTGTTGCTTCTGAGCTAGATGGCCTCTTGTTTACCTTCAAGTTTTTAAGACCCTAGATGCTATACCTTTTGATAGCCGGGCTCCATCAGTTTTCTTCACCACATTTGCTTATGCACCTGCTTTGTCTTCAGCGATCAGCGATCGTGTTGGGAAAGTGAGCATCATGGAATGCCAGTTTAATAGAACAAAGTATTCTTGCATTGAGGGAGTACTTTAGTGGAGGCCCAATGTTCATCTGCTACCTTAATACTAAACCTATACATATATGCACATAGATCTGTTTCCTCACCCTCATATATAAATATATTTACATATGTACATGCCCCCATTTAGACCTCTATAAATGCCCTTTTCCTCCTAGCTCTTTCCTCTATTTCCTTTGACTTTCCTCTTGTCCCACTATCATGCTCAGTCTTCATTTGGGTTTCAGTAATTCCTCTTGGTTACATTACCCTTGATCACGCCCTACCAGGCCTCCTACACCCTCCTCACCACCGATTTGTATTACTTGTTAGTCCCTTGTCCCTGGGTTTGTTAACACCACTTCCTTTCCCCGCACCTCCTCCTCTCCCATGTACTCCCAGAACTATCGGTCCTGTGGTTTTCTCCCCCAGCTTGTTCATTCAGCCTATCTTATTTAGACAGACCTGTGAAGATAATAACATGCACAAAAACAAGACAGAGTAAAACCAAGCAACAAAAGAAAACAAAACAACAGCAACAAAAAGCCAATGACAAAAATAAAACAAAAAAGCCCACAACACAACAAGAAAGAAAAGCTTGTTTTTAGTTCAGGGACTATTTGTTGACCTTTAGGAGTGTTTTTCAGTTGAGTCTGATGGGGTGCCAAGACCTGGCCCTAAAGTCTATTTTTGGTATTTCCTGGGGACTTCATCGCACTGTTGCCCTTGCTGTTCTGTTGTACGTCCTTAGTGTTTTGCCTCGGTGTGGTGGGATCAGACCAGGTGCAATTTCCACACTGTGTCTCCAGTGTTGTCCCCTGTAGGGCTATGGGTCAGTGAGGGATGTTTTATCTCATAGTGGGGCCGCCCACGTGGTCTTCTCTGTGGATTGGCTGCTCTGAGTGGGAATATTGTCTTCAGGGATTGGTGGGCCAGGAAGTGCTCCACTCTCTCTTCCTCCCCCTTCATTTGCTCCCGTGTGCTCTGATCAGACATGTCCCTCTCCCTGAACTGCAGCTTCAGTGCTGTCCTCTGAAGTAAATTCTTCTGGGGGGAAGGGCAGCTGTCCATGTAGTTGGGTTGGGACGAGCCCCTCAGACGATAATGTCATTTTTATAGAGAAGGGAGCCACGACAGAAGATGGCTTTGAGTAAGGTCATCCAGCTCATCAGTGTCATCTGGATTGTAGTCATTCTCGAACAAGTGTTGGCTGAGAGTGCTCCAGATACTGTGCTGAACCTTGGAGGGAACAGACTGCTCTGTGATTGGGGCAGAATAGGGCTGTGATGCGGTGGGAGAGGTGGCCAGGAGCCAATCACAGAGCTTTGTGGGCCATGGTTGGGGGTTCTGAGAGGGATGGAGACAGTGGGGGATTTTAAGCAGGGTGGTGAACCAGACCTGTCTGACTGGAGCTGTGGGGCTTCCATTATATCACACCACCTGGAAGGGGGCCTTCAATGTGCACAGCCTTGTCTGTCCATCCTTGTAGCTATCTTGGGTGCAGACAGGAATGCACCTGGTAGCTGTGGCTTGGGTCTCTTAGAGATGGTTAGGTAGAAAGGCAATAACCAGCTGCCTACCATGCAGAGTGCTGATTGCTCTGATGAGGGAAGTAGAGGGTGTGTGGAAGCATTTAGAGGAGACCCCAGCTCGACCCCATAGGGTTAGCCAGAGCAAACAGAGAACCAGGCTGCCCATTTTGTGGAAAAAAGGGTGCTTGTCTTTCATTTTATTCATTTGGGCCGCTCTGTGTTGGCAGTGACCTTTTTTTTTTTTAATTTAAATTTTTGTAGCTATAAATAGGCTGGGTATTCTTCCAAATGTTGCTAAGAATTTTAGCAGTGTATACAATGTGGGGGCATTCTAAGCAGACCTCCATCAATATTTTATTAGTAGCTGAGTAATAGATTAAGGCTTCTCTTTATAGGAAGCATCTGGTAGGGGTGGACTTTTTGTGTTTGGATTAATGTTTTATGTGCTATTTCCTTAAAACATTTAAAAGGAGGCTTTAATGAACCTACCAATCATTTGTGCTGTTTTTATTAGCCACAGACTTGTGACCCAAGGTGTTAACAAGAGGGCCAGGGGCAGACAGTTTCATGTAGTCTGTGTGTAGCAGTTTCTTTTCTCTAGGCACGAAAGTACATTTATTAAAAAGTATTATATGCACCTTAAAGCATTTTTTGAAAAGCATCGAGGAAAAAATGGTGTGTAATCCTGTGAGAATGTGTGTGTGTGTGTGTGAAGTTTGAGACTGTGCAACCACCTATGTCTTCATTCAGAATACAGAATAGTCCATAACTCCAAAATCACCCCTCACATGCTTCATGGTCAAGCCCTCCCCAGTTTAAACCTCCAGCAGCCATTTCTCTGTTCTCTGCTCCTGTAACTCGTCTCTTTCACGCAGTAGCATGCCGTGGAAGCTCATTCATGTTTTGCTGTATGTTGGTAGTTGTTGAATGCTATTCCGTCATGCGAATGTACCGCTGTTTATCCATTCATCCTCTGGAGGACATTTACATTCTTCCCAGATTTTGATGATTTTTAGTAAAGCTGCAGTAAAGATTTGGGTGCAGGTTTTGGTGTGAGCATACTAAGGGGTAGAGTGGTCTAGACATGTGGAAAACGGTATGAACTGGTGAACTGTTAGGCAGCCCAGCTCTGCCGTTCTCACTCACACGCAGTCTATGAGAGGTCATTTGCCACATCGTCACCATTTGGCATGGTCAGTTTGTTTGTTAGTTATTGTTTATTTTGCTAAAACCTTTTCTGTAAGTGTACAGGAGTCTTTGGTGGTTTCAGTGCATGCATTTCTGCAACAGTGAAAGGGAATGCACATCTTGTTGCTTATTTGTCGTCTTCTAGGGTCAGGTTTTCTGTCCAAATCTTTTACCCATTAAAAAAAATTAGGGGTGGGGCGGTGGTTTTCTTCGAGGTAAGTTTTGGGAGGTATTTACATAGTCTGAGTACAAGTCTTGTGTTGGATATGTGATTTGCAAATACTTCTCTCCTGTCTTGCTTCAACACTATTTTTCTTAGAGCACATGTTTTTAATTTTGATGAAGTGTAATTTATGAACTTGTCTCTCCTCACTGCCACCCTTGTAATGGGTCATGTCGTGATGTTGTGTTTAAGAACTCTGCCTCGCGCTGAAGGTTTTCTCCCGTGTATTCTTGGTACAGGTAGTGTTATGTTTTACATTTAGATATAGTGATCTCATTTGAGTTAACCTTTAAGATATGAGGTTTAGATCAAGGTTCATTTTTTCCCAGGTGAATGTCCAGTTGATCGACTACTATGAAAGACTGTTCTTCATTAAATTCTCTCAGCACCTTTGTCCAAATCAGTTGACTTGGTTTGTGTGGGGGTGCTTCCAGACTGTCTGTGCTGGTGATCTCTGGGTCTGTCCCTTCACCAGGAGCACAATCACCGTTAACATTTGCAAATTGATTAGTGTGCATTTTCCAACTTGTATTTATCTTTTTCAAAATTGTTTTGGTAAAAAAATGACTTCGATATTGGGTCACCTCTTGAATAACATAGTTTTGATTGTGAAAACCTGTGAGACCCAGAGCTCCACAGGACTCCCTTGTTTTCTCGGTCACACAAGTTTCCCGCCTTGCAGAGGAGGGTGCCATCTTTACCAATTTTCTATGCTTTCTATTAATGAGAAATATTGTGAGTCTGCCTTCTTTGACTTTGAGATCCGCCTTAAATAAGTCTTAGGTTTCTCAGATTTCACTGTAGAGGTACTAGGAAATGACTTTTTTGATTCGGCTAGTATCTTTTCCAAGGGTGAATTAAGGAGAAGTTTGCTGGACAAACTAAAGGAGAAAATCAGGTATTTTCTATTAGGCAGAGAAGGTTAGTGGAAAGCTCAGTCATTGGAGTTAGACATGGCAGGATATGAATGAGCCTTACTAACTCTTCTACTATGGGTGTGACTTTTAATTTTTGTGCATTAATATTGGTAATTGTTTTGTCATATTGTATGAAAGTTGCAAACTTGTATAGCAACACTTAGCTCAGTCCCCGTTATGTCACATGCGTTCAGTCAATATCAGTTGTCTTAATCTGCTCTTCTTAAGCATTTTATTTTGAAATGATTGAAACCTTTGGGAAAACTGCATAGCAAACAACATGCATTATTTTAAAAAATATTTTAAGAGGATTTTAGTGACATTAAATCCAAATATACAATTCAGTATTTTAAACATATTTAAAGGAGTTGTGTAGTCATCACCACAGTCAATTTTAGAACATTTTCTCCTATTTTGTGCTCATGATTAGCTCCCCACTTCCCCCAACCTCCCCTGCTATAACTCCAAGAAACTTAATCCAGTTACTGAATCTATTGATTCATCTTGATTTCATATAAAGAAAAACATTACAAAAACAAACAGCAACAAAATAAGACCCCCCAAAAACCCAACAGAAAACAGAAAAACCTCAGTTGAAAAGGTAACAGAAAAGAATTAAAACTAGACAGATTTAAAATGGGTCAAAAGAGAGAACCAGTGATAATTGCTAAATTTTAACCTAACTACATGCAGCTGCATCAGTCCACTTTCCAGTGCCCTCTGTCTGATAGCAGGACTCTTCTCATCCTTGCTCCGGGGTCAGTGGGCATTCACCAGAGGCTTAATCCAAGTGGGGACCTTATCAACAGGTTTTGGGCTTCCTCTGCATTGAGTAGGGCTATGTTATAAGAGCTACTGTAATTGTTCTTAGGTTTAGGACTACAATTAAGTCAATGTGAGCTCACAATCCATTCATTTATTTATGGCAGTGGTTCTCAACCTTCCTAATGCTGCGACTCTTTCATACAGTTCCTCATTTGGTGGTGACCCCAACCATAACATTATTTTTGTTGCTACTTCATAATTGTCATTTTGCTACTGTGATGAATCATCATGTAAATATCTGATATGCAGGATGTATTTTCATTGTTTCAAAGTGAACATAATTAAAGCATAGCGATTAATCACAGAACAATATGTAATATATAGTGAAATATTTATTACTAATGGCAAACAAATGAAACTGTGTCTTGAAGTATGGTGTGTGCTACAGCATGGGTAGCAGTCTTCATGCCGGGTACTCGGATGTGGGCGCATCTGCATGTGGGCGGACTCGCCTGGGGACGGATAGAGGAGCGCTGTCTCAGTTCCTATGTTTTCCGATGGTCTTAGTGAAAAGGCCATTCGACCCCCAAAAGGGTTGTGACTTCAAGGTTGAGAACCACTGTTTTATAACATCATATCACTATTATATAACATAAAAGTACTAATCAAATTGCCCTAATTATCTCTACTTAGCTATTTTTAAAAAACCAAGATGAAACACTCCCTAGCTCTTTTTTGCACTTTTCCTGCTATTAAAATTATTTGTTAATCATTTTATTGGGGGCTCGTTCAACTCCTATCACAATCCATCCATCCGTTCATTGTTATTAAGGTTTTTGAGGGGAGAATGTACAGCCTCCACTTTGGATCTGTCTGCTTCCTCCTGATTGGATGCAGGTTAAACCTTTCATAGGGGAATGTTCCTTGCAGGACTTCAGTTCATGAGACACGCGATGCTAGTTTGTCCTGTCATTGGTGACGTTAAATCCGTTATCTTGAGGAGAGGTGGGGGCTCCTGCAAGTCTGAATTGTGGAGGTACTTTTTTCCTTTTGTCGTTTCCAAGCCATCGATGGGGCCCTAAACTGAGACTGTCCGGATGCTGTGTGCGTTCTCCATGGTCCTCGAACCACTTCCTGTAGCCTCGCTGATGCGTTAAACTGAAGTCAATTGTTCAGATCGAGGCTGTGCAATGGGGACTTTCTGTTGTTCTCTGGGCATCCTGGTAAATGTAGTGGTTAAAACACACAGCTGCTAACTGAATGGTCAGTGCTGTGAATGCACCAAGTGCTCCGTGGGAGATAGATGTGCAAGCAGTCTGCTTCCGGAGAGATTGCAGCCTTTGGAACACTGTGGGGCAGTTTTGTTTGCCCTGCAGGGTCTTCCTGAGTCAGAATTGACTTGAGCCTGATTGTCAGCGACTTTTGAGTTTCTTATTATTTTAAAAGATCCCTGGTGGTGCGGTGGTTAAAGGCTTGGCTGGTAACGGAGAGGTTAGCAGTTTGAACCCACCAGTGACTCCATGAGCGACGAGACCTGGTGGTCTGCTCTCATCAGGATGACAGTCCCGGAAATGCCACGGCGCAGTGTTCCGTGTTCTGTAAGGTTACAGATGGCTTGGAATCGGCTTGATGGAAAACAATAACAACAACATTATTCTTTTACTTTTATTGACTTGATTTCTTTCTTTTTTTTTTTGACTTGATTTCTTTTGTAACAAAACATCCCCTTTTCCTTTCCTGTTTACTTAGCAATGCGAATTCTTTTTTTGTTTCCTTTTTTGATCCCATTCTTTTAAAAATAATTTTATTGGGGGTTGATACAGCTTTTATCACAATCCATCCATCCATCCATTTGTCAAGCACATTTGTGCATTTGTTGCCATCATCATTCTCAAAACATTTGCTTTCTACTTGAGCCCTTGGTGTCAGCTCCTTCTTTTCCCCTCCCTCCCTGCCACTGCACCCCCCCCCCATGAATTCTTTCTTGTTTTTCCCAGTCATCATTCATTTTGATGCTAAAAATTGCCCCAAATTTGTTTAGAGAAAACCACTCATCAGTGTCTTGGGGTTGGTACCATTTCAACAAAGAGAAGCTTCCTCTGAGATTTACTCTTCGAGTCCCTCTGGATCCCTCCGAGCTGGGGACCCTCTGCTGGACTCCACTGGCTTTAGCTAACCCTCCTGTGCTTCTGTTCCAGCAAATCACGGAATTGAAGAAAGAAAACTTTAACCTAAAACTGCGCATATATTTCCTCGAGGAAAGGATGCAGCAGGAGTTTGATGGCCCCATGGAGCATGTCTATAAAACGGTGAGTGGGCGACCCACTGCTCGCTGCGGCTCGTGGGTTCTTCCTCCGAGAGCTCCCCAGCAGCACAGTGACGGGATCCGCGTGGACAGGTAGGGGTGCTCCCATTTCCGGGAGCCGCTCTCAGGGAGCGTGGCGACACTGGGGTGACCTGAGTATAAGCGAGGGGGCACAATGCTAGCCTTAAGGAGTCATGCTCGCTCTCTTGCTCCCGCTTTAAAATCTGTATTCTAAGTTAGCCACTTCTGCCTCAGTATCTTTCTTGGGCCAGTGACTGATTGCTAGGAAAAATATAGTGGAATGTCAGGGTGGCTTTGGAATCGGCTCCTGAGGTCACTGACTAAGCTCTCCAACTTAAAGCAGGTCATTTCACTCCTCTGGGCTCCTTTGAGTCAAGGGACAGTCGTTACTTCATAGGGTTGTTTGTGTGATTAAGATGAACGACAGATGCAGAGCCCCCTCCCCACCAGCACGCAGTCAATGCTTCACAGTTATCTCCATCGCCTCACTGAGGCTGTCTTTGGCAGCCCAAAGTGAAGATGGTCAGTTTTCCTGTGATGTGACTCTTGTGCATTCGTTGAGGGTTGCTTCTAACTGTCCAACAAAAAATCTATTCCCTTCTGATGTCTTGACCTGGAGGTTTCTGCCTGACAGCAAGCCTGGGTTCTGAAAGTTGAAAAAAGAACTTGGCTTTCTAGGGCAGACATGAATGCAAACAACAGTTCGGTGCCCGTTTCTTAGCTTTGTCCAGCAGATTAGCCCTTGGTCTGGGAATGATTCCGTCTTTTCTGAAGTTTGCACATGTGGGAACTTCTGAAGGAGGAGAGAGAACTCTGTGAGTTTCAGCAGATGAACTTCAGTTGACTTGTTTTGAAGGGGGATTGCTCTCTGCTTCTGAGCCTTTCAAGAACTGAAAAGCTCCCTTGTCCCTGAGACGCGCCCCCCCGCCCCCGCCCGCCTGCAGTGTGTGGGTGGAAAGATAACGAGGGTGTCCCCTTTCTGGACAGGCTTGGAGATGCCATCAAAATTGTGAAGCAGTACCAATAGCCCGCAGTATTTGGGATGTGAATATGGGGACAGGTAGCTCCGAGCTTGTGTCAGGCCCCCTGTTCTCGCCATTTGCACGCCCCTTTGCTTATTTTAATTCTCAAAACAGCCCTGGGTAGGGAGATGTCGTCATCTTCCAGGAGCGAAACTGCGGCACAGGGAAGGGCAGTCACTAGTTTGATGCCACTTGGCGAGTGTCCAAGGCGCGCTTTGAAACTGGCCCTGCCCCGGCACAGCACCACGATGATCCGGCTCTTCTTCCCCGTCCACTACATGAGCTCACTTAGTTGCATTTCTTTTACAGTTTGTGATTCTGGGGAGGGGCACGTAGTGTATAAAGCATACACTGGAAGAGACTCTTCCACCCTTGTCCCCTTTCCCCCCAGAACTAATGAACGGTGCTCATCCTTTATGCAGAGAAATGTTATGAACACGCAGAACAGGCATGTGTATGTGTGTAAACCTTGTTTTTCAAAAACCCTAAGTGTAAGCATGTTATTATTCACTTCTGCATCATGCATTTTTCATCTAAAAATACATCTTTTCCCCCTCCCCCAGAACCGTTTTATTGGGAGCTAATAAAGATATGCTGAGACTATATCCTGCATGTCTGTTCTTACTAGTTTGAGAACTCTCTCATTCTGTTTGTATAGCTACGTCATACTCCATTTTGTCCTTGGAAGGCATCCAGGGTTCTTATTTGGAATTGATGCTCTGCATGTATGAAAGCTTATAGCTTGAGACACTTGAGTTGAGAAAGAGTCTGGGTGCATTAGCTAGTTGGCTTTATCCGAAAGCAACATACTCAGAGTCCATCAGCAGAGGCCTAGGAAGCTGCCGCCCTCTGACAGCGGGAAGCACGTCGCCGCTGTGTGCAGTGTCTTTGCAGTGTTCCCAAGTCCCTGGTTGATGACATTGTGCATTGCCACCGAGCGTCCTTCATGCAGAGACGTCCCTTCTAGAAAACACTTGTGCTCAGAGCTGCGGTCTTCAGTTCCCGCGGTGTGACAACTGCTGCGTCCTGGACACTTGCCCTTGGCTCCCTCCTTCAGCCGGGACGTCACCCATGCGGGCGCACTGGGTGTTTTCCGTTTGCTAGTAGAGGACTGCCAGGAGAGCACTGTTCCTTGCCCCCCCCCCCCCCCCCCCCCCCGTGTTCCGGAGCACACGTCCAGGGTCTTTTGTGGCGCCTGCACAAACAGGATCTGTGCCTGTCTTGTCTGGCGCCGGCACCGGGTCCTCAGTGCGTACCTCGCACTGTGCCTGGCGTGTCGTGGGCACTTGGTGGAAACTGTCTGTGAAGTCAAGGAGTGACTACGGTAGCCAGCTGCTAGGAGTTGATCTCCCATCCTTTTGCTCTGGAAGCCCAGCACCTCCCTGTCACAGCTGTTCTTCTCAGCCCCGGGAGTCATCCCCCAGGCCTGCCTGGCACAATAAACTCGGCCTCTCCTCTTGCAGAGTTTACTTTGAAGAATTTGGGGGCGTGAATATTGTTTCCCTTTAAACTGACACAGATGCATTATGGAGGAGGATGTAACACGGATGTAAATTAGGGAAGTAAAACAGGAGCCATGTCTGACTGAAGAATCTCCACGTTAGGGCAGTCCTGTGCAAAGTATGCCCCCAGACCCCTTGTCTCTGCTGCAGAGCCCTGCTGCAGGCTCTGTCTGGGTACATTTGTGGACCCATTTAGAAGCCACCACTGACTGCTCTTCTGTCCCAGGCTGCCATCCAGTTGCCAAAGAAGTGGGCTTTCAAGGCTGCCATGAGTTGCTAGCCTCAGGCCGGGCACCTCCCTTTGTTCCAGTCAATCAGAAGGGAAGTAGTTGGTTGTGGTGCCTGAGGTCCAGCTTGCCCTATGGGGTTGTGGCTTTTGTACGGCATTCCCGGAAATTGCACCCCAAGCGAGACTGGCCACCACGTGTTTCTTTTTTTGTAAGCAGTAGCGTGCTCCCACGGCACCTACCGCCACGTGAATGATTGTAAACCACCAGAAGTAATTGCCGTGGAATGGGAAAAGCAAACTGCAGAATTACTTACCAATTTGCTTGGCGGAGGGCAAACAATTTTTAAATCAGTCTCACTTGTATGACATTTATGCCTTGATGTTTGAGTGCTCTAGCTGTTAGAAGCTTAGACCATTTACATAATTGTTGCAAACCTTGAGACATCCAGGGTTTTCTTTTGAGATCCCCAGTGTTCAAGAATCCCCTTTCCCTGTGCCCTGAGGCTAACAAGGTTCCGACTCTCACTCTGCGTCTTGGAAGCCAGTCCGGGAGAGAGCTGTTTCCCCCACTCAATCACGCTCCCCAGTCACATGCTCCTGTGTTTCTCACCCTTTTCTTTTCTTTCCTACTGGAAGAACATTGAGCTCAAGGTGGAAGTTGAAAGTCTGAAGCGGGAGCTGCAGGAGCGAGAGCAGCTGCTCATCAAAGCCTCGTGAGTACCCGCCATCCCGGGCCTGTCAGGGAAGCCTCTGGATACCCCCCATCCCCCCCCACCCCTCCCGCGGGGTCGGTAACAGACCTCTGTGCCTTCCTCCGCACAGCTGTTTATCTGAGGGCACGGCACCCAAGTCAGTTTGGGTTTTTATTTAAGGACTTAATTGTCAGTCAACTTTTAAATTAAATACTTAAAATGAATCGGTCTTAGAGACACAGTGTGATAAACTTTCATAAAATGAGCAGGCCGTTCAGATTTGGAAGAAGAACGTTACCCACCTCTCAGAAGCTCCCCCTCATGCTTCCAGAGCCTTCCCTTCTCCTTCGCACCGCGGCCACCACGGGTTCGTTTTGCCTGTTTGGGAACTTCACGTGGGGGGTCCTCTCTCCTCAGCAATGCGTTCCTGAGAGGCACCCATGTTGCTCTGTGCACCCAGAGTTCACTGCCTTCTCGTGCTGCAAAAGCCCTCGCAGGCTCCCAGCGGGGTGCCCGGTGGGCCTGCACCCTGCCTGGCTCATTTGTTTTATGTACCAGACTCCTTCATAACATTTTGCTCCTAGAGGGCTTGGTGCTGTTGCTTGGAACCACATGAAAACTATGATTCTTTATTAATTAGTTCAATGTTAGTGGCGTATTTATTGACCAGCAAGCAGAGTTCTGCAACTAGAACTGATGAGTCATTTGGTAGTCATTCATTCATTCATAAACATCTATTGCGTGTTTACTTGTGCCATGGACTCAGGAGGTGAGGGAGCTTGTCCCTTTCCTCCGAGAGCTCATCAGAGGCTGGTGAACTGTCCCGCACACCTGTAAACTGTCGTGGAGGTCCTGTGATAGGTGACCTTGTAAGTAAAGAGGCTGAGTTTTGCTTGGTGAGAGTGGAATAAGACTTCCCAAGGATCTCTTCTCTCGGGGAACAGTCTGTGATTCTTATCAGAAGGGAGGGGGCCATACTTAGGGTGGGGTGGACAATAGGGTCTGATTGCTCCCTGATAGACAGCCCTTAGGCAGACAACCTTTAAGCGTATAGTAAGCAACCATGGGCTTGAGAGGCATCTTCAGATTGGTGTCATTACAGGGGACATTGTGCGGGATAACATTCAGTTAGGAGACTGGGACTGGGAGTCATCTCCAACTCATGCACGTGGAGACCTTTTTCTACCAGAGCCTTCCTCCCTGGCTCTGAATTATGAGCGGAGAGAATTGTCCACATACACTCACTCCTGGTTCTCAGTTTCCCACCATGGAGGTGAGTAGATGGAGTACACAGACATTACATACAAAGCACCAGGAACTCGGTGAAGGGAGAGAAAGGAGATGCCATACGTGACTCCTAGGCTTGAGGGTGAAGATCTTGGAGATCATTAGGAATGTCGAGTCTCTCCACCTCTTTATCCTAAACCCAAAATGTTCCTAGACCTGTGCTCTGGCCTTGTCCTGGCACCTCTTCCCTTTCCCCTTCCAGCCAAAATGCCTTTCCTATGACCTACCCTCTCCTGCAGGCTCCTACTGAATTTCCCGTGGTTTCCTCTAGCCCACGTCCATCTCTTCACAGCGCATTGTGATGGCGTGTAATGACAGCCACACACTTGTGCACTTTCCAGTCTCTGAACCGCTTTACTTGTAAAAGAAGCCCCACCATCACCCAGGGAGATAGACAAATCCCATGGGGTTATTCTTATTTTTTAGAGCAGATCCTTTCAGCCTGGAGAAGAGAAGGGCCAGCCAGAAAGCTGCAGGGCTGAGATTGGAACTCAAGTCTCTGATTTCTAGTCCAGTCTTAGCACTTTGTTACATATTACTTTCATGGGTGTGATTCTCATTTCTCCAACATGACTATAAGTCTCTCAAGGCCAAGATGCATAGCGTCTGGCACTGGGTCTGACTCTGTGGCCTCTTGGTTTTGGTTTCCATCTGTTAGAAGGCATTTCAGGGCCAGTATGTGGATTTCTTAACATAGAAATTGCTACCAAGTCAAGTCTGACTCATAGTGACCCAGCGGGACGGAGTCGTCAGCACATGCACAGTGGCTACCACATGCCTGCTAAATGGGCCTTTCCCTCTGCCCTTAGCTGCTTAGGGCGACCTAAGGCTATAGGTGTGGCAAATACTTGATGGAAAATGCCTTTAGAAATGCGATGCCCTCAAGATCCACTTCTAGTTCAGTGGTTTCTGGGGGCGGGGTGGGGTGAAGGAGTGGAAAAGAAGCATCTTAGTACAGGGGAAGCCCCTGCCTTTGAATAATGGTGATTGGAATGGAAAGAATCAAGAACAAAACTTGTAGGGCTAAAAGGAGTGGTAAGGGTTGTGTTCCAGAACGCGCTTGTACTGGGTGGGAAGTCCCATTAGCCCAGTTTCTTTCGGCCTTTCCAGGCCTGCTAGTCTGTTGGCCAGCTCAGGTCCCACAAGGACAGAATGGTTAAAGGACTGACGCTGCTTGGCTTGGCCTGTAACATCTTTTACTGCGTTTGATCTTTGTAAGAACTTTGTGAGGCACCAGTATTCCCATTTCACTGAAGTGAAAACTGAGGCTCACGGGAGTGGGCAACTTGCTCAAGCTGATAAAGAGCTGGGGCTGGACCCTGGCCTAATCTTGTTCGAGGCCCTACTCTGCCATGCTGTGACGTAAACATATACGATTCCTGGCTTTCTGTGGTTGTATTTATCAGTTACCATAAGGGGGTGTGAAAAACAAAAGCAGCCATTGTTGTGAATAAATTTTATCTCTGTGGCTTTGAAACACAAACAAAAATAATAATTCCATTAGGAGAGGAAAATCGCACCATACTGCTGAGTATAAATTTTATTGCTACAGGAACTGCAAAATACAAAGATGATAAATGAAAAGTTGGAACATTTATTATTGGGAATATATTTTATCGGTATAACTAAAGCACAAACAAACTGAATCATACCAGTACTTGCTAAAAGTTGTAGCCAGTCTCTTGGCAGTGTACCTGACTCCCGCTGCAGCACAAAGGTGATGTCTGGGCAGCGAGCAGGAGGAGGCAGCATGTTTGCACCTCGGCTGCCTCTGAGGGCCGGGAAGTGGAGGTGAGCCACTGTGTAAAGAATGCGCGCCGACTCAGACGTTCAGAGCTGGCAAACAGCCTGGACCCACGATTCTGCCAGACACGCCCTGGAGGGGTGTATCACAGCAAGTTGCAGGCAGTACTGATTAAGGAATGAACTGACAGAGCCTGGACTGAGGGTCTGTAATAGCATCAGTCAGGAAGTGGCAGTGGTGGCCTGCTCAGCTCAGCCCAGCGCCCAGCGCCCAGCAAGGGGCAGAATGAAGCCACTGGCCAGCCTCACAGCAGGCCTCTGGCTGCTTGGACCCGGGAGGAGGCAGGGTTGTGGGGGCCCAGGGCTGGCTCCACGCGCATCAGCACACTTCAGTCTGAGAGGCAGTCTGTCCTCTCAGTCACCAGGTGAGGACACCAAGGTGGAAGAGGCATGTGTCGAGGCCGGGTACCTGAGCCAGAGTGACTCAGGACACCACACGTAGATCTGCCCAGAGCCGACTGATCATGGTTCTTGCCGATGGTTCACATGGAATTCCATGAGGGAGATTTCACGACACGGGGCATTTCTGGGTGCAAAGAAAAAGGATGTGAATAACGTCTTTATTTGCAGGCGACTCGTGTGTGCATCTCAGACAACCCACGTGGCCCTAGTCTAGACTTTGCATTGTTCTCAGGAAAATATGCGCGTGGCTTATACATGTGAATGTCTAATTACATGGCTCTTGGTTGGAAAAATAGGGTGTTGGGAAGCTGGTGGTGCAGAAATTTGTTCTGTGGCCGTTTTTTTCTGAGAAACCAGCGTTAGGGGGAGCCATTTCCTGGCTGATTCTATCTTTCGGAATCCTGCAGTCATTTTAGAAATCTGCTGGGAGCGGCTCAGAGTACGTGTCTCACGAATGCATGCTTGACACTGTTTTTCTTTCTTTGGGGAAAACCAGCATGAGCAGCTCCGGTGGCTGTGCTCTCACCTCTGAGTCTGCTGTGCCACCCGAGGCTGGAAGCTCTCCCATGGTGGCACCCCGCCAGGAACTCTGGCACTTGATGTTCGGGTGACCTTGGCGGTGAGCCGCTCTCCTGGGTGGTAGCCAGTGCTCCAGCGGAGGGAGGCATAGTGGTGGCAGAAGGTGGAAGTGCCCAGACCCCCTGGGTGCTACCTGTGCGCATGTTGGTGCGCTGCGCCTGCGCCCCCCTCTCCCTCACCACCGGCAATGCTTTTTGCTGGGAGCTTTCTGGGGGATCTGTCAAGTCTTACAAGCGCACTTACCTCTTGACCTGGCATTTCCATTTCTGGGAATGGATCCTAAGGCAATCACTGGATAATGTCCCTGCCAGGATGTTTTGTTTTTTCTCTCTCTAAATTATAGCCTTGCTTATAATAATGAACAGTGACACGAGCATTTATTGAGTGTTTATTGTCTGTATTAGGCACTTAGAGCTTCTTAAGCATTATCTGAGATGGGTAAAACCAGAAGCAATCTAAAGGTTTTCAGCAGGCCATTGGGTTAATGAATTAGCACGTATTTCTCATACAGTGGATTCCTACCTAGCCCTGTAAAGGGATGGATTAGATTGATACTTGCTGACACACAGGGATGTCTCTGGTGGTGGTGTGTCTGTGGTCACGCCTGTAGCAGAGACAGGAAGGGCCCCAAACATGACTGGGGCTGCAGTCTTCCCAGGAGCACAGCATCTTGTCCTTCCTCCTGTGGAGCACCTGGTGGGATCGAGCACGCTTCCCCATTGTGCTATCCGAATAAAACCCAATGACAGATGCACCTGGAATGCTCTGTTTCTGTAGACACTCTCTGGAAGGACGTATAGTAAAATGTTACCATGTGTATTTTTATGTAACAAGATTATGAATAGATTCTGTTGTCTTTTATCTTGGTTTTTGAACAGCAAAGGTTCATTTAAGAATAAATAACAACAGCCTATTAAATAAAATAACACTCCATAGGAGTACTGGCTGGCACACAATCGTCTCTGTGGGGCTGTTGACACTGCTGTCTGACTGTCCACATGTACCGTTTTTGTCTTTGCCTCTCTTTGCAGCAAAGCCGTTGAGAGCTTAGCCGAAGGGGGTGGCTCTGAAATCCAGCGGGTGAAAGAGGAGGCTCAGAAGAAGGTGCAGCAGGTGGAAGATCGCCTAACCAAGAGGATCCTCCTTTTAGAAGAGGCAAGTCTGGAGACCGCGAGGAACAATGCAGTACTAATCAGGGAGTAGCAATGGCGTGGGCGGGGTTTGGTTCCTTTTTTCATAAACGGGCTTTTAGCAGAACTCACAGCCTGGGTTCCAAGCTCCATTCTGGGCATGGTTCATGTGCGATTTGTAACTCTTAGGCCCTGCTAAGTGGCGGATTGTCCAGGTCCTGTCAAGGAGGAAACTGAGGTAAGGAAAGAAGTGCCCAACTGACAGCTGGACTGAGATCTGTGACTGCTGATTCCAGCCCCCGCTCTTTCAGGGCGCACCCTTCCCATTCAGGGATGATCTCATTGAGTCCTTGCACAGAACAGAAAACGGAGGCGCAGAAGAGGGGAACGACTTAGCGGCTGTCAGAGCCCCTGACTTACTAGCCATTGTTTGCCTATCCAAGGAGCCCTGGTGGGACAGTGGGTTAAGCATTAGATGTGGCCGTCTGCTTCTGTAAAGATGTAGAGCCTTGGAAACCCCATGAAGCAGTTCTCTCTGTCCTGTAGGGTGGCTCTGAGTTTACATCAGCTCGGTGGCCGTGGGTGTGGGACTTGGCTTGCCTACCCAACCCAAGCCCTTCCTCAGTATCCAGCCTCCACCCAAGTGTTCAACCAGTCATTAATAAACGCCTTTCCGCTCATTGGTCTTGGGGTTAGCGCCTTTCACTGCTTGTTCTCAGTTCTGTGTCTGCTCCACTTGTATTTGGAGTCAGGCTATTTCCTTGCTAAAAGAATCCTTTGTGTCTCCTAGGTGTTGAAAGGTTTCCTTCCGTTTCAGCTCAGCCCATACTAATAGCAGGACTGCTTCATTATAAGTTTGTTCTGATACAAGTTGAACAGCTCAGTTTATTTTTGTCTTTAGAGCTCAGTATTATTGACTTTTATTATTGGTATCTTTATAAATCTGATCTTTATTTCTCCTTGGGGGTAAGAAACCTTTCATGTAAACTTACAGGTCTGTTTTCATATATATGTAAAGATGCGTAAATCATAAACTTCTGCTCTGATGATGAAACAGAGTTGGGCGATGTTGGCCTGTGGGGAGTTGCAGCAATAGCTAGGTTCTGGATCTCTTGGATGATCCCTGGGAACGGGCATGGTGTCTCTAGTCAAGTACTGAGCGTCCCCGGGCTGTTTCTCTTCGTTTTTCCTGAACCTGCCATTGGGCTTTAGTGCAGCCCTTGTTTGAGCCCTTGTTTCCAAATGAAAACCCCTGGTTGAGTTTAGAAAACTTAATCTACATGGCGGTGTTTTGAACAGTAAATCCTAAAATCAAACTTCCATGAGTGAACATCTGAGAGTGATGACATTAGCACATCACACAGCGTAGCCAGCCCTCTGTGGTGTGTGCATTACTAATGACAGGGTGCTAAGGGAAAAAGAAGCCAGCCAACCCCACCTGGATGACCCTAAGTGTGGCTTGTTTTAATTTTGAATGTGCTGTGAATTAGGGTCAACTTATCGTTGATGCTTGTTCTACGTTATAATAAAGGAGCTTTCTTTATATCATCTTTGGTCTTGACCCAACCCTGAAAACATCTGTGGGTGGTGAGTAACTTTTGTGCTGTATTTTTCAGTCATGCCACTCTTCCTTCTGCCCCGTGTGGGGAAGGGGCTGTGTGTGGAAATTGGAAGTTCACTGGAGGAGACTCGCGGTCAGACAGGGTGAAGGACTTAGTATGGGTCAGTGGTTTTCAACCTTCCTAATGCCGCCACCTTTTAATACAGTTCCTCATGTTGTGGTGACCCCCAATCATAAAATTATTTTTGTTGCTACTTCATAACTGTCATTTTGTTACTCTTTTTTTTTCAGTTTGTCGAAATATTTTGTTGATCATTTTATTGGGGGCTCATACCACTCTTATCACAATCCATACATGTATCAACTGTGCAAAGCATATTTGTGCATTTGTTAGCCTCATCATTCTCAAAACATTTGCTCTCCAAATTTTGCTACTCTTATTAATCTGGCGACCCCTGTGAAAGGGGTCTTGACCCACAGGTTGAGAACTGCTAGTCTAGGTCATAATAGGTGGAGCTGGGGTCTGAATAAGAGTCTTTGGAGCCCCAATTCTTTCAGATTTTCAGTGAGAATGTGGTTGTGAGGCCTTTCAGAGACCTAATCTGTCGGGACATCATCCTTTCCCAGAAAATGCTTCCCAGGGTTTGGAGGGTGTCCGCAGGATAGCCCTGGGTCTGCGGTCTTGGATATGGCATGTGCGTGCCTTGAGTCTTTGTTTTTTCCTCTGTCTATAAAATAAGGATAGTAGTGTCTGTGAACAGTCGTGGTAACAGCAACAGCAGCAGCCAGCAAGTTATTGAGGACTTACCCTTCGTTGACTCCTTGTATACATTGACGTTGGTAGCTGACTCCTCCAGTAAACCTGCGCGGCGAAGCATTTTATCGTAGACTTTTAAAAGACCAAAAAGAAATACATGATAAAACAGGCCCAGAGTAGCTAAGTAACTGGCCCGAGGTCACATAGGCCAAGTAGTCCGGCTGAGGTGCCTGCATTCTTCACTGTTCTATAATCTCTCAGTAGATAACTCTTTCGGGTCAGGTGAGTATCAAGGTAATATAAATAAAGCTCCTTGCTCTGAGCCTGGCCTTTAGTCAGCCCCCAGTGAAGTGCAAGTTCGGATGTTTGTTGTCTCCAAATGTCGGGAGATGATTTCCCAGCTCCCACTGAGGTGGGCAAGCGAGCCTCTCGGGGAGATGGTGGTGGAGGAAATGCTGACGAGAAGAGAAAGGGCAGGCAGGAGGCTGCAGACATTGACCGTGCTTCTTATTAGGCAGCAGGCGGTTGGCAGTCTCCCAGGTGCTATTTGAGAGGATGGTGGTTCTCTTGTTGGATAGATTGCAAAGCTGGAGCTTGGGAGAGGTTCGGTGACTTACGTAATAGCATACAGCAACTGAATAGCAGAGTTGGGTTTTGAATCCATTTCAATTGGATGTTATTCTTGTGATGTAATTAGAGGCAGTTGGCTTGAGTAGTTGGAGATTCACATCTACTGCCAGGCCACTTGAAGGAGCCCTGATGACATAGTGGATTAAATTTTGGTACAGTCAGCGGTTCAAATCCACTAGCTGCTCTGTGGGACAAAGACGAGATTTTCTACTCCAATACCGATTTATAGTCTCAGAAACCCACAGAGGCAGTTCTACTCTGCCCTGTTGGCTCCCTGTGAGTGGGATTTGACTCAGTGGCAGTGAGTTTGGCTTTAGTTTGCCAAGCTACTTCCTTGAGCACCAGGGCCTTTGTCCCCTAGCTAGACACTGCCTCTGGTTCTTTGTAGCGCTTAGGAAGAACAGGGTTTTTACCCCCATTTTGGTGAAATAGAAAATGTTCTTTAGAATTGTGTAGTCATTATCTTAAAAAAAATAGTGAGGGGCAGTGGGCTGTGGGATAAATTTGTGTGAAGATTACGGCGAGTGTTCGGAATGTGTGCATGTTTAGGTCTTGAGAGGCACATTTCTCCTGTTCTCACTGCAGCTGTAAATATCGATCTGGTTTTTCAAAACCAGAAATAGAGTTCTTAGAGAGTTGAATCTTTCTCATTGGAAATGCCTATTACTCTTCAGGATACAAGAGGGGAAAATGGCTGGCAAATGTATTTATTACCGATTCTACCCATGTACAGACCAATTCAAGGCAGAGAAATGCGTTGGAGAAAAAGTCATAAATATTTATGTTTTAATCCAATTTCCTTTCAAAATATTCCCAATTGTACTGAAAAATTGCATCAAATGCATTTAATTTAACTCTAGGATGTGAAAGCCGCCCAAGCAGAACTGGAAACGGCCTTTACAGGAACAGAGAAGGAGAAGGCGCTTCGGGTGAGCTTGGAAACCAAGCTCGCAGAGATGAAGAAGATGCACGAGGGCGACAGGAAGATGGCTCTGGCCCTGGAGGAAAAAGACAGGTCTGAGTCTCTCTCCTGCGGGCGGTCCTCTGCCGTCTCTGCTGTTCTCCCGCTTGCCTTCCCTCCTCTCCTTGTGCTCCTCCAGTCACTCCCGGGAACCTCAGCCAACACAGCGAGGTCGAAAGCGAGGGTTAGATCGGTGTCACCGCACTGAGGTAGAATGGCGGCCCGAGGCCTGGGAGGCTTCCTGGGTAGAAATGCGTGCGGAAAATGCCCACCCGGGTCCTAAAGTGAGGGTGCCGTCTTGCTGGAAGCTTGCTGGTGGCCATGGCAAACGGGGAACAACATTCTTGATGGGCACAGGTTTCAGTGCTCAAAAGATCAAACACAGCAGTACCTCAAGCGCAGCCCAGTGTTCTTGGAATCCTCTTACGGACACTTTGAGTGACTGTATTCCCACAGTCAGTTCAAGTGAACTTGGCATGACCTCTTCTCCATCACCTCCTTCAGTTGTGATTTGGTGTTGTCGGGAATATGCACCCTTCAGCTGTTTCTACCCTGCAGTTTAGTGACTCCCGTTACGTTATGTGGCGTGTTTTCATTCTCCGGGTCCTCGGATCAAAGCCACCGTGATGGCAAAGTATTGTAGAGAGTTAAGTATTTGTTTACATAGCCATGAGACTGTGCTCGTGTTGTCCGTGCACTAGAGGATGGGCGCACGTTACAGGCAAGGACGAGGCCGTCTTGCGTGAGAGAGACGAATATATCGCTATGGCGGCTGTGTGGGAACCAGCGAGGGATGACTGCGGGGACCACAGGCTGTTTAACCCCCCAGCTCTTTCCACCTTTAGGCCACTGTGAATGTGCTACCGTCGTGAACACTGGTGTACAAATCTGTTGAGTTTCGGCTTTCAAGCCTTTTGGGTACAAGCCAGGAGTGGGATTGCTGGATCACATGCCTGTCCTCTGTTTGGGATTTTTGTTTTGAGGAGCTTCCCGGTTTCCACGATGTCTGTATCACTTTGCATTCTCACAATCAGTGAGTAAGTGTTCGAGTTTGCCCCCACCCTTGCCAACGTTTACTGTGCTCTGTCTTTTCCTTTATTTCATCTCAGTTATCCTAGTGGCCCCTTGGGTTAGGCACTGGGCTGCCATTGCAAGGCCAGTGATTTGACCCCAGCCGTTCCACAGGAGACACGTGTGCCTGTCTGCCCCATGGAGACCTCTGACCTCAAGCTCCACGTGGCTTGCTCTGAGTCTCCGTGGACTCGGTGGCAGTGAGTTTGGTGTTTGAATTTTGATGGCTAATGACATTGAGCATCTTTTCATGTGTTTGGTAGCTATTTGAATGTCCTCTTTGGTGAAGTGTCCACTCAAGTACTGTGCCCATTTAATGATTGGGTTATTTACCTTGATGCTGTTAGTTTGACAAGCTCAGAGTCATTTTGGTTACTAGATTCTTGAATCAGTTATATGATTTCTGTCTGTGTTTACTCAGGAACTACATTTTCACTTTTTTGATAACATTTTTTTGATGAATAAAGCTTTAACAAAGTCTCATTTAATTTGTTTTGTCTTTTGCGATTTGTGGTTTGTGCTATTAGATAACTCATTGTTGAAAGCAAGACATGACAGTGTTGCCTCTGCATGCTCCAGTTATTTAATGGTTTGAGTTTTAGCTTGCAAATTTATATCCCTAATTCACTTTGATCATCATCTTTTCATGTGGGCTAAGGTCCCAGACTAGGGCAAAACAAGGGACCCTAACAAGGTGGACCACATATGTACAGGGCTCTTTCATGTTCCTGGATTAAAGCTTATGTTATTTAACCCAGAGACATGAGTGGGACTGTATGGACCATCATGTCCTATCGAAACTTTTGTGAAAAACTGCTCAGGGGACAGATGAGGTTTTATTTTTTCATCATGAATGTTGTATTTTGAGGATCATGATGGCACAGTGCGTTATGAATTGGGCTGCTAACTGCAAGGACTGCAGTTCAAAGCTACCAACCGCTCTATAGGAGAAAGATGAGGCTTTCTTCTGGGAAGATCTACAGTCTCAGAAACCCACAGGGGCAGTTCTGGTCTGTGCTACAGTGTCACCAAGTGTTGATATCGACTCTAGAGCAGCGAGCTAGTTGTCTTGTTTTGACAGCCTCTTAATGAACATCTTTAAAGATTGGGTTAAAACCTAACCAGTTTTAACCAATGGAGAGCAACGATGATTTGGATTTTAGTACAACTTGTCCAAAGCCCAGCGGCCTGCTTTCTGATTCCTTACGTAGAGAATGCCGACTGTGGCTACTTCTTCTTGGTGGCTGCATTGGCGGGTCCACTATGTTTGTCCCACAACTATGTGTGTACCTCTTGGGGCCGGTTGTCCTGGCTCCCCAGCTGCTCTTGCCTTTACTTTTCTCCTCCTCCTACCTTGTGAGCTTTGAATCTGCTGCTTGTTTACAATCTGGCAAATCCAAGCGTTTAGCATTATGTGGAAGAGGAATAAACAGACCCTGAGCCAGTGTCTGCAGCCTCCCGTTTTGTAAGTACGATGGCTGTGGCGTGTGGGGGGGCTAGCATCGATGTGGTGCTCTGTCACCTTCGCTTTCATCTAGAAAGGTGAGCTTTTGGGCTTCGTAATCTCAGGATGAGGAGGGGTCCGGGAACTTCCAGTGAGGTGCAGGACCTGAGTAGGGTGAGGGAGTGAACCCTGGATTGGGACCGAGGGAGGTGGGTTACCTAGGCTTTGAGACTGTGCTTTTCCTTATGTCATGTCGAGGAAGAGACACCTGGAGCTGTGCCTTGTTGCTGCTGCCTCCCCTTCCGACACACCTTTTTTTTTGAGGACCATGTGTGGGGACTCTGGACTGTGAGAAATGAAAGAGCTTGGAGCTCGTCTCCACGGGAGTCGTTTCTGTTTTCCCTCGTGTCTGCCCCAAATCATCAGCGGGGAGTGCTTTGAGGAAGCTTTTTGGTTTGTCTTTTGTGGATGTAAGAAATGAAACCTGGGACCTTACAGACCCCTGCTGGTAAACTGGGTTAGAGAGCTCAGGGACTAGAATGTGTAGGGCAGCCACCAAAGAAGAAAAGGCAGTTTCTGGGGCCTGTTGAGGATGATGTGCAAGTATGGGAAGAGTCTCTGACATACAGACCTTTTGAGGATCTTGACAAATACTCACCAGTTAGGTGATTGGTTTCACTGGGTAGTACCACCACTGGTCTGTCAGTTTGTTGTACTGTGATGGCTTGTGCGTTGCTGTGATGCTGGAGTCTATGTCTCTGGTATTTCAAATACTAGTAGGATTACCCAAAGTGAACGGGTTTCAGCAGGGCTTCCAGACTAAGAAAAGACTGAAGAAGCAACAGGCTTCTGAAGAATTAGCTACTGAAAGAAAACCTTATGAATCTCAGTGAAACATTGCAAGATACTACAAACCTCATGACCAGCAGCAGAACATTGTCAGAGATAGTATAGGGCCAGAAGAGGAGTCCCTCTGGTCGGAAGGCACTCAAATATGACCGAGGAAGAGCTGCCTTCTCAAAGCAGCGTGAAGGTATCGGGGTCTGTATTTACTGAAGGGGCACAACTCAAAAGAAGAAATAGCTACAAACATCTATTAATTGGACCTTGGAATGTAAGAAGTAGGAGAATCGAAAGTCACGAAAAATGAAATGGAATGCATAAAGATCAATAGCATAGGCGTTAGTGAACTGAGATGGACTGGTATTAGCCATTGGGAATCAGACAATTGTGGTTGACGACGTCAGGAATGGCGGATTTAAGAGGAATGGCATCACGTTCATTGTCATAAAGGATATTTCAGGATCTATCTTGAAGTACAATGCTGTCTGTGATAAGATAATGTGTATCCCTCTACAAGGAAATCCGGTCAATACAACCTTTGTTCTAAAGTTTATACCAGCCACTAGCTAGCGATGCAGAAATTGAAGAATATTACCAAAGTCTTCAGTCTGAAATTGAACAACAACAAATCAAGATGCATTGATAATTATTGGCGATTGGAATGGAAAAGTTGGAAACAAAGAAGGAACAGTCCTGTGAAAATATGGCTTTGGTGATAGGAATGAAGCTGGGGATGCCTCATCTTTCTCCTGTGGAAACACTGGTGGGTTTGAAATGCCACCCTTGTGGTTAACAGCCTAATGTAACTACTACGCCACCAAGACTCCTCCTCCAAAAAAGTGAAGGTCCTTGAATAAGTGGATTGTCATAGTGACTGCAACAATGTGCTCACACACAGGAAAACTGTGAGGATGGCAGTGTTCCGTCCTGTTGTCGTTAGTCCTGTTGTATATAGGATCTCAATGAGTTGGAACTGATTGGACAGCACCTAGCAGCAATGGATCTTGTATCCTTTACTTAATTTATTGAACAATAAACATTTATTGAATATCCTACTCAGCTTAATGGTGATTAGAATGTAGGTGGGAGTGAGTGATACATGCATCAGAATTTGAGCTAGCTGGAAGGGGGCGGAGGAGGGGTCAGAGTGCAAGTATAAAGATGGGTTAAATGCTCAGTTAACATATGGATTTAGTCTGATTTAAGAGGATTAGGAAAGGATTCTTGGACAAAGTGCTAAGATAAGGAGGACTTCCTGGGCAAAGAAAGGAAAAAAGCGTATTACAGGACATTTCCAGATGGAATCCTCAGAAATCAAATCGATTACATCTGTGGGAAGAGTTGCTGAAAAAGCTCAGGACCGTGGAGGGAGGGTGGAACCAATTACAAGGCTCTATATGTGACCGCCTCCTTGGGGGACGGACAATGGAGAAGTGGGTGAAGGGAGACGTTGGATAAGGCAAGGTAGGACAAAATAATAATTTATAAATCATCAAGGATTCAGGAGGGAGGGGGAGCGGGGAGGGAGGGGAAAAATTAGCTGATGCCAGGGGCTTAGATGGAGAGCAAATGTTTTGAAAATGATGAGGGCAATGCATGTACAAATGTGATTTACACAATTGATATATATATATATATATGGATTGTGATAAGAGTTGTATGAGCCCCTAATAAAATGCTTTTTTAAAAAGTGGGGGAGGGGGAAAACAAATGAGCTGATGCCAGGGGCTCAAGTAGAAAGAAAATGTTTTGAAAAAGATGATGACAACATGTACAGATGTGTTCGACACAATGAATATATGTATGGCTTGTGATAAGAGCTGTAAGAGCCTCCAATAAAATAAAATAAGCAAATGAACCCCAAAACGCAGCTCAATATCAGCAGCTAAAACCAGGCCAAAGGCTGACTGGAACAGATCATCAATTGTTCATATCTGAGTTCAGGAAAAAGCTGAAGAACATTAAAAAAATCCACAAGAGCCAAGATATGACCACGAGTCTATCCCATCTGAATTTTGAGGACATTAAACATCAGTGACAAAACTTGATGGGCTGTGGGAGGACATCAAAACCATCATTCATGAAGAAGGCTAAAGGTCATTGGAAAGTCAGGAAAGAAAAGATCAAAGTGGATGTCAGAAGAGCCTCTGAAATGTGCTCCTAATCAGAGTAACTAAAGCAAATGGAAGAAATGACGAAGTCAAAGAGCTGAAAAGAAAATTCCAAAGGGCAGCTCTAGAAGACCGAGCCAAATATTGTAATGAAATGTGCAGAGACCTAGAATTAGAAAACCAAAAGGGAAGAAGACACTCAGCGTATCTGACACTGAAAGAGCTCAATAAAAAATCCAAACCTTGACTTGTAATCGGGGCACAATATTGAATGATTTCATGACAAGAGCTGTACAAGCCGCCAGTAAAATGAAGCTGGTAAGAACACACAGAGTTTACTGTGTCAGAGAGAACTAGTCAGCATTCCACCATTTCAGGAGGTAGCATGTGAGCCAGAACACATGGTGTTGAAGGCAGAGGTTCTTGCTGCACTGCAAGCAATAGCAGCCCCAAACAAGGCTCCAGTGCATGGTCAGATATCACTTGCAGCGTGTCAGCGAGCTGACGAAGCACTGGGAGCACTTCACTTGTCTAGATGCCAGGGAATTTGGAAGACAGCTACCCGGCCAACTGACTAGACAAGAGCCATATTTGTGCCCATTCCAAAGAAAGGTGACCCAACAGAATGCTGAGCCTATAGGACAATATTATTGCTATCACACGCACGTAAAGTTTTGCTGAAGATCGTCCCACAATGGTTGCAGAAGTACACTGCCAGAGATTCTGGCCAGATTCAGAAGAGCACGTGGAACAAGGGATATTATTGGGGATGTCAAATGAATCTTGACTGAAAACAGAGAACACCAGAAAGACGATAAAACTTGTGTTTTATTGACTATGCAAAGGCATTCGCTGTGTGGACCGTAATAAACTGTGGGTGACGTTGAGAAGAATGGAACTTCCATAACACTTGATGCTGCTCACGTAGAACCCATCCATGGGTCAAGAGGCAGTTATGCAAACAGAACATGGGACTACTGTATGGTTTAAAATCAGGAAAGGTGTGCATCAGGATTGTATCCTCTGACCAGACCTGTTCAATATATATTCTGAGCAGAGCATCGGAGAAGCTTGCTTATATGAAGAAGAATGAGCATCAGGATTGGAAGAAGGCTGTTTAACCTGAGAAATGCAGGGAACACAACTCTGCTGAAAAGTGAGGAGGACTTGGAAGCACTTGGTGAGGAAGATGAAGGATTGCAGCCGTTAGTGTGGTAGGACTTTAGTAGGACTCAATGTAAAGAAAACCAAAATCCTCACAACTGGGCCAGTAGGTTGCATCATGATAAATGGAGAAAAGATCGATGTTTCTAGCATTTTGTCTCACTTAGATCCACAATCAATGCTCGTGAAAGCAGCAGTCAAGAGATCAGAAGACGCATTGCATTAGGTCAGTGGTTCTCAACCTTCCTACTGCCACGACCCGTTAATATAGTTCCTCACATTGTGGTGACCCCCCCCCCAACCATAAAATTATTTTTGTTGCTACTTCATAACTGTCATTTTGGTACTATTATGAATCGGGCGACCCCTGTGAAAGGGTTGGCTGACCCCCAAAGGTAAATCTGTGCAAGACCTCTAGAATATTGAAAAGTAAGGGTGTTACTTTGATGACTGTGGTGTGCCTGACCCATGCCCTGGTATTTCCCATTACCTCATATGCATGTGAACATTACACGTTGAAGAGGGAAGACCAAAGAATAATGGATGCATTTGAATTGTGGCTGGCTAAGAATATTCAAAGGACCACGAACCGCTAAAAGGACAAACCATTCTGTCTTGGAAGAAGGATGGCCAGAATGCTCCTTAGAGGCAAGGGTTACAAGCCTTCATCTTATAGACTTTGGACATATTGTCAGGAGATACCAGTTTTGGAGAAGGACAGGTACACTGGAGGGCCAGCCAAAAAGAGGAAGGTCCTCGGTGAGATGGACTGACACAGTGGTTGCAGCAGTGGGCTCAAGCATGGGAGCAAGTGTGAGGAAAGCACAGGACTGGACAGTGTTTTGTTCTGTTGCACACAGGGTCGCAGTGGGTCAGAGTGAATTCGACGACACTTAGCAGCAGCAGCAACAACAGGCAGCAGAAACTAAAGTTCCAAGCAAAGAGGCCGCAGACCATGAGTAGTAACTGAAAGAAGGCGCTGTTGAGTGGAGTATTGTGTTCCGGGAGGTGGGAAGAGATGAGGAGAGGGAATCTCGAGCAGGCCATGTCAGTCTTGTTGAACAGTTGGATTTGGGCCTATAGGAAGCCACTTGATTACAGAAAAGAAGGCTGGAATGACAGGATCTGACTTAAATGTAGAAAGACTTCTAGCTGGCCTATGGAACTTTGACTGCCAGTCCTATGGTGAGTGGATTGTCTAGAGTTCGGTAAGGAATTGGTTCTGAAGCTGATAGAGAAATCTAGATGAGATGGTGGAGAACAGGCAGAGGTATTTAGAAGGTAGATTTGACGGGATTGGAGGCCCAGGTGATTGACTGAATTTGGGAAGAGAGGCTATAGTGAAACACCCTTATCCAAGTCTGGGCTGGAGGTGGTGATGCAGCTTGCTGGGTTTGGTGGAGAAGAGGGAGGAGGAGAGGTTTTTGAATGGATGTGGGCAGGGTGATGCTTTTTGGACATCCTAGGTTTGCGGGATCTATGAGCATCTGAGAGCACGGTCTAGGACAATGGTTCTCAACCTTCCTCATGCCACGACTCTTTAATACAGTTCCTCGTGTTGTGGTGACCTCCCCCCCCCCAACCGTAACATTATTTTCGTTGCTACTTCATAACTGTCATTTTGCTACTGCTATGAATCGGGGACCCGTGTGTTGAGAACCACTGGACTTGGAGGTATATGAATTAAGACTGAAGTTAAAGGTATAGATTCACTAACTTACTACTGAGTATTGCCTTTTGTTGGGTATGTTGAGTATGAGGAGATGAATACTGTCTGCTTACATGGACTTCCCAATGTTGTAGGGCAGGGGAGAAACAATTCCTTGTTTCTCAGGGCTATAGTCCAATAAAATCTGGGCTCTTTGCTTTGACAAAAGAAAGGGAGTGATCAGCTCTGCCTGGGTGTGGGCCAGGGCAGGTTTATCAAAGGAGGAGACCTGAGGGTGGGGATGAGGAACCTAGTCAAGCAGAGAGACCAGCACATGGAAAAATACGGAACCTGGTATATATTTCAAGGTAATCCTCACGGTCAATGGTTCCTGTGAGCACAGACAACAGAAGCGGGGCCTCTCATCCTTGCAGAAAAGGAACTTTGGGAAAGGTTATTGTTTATTGAATACATAACTGAGCTCCATGGCCTTGCTAAACTTGTTCCTGGGTTTCTCTTGACCTAGGCCTGGCCTTACCTGGGTCGGCACAGGAACTTGATGGGTCAGTATTTCGAGTGCCCACTTCAGTTCTTGTTTTGACTGTCCTTGTGTTAGAACTCTCCTCCAACTAGGATCAGTAAGTTCCCTCCTTGGAGGCAGGGGCCTTCAGGGACCTAGGACCCTACTGGAGATTAAGGTTAGTTGCCAAGCACTGAACGGGAGCAGGGGTCTTGGTTATCCCTTGGTGAGATGGACCCAAATCTGCCACACGATTGGCTTATGACTGTTGGGGAGGGTGGGATGTTGAACCTTTAGGGCCCTGGGTTCCCCTTGGATAAGCACTGCCAGTGTCTGTCTGGGTGTCCACTGCCTGAAGCCTTGGTGGTGGAGTGGTTATGGGTTGGGCTGCTGACTGCAAGGTCCACAGTTGGAAATAACCAGCTGCTCTGAGGGAACAAGACGGGACTTTCTATTCCGAAACCCACGGGCAGTTCTGCCCTGCCTTGTTGGGTGGCTATGAGTTGGCACGGACTTGGTGGCAATGAGTTTTGATTTGTTTTCCTCAAGGCAAATGATTTAGCTATGTTATCCTTCAGTCTTTGAACTTCTGGCCAACTGATGTGTTTTTGGCCCACACAGTGTTTTTAAAAATCAGTCAGTTGATGTGTGGATTGTAATAAGAGTTGTATGAGTCCCCAATAAAATGATTTATTAGAAAAAATAAGAAAAAATTTTTTTTTCAATCAGTTACTAATTAAAACAAAAGACATGTAACTTGATACAAAAAGCTGGATTTCTAGCATCTCTTGAAACCTTGGAAGGTTTCCTACAGATGCAAGAGAGAATGTCCTCGTGCTTTCTGCCTGCCTGCCTGTGGCAGCCATGATTGAATAGGGGAGTACAATTTAAAAAAGAAACCTTGGAAGATGTGGCAACACTGGGCCATTGACTAATGGTTTGAGGCTGCCCCTTTGGATAGACCACGTGCTCTAGTGTGCCCATAATTCTTGCCTGGCCCTTCTCACTCTTATTGCCTGGTATTGAGAGGCATTGCTCTGGTGCCACCTGGAACACTCTATGTACCTGAGGCATTGCTCGGTGTTTTATCTACTTTTAGCTTCTGCTGAAACACCTCACCTTTGCTTAGAGAGCTTGTACCTGCTGGTTTTGCCTGTGCCTTTCTCTACTTGGCAAGGTGCCCTCATCCCCACCTTTATGTCTTGACAGCACTCAGGCTTCTTCCTCTGGTAAACCTTCACATTGGTTTGTTAACCACAAGGTCAGCAGTTCAAATGAGGCTTCCCATTCCCATAAAGATTTACAGTCTCGGAAACCCAGAGGGGCAGTTTTACTCCGCCCGGTAGGGTTTGGCCCAGACCGAAGCAAAGCTGCTGACTCTGTCAGACTTCCAAGCATTTGCTCTTTCTACGAAACCAAATTGCTTTCCAGTCTCAGCTATAGTAAAGCTCTTCTGAGGGGCCTCTGATAAAATGCTAATCACCAAATATTATAATAATAATTTAAATGGGGAAATGGTATGGTATGTGAATTATATCTCAGTAAAACTGTTTAAAAACAATCCAACAAATAATCATGCTTGATAAAACCTCGTGTTAAGAAACAAACAAAAAAATAATTATAACAACATGTCAGTGATTGAGTTCTGCCATATGCCAGGAGCTGTGTAGAGCTGTTTTAGATGGCTAATCTCCAGTCCACACAAACAAGTGACTGCATTTTATAGCTGAGGAAATGTGGGCTCCAAGAGGTTGAATAACTCGACATGGTCAAGAGCAGCTGATGCAGGTGATGTGGGGGTGCAGAGGAGGATGTGCTCAGATCTTGTTGGGTGCACTTCTAGGAGTGAGTGGGGCAAGCTCCCTCTAGGGCAGGGGTCCTCAAACCACAGCCCGCGGGCCACATGCGGCCCGCTGAGGACGTTTATCCGGCCTGCTGGGTGTTTTTGCCCCCTTTGTTTTTTTACTTCAAATTAGGATCTGTGCAGTGTACATAGGAATTTGTTGATAGTGTTTTTTTAAAAACTATAGTCCGGCCGTTCAATGGGTCTGAGGGACAGTGAGCTGGCCCCCTGTTTAAAATGTTTGAGGCCCCCTGCTCTAGGGTGGGCACTGCTTCACTAACTCCTGCAGGCCTTTGACAGGGATTTGAGAGGTGTAGGTGGGAGGAAGATTGGGAAGGGCGCTCGAGGTAGAGGGCACAGGACTGAAGACGCACGCCAGCTTGCGGACTAGACGTGAGCGAGGGTGCTCCGTGGTGATAGAAGGAAGGGTCGTGGTTTTCCTGAAGAGAGGGGACGGAAGCCGTGAGCAGGGGCCTCTGATGGGCTAGCACTGGGTGCTGGCCCTTGAACACTAGGCGTCTAGACTTTCTTTTATAGATAGCGTGCACCTTCTCATTCACCAGAACAGCTCTGCTTGTTGGTTGGGTTTCTTAGAGCCTCGTTACCCAGTTTCTTTTGGAAAAAGGATTTCTTTGATGTGGGCCATTGAAGGTTTTTGAGCAGGAGGAGTATGATTCCATCAGACTGGAGGTGACAGCTCAGAGAATTGGCTCAACTGGACGGACTGCAGGCCAGGAAGCTGGTTCGTGTCATCTGAATGCTAGCCCTTTATCTCCAACTTGCAAAACGTGACTTCATTTAGGTTCAGTCATTGGACATGTCTACTTTGAAGATGTCTTGGCCTCATTTTCTTCCTCCTTCTGCTCCACTGAGCTAAGAGAACAGCTTAAGATTAATATTTAAATTTTGTTCTTTTTAGACTGATTGAGGAGTTGAAGCTGTCTTTGAAGAGCAAAGAAGCTTTAATTCAGTGTCTTAAAGAGGAGAAATCTCGGATGGCATCTGCTGATGAGAGCGTGGCATCTGGAGAGCGCCGAGGCCGCCCTGCTGCTCCGCGGGAAGAAAGGCAGAGAGAAACCGAGGTGAGGATGTGGGATAGGGAGCGGGTGGGCTTGAATTAGCAGACTCGACTCTTCTGGGGCAGCGGAATGCACCTCCTTTCCCCGTGGTTCACACATAGTCTGCTTCAAAATACTTGGTCCTCGTCAGCTGAGGAATAGCAAGAAATGGTTTTTGTCAAGGCCCCTTCTTATTCATGTATCTGTCTCCCTGCTGGTGTTTCTAGAGAGTTGGTTGGAAAATAGCCCATGTATGCTTGCTGCCTCTGCTTCTCCTTATTGCCCGGGGCCTGTGTTTTCACCCTCGGGTTTCCTAAGGACAGAACTGTGGGCCTCCGTGCACCTCCTTTCCCCCTTGTGGTTAGGGGCAGCTTTAACCAACTTTGCTCTGACGTTTCAGAGGCGGCCTGGCAGCCAAGATGGGCTTCAGCTCCCCATCTCCTTGAATCCTCCTGGGCATCTTGCAGGAGCTCCTGGTACCCTTGTTGAGTGTAGAAAGAGCTCAGAGTGCTTGTTACATTTTCTCAGGCTGTCTCCAAAGCCTCTGTGGACTGTTCCGCCCATACTTAGAGAGCGGGGGAGCAGAACCAGGAAACTGAGGGAGGCCTTACCTGAGACCTCTTCCTGGGAGGCCAGGAGTGACAGCTGCATATGCTATATTCACGTTAAGGGATGTTTGGAAGCCCTGGTGGTGTAGTGGTTACATGTCGGGCTGAGATCCCCAGGGTTGGCAGTTTGAAACCAGTCAGCTCCTCTCTAAATCCTCTTCCCACTTATGAGGAGCTGTGCTTTAGCAAGCTTTTCCTTCGTCTCTGAGCCCTGGTGTCACAGTGGGCTCTGCGTTGGATTGCTAACTGCCAGGTCAGCAGTTGGTGAGCTTTTCACACCTGTGAAGGTTTTATCGTCTTGGACCCCCACGGGGGCCACTTGTACCCTGCCCCATAGACTGGCTGTGAGTTGTGAGGGTTTCCTTGTGTTTAGCAGCATCTTCATCTGGGTTCTCTGGTTGGGGATCAACCAACAGGGATGACCTGCCTTTCTGTGTCTTCTCTCTCATGGCGTGGAGGCAGGGGGCACTTCTGCTCTAATGAGCTGCACGCAGAGGAGGAGGGTGAAGTAAAGGAGGTGTTTATTCTAATTGTTCTGAGGAAGCTATTGGATAGAGGGTGCTTTCTTGACACCAATTAGTGTCTTCTCATAGGCTGGGCAAATGGAGCGGCAGAAGGAGAGAAATTGCTTTGAAGAGAGGATCCAGGTATGTTGATACCGTTTATTTTTTAAATGTATTGTCAGTTTACCCTGTTCTGGCCTTTTGTTTTGTCCCGAGCTCTGTAACTGACTGTGGAAGTGGCTGTGTGGAGGGGTTTGACGGAGCCTCCCGCAGGCTGTGCGTGAAGGAGGCTTCCCCATGTGCTGCACAGGGCCCCCGGGAGGCTCTGAACGAGGAGGCCACTTGCCCTCCTGGTTTACCTTGGAGGAGGGACAGCCAGGACTCCGGCCGGCCGTCACAGCGCCCGGCAGCACTCTCACATCCATTATCCTGGTGGAGCCTCTCGATAACCTGGGAGGGAGGCAGCGGTGATTATCTTCAGAAAGGAACTCGGCTCTAAATGTATAGTTTAGTCTCCATCGCACTAAATCCTCTGCTAGCTTTTGTAGCATTAAGGACAGAAATTAATGATCTGCTATTTCCCCCAAATAACCTGGTGCGATTTCAAAGACTGACGTGACGGTATTCAAATTCCAGAAGGCATTGAAGTCCTTCCCGGAGGAATAGCTGTCAGCGTCTTAACTGATCTGATCCCCTTCCCTTCACCCAGTCCAATTGCCGTGAGCGGTAACACAGGCGCTTGGAGCTGATGCCACTGCGCTGAGCTCTACTTGGAAACATTAATCACAGGCTGACAGGAATAAGATAGAATAACTGCATTTGAGTGTGCTCTTAAAGATATATTTACAGTGCATTTTGGTTGGAACGCATCAACTTAGCGAATCTTTTTCTAATCTAATTTAGGCACTTCAGGAGGACCTGAGAGAGAAGGAAAGAGAAATTGCAACAGAAAAGAAAAATAGTTTAAAGCGGGATAAAGCCATTCAGGGTCTAACCATGGCATTAAAATCTAAGGAGAAAGAGGTATGTCTGATGCACCAAAGTGAGATTTCTCTTTATCAGCTGCTGTGACTCGCCTGTCCTACCCTGAAATTTTAGCCTTAGGTAAACATTTTCTAGGAGACGTGAGATGAGTATATGAGCAGCCGGGAAACGGGCCTCTAGTCTATTGGCAATTCTGTTGGCTGCTCCTATTCAGCCTTTAGGAACCCTGCTGGCACAGTGGTTAAGCACTTGGCTGCTAACCAGAGTGGCAGCTCAAACCCTCTGGGTGCTTCACCTGAGAAAGGTGTGGCTGTCCGCTGTGGCTGCACAGACTGTGCATACTGACACCCTTTAAAACTCTCCGGGGCGGTTCTACTCCGTCCTGTAGGCTCACTAGGAATTGACCCAATGGCAGGTTTTTTTGAGCATGGCTCAATAGAAATGTAATGTGAGTTACTGTAATTTCCAGTTACCTATGTCCTGTTACATGTTGTTGTTTGGGTGCCATTGAGTGGAGTCCGGCCCGCAGTGGCCCTGTTCACGACAGCTTGTTCGCTGATTGTTGGGTAGGTTCCCACACAAGGAAACTCTGCTGAGCCCCATGCACACTGAAAGAGAGAGAGAGAGAGACACAGGAAGCTGCTCTTAGCAACGCACGTAGCCTAACCTATTACCATCTTAGCGTGCAGTCAGTAGAACAAAATCATCCATGAGGTGCTTTTCTCTTCCCAACTCATTCCAGTGTAGACATGAGCCATATTGCAGTACCTTCTTGTGGGCAGGGGTGACCCTACTGGAAAGTGCATGTGGAGCCTTCGGAGCAGTGGTTCTCAACCTTCCTAATGCTGCGACCACTGATCCCCAACCATAAAATTGTTTTCTTTGCTCCTTCATCACTGTCATTTTGCTACTGTTGTGAATCGTCATGTAAGTATCTGATATGCAGGATGTATTTTCATTATTACATTTTGAACATAACTAAAGCATAGTGATTAATCATAAAAACAATATGTAATTATTATTGTGAAATATTTATGTCTAATGGCAAACGAACACAATTTTGTCTTGAAGCAAGGTGTAGCATTGGTAACAGTCTTCAGGCCGGGTACTCGTCTGTGGGCGTATCTGCTTGTGGGCGGACCACCTGGAGCTGGATAGAGGAGCGGTGTCTCAGTTCCCAAGACCACCTGAAATAGGTGTTTTCCGAGGTCTTAGATGACCACTATGAAAGGGTGGTTCCGCCCCCCTACAGGGGTTGCGACTCCAGGTTGAGAACCACTGCTCTAGAGCGAGACAGCAGGGGATTGAGAGAAAGGAATTGAGGTAAGGCCATGACTGTGAATCCATCAGGCAGCTTCAAGGGAGTGGCTGACGGTTTTAAACTGGTTTTCTAGACGCTTTGGTCACTGTTGCACTCTACTGTGCCCGAGTAGCTGCGCCAGGCCTAGATGCAGGAACAAACCCTGCTCTCCTTCCAAGTCTGGTGGGGGCCAAAGAGGAAGAGTGACTGGGAAGTGCAGGAGCTGTGGAAGCTGAAGGGAAGAAACCTAATCCCGAGAAGAGGGTAGGTGTGCAGGCCAGGGAGCTGGAGGAGGCTATGCCTGAGCCCGATCTTGCTGGTGGCATAGTAGGTTACACCTTGATGTGCTTACCACAACATCAGCAGCTCCTGATCACCAGCCGCTCTGTAGGAGAAAGGTGAGGCTGTCTACTCATGTAAAGGTTTCACACTTTGGAAACCCCAAGGGGTGGTTCTACGATTTCCTACATGGGTCACTAGGAATTGACTCGATGGCAGTAAGGTTTTGTTTTTGTTTTAGGACTTAATAGGGAAGGGAGGCAGCGGCAGGGAGGCCATTCCAAATACAGATGAGATCATTGGCTTAGGTAGGAAAAGAAGCAAGTGAGCAGCCAGTGGAGGTGGAACTCGTGAATCGTATGTAGTAGCTTGGACAGTGTGCCACTGACAGCTTTTGAGCAAGAGGCGTATGATCACATTTGCATCAGCAAGGTGTCTGGCTTGTATGTGGAGAGTGCACTAGAGGAGCCAGAACATGGAGGTACATTGGCCAGTGGCCTAGGCAAGAGGAAACAAACAAACAAACATCTAAATCGATGTACCAAACAAATCCAAATTCACCATGAGTCAAGGCCAACTCACCAACCCTATAGGACAGGGTAGAACTGTCCTGGTGAGTGTCCGAGACTGTAACTCTTAATGGGAGTAGAAAGCCCCGACCCTAAGTAGGGTTTCTGAGGATTCTGTAAATCTTTACAGGAGCAGGAAGGCCCCTCACTCTCTGGAGGAGCAGCTGGTGCATTTGAATCAACGTCCACCTGGCAGCACCCCCAGGAAGGTGAATGAGAGCAATGGCCCAGACAAATAGGGTTGGAGAGGGAGGAACGTATGCATGAAACCTTTAGAATCAGAGAAAATGTGATTCGAGAAAGGACGTCAGAGAAAGTCCAGTCAGGGATGATGTCTAACTGTCTGGTTTGCTTGACCAGGGACTAGTGGTGCTGCTACCAGCTAAGGTAGAAGCATAGGAGATGGAGTATGGTGGTGGTGGAGCAGGTGAGTCTTTTTAGGAATAGTATCGACTTTGAGGATCTCCTAGGCCCTCCAGGCGGATATAAAGTATAAAGCTTGAAGAGAGCTCAGTACACGCTCCTTCATTGAACCCTGACAACCCTGTAATTGGGTGAGTGGTGGTGCCCTCACGTATGGTCGAGGCAGTAGAAGCTCAAAGAGGTTACGGAACTTGTCTGTCTGCCTCGTCAGCCCTCTAGTAAATAGCCTGATCCGGAAATCCCACTCAGGCCTGGCTGCCTAGGCCCTCATCTTCAGCACTGTACAGCGGAGCAGGGGACGGGTCTGGGCTGCACAGAGCAACGGAGGGCCCCGATGTGTACTCGCTGTGCTGTTTTTCCACAGATTAAAGAACTTAACTCGGAAATGGAAGCGCTCACGGCTGCCGTTGCTCACACCAGCGAGGCCTCCCAGAAGTCCCAGGTAGGTGTTCATGTTGAGAAAGTGGCTGCCTCCGTCGCCCTTACTTCTGGTGAGGGCAGGACTTTGCAGCTAAAAGGAACTTGGATGATTTTGATCAGAACAACCATGGTTGGCCTTAGGCAGTAGCATTAGCTCACTTTGATTAAAGGGCATTCTAGGAGGGATTTGGATGCTTCTCCAGCGCCCCCTCGATCATATTCTCTACGCTGGTAACGCCTGTCTGGGCACCAGTGGACCCGAGGCCGACTCCTGGACTCATGAGGGAGACCGTGGTGACAGTTGCACCACAGCCAGGAGTGCTGTGTGACCCTGCATCGGCGAGCAGACTGCACAAGATAAATGGGTTTCCTCATTGGCTCTCTGTACAATGCTGTGGGCATGGACAAGGCGATTATCAGTCCTTCCCCCTCGCAGGTGTGAGGTTATAGAAGCTCGGCAAGGTCGGCAGCTGGATTCAGTGGCACACAGCAAGTGGCAGGGCAACGAATTAAATGTAATAATTTCTCGTAATAACAACTAGCATTTATTGAACACATAGGATCTGCCAAACCTGGTAAGCACTCTCCATGGATTGTCTCAGTTAATCTGCACAATTGCTCTCTGAAGGAGGAACTCTTAGTATCTTTGTTTTACTCCTGGGGATGCCCAGGTACAGAGAGGCTCAGGAACGAGCTTAGAGTCACAAAACTGGTAAGAGAGCTAGGATTTGACCTTAGAGCCATTGCCACTCTAAAACCTGTGCCTGTCACCTCATACTTCCCCTCACCTGGATTCTTCCGGCCTGCCTGCTCCACGGGCGTCTGTCCTTCGCTCACTACTAACAGGAGGATGGGTTCCCCGTGTCCAGTTTTTGACCTGACTCTGCTCTTCTCCCTCCTAAGGTCGTACTGAGGGACTCTTGCTTTGTTGCCCTGGTCTCCCTGCTCTTCCCTCTCTGCCTGCTTTCAGGTCTGTTTTTAGTGATTTCCTTTAGCACGTTTCTTATGTACATATACGGTGCGTACCTATCAATAACTTGATGATTCATAAACGTGCCGTCATTTGAATAAATCTCTACTACTTAAAGCTTTCCCTCACTCCCCCTCCTTCTACCTTGCTTGTGGTTATAATGTAGAAGGTAGAAGTTAGGCCTAATTTAAGACTCTTTGGTTCCTAAGATTCATATCCCATGTCTTATCTTTTGCCGTGCTTTGTTCGGAATAAGAATAATGGAAGTAATTTGGTTTAAATCCGGGTACACTGGAAGCGTAGCTAAAGCTCTGACGTCGCAAACCTCAGCTATGCCTCCCCACCGTTTTGACAGTGGTGGGTGACATGGAGCTGAGGTTACACTTTGTACGTGAGGGTTTTTCGGTTGTGTTCTCCATGCTTAGGGAAATCCCAGGCTTGCAAAGCTGCATTCTTAGGAAAACCTCCCGTATTTCCTATTGCTTGCACACCGACACCCAGATAGGTGGTGCCATTTGACAACCAGAGGCGCCAGACATTCTGAAAAGCATTATGATATTTTACCTGTTATGTTGATTGATGAAGGAGAGAAGAGAGTGTTATAGATTTAATGTTACCCAGATTTATTATAGATTTACTGATTATATAACCTCAGCCAGAATTGAAATGCTTTTTGAGGTTTCCTAATGCGCAGTGCACGCCAGGCTTCTTGTCTCGCAGTACACAGCTCAGGACCTGCGGAAGCTCCAGGAGACTTCATCTCATCAGGACCGATTGCTGCACTTGGAGGCTGCTTGTGTACAGGTTGCTAGGACACCACTGAGATCTACTTCCAGAGCCCACATTCTCTCCACTCTGTGTGTGTGTGTGTGTGTGTGTGTGTGTTAATGCATACAGCATGCCTCCACTGGCTATTTCAGAGTTTGAGTGTTTCACAGACATTTGTCAGTACACACTCCTTCATGTCTGTTGGCCTTTTCAGGTTTCCCTGTGATGGAATTAACTGAGTCACATAGCCAGAGCTGGCAGGGTTGACATTTCAAGCCTAACACTGAACCAATGGCAAATGATACCCATTCTGTTGGCGTGGTTACCGAAGTGCAGAAGCACAGAGAGCTGAATTCAAATCCCAGATGAGCTGTTGTAAAGGGTGTGATATGAGCTGGCTGGCCGCCTCCTTATCCATTAAAAATTGCATATCCAGCATAGAAACAGACCAGGTTTACTGGTTGGATAGAGCCTGGTAGAACCACTGAGCCTCTGACCCTTAGACCTCCCTTAGGTCTGGAAGTGAACTCAGCCCCAAGGCTCATCTTTCAGACAAACAATAGACGTCTATCAGGAGAACAATGAAAACGGGCAGCATTTACCCAAGGACAAAGATCAGAGGGGCTAGGGAAGGAGGCGGGTAGAAACAGGAAACAGGAAGTGGCAGAAGTGATTGGTACACTGGGGGTGCAGTTGGAAAGAAAATGTGTGTGACTTGTTGACTGGAAAACTGATCTGCTCTGTAAACCTTCATCCACTTCACAATAAAATTGAGATTATATTCCATTTAGAAATAGCATCATTTTCCCTTCTCACTCAAGCTATAAAAGTAGAAATGCTCATTGTAGGAAATTTATAAAATCCTTAGAAGAGTACAGGAGGTTGATTAAAACCATCAGTGAACTTTCCTTAAAGACATCTGCTGTTCATGTTTTTTCCTCTAAATTTTATTCATTTTGTTGCTGAGGATATGGACGGCAATTCAACACTGTCTGCTCGTGTAACAGCGACCTTGATTCTATTCTCTGCGTGGTCCAGCCACTTGCCCTCCTTTCCTGAATCGTTCCCCTTTCACGGACTCCTTGCCCGCTTCGCTTCCCGTGTGCTTTACCCAGCTGCTCTCGTCCAGCGACCCGCATGCACACGCACATACAGTTCTTAAAGCACAGCGGTGCTCAAGGCAGCTCTTCTTTACCAGGGAAGCCAAATGATTGCTTGGTTTTCAGATAACTTCAGGGGATATTTTTGGTTTAATGTTTAAAGGATCATCGCAGGGAAGCAGTTTTAGGGGTTCACCCACTCTCCGTGGCTCCAGAAAGCCTAGAGTCACAGATTATTTTGCATTCGGTTCTGCGTTTTCCTCACCCCATCAGGATTTTTCTACAGAATCTGTGTTCAAAATGTCGAGTAATGCTAGCTGGGCACCATCCAGTTCTTTTGGTCTCATTGCAAAAGAGAGAGCTGGCCATGGAGGCAGCATTCGATATCCTTTTCCTGTTTTTGGCTGTCCCTCTACCTTGGTTCCAGGTGTGTAGAGACCAATTATTGTGTTGTCGATGGCTGCTTGTAAGCTTTTTAGGCCCAGGAATTACCCAGTGAACTAGCTGGTAGAATAGATGCGCTAACCAAGTTATTAGGTTAGTTAACTGAGATGTCCCCAGAAACCATCTACACCAAGAAGCCAAGTACTATGAAGTGTTTGGTTATACACAAGTAGCCTCTGCCGGTTTTGTTTGTTTGTTTGTTGGTCAGTTTTGTGAGTATGTCTATCTTTTTTGTCATGCAGCTTGTCCAGTTTAACTTTGTGCAGGTGGACACTTAATCATCGGCTCTTTAGCGCTGCCTTTAATCAATATGAGTTTTCAATCACTGTTGCTTTGCCTTTTCCATGTTTCTCCTGCCTCTGTGTTCTTTGAGTTAGAGATTAGTGAAGTTCATTCTCTATATGAGGGTAAGTTAAAAAAATATACCTCTAGGGTTTCAGTTTGTACATACAAGGCTTATTCCAAAGCAAACACGTTTGCCCATGGCGGTGCCGTCAGTGATGGCTGCACACAAGCAGTTCTCTCGGTCAGACACTTGCCTTAGTTGCATGAAAGTGCCTGCAGAACAGGTTACCGTGCCATGGGAAAATGATTTTGAAATCGGGTTGAATATCAAATGTTTAACAAAACTTCAGTGAACAGCTTCCTGTGGTATTTACATAATTTCACATCAGCCTGCAGATATCAAAGTGTAGGGGTGGAGTCTCACTTGTCAATCAGGTAACGGACGGCGCCCTCTCTGCCTTCACTTAACTGCTAGCTAGCCACTCTGAGACCTGCCAGAGCCCTGGAGATGTGCACTGCCATCAGATGCACAGGACTGTGGACCGCCAGCCTGTGATGTTCCTGCATCCTGCCTTGCAGGTGCTGCGTGCGTCTGAAGAGGGAGGGACCCGCGGACTTGAGTTGGACTCGGTGGGATGCGCTCTTGAAATGGAACTGCTTCTTGAAACGAAGCTCTTTCTTCCACACGTATGAGTGTCGCTGGATTTGTTTCTCTAGTCCACCCAACCTGACACACTTCCCAAATCCTTGAAGCTTATTAGCAGGCTGGCCCACAACCACTTTTAGATGGATCCAGCAGTGTAAGGAAAGCCGACAAGGCCTCGAAGATGAGCCAGGAGAGGGGAAGCCATTAAACCTCAGCAACCGACGCTGGCTGAAGTACAGATACTGGTGGGAGAATGCGCTGCAGATTTGTCACTGGTGTGACAGCTAGTGGAGGAAGGATCTCACTGGATTCCGCACTGTCTACTTTAAGTGACCGTCGTGTCCTCAGTGAGCTTTTGACTGGTTGGAAAAATTACTGAAGATTCATTGGCTCAGAGAGTTGATCTTTCCAACAATCTTTTATGGAAGAGTGAAGCTAACGAAGATGATTTTTTGCAACGAAGCATATGTAGGGGATGAGTCTTGGATTTAGAATATGATCCAGAGAGCAAGGTCCAGACCACACTGTGGCCTCTGAGGAAGGGTCAGTTACTCTGAAGGCAGAGAAGTTAGCTCAGAAAGTTTGGTGGTCACCAAACTTCTTTTGGGATTTCCTTTGGGTAATTCTGATACGTTTACTCAGACACACACAGGATAATCACAGGGACTTATGAAAAAGTTTTTTAAAAATTCAAAATGATATTGGCAAGAAACAGACGAGGTACATTGCCGTGAGGAATTCCCTTGCCTGCTCTCAGTATGATGCAATGCACCTCTTGTTTTTTTCTGGGTAGCCAGGCTATCCCACCGGATAGCTGAAAGAACATTTATTTATTTTAATCATTTTATTGGGGCTCCTACAATTCTTATCACAATCCATACATACATCCGTTTGTACATCATCATTTGTTGCCATTATCGTTCTCAAAACATTTCCTTTCTACTTGAGCCCTTGATATCAGCTCCTCCTTTTCCCCCCTTCCGTCCCCGTCCCCCTCCCTCCCTTGATAATTTATAAATTATTATTTGTCATGTCTTACACTGCCCGATGTCTCCCTTCACCCACTTTTCTGTTGTCCATCCACCAGGGAGGAGGTTATATGTAGATCCTTGTAATCGGTTCCCCCTTTTTCTACCCCACCTTCCCTCCACCCTTCAAGTATTGCCACTCTCAACACTGTCCCTGAAGGGGTCATCTGTCCTGGATTCCATGTGTTTCCAGTTCCTATCTGTACCAATGTACATCCTCTGGTCTAGCCAGATTCGTAAGGTAGAATTGGGATCATGATAGTTGGGGGAGGAAGCATTTAAGAACTTGAGGAAAGTTGTATGTTTCATCGTTGCTACCCCACACCCTGACTGGCTCATCTCCTTTGTGGGACCCTTCAGTAAGGGGGTGTCCAGTTGCCTACAGATGGGCTTTGGGTCTCCACTCTGCACTCACCTTCATTTACAATGATACGATGGTTTGTTCTTTGATGCTTGATACCTGATCCCTTTGACACCTTGTGGTCACACAGGCTGATGTGCTTCTTCTGTGTGGGCTTTGTTGCTTCTGAGCTAGATGGCCGCTTGTTCACCTTCAAGCCTTTAAGACCCCAGGCACTGTCAGCTTTCGTCACCACCTTAGCTTATGCACACATTTGTCTTCAGCGATCATTTTGGGGAGATGGGCACCCACTGATATGATCTTTTGTTCTCAAAGAACATTAAGCGAATCATGATTTGAGTCCTCAGAGGATGCTCAAACTGCTGTTTGACATGTCAGTGGTAGGGTGCAGAATTCCTTGGGGAGAGGATAGAGAGATGAAAGCACTGTCTTCAGAAGTGTGTAGACCCAGATGGAGGATATGCTGAGATACAATAGCTTCACATTTTTATGTACAGAATGCTGAATTTGTGATTTAACAAAGGTAGCAGTATTTTTGACTTTCCTTCCTATGTTTATGTAACATAACATTACCCTGTGTTGTTCCAGAATCTTCGTATTTTATGGTTCAATTTCCAAATGTGACTTAAATTGAATTATTTCTACCTTCCCTCCCAAGAATAAAAATGGAGCACAGATTTTGTTTGCTTTAATGAAGTATGAAACTCTCGCTTCTTCAGGGGCCTGAAGCGTATCAGGCTGCTCTGTCAGAGAAAGAAGCCCTTTTGGCTGAACTGCGCTCAGAAAACCTCAGCAAGAGCACAGAGAACCACAGACTGTGTCGGAGTGTGAAGCAGCTCACCCAGGAGCTGAGCGACCTGCAGCGGGCAAAGGAGACACTGGAAAGAGACCTGGGGGAAGCCCGTCGAGAGAAGAGCAAAGAGGACCGCACCAGCCTGGTGAGTCCTGCCGTGCGTTCTCGCCAGAAATGGTGGCGGTGCTGTTGCCCTGCGGCCCCTCTGGGAAGGTAGGCCCTTGCAGGAAACCTGTGACGAGAGGTAGAACAGAAAACATTGGCACACATATATGGATAGGTTTAGTATTAAGGTGGCAAATGGATGTTGGGCCTCCACTCAATAGCTCCCTCAATGCAAGAATACTTTGTTCTGTTAAACTGGCGTTCCGTGATGCTCACCTTCCCGACACAATCACTTAAGACAAGGCGAGTGCATGGGCAAGTGTGGTGAAGAGGGCTAATGGTGCCCGGCTATTGAGGGATATAGCGTCTGGGGTCTTGGAGGCTTAGGGGTAAGCAGTGGCCATCTAGCTCAGAGGCAGCAGAGCCCACGAGGAAGAGGCGCACCAGCCTGTGCGATCGCAGGGTGTCTCGAGGGGGTCAGGTGTCAGGCAACATCAGAACAAAAAATCATATTGTGTGTGAGGGGTGGCAACCCAAGGCCCATCTGTAGGCAACTGAACACCCCCTTATGGAAAGGTCATGAGGTAGAGACGGGCCAGTCAGGGTGCAGTGAAGCAATGATGGAGAATATAGCTTTCCTCTAGTTCCTAAATGATCCCCCCCACTCCCCACTATCACGATCCCAATTCTACCTTACTAATCTGGCTAGACCAGAGGATGTACACTGGTACAGATAGGAACTGGAAACACGGGGAATCTAGGGCACAGATGATCCCTTTGGACCAGTGGTGAGGGTGGTGATACCGGGAGGGTGGGGTGGAAGAGGGGAGCTGATGACGGGGATCTACATATAGCCTCTTCCCTGGGGGGTGGACAGTGGAAAGATGGGTGAAAGGAGACATCAGACAGTGTAAGATATGACAAAATAATAATTTATAAATCATCAAGGGTTCATGAGGGAAGGGCCAGCAAGGAGGGAGGGGGAAAATGAGCTGATACCAGGGGCTTAAGTGGAGAGCAAATGTTTTGAGAATGATGAGGGCAATGAATGTACAAATGTGCTTTACATAATTGATATATGCATGGATTGTGGTAAGAATTATATGTGCCCCTAATAAAATGATTTAAAAATAAAAACTAAAATAAGCCAAAAAACATTGGCACAGATAAGAGCCCTCAACACACGGAATGCAGGACAGAGACAACCCTCAGGAACAGTAATGGGGGTAGCGATACCTTGAGGGTAGGGGGCAGGTGGGGGGAGAAAGGGAACTGATGGCAATGATCAACATATCCGCCCCCTACACACACACTCATTGAGCGGGATGAACACAGGAAGGGGACATGTAGGATAGGAAAGTAACAATAATTCATTTATCAAGGGGTCACGATGGTGGGAAGGTGGGGGAAGGAGGGGAAAAAGAGGAGCTCATACCAAGGGTTCAAGTAGAAAGAAAATGCTTTGAAAATTATGATGGGAACATATGCACAAGTATGATTGATATAATTGATGTATGGATTGTTGTAAGAGTGGTAAGAGCTGCCAATAAAATGATTTTTTAAAAAAGCATAGGAAGAAAGTAGAAAAGGGAAAATTTGACTGGGGAAGAATAAAAATAATCAGATAATAAAGAGAGAAGACAGCAGTTTCACACCCCCCCTCCAAAAAAAAAAAGAAAAACAAAACACAAACCCAAAACAGAACCCCTCACATGTCCTCTCATCATTGGGAAAGACCTGTCTTGCCTTGTGATGTTTTAGTCCTTGTATTCACAGAGGCATGCACCTCTCTCTCTCTCTCTCTCTCTCTCACTATGTACCTTGCGCTCTCTCTTAATGGAGGCTTCTGCCAACATCCTTGTGTGTAACTATCCTACTTACTCCCTCAACAGAGAGGCATAATTTCTGGGTCAAAGGAGCATGGGTATTTTTAAGACTGTTTTATACTTGTTCTCAGAAAGATTTCTGTATATAAGGGTGATCCTTTTTAAAGATGCTATTCAGCGTTGGGTATTAACATTTAAATCTCTTCTCTGCAAAAAGATAGGCAAAGTTTGTTCATCGTATTGTTTAGAATTTCCATGATATTAAACTGCTGTCGTCGGTGTCTTTTTATTTAATCCCTCCCGAGAGTCGCACCCAGATACTGTGCCGTGGTGCAGTGAGATAGGGTGTGAGCCGGAGTGATGGTTGGCACTCAGGCTACTGGAGCTACGGGCTCTTCACCGGGTGGCAGGCAGAAGCCTCGTGTGGAGAGCTCAGAAGGACCCGCTGGCTCCAGTGATGACTACTCGTTTGGTGGCTGCTGTTAGTGTCAACTCTGAAATACAGATTCTTCTCTACTGTAACAGAAAGCTCAAAGGAAGTTCTAGAATAAGAAAGATGTGTCTCCTCTAATGCCCCTGCACTCACGGAGCAAACCAGCTCGTGTCATCCCCGTTATCCTTGGGTAGCTGGGTTCCCGGTCTAATCGGAAGTTCAGTTCTGTCGCCGGTGTTTGGCCCCTGGTGGTGGTGTGGGGTAAGCACTGGACTGCTGGCAACACTGTTGGCCGTTCAAAGCCACTGGCTGCCGCTCTGCCGGAGAAAGGTGATGGTGTCAGCTCCCGCGGGGATCCAGAGCCTTGGAATTCCTACAGAGGGTCACTGTGAGATGGGATAGACGTGATGGCAGTAGATTTGTTGTGATTACTCTATCAAGGACATTTTCTTTTCATTTATTAGGGGCTCATACAACTCTTATCACAATCCATGCATACATCAATTGTATAAAGCACATTTGTACATTCGTTACCCTCATCATTCTCAAAACATCTGCTCTCCACCCAAGCCCCTGGCATCAGCTCTTCTCCCCCTCCCTCATGAACCCTTGATAATTTATAAATTCTTATTTTATCATATCTTACACTGTCCGATGTCTCCCTTCATCCACTTTTCTGTTCACCATCCCCCAGGAAGGAGGTTATATGTAGATCCTTGTAATCGGTTCCCCCTTTCTACCCTACATTCCCTCCACCCTCCTGGTGTCACCACTCTCACCACTGATCCTGAAGGGATCATCCATCCTGGATTCCCTACATTTCCAGTTCCTATTTGTATCAGTGTACATCCTCTGGTCTAGCCAGATTAGTAAGGTAGAATTAGGATCATGATAGTGGGTAGGAAGGAAGCATTTAGGAACTAGTGGAAAGTTGTATGTTTCAATATTGCTACACGGCGCCCTGACAGGCTTTGCTCCTCCCCGCAACCCGTAAGAGGGTGTCCAGTTACTTACACATGGGCTTTGGGTTCTGCATTCCCCCTATTCACACTGATAAGATTTTTTTGTTATTTGATGCCTGATACCTCATCCCTTCGACACCTCGTGATCACACAGGTATGCTTCTTCCATGTCGGCTTTGTTGCTTCTGAGCTAGATGGCCGCTTGTCTACCTTCAAACCTTTAAGACCCCAGACACTATATCTTTTGATAGCCAGGCACCATCAGCTTTCTTCACCACATTTGCTTATGCACCCGCTTTCTCTTCAGCGATCGTGTTGGGAAGGTGACCATCATGGAATGCCAGTTTAATAGGACAAAGTGTTCTTTCATTGAGGGTGGACTTGAGTGGAGGCCCAATGTCCATCTGCTGCCTTAATACTAAACCTATGAGTATATACACATAAGTCTATTTCCCCATCCTCACGTGTAAGTAAGTATATTTACAGATGTACGTGCCTTTATTTAGACCTCTATAAATGCTGTCAAGGACATTTCTGTGTTGTATAGGCAAGATCATTGCTGAGCCATTCACACCCTCTCACTGAATTCATCTCACTGGATTTACTTCAAAATGCTGTCATCTGTCGGGCAATTTGGCTGTTTTAAATAATGCCACAGAGAACATTGTTGGTGCAGAAAGTGTTTTCTCTTAAAATTCCTAGGATAGATTCTTAGGAGTGAGATATTCTTGCTGCCACAATATTTACCGATAGGGCTGCCTCACTTTATGCTGCCCCCAGCAACCTGCGAGTGGAGCTGTGTCTGGCATGTTCTTAAAAGAGCTGCCTTTCCACATTTGGTCAGTCTTACTGGGCACCAAGTTGACCTGGTGTAGAGGCCAATGGAAATGCAAGGCCTTGCCTTGCATTTCTCAGGGAGATGGGTATGTTACTCATGGCAAAACGCACTGCCGCTTAAGACGGAGAGCTGATTGTGAAGGTTAGATACTCAATGCACCAGGGCCTTGCAGGGTGGAGTAGCCCAGGAAACCTAGGAGGTGCCGTTGTGAGTGCGGATAAGGTCAGAGTACTGTGCTTTCATAGGCGAGGTCACTCAAAGTCTAGCCAGAGGGCTCTTGTATAGATCGGCTGGTTTTGTAGGGATCTCAAGTTTTTGTATCCTTCATTTGTGGGATAACAGCTTTTAAAATTTAAAATAATCCATCCCCTCCTTGTAAAAATGCTTACTCACTAAACTCTGGATGGCAGGAACTACATATACTCCCGTGATAAACTTAGTTGTGATAACATTTCAAATGGCTCCATCACGTGCACTGTAGCAGGCAGCTACACTGGAATTTGTTTACTATTCCCCTCTTGTCAGACACAGTGGCTCCTTAGTTCCCTTGTCCATGTAAATCCTGGTGCTTTCTCAAGAGGTTTGGGCTGCTGCTGTTGCAACCGTGCTCAGACACTGGATTCCACAAATGAACAGCCTCATGAGGCGAGGGGGCCCTGAGTCCATCTGTGGGCACCTGCGTGTCCCTGCGCAGAGGAGAAAATGCACACGGGGCCGTTTATCGCCGACAAAATACACAACTAGTTCTTTGATCCTTCGCGCCCCCACTATTATGATCTTATCCAATCTTGGAATTCCCTCTAGACCATTGTAGAGGCAGTGGCACAGATGAGAGCTTTCGATATGTGGAATTCAGGAAAGACAAGCCCCTCAGAAGCAGTATGGGAGCTATGATTCCAGGGGGATGGGGATGGGGAAGGGGAGGGAGGAAGGGGTAATGGATAGCAATGAGGGCAGGATAACCCCCCAGGGGAAGGATTCCAGGATAGTAGGGGAAGGGATAGGATGGGCGGTGTGAGGTATGTACAAATAATAATAACAATACATAATATAGTAAGGGGTCACGGGGCCGGGGGTGGCAGGGTGCGGGAGGCAGGGAAAAAGAGAAGCTGATATCAAAGGGCACTAGAAGAAAGATAATGTTTAGAAATGTCCGCTTGAGATAATGGGTGTGTGGTTTGTTATATGTAAGAGCCCCCATTGAAATGAATTGAGGGAAAAAAAGAAAACGTGTTCTCACATAACTTGTAAACATCTTCATACCTCTACACCGCCATTAAGTCGACTCCCATCTCATAGCAACGCTAAGGACAGAGTGGAACTCTGCTCCACAGGGTTTCCGAGACTCAATCTTCACAGAAGCAACAAGGCGCCCTCTTTCTCCGGCACCACTGTCCAGTTAGCATCCAGTGCTTAAGCTGCTTGGGGCAATGCCCGCGAGCAGGCAGGGCTGGGCGACGTGTACGAGGAGTAGGACTTTACAAGTGGCCGAGGGCCAGCATGAAGGGGTGACGGGAATACTGCCAGGATGGCGTCTGTCTCTGTCTCTGTGGGCTGGCTTCTTTCTCTGGAGTTCTCGCATGAGCTCCAGGTGAGCAAGGAGGACTCGCACACCTCACTGTCCTCATGGATTTTCTGTCAGGATGCCCACAAGAGTGAGGAACTGAGAGGGAGGACCCAATTTGGTCATGAGCTTTGGTGGAAATGTGCATGTGGGGGTGGTGGGTGGCGGGGAGGAGAAAGGACGGGAACTGCTTCCTCAGTGGCAGGCTCTTTTAGAAACTCATGCTTGGCAGGCAGTTAGTCACCCAGAAAGGGGGCTGTTTTTTTAGAGGGTCTAACCAGATGGACCTCCACGACAGCTGTGCAGCCGCTGTCTCAGGTGAGCATACCTGTGACTCGGAGCTCAGACCTCGGGTCTGACAAGACTTGGCCAGTTTCCTTCCTTTTCTTCCAGAGCTGTTAGGTGACAGTGGTATGTGCTCTTGACATCTGGTTTTAAGAATTTGCCTAGTCGCTCTTAACGTGGCTATTTTATTCCAGTTCTCAGAACAGGGACTGGTTCCAGGACTATATAGTACCACTGAGGTAGCATTTTTATTTTATGATCTTCTCCCATTTGCCTTGCATATCCTACCAGTTTGACCCTGTTCTGTTAGGCGGACTTTTAGTGCTAGGTAGAGTGCCTCCCGATCGCCCATTGGTGATTGCTGGTGCTTTTGGATTGAAATAAATGGACTCTCCCGTTTAGGGAAAGGGAGGGCCTTGATTGATGCCCTCAGCATGTCCGTTGTGCTGTCCCTATTCTAGGCCTGGGGCAGTTCCGTAGCAGAGCTAGAAACACAGGACTATGGCGCACAGGGAGGGAGGGAGTTACAGGATCAGAGTCGGCTCCTGGGAAAGTGCTCTTCCACTGGTTCTCAAGTGTGTGGTGAAAGGGTGAGGTGAGCAAGAGGGAGGAAGGGGCTGGACCGCAGATGAAGACAGAGGTGGGAGGCAGCATGGTGTGTTTGCGGGTGGAGATTGGGGCCCTTAGTGAAACGATTGCCTCTAGGTCAGGTGAGAGATTAGCTCAGATAGAGGCCTTGCATGCCGAGTTTAGCGGCTTGTACTTGACCCACATGCAGTGGGCTCCTTGGCCAGCAGAGAATTGACAGGATTGGGCTTGCTGTTTAGAAGGTGTAGTCTGGGGGATCCGATTACAAGGATCTACATATAATCTCCTCCCTGGGGGATAGACAACAGAAAAGTGGGTGAAGGAAGATGTCAGACATGGCAAGATATGACAAAATAATTAATTAAAAAATAATTAATTTATAAATTACCAAGGGTTCCTGAGGGAGGGGGGAACAGAGAGGGAGGGGAAAAATGAGCTGATGCCAGGGCCTTAAGTGGAGAGCAAATGTTTTGAGGATGATGAGGGCAATGAATGTATAAATGTGCTTTACACAATTGATGTATGTATGGTTTGTGATGAGTTGTATGAGCCCCCAATAAAATGATTTAAATAAAAAGAGAAAGCCTAGTCTGATGGCTGTCTGGAGGATCAGTTGGTCTAGAAGACAGCAAAGCAAGAAGAAGAGGAGAATGCCTTTTCTTGGCACTCAGGCCAGGCCGAGAGGTCAAGAATGTCGGTGGAAGAGTGAAGGGATGCTGGTGTATGGCTTCCGGGGTTGTCTTGGTGCATATTCCCAGCTTCACCACCAGAGCGGTGACTCTCCAGCTTTTTGTCCCTGCCCCACTTGGTCGAACCTCATCGTGTCCCACAGGTAGATGAAAACCGTGGTAAGAAAATGTGGCCAAAACACAAGCCTTGTTTCCACTGCACATTCAGCTCAATCGTGAGCATCATCTTTGGCAAGGCTATTCTGAGTGGGAGGAAAAAAGCAGGTGTGAAGGCCTAGTTGTATTCTGCCTTTACAGTTTATCAAGTGGCTGCCTGGCTTTTCACTTGGGTCCACAACCCTGTGATCCACACATCGTAAAGAGTGTTACTTCCAGTTTATGGATTAATCTGCAGCTCAGAAGCTAAATGGCTTGACCAATGTTATGTATATGTGACATGGCTCCAGGTCTCTGGTCTTTAACACCGGGCTTTACTCAAGGCCATCCTGTGACAATCCTAACCTCGGAGAGCGCTGGTGGCAATAGTGGGTCAAGCCCTGGCCTACTGGCCACAGGGTGGAGGTGCAAGCCCATCGGCTGCTTTGAGGAAGAAAGATGACGTTTTCTGCTCTCATAAAGAAACCCCTAAGGAGTGACCAGTGTACTCTGCACTGTAGGGTCGCCATGAGTCAGGACTGACTAGATGGCAGGGAGTGTGGTTTTGGGGTTGGGGTGTCCCACCAGTAATAATTATGTTTAAAATACTGTTGCTTGTTACAGAAAGGTAGATTGATAGCAGTTTTAGCTTTTCAGCAGTCCTCAGCAGACCGGAGTAATAACTTCTTCAGACAACCCAACCCAAAGCACTCTGGTTAGTTGAAGTGTTAAACGTTGTGGTTTTACCTCATTTCGTGTCTCAGACACATTTGCAAAGGTTTCCAGAAGCTGATGTAGCTAACCAAGATTAAAAGTAAAGATGTTTGGGTGAAGCAAAGGTCGGAGTGACTTTTACGATGAACCCACCGCATGAGTACGTAGAAAGGCCCGTGGTGCCGTCCTTCACAGCCCTGAGGAAGCAGGGGGCCTTAAGATTCAGCAGGTCGCTCATGGCAGCGAAAATACAAAGGGGAAATCATTTCAAGCTCTCAGTGTCTGTAAGATGAACATGTTAAGATAAAAGAAGAGTTTTGCTGGCTCTCAGGCCTGGGGGAAGTATTTTCTCTGGTGGGTTTCTATAAAGAGGACTCTGAGCAGTGTACAGAGTCTTCAACAATACTCCATTCAGCGAGAACAATTTTGCACAGGGCCAGATCAATGTCACCCAACCCGGTAAGCTTGTAAATATTAAGGCTTTCAGTCCCTGCGACCATATCTTGCTGTTCTCCATTATTCTCTCTCTCTCTCTTTTTTGGACAAGAAATACAAAAATCAGTTGGAACTACTGCAGCCTGCAGTGGTCCCATAACAAGCAGCACAGGTCTTTGCAACATCCCTTGAATTCTGATGTTAAGTCAGTGCAGTCTTGGATGTGATCAAACCATCCTTTGCTCATGCCCAAAACATGCACTGCCAGTCTCGTGGTTCCTGTTCTGTGGTATTTTGGAGGGAGAGAATGCCTTTGCTGAGACTGTGGCATGATCGAAGGCTTATAAGTTCCCTGTGTCTGACTGTATGAGTGTTGGAAAGTTTGGCCCTGAGCACCACTTTGTCATCTTTGTTTTCATTGCTTGTGACTGCAGAGACCCAGTGCCAGCTGACGCAGCATGTGTTGTGATTTCCAGTTTGCTCATGTGTTTGCTAAGCAGATGCTCATCCAGCCACGGTTGTTGAACTATGGGGAATGTAAGCTTTGGGTATTATTCACTTATTTAAAATAGCCCAAAACCAAACTCACTGCTATGGAGATGATCCTGATTCATAAATGACCCCACAGGACAGGGTAGAACTGCCCCGTGAATTTCCAAGACTGAAGCTCTTCAGGGAAGTAGAGAGCCTCCTCTTTCTCCTGCTAGGTGGCCAGTGGATTTGAACCACAGACTGTGTGGTTAGCAGCTCAATGCATAGCCACTGTGCCACCAGGGCTGCTAAAGAAAGGTTGAAAAATGAGGATCACAAATAGGTGACCTATTGTATATTCTACATCCTTGCCACCAGGGGACTCGTATCCCATAAAGGAAATTTGAAAGGAAAGGCCTTTGAAACAAAAGCTTGGTGGCTGCTGACTGGAGACTTTCGGCCGGCGTGAAAGCCCAGCAGCCCCTGCTGTTCATCTTCTTTTTTGTTTTTGTTCCCACACCCCCAGGATCTCTTCATTCCCCTTGTTGATTTTAATTCCCTAGTTGCTCCCCTGTCTATGGTGGTGTTTGCTCACCTTCCCCTTCACCCAGCTCCTTCTCCCCCAAGTCCCTGTGGGACCATCTGTCCCGGTGCTCCTGTTCTTGTAAAGGGCTACTGTCTTGGAAGTGTTGGGTGAGGTCACTATGAGTTGGATCGGCACGGAGACTGGTTCTGGTTTCCAACAAACAAGGGCCCTGGTGGCTCAGTGGTTAAGCACTCAGCTGCTGCTACAAACCCACCTGCCAGTACATAAGAGAGGTGCCTGGTGGCTTCTGTAGAAATGGCAGCCCTGGAAACCATGGGGCCGGCTCCACTCTGTCCTGTAGCAGGGCGCCGTGAGGTAGAATTGACCCCAAGGCATCGGGTTTACAGCAAGCCAAACCCGTATAGCTAAGTTAGTGTCTTTACGGTGGCCTTGCGAGGGTTCTGACTTCTGGGGTCTGTAGCAGGGGTCTGACCTCTCTGGTCCTCACACCCTGACTTTGAGCCACTGTCTGCAGCCTGAGGCCCAAGGCTCTCCATTAGGGGGGTGGGGGTGGGTTTGTGTTTGGTGAGGTGGGAGGGAGATAAAGCCCTGTTTTAGGGTTAATTTCTCTGTTCTCGGAGCTTTGTCTACTCCTCGGTGTGGGTGGGAAGAGAAGCCAGGTGCGGTCTTTTTCTTCACCTTTATAAGCCTTCCCAGCTGACCCCCAGACTGTCTCACAACGCTGTCATCTGCTACCTGACTCAGTACCTGAGCATTTACCTCTGTGGGAATGGATTTGCTGGCGAAGGCCCAGAAATCTAATTAAAGTGGTACCTGTCACCCAGCTGGCTAATCCCCAGTGCTTTGACAGGCGCAGGTTTAATTTCAGGATAGTTCAGCCTGAACCCCTACGGTTCTCACATGCGTCGCTTGATGGATAGCTCCGAAGGAGAGTGTGACAGCATCCTGAGCATCTCTTGGTGACCATAATCAGAACATGGCATTTGGTGATGGCAGCCTGTAGGCTGCTTGGCAAGGGGTAAGACCACAGGCCTGAGGCACTGTGTGTTTTTTCCTCCAGGGGTGGTTGACGGTTCTCTTTGCCTGTTGCTTATGAGGTGGAAAGACAACGAGTTGGTATCCTTGCAACTTTCAGTGCCGTGCATTGGAAGAAATTCTGTCTTTGCAAATTCCAGTTTCTGGTAAGAGAGGCTGGATGCAGCGACTCTGGAGTCAAAGCTGAATTTGAAGCCTGGCTGCACCACTTGACCAATGGTTGTTCTGGAAATAGGCAATTCTGCTTGCCCTTGGTTTTCATCAGACAAGCAGGGGTCAATTGTTCGGGTTGTATGAAACAGTAGAGATTTTAGCACAATTCCAGGCACATCCTAAACGATAAATGAACTGTTAGCTGTGACGATGGTGGCGGTGACCCTGCCACATCAGGCATGGACACTTTGAGGAGGCAGCGGTGGGGTGGTGGCCAGCAGTGCTGAAAATGGATTTGAATTTCAGAGTACCAGGCTCTAAATCAGTGAATTCTCTACACGAATGTTCCTGCCACTAAAATGGAGTTGGCAATATTGGATTTTTGGGTGGAATGAATGATGAAATTCAGTGTATGAGAAAATGCCTACTATGGTCCCTGATACACTGGGTGCTCAGTGTGTTCATGTCCTTCCATCTGTTCTTTCTGTCTTTCATCTTGTAGCTGGTGCTGGCTCAGGGCTGCGAATGACAACCCACTGTCAGACAGAATCTAATGGACGCTGTTGACTAATAAATATGCTCTGCCCTTTCACCAGCCAAGCCCAGGATGGTGGGAATTCCTTCCTTGATCACCACTCGTCTCTCCTCCGAAGAAAGTGCTTGTCTGTGCCTTCCAGCTGATTGATCCCGCTAGGAAGGGAGTCGGAAACCTTTCAGACCGGGACTCAAGCCTCTGGCTCTCGAGTGGAGCTGCTGTTAATGTTGCTTCTAAAAGACTTTGCCCGTGACTCTCCTGTGCACTCGCCGTCATTTCTTTACAGGGCCTTTCTCGTGTCTCTGGTTCTTAGTTGATGCTTTTGTGTGTGTGCCTGGCTCAGACCTGGACATTGGACGAGCCGGACGGATGCCGATCAGACACAGTCTCCAAAGGAATCTAGTGGAAAACTGCAGAAGCAACACAGGCAAAGAGCTAGTTCAGATGAGCATGATAAGTGCTGATAGACGGACAGAATGCTTTGGGAGCACGGAGAATGAACTGTGCTGAGTGGAGGGAGGGCCTTCAGGGAGGAGGTGGGTTTGAGCGAGGTGTGAAGGCGTGTGGGCGCTCGCCTGGGTGACTTGGGTGAGTGACCGCACAGGGAAGTGCATCTCGGGCAGAGGGAAGGCCTCCCTGCAAAGGCTTCCCTGGCCTCGCAGCCACCTGCGCACTTAGTTCTCTGCCACAAGCGCTCTCCTCCCAGTAGCTTGCACTGCTTCCCTTGACTTAAAGGACAGACACGCTGTCCTTTGACAGGGTACAACGAGGCTGGTGCCCAGCACGCCTCCCCCCTTGCTCTCTGGCCGGAATGTAACTCAGAAACAAGGCGGCTCCGCTGAGCAGGGTGAACACACTACTGCACACAAGATTCTGGAGAGGCTCCTTCCATCACTGGGTTCCTATAGCTCATTAGGATTTTGGCGAAGTTTCCTTTGTTCATTTAAAGGTAACCACTGAGCAAGCTGACAAGCCTCCTCAGAGTGAAAACCTGATAAGGTGGAAATTTGATGGATGAGAACCTTCTCATTTTCCATCTGCCCAGAGATAACAAACAAACTAGCTGGCTGGAGAAGGAAGTGTGAGGACCTGCTTTTTCATTTCTTAATGCGATTCTAAGATTCTGGGGATAGTTTATTTTTCAAACAATTCACTTTTTTTTTTTTTTTAAGCAACCAGTCTGCTCTGAGAGAGTCTGATATGCAGAGGTAGCTCTCAACTCCGAGGTCGACCAGAATGCACCTGTGAGCCATAGAGGATCATGGGTCATTCACCTAGGAAGTCGGAGCCTCGCAGCTGATAGAATACAGTCTGCTGCCTGGTGGTCCTCACTTTAAAGCAAGATGATGGTCTGGCGTAGGATTAGAAGCTTTTAAACTTCTCTTTTCCACTCCCCCTCCCCCCCAATCCCCCATCAGAGCACCTACGGCAGCTTTAGGCAGCCTGGTGGTATACTGGTTTTGCATTGGGTTGCTAACCACAAGGTCACCAGTTCGAATCACCAGCTGCTTCGAGGGAGAAAGGTGAGACTTTTGAGTCAGAGTCTCAGAATCCCAGAGGGGCAGTTAAGGTCACTGAGTTGGGACTGGCTCAATGGCAGGAGTTTGAGTTTCCAAGGGAGCTCTGCAGATTCCTGAGGGGGCTGACTATTCACATCAGAATGAAAGAGCATTTTCTCTCTTCTGCACCCGCTGGTGCTCCTCTTCTGGGAGCAGGCCTGGGGGCTTGCAGTGAGAGGGTTCTGATAGCTAGCCACGTGTGGGGGTTGCACAGCTGAGGGCTACTTGGGCTTGTCTCACAGACCAGTAGTGAGTGAAAGAGCACAATCGACCTGGACCGAGTTCTGGATTCCACTGCTCTAAAAGTCTTTTTCACTCATCTGACAGACCTTCAGCTTCCCGATTGATGAAATGGGCCCAGCGTAGTATCTGCTTTCTTAGGTTGCTGTGACAGTTTAGTGGGTTCATGTATGTATGTGAAGTGCCCAGGACCCTGCTATAGACATGTGTGGCGTACGGTGACGGTGGTGTCTTGAGAGAGAAGTCACCGTCGGTCACAGCAGTCCAGGAGAAAGGTGAGAAGGAAGTGACTTGCGGGTGGGCCCGGCGAGGTGAGCGTGCCATCTGCAGGCAGAATGGGAGGAAACGCTGTCATTGCTGCCCGTTCCACACGAAGAGGGCTGGGTGGGTACAGGCAGAGAGGCCAGAAAAGCAGGCTAAGGAAGCCGTGGTGGGTGGCGACAGAGCTTCAAGCTGGGCGCTGGGCGGTTGATTCCGTCCAGTGTGAGGGTAAGGCTAGGCTGCCCCAGGGTTCCTCGGCCATCGTCGGTTTAGAAGCAGGTCCTCAGGTCTTTCTCCCTCAGAGCAGCTGGGCGGTCCGGACTGTCCACCTGTGGGTCAGTAGGGCAGTGCTTACTCAGGAAGCGGTTGCACTTGACCTTCTAGAGAAGGCCACGGCAGGGGGATGGAGGGAGAGGAGGGCCCTATGTATGGAAGGAAGAACAGTTTCCTCCTTCCTCTTCCCTCCACTTCAGCTTCTCCTTCACTCTTTTCTAATACACCTTATGGGAAGGGAAGTGACTAATCAATCTGGAGTCTAAGACAGTGGTTGTCAGTCTTCCAAATGCTGCGACCCTTTCATACAGTTCCTCATGTGGTGGTGACCCCCAACCATCGCATTATTTTCGTTGCTACTTCATCACTGTCATTTTGCTACTGTTATGAATTGTCATGTAAATATCTAGTATGCAGGATGTATTTTCATTTTCAATTGAACATAATTAAAGCATAGAAATTAATCACAAAGCAATATGTAACTGTATTATGAAATATTTATTTCTAGTTGCAAATAAATGAAATTTTTGTCTTGAAGCATGGTGGAGCATGGGTAACAGTCTTTAGGCCTGGTATTCGTATGTGGGCGGACCTGCCTGGAGATGGATAGAGGAGCTGTGTCTTGGTTCCTAAGACCATCGGAAAGTATGGGTTTTCCGATGGTCTTGGGTGACCCCTGTGAAAGGGTCGTTCAACCCCCCAAAGGGGAGGCAACCCACAGGTTGAGAACCACTGGTCTAGGATATTCTTTGAGCTACCTATGCCAACGTAAGGGACTGTCCAAAAACCTAAATCCATTGTCATTGAGTCAGTTTGACCCAGGGCTTCGGACACTGGAGGTGGGGCTAGAGTACCTTGGGAGAAAGATGGGGCTTTCCACTCAAGTTACAGTCTCAGAAACTCAGAGGGGGAAGTTTTACCCTCTCCCAGAGGGACACTGAGCCAGCCCTGGCTCGAGGGCAGTGGGAGTGGTACAGTACTTAACAGGCAAAGCCTCCTAAGATCCAGATGCTTCTGCTTTTTGTCTGAGACCTCGGCCAAAGCCTGGCTGTCCTTGGGAAGGCTGACTGCCTCCTTCCTACCTCAGTAGCCTCCTTCTTTTCCCCTTGGCGACTCCCTTGGAGTTAGAAGCCTTGGGGACTCCTCCCTTGGTCCTGCCTCTTGCTCTCATATTCTTCTCTCCCGCACACACGCGTGCTTGGACTGTTGGCCCAGGAGTCAGGGCTGGGCGGGGGGCACTTAGAAAGGGAACGAGAGGCCTCGTAACTAATAGTGTCACAGAGTTCTGTTTGGGGCATGGGATTGCAACCGAGGCATGCTTTCCTCTCAGTTGGTTGTTGTGTCACATGCGCAGCTCCGTGGACACCTCTGTGGAGGGCAGGGCAGGGCAAGATTCGGGCGCGTTTGTTCCTGGGACAGCACCAGGACTCACTCCTGACCTCTCCTGGCTCTCTGTGAGGACGTGCTGGGCACGGAGGCCTGGCAGCCTGCTGCATGGCAGTGCGTAGATGGAGGGAGGGTCTGGTTGGGTAAGCTTTGGGTGGTTGATGGTGCTGTGGCCATATTTGTAGCAAGAGGACGACGGGGAGTCCCTATGGTATCCTGTGTCCCCTGCTGTGTACCAGCTTCTGTACTGGGTACCGGCCCTGCGTGCTCTCCAGGGACCCTAGGAGTCTGCACCAATGCTGCCGTCTATAGAAAGAGACTCAGACTCTACGCCGTGAGTCAGCATCGACTCCGTGCCAGTGCGTCTGGTCTTCATCTTTGCTCGCCCAGCTAATAAGCAATCGAGCCGGGAAGCGGGGCTGCGTTTACGCGCCTTCACTGCCTAGGAATTCTGCACCACGATGATGCATTTTTAGTACTGATTGTACTGTGCGGGCACAGCTTGCCATCTCCATGCTGCCTCAAAACATTGCTTAGGACTCTGATGCCAAGCACAGGAGCCTGTCTGGCTGTCTTTGTGTTACCATGGCAGCTACTCCTCTTCCAGGTCACCTCAGCAACACCGCCCTGCTCCCCGCGTAGTCTTTCCCTTCTCATCCTTCACTAACTGCTCCTCATGTGAGATGAGCTTGGAGGCCTTGGGCCCTCCATGTTATTTAGCAGGAGGGCTTCAGTCCCAGGCCAGCGCTCCCCCTAGCCCTGATCCTTTATGAAAGTGTGTGTGTGCTTGGGGGTCTGGATGACTGACCAGCGGAGGCCATCACAGAGTGGCTCTGGACTTTCTAACACGAATTTAGTGAGTGCAAAGAACGGAACTTAGGTTCGCATGGATGTGTGCTTGAATGTCAGCACTCACTTGTATAGCTTCAGACAATCACTCAACCTCGGTGCATCTGTTTCCTTGCTGCGGAAACAGGGCTGAGCCTACTTAGCTTGCAGATAGTCTCTGGAGATGTATTGTGTAAGAAATGCCCAACCCCTCCTGGAGACAGAGCTAGTGTGCAGTGCACGGCCGGCGCTGTGATTGGTGATTGGCATAAAAGAAGTGCCTCACACTCTGTTGTGTCCTGATGTTCTATGTGACTTCGATCATGCCGTGGGACTGCTACCTACAGCATTTGCATAGACTCCCAGGAGGCTTATCCCGTGGACCCCTCATCTCTGAAGACATTATAAAACTTCATCTTCTTCTTGGAGTTTTCAGGTTCTTTTCTTCTTTTCCAGGCCTATCAGTTTTCTTACTTTTTAACTCTTCATTGTGAATTAGGTGAAAATTTCAGAGCAGACCATACATTTGACTTTCCATCATTGGTGCGTTTTGCTTCCACGCATCCATTACCAGTGTGCCACCCCCTCTGCTCATCGAGTATCGTGTTTTTTGTGCTTCCTGCGTCCATTCTTCTTGCCGAAACTGTGCCCTTTGCCCTGGGGTAAGGCTTGCCCTTTGATCTTAAAAATGGTTGATTATTCTAACAGGAGGGTGGGCTCAGTTCCAGACCTGAAGGATGACTAAGTGCCGTAGTCTGGGGGGTTTCACTAGTCTCTGTCTGACCAGGTAAGCCTGGTCTCTTATGATGCGAGGATTTGTTCTGCATTTGCTCCCACTCTGTCCACGACCTTCTGATGTGAGCCTTTTCAGAGCAGTTGGTAGTGGTAGTGGGGCACCATCTAGTTCTTCTGGTCTTGGGGTTGTGGAAGCTGATATTATGGTCCAGTTAACCACTGGGCTAAACGTGTGATGGGTTGTTTTCGTGTGATTTATTACCCCGGTTGGCTCGGGGATCCACCTGGGAGACATGTGCCGCAGTGTTAGTTGCCTCTCTCGCGACAACACGGTAGTACTCTTCATCTAGGCAACTGAATTTTAAGATTGAAGAAAAATGAAATGGAGACTGGAAGGATTATATACACATGTAACAGGATTTGGATCAGCCATCAAAATTTGGGCCTATGTGTCTGATAAGCATGTTGATAAAGGAAGGACCTGAATTTGGGGAATGGCATAAGTGGGCCTGTAATTGCTGTCCACAGTTTGTATTTGGCATGCCCTATGAACATGTACCAGTTAAAAGGATTTCATTTTGGTCTGACTCTCACTTTGGATTTGTATTCCCAGCCCAGTTACGCTGAATTGGAATCTATAGTTTAACAGGATCCCCAAATGTATACAGAAGTAATGACCTGGGGATCTAGAGGAATCACCTGGGGATCCTGTTACATAGACTCTGAATCAGTGAGTAAGGATTTATTCATATTGTGAGATTCATCCTTATTCTTTAATGCCTCACAGTATTCTGTGGTGTGTATTACGTGCTGTAGCTTCCTGTCCATCCAGCTTTTTGCTGTTGTACAGAATGCTGTGAAGCATTCTGGCTGGAAGGCTAAGCCCAGATGAAATGGTCAGCGGTGGAACACCTTCATACAGCCGTACCCGCCTGGCAGGGCCCGGGTAGTTGGGCGGCTTTCATAGGAGCGCAGTGTGCCCCGAGGGTTCAAAGAGACGGGTGCTTGAAGCTGCCGGTTTCATAAGACGGGCCCAGAAAATGGTGCGATGTCATTTCCGCCGTCTTCTCTCAGTCACACAGCCACTGAGATAAAAGAAGAAGGGCACAATTTGCCATCTCTCAGTGGGAGGACTATGGAAGAATTTGCGGCCATCTTTAACCGGCCACACGTGCCTACTGGGTGCCAGGTACCATTCTGCATGCTGGAGATTGCGCAGTAGATGTCCACAAAAATGACAGCACTCATTACTGGTGGAGGAACCATGGACAGAGTAAGTCTCATGCTGTCCTTGAAGGTACTGTGGGGAAATAATGTGCAGTCGGAACTCCTCAGGCACAAAGAGCCTTGAGACAGGGCACACCTAGTATGTGAGAGGAACGGCAGGGAGGCCAGGGTTGCCGCAGCAGAACAAGAGGGCAGGAGGAAGGGGGGCAGTGAGGAAGCGGGGTCCAGGTGGTGTGGCCCTTGTGGGCCACCTTAGGTGAGGAAGATGGGACAGGTTACTGTGAGCACCTCCCCAGGTGTTTGGAGCATTCGTCGACTCTTGATGTACCGAGGATTTTTCTTTTTTAATTAAAAGATCATTTATTAAAATACTCTCAGAACTCTTGTTAACAATCCATACATTGATTGCATCAGACATATTTGTACATATGTTGCCTTCCTTCATTTCTAGACATTGACTTTCGATTGAGCCCTTGGTATCTGCTCCTCATTTTCCCCCTTCGCCCCTAGAAGCTTTTCTTAGCTATAGAACTCAGCTGTGGGCCCTCCTAACTTCTCCCGGGGCTCAGGTGTACGTACTCTTTCTGCTTCGTGACACCATCGAAAAAGCACTATCAGGAAGACTAAGAAGGGATGATGTAGCGTTGGATCGCCTCCTTCTCTTGTACCCTTTAGTGAGGCGAGTTGCCTCTGCCCTGGAGGGTTTCCTGCTGTCCGGAGGAAAAGTGTTGAGTATGTTTGCTTGTGCCTGTGCGCTGTGGAACAGTTCTGTTCTTTAGAACGCTCCTCTGGCCAACAAAGACAATGTACACAAGGTGAATTCAGACAGCAGTCAAATGTGGTTGGCAATGAAAAACAAAACAAAACAAATTCCAACACTTGTGATGGACCATTTCATTACTAATTAAAGCAGCACACGTTTAAGAAAATATTAATGCTGTGGGGGTGGGATTGTATCTCAGAAGAAAGTCTTATCAGTTTGTAGAATGGATCCTTAAAACCTGTGCATACTTTGATGTAGTCGTGCCACTCTTATTTAGCTTAAAACAAATGAGAAGTTAGGAAGACAAACAAACCTGTCTTATGTACAGAACCAGTCCTTGGTGAATGAGCTTGAAGGGCCAGTGGTTGGAGACGGGGGGTAGAGTTGAGCATGTAATCATGTGCTTATTCAGATGGGTCATTGAGAAGGAGACGTCGTGCCTTTCCCCGAGCACGCCGCACAGCCCTTGTCTGTCCCCACTTGACTAAAAGGGTGGGCACAGCCCGTGTCTGTCCCCCCTTGACTAAAAGGGTGGGCACAGCCCGTGTCTGTCCCCCCTTGACTAAAAGGGTGGGCACAGCCCGTGTGTCTCCCCGAGCACCCGCAGAGCCCGTGTCTGTCCCCCCTTGACTAAAAGGGTGGGCACAGCCTGTGTCTGTCCCCCCTTGACTAAAAGGGTGGGCACAGCCCGTGTCTGTCTCCCCAAGCACCCGCAGAGCCCGTGTCTGTCCCCCCTTGACTAAAAGGGTGGGCACAGCCCGTGTCTGTCCCCCCTTGACTAAAAGGGTGGGCACAGCCCAGTCGGCAGCTCCGTTGGAGCAGCTATGCTTTCTCACTTCTGCTTTCTGTTTGTAACTCCTGCTTTCTTGACTTGTACTCGTAAACTTTATTTTTATTTGATAATTGTTCCTTTTCTGCCACCGTTATCTACTTGTTAGGCGGTGCCATGATGAAGACCTGAAGGCCATTGGGGAAAAGCCCAACCCAGCGCCTTGGGAGGTGTGTAAGCTTACGGTGCAGACGGACTAGGAGTGAAAGGAGCATCTTAACGTGAAAGTGCTTTACTCTGTGGGCATCATTAACTGCGGTGGGGATATTTGTCTTCTTCAGTGTTAGGAGCTTGTTAATGCTGCCCATGTGTTATTTGGATAATAAAAACATTCTTTTCCCTCCAGAACTGATTTTCTATTTACTGTCATTTACAATTCATGATAGTTTCTTGGTCCACTTATTTTGGATTAACGGTTTAAGGCTATATCATCGGCTGCCCAAGTGGGGAGGCTGGAATTAACATTTGATTTTTAAAGGTTCTTTTATGTAGGAATATAGCCTGTGTGTTATATGAAATAATTTTAAAGAGAAAAGGAGACCATAATGAACAAAATTATATCCATATTGATGTGTTTCTCCAAGTTGTTTATCAGTGTCCTTTAAATAAAGCTACTTATTATGGAAATTTGCAAATATTCCCACAAGGAAAGAGAATAATTCATTGAACCCCAATGTCCTTGTCACTCAACTTCAACCAGATGTGCTTGATCTATACCCTCTCCCTGACTCCCTTTGTTTCACAGTGAATTATTTAAGCTCATCTCAGACTTAGCATTTTATCAGTTTTCCCCCACCATGTCCATCAAGTTGATTCCAGTTTGTGAACTAAAACCAATCCAAAGCCCACTGCCATCGAGTTGATTCCAACTCACAGTGACCCTGCAGGACAGAGTAGCACTGTCCTTGTGGATTTCCAGGCTGGACAGCTTTCCAGAAGCAGAAAGCCTCATCTTTCTTCTGAAGAGCAGCCCGCTGGTTTTGAACTGCTGACTTTCAGAGTAGTAGTCCAACACGCGCTTGCCCCAACTATTCCCATTTAAAAGAGAGATACGTTTTTAAACACTACTGAATATACGAGAAATGTTTAGCTTCTCCTAAGGGTTTCATAGCAAAAATTGTTTTAGTTTATTCAAATCACAGATAGGGCATGCATATTGCATTAGTCGATATCTCATAAGTCTCTTAAAAAAACGTTTCTTGTTGAGAAATCGTTGAAGGCACACAGGAAAGCTACCAAAGAAGAATGTGACGCAGTCCCACACAGGGATCCCTTGCTTTGAAACATTTTCTTCACGTCACTTCCTTTTTTTCTTTTTGAAACGAAAAATCCAAAGAGGATTTCTGCTTGTAATACAAGTGAAAACAATGAAACTCGTTTTGTTTTGCAGCGAGCCATGTAAAAGACAACATGCAGCGCCTGTAGTGAGTGCAGGCGTGGCCACCCCGCTTCCCTGGGCTCCGTCCGTGCGTTGCATCTCCACAGCAAGTGACTGCAGCCATGAACGTGTCTGTGGACTCTGTGTGCTAGTGTGAGCTGTTTCCTCTGCTATTTGCTGCTTTGGTTGGTTACTTTTTGGGGGGTCTGGTGGCACTCAGAAGTTTTCCCCATATAATTTATTGATAATCTCTTCTCTGCTCTGCGCCATTTAGGCTTAAGCAAGTTTTCATGGGAACACCTTGCTTTCAGGTAGCAGGAGAAACCTACATGTCTTTCACTAGGCTTCTCCTGGTGCTTACATTTTACTGAACTGCTGTGCAATTATGGAACCAGGAAGTTATTTAAGACTGATGCAACATTGTTAACCGACAGGCCTCATTTGAAATAAAAGAAATCATTTTATTGGGGGCTCGTACAACTCTTACCACAATCCATACGTGCATCCATTGTGTCAAGCACATTTTTACACATGTTGCCCTCATCATTCTCAAAACATTTGCTTTCGACTGGAGCCCTTGTTATCAGCTCCTTATCCCCCCCCCTGTCCCCTTCCCCATGAGCCCTTGATAATTTATAAATTATTATTTTGTCATGTCTTACACTGTCCAACGTCTTCCTTAACGTCTCCCTTCACCCATTTTTCTGTTGTCCGTCCCCCAGGGAGGGGGTCACATGTAGAGCCTTGTGATTGGTTCCCTGCTTCTACCCCACCTTCCCTCCACCCTCGGTATTATGCTAAGCCTTCATTTCGGTTTCACTAATTCTTCTCTGTTACATTACCCTTGATCCAGCACTGCCAGGCCTCTCACACCCTCCTTGCCACTGATTTTGGATTACTTGTTGTTCCCTTGTCCCTGGGTTTGTTAACACCACTTCATTACCCCCGCTCCACTTCCCCTCTCCCATGTCCCACTGTTTTCTCCTCCAGGTTGTTTATGCAGCCTATCTTATCTGGATAAACCTGCAGAGATAATAATATGCACAAAACAAGACAGAGCAAAACAAAAAACAAAATAACAATAAAAAAACCAATGACAGAAAATGAAAACCTGTAAATAGTTCAAAGTCTGTTGACCTTTAGGAGTGTTTACCAGTGGAGTCTGATGGGTTGCCACTCCTTGGCCCCAAAGTCTGTCTTTGGTATTCCTTGGGGACTTCCTTGCTCTGGTCCCCTTAGTGTTTTGCCTCCGTGTGGTGGGGTCAGATAAGGCGCGGTTCCCACACTGTCTCCAGTGTCCTCCCTGTAGCGCTATGGGTCAGTGAGGCACGTCGTGTCTCATAGTGGGCCTTTGGGTCCACTCTGTGCATTGGCTGCTCTGAGCAGGAATATCGTCCTCAGAGCTTGGTGGGCCAGGATGTGCGTCACACTCTCTTCCTCCCCCTTCATATGCTCCCATGTGTTCTGATCACACATGTCCCTCTCCGTGAGCTGTAGCTTCAGTGCTGTCCTCTGAAGTGAATTCTTCTAGGGGTGGCAGGGGTAGCTGTCCACGTAGTTGGGATTAGGGCCGGTCCCTCAGACCTCTCTACTTCATTTGAAATTTTAAAGTTATCTCATATTAATGTCTTTATGATTCAGGATACAATTCAAAATATACTTCATGTTTTATTTTTATGTCTCTTTAGTTGTGTCCAGTCTGGGGCAGTCGATTAGTCTCGGTCTTTCATGACCTTGACTCTTGAAGAATCTCATAGACAGTTACTTTTGGAGGTTCTCATGGTGACATTGAGGTTCTGCATTGTTGGCAAGGGCAGCACACAGAGGGCCTCATGTCTGGAGGCCCATGGCGTCACCATACCTTCCTCCCTGTGGGGCTCATGTTCTGAACTCTGTTAAGGAAATGCCTCCTGAGTCCCTCCTTCCCTTTGTAACTGAGGAGCATCTTATAGGGGTGCTTTAAGACGGTAACGATATCCTCTGCTAGCCTACTTGTACCTGGTAATTTTAGCTCCTACCCACAACAGCGATTGTGCTGGTTGCTTCATTGTCATGGTCCGCTTTGTCATTTACTCCACGCCTAGTAGGATTTTTCTTAAGGGAACTTTGTTCTTTCTCCTGTACTTAACTTATTTTCTTTGTTTTTTTTTTCTTAACTTATTTTCTTGCTTGTTGGCTTCTATCAGTTTTGATTTATGTGGGTATTTGTTTTATTCTATAGGTTGTAAGCCATTTGTTATATTGCTCAAATTGTCCCAGATTTGGTCATTGAGGCATCGCCTCTTAAAATGCCCCTGTTGTTCTTGAAAGGGTTATTGTGGACGGCCAGAAGAACAGACAAGTCCATCTGGGAAGGAGGAGAGCTAGGATGCTCCTGAGAAGGACTCTGTCTCTGTACGTTGGACATGCTATTAGGAGAGACAAGTCCCTGGGAAAGAGCATCATGTGTGCTAAAGCAGAGGCTCACGCGTAAGGAGATGGGTTGACACAGTAGCTATAGCCATGGGCCCAAACATGGCAGCACTTGTGTGGGTGCCACAGCGCCTGGGCGAGTTTGAGTTGTGCTGTAATGGGGTCTCTGTGAGTTGGAACCAACTAGCTGGTACCTAACCAGCAACCGCAGTACATGATGTATTCTGCCCTCCAGCTTTATTAAGTGTTGTTTAATCTAGAGCTCTCCCCCTTTTCCTTTACAATTTCTTTGCTGAATAAGTTGAGTTGCTTATCCTCTAAAACTTCCACTCCTGATAGTGTGCTTCTCATATTCTACTCTCATTAAAATGATCTTTCTGTTCTTGGACATCTAGTTTCTTTCTCATTTTCAGTATTATAAACAATGATGTCATAAATTTTCAGTGTATAAGAATTTTAAAAATTCAGACTGTTCTTAAAGTTGATCTTCATAGGACTTTAAAGGAGAAGAAAGTACACATTCGTTTAATGCATTTATTAGCTTGCTCTCTTCCAAGTGGTAATTGGCATGTCAAGCAGGCATCATATGGAAAGTTCTGCCAAGTAAATTCCATCCCCCCCACCCCTCTTTTCTGGCAGGACCTTAGAAATCAAGTTGAGAAATTACGTGATGACATGAAGGGTCGAGAGAAAGCCGTGGAGAATCGTTACAAGAGTCTTTTGATTGAAAGCAATAAAAAAGTGCACAGCCAAGAGCAGGCGATCAAACGTCTAACAGAAAGTGTCAATCAGAAGGACTCGCTGCTTATGGTACCAAATGTTTTGTTTATACGTCTTTTGGATTTAGCGTGCATTACTCATTTTTTCTTTTTTTGAAAATGATCTTGCATAGGAAAATGTCTATGAAAATAAGATCATAATGATCACAGTCTTCATTTATTATGTGTTCTGAGCACTTTAGAGCTTTCTCACACCATTTTGGCCTCAGCGAGCAGGAAGGTAAATTTGGACAGATGGAAGCTGAGTGAGAGGAAGGACTTGTCCGGGCCTGTTTTGCTGCCATTCCCGGCAGACTGCACGCAGGCACTGTTCCTCCAAGTTCTCGCTGGGCATTGGCTGTGGGGGGCTTGTCCCTCCTCAGCACTTTCGCTCTTCATGTTGCTCTGCGCATTAGAGTGCCCTCCTCATTGGATCACATGGTAAAGATTTGAGATTCAACTCAGACCTGCAGATAATGCATGATGGGTGATTACAGATGTTTAACTCTGGTCCTTGTGAAATGCTATTAAGATGACAGTGATGGAATGAAGAGGTGTAAACCACCAGGACCCAGAGAGATGGGGTGGGGACAGGAGCACATGCGAGTTGTCAGCAACACCGTAGATTTTAATAAGTGATTGGGCAAGTCGTCACTGCAGAGGATTCCACTGGCAGGTTAGTTGATGTCACAGAAGGCATTGGACTGAACAGGACCTCTCTGTGGTGCCTTTGGAAATAGATTCGACTGGATTTCTAAGCAGTTACATGACTGTCATCTTTACACCAACAGAACATGGACTTTTCTTGAATTAAAAATAGAAACCATGCAGGGTGGAGAAAACTAAGACAACAGTTTAGAACTAAGACCAGGATATGATTTTCCAATGGAAAAAGATACCTGCCAATGAAGGACTTAACTGGAAATGAAAGTTGTGATTGCAGGGAGAAAAATTTTAATAGAAGAGTTAGATAAAGCCGAGTCAGTCTTCCAGGAAATGGAATTAAACAAAAAGGTGGGAAAATAAGAGCAAAAGCATAAGAAAATTAGAGGCTTGATTCAACAGGTCCAATATAAGACTAATGAAAATTACAGAAAGACAGAAGGTACAAAGTAGAACAGGAAGGAAAACTTCGTTAATAGAAAATTTTCGAGGATGGAAGGATGTCTCTTTTTAGATTAGAAGCACCTGTTTTGTCTCTAGCACAACAAATGAAAAAAGATATGTATCTCAAGGCATACAGTTGTGATATTTCAGAGCAGAGATAAAGGGAGATTCAAACGATTTCCAGAGAGAGGAAAACATAGATCAGATACAAAGGACCCACACTCAAAATGGTGCCAGGCTTCTCAGCCAGGAGAACTGGAAGCCAGAGGACAGCGAGCGAGGCCCTCACATTTTTTAGAAAAGTGTTCTTTTTTTTGTTTTTTAGCATTCTGTACTTGGCTAGGCTACTGCCCTCATTTTGGGCAGAATACAGGCATTTCCAGACATCTGGTTCCTAAAATGCTTTGCCTCCAGTGTGCTCTTGGCAGGAGCTTCCCAGAGGTGATTCCACCCAAACGAGGGGCATGCCAGAAAAAGAACTCGGGACTCCCCAAGTCAGGGATTCTTGTCCCCAGAAAAAGAACTCGGGACTCCCCAAGTCAGGGATTCTTGTCCCCAGAAAATGAACTCGTCACTCCCCAAGTCAGGGGTTCTTGTCCCCAGAAAAAGAACCTGGGACTCCCCAAGTCAGGGATTCTTGGGTGTTGTGCAAAGATGTCCTGGGGGGACAGCTGAACAGCTAGTGGAGAGAGCCCAGATGTGAGCTGTTGGGGAGGCCTTCAGTTCGGATTTCTTTAAGAAACTAAAATGGAACTGCTCAGTTACCTGATATGTTTCACACCACTGAGAAGTGTCCAATTTGTTCAGGGAGTTTAGAGAGAAATTAATGTTATGTATATAATTTAGTTTTATGAACTAAGCAAACAAACAAAACCGAGCAATTACTATTTCCACAAAAAGCTGAGACTTGAGCATGAAATGAAATGATATGTAATCATTGAACAGTATGTGGCTGAGTCGTGAACAGTGCTTTCTTGGGCGTAGATTGGGAAAGTGGAATATCGCCACGCTTCAGCTGTGTTATTACCATTAGGAAAGGTGTGGGACAGATGATAGTAAGAGCTAGATCCTTAAACCTCTGTGACAGAGGCCAGTAGATGAAAGCTAAGCCAGAAAAAATTCAAACGAGAGCGTAGAATGTGGAAGCAGCTAAAGGAAATGTAGCAACGTGAGTTATTGCAAAGGTAGCCTCAGCGTTGAGAATTGATGGGTGGAGCCTCGCGGGAGAAGTGAGTTAGCGCTGGGCTGCCACCCACCAGGCCAGCTGTCTAAAAGCCTCGGCCACTGCGTGGGGGACTGAGGGGGCTTTCTCTTCCAGCAAAGAGCGGCGGTCTCAGAATCCACAGGGTCGCTGTGAGGCAGTGATTGGCCGTGAGAGTATCCTCTGGAAGAGAGCCTTTAGATAGGGGATGTTCATGTCTTGACAAACTTACAGTGTTTCAAAAGAGACCACTGCTTTGTTGGGTTTTGATACATAATTTTTGAATCATCCCTGTACCTGTCACGGGGGCCCCATTGTCTCTATTTCACATAGTGGAAATCAGACCCAGGGATTGTACCCTGACCCAGGGTAGACTCGGGATTGGAACCCAGTTCTGTTTAGTCAGAACCTTACTCACAATACCCATATCTCCTCTAATTTTAACCAACCCAAAATATTTGATAATTTCCAAACTGTAATGTTTTTGTGTTTCCATGACTTAAGAGATGGTAAGTATGGCGAGCAAAGTGTCTTCCCTTATAGAATTTGAGACAATTTCTTAATATTTTTTCCTTGGTGCAAGCTTCTGTATGATTTGTTTTGTTTCCTTAGAAATTCAATGAAAAAGATTTGGAAGCAGTTCAGCAGAACTGTCATTTACTGACTGCGGAGGATTTGCAGTTCAGGAGCAAAGGCTTCATAGCAGAAGAGTGTTCTTCTCACCAGCCACCAGGCAGCCGCATCGTCTTCGTGGCGGTAAGCTTGCCTGAAATTGGACATTCACATGTGCACGTGTTCCTATTCTGTCCTTGGGTCTGGAGAGATGCTCGCGTGTCTTCTTGCAGATAATGAGTTTACAGCAGGTGGGTAGGTGGCGTCGGGCTTACTCTGCCTTAGCCTCCCTTCTGGATCAGCACGAGCATTTGCAGTGCCCATGGAGTCTGAGCAGTCAAAGCGGGTTCCAAGGTGGGGCAGGTGCTTGCTGTGCTAGGGCGCCCCTCTTGAGCACTGTAAGTAAACCCAGGTGTTAGGGACACTTCGCCTACACCCTTCCCGCTCCAGCCCGTGCTCTGATCTCTGATCTCGTTTTCCTTTCTTCCCCATCCTCGCCAACAAGGGCTAACATCTTGCGCATTCCTGAAATCATCACTGTGCTCCTCTTTGCTCTGTCTCTCGGCGAGTGCTTGCGTTTGTCTAATAGGCCGTCCCCCCCTTGTTTACCTGGTAACTCCCGAACATTGCCACAGGTGCCACTCCTGGGTCACCTTTGTGGAGCCTTCCTTGGTCTCACTGAAGAGTCCCACCTCCTGTGTCTTTCTGAGTCAGGCACCAGTCCCGTCCCTCCCTTGTCGTACTGGCTGCCTTGTTGCTGATGTTACACGGCCCGCCTCTCTGCTTTCCCTCTCTTGAGCCCCTGAGCACTAGCATCACCTGGCATTCTTCTCTGAACCCACTGCCTTGGCCTGGTGCCTGGGTCAGTAAGCTTGTCGAGTATGTGAGTAGTTGGATGGATTTGTGAGCAGTGCAGAGATACTGCGATCCCCAGCTTGTGTTTAATGCCTATAGGCAGCCAAATCTGGGAAGGAAAAGGAGTTTGTAACTGTAGGCCCAAGTTGTTTTTTTTCTTCCCCTCTTTTAAACTTAGCTAACTTTAATTAGGTTCATAAATTCAGAAGGCAGAGAACTCTCATGCAAATTAGTTCTCTGATGAATGGCTCTGATCAGAACTTATGATTTTGTGAATGGTGATTCTCAAAATACTTAGTGGATGGTATAGCACAGCCATCAGCCATCAGAACAGACTCAACAGTAAGGCTGCAGTGAGGGCCTACAGCAGCAGCTCTCACCCTGTGGGTCTCGATCCCTTTGGGTGTCAAACAACCCTTTCACAGGGGTCGACAGATTCACAACAGTAGCAAAATTGCAGTTATGAAGTAGCAATGAAAATAATTTTGTGGTTTGGGGGGGCTCCCCACAACATGAGGGACTGTATGAAAGGGTCGTGGCATAAGGAAGATTGAGAACCACTGTCTTAGAGCCTGCCTAGGCCAGATACCACCCATTCTGTAATGACTGGATTAAGGGGAGGAACCTAGGGACCAGGGAGGAGTGGCCAGGGCATCAGGGCGAGTGGAGGTAGATAGGCCAAGAAGTTATTTTTAACCTGTCAGTGGGGTCGCCATCAGTCAGGGTCTGATTGGACAGCAGCTCACAGCAACATCAGCTAGTCGCTGTGCTGCATGCCTGGTCCGTGTCAGCCAGTTCGAGGCTGCCCAGTGGGAGCACTTTCTGCACTCTCACCACTGGGGGGTTTGTGTTTTGCTGTTTCTCCTGACGGCGTGCCAGCATGGACTAAGAGTCGGGAACCAGGCCTCTCCTCTGGCTTTGTCACTTGGGTGACCTGGGGCAAGCCTGACAGCTCCCAGAGGAAGACTATTGTGTGGTTCTAAATTGCATACCCTTCCTTGATTGAGTTGGGCTGGTAAGGGGAACTTTCAAAAGCTTTTCTATTTTCCCTCACTTTTTAGTCATGCGCGATGTTTCTGAAATGTTGAACAAAATGTGTTTATGAAGTTATTAAACAGATTGAGTATTTAAGCATTTAACTTCACTTGGTGTATGTATTCCCTGTGCTGTTTCCGTTTGAGGCTGGGGCCATGGTGAGACCTGCAGTCAGAAGGTATAAAGGCCTTGGTCGGTGGTTGGGCTGCATTCAGGTCTTGGGAGTGTTCACGTTCGCCGTAAAATACCCAGGTGTTTTATCAAAGGTTCGCCTGCTGCTTTGCAAAACTAGTTGTAAAATGTGGATAAATCTTAGGAGTTGTCACTTTAGAACCATGAGTTTCTGGGGTCAACTTAAGGAATCTCAGTGGTCATACCCTTAGGGGTTTTCCCCCTGTCCCCGCGCCCACCCACCAAAGGCTGCTTTTCAGGTCGCAGTTCTTCCTGAGTAGCAGACATGGATTTCTTCTGCTGTGCCTTTGTTCATTTCGTGGTGATTTAGGATTTATCTTCTGCTTGTTTCTACAAAGAACTTGAGGCTACTCTGGGCTCTCTGCTTTCCCTCTGGTCATTGTGTGATCCTGAGAATTAATCCTAGATGAGCAGGGAATTGAAGAAGAGAGCGAGCGTTAAACACACCGACCATATTTAACTTGCTACAGCCAGAGATTTATAGCTTGGCTATTGACATGGTTAGGACATAGCTGCTGACGTTTGCCGAGTATTGAAATTAATGTCTTGGTTGCCGAGCTGTGACATCGGGACTGAAATAGACACAGTCTCTCTACCAGGCCACTGAAGTGCTGTGATCACCATGAAGTGTTTCTGTACGTACCCGCTGCCTCTCTGGGGATCAGGACAGTGTGGCACAGTAGAAAACTCCCTGGTGTTGGTGTCCGAAAGCCAGTTCTGCTTATTAGCTCTGTGACCTTGGGCTAGCCACTTCATCTTGCCGAAACCCACCTTCCTAATCTGGGGAATGGAACACATTACCCAGAATTAGCCGAGCTATTTCTGGAAATCCCATGAGTGTCTTTGTTAAGGTTCTTTTGGTTTCGAGCTGCAGAAGTGTTCGTAGTTCAAGGGAAGCCGCAAGAGAAAAGGGGCGTGTTTCCTAAGAACAGCCTCACAGATGCCAGGGAAGCGCTGAGCAGCCAGGCCTGGGCGAGGTGGGGACTGGGTTGCCCCCAGGGTCTCAGCGTCTCAGCAGTGGATGCTGTGGACTCAGGGCCCTATTGTTGACGTGATGGAGACCCCAATGTCTCCATTTAAGTCTCCAAGTTCCCGAGAGAGAATCTTAGTGGGTGCGTGAGGGCTCAGGGGTTGACTCACAGGAAAGGGTGCTCTGCGATTCGCTTTTATGGTTGTGCTCTGAGATTCGCTTTTATGGTTGAGGGAATGTTCTCAAGGGGGCAAGGAATGAATGGTGGCGAGCTACATGGTCACCCCAACGCATCCTCCCTTGTGCTGCAGATTAGCGTTTGACACACAGGAGATGGCTGGTAAATGGTCGGTGTTCTCTGGGCTTGTATCTTGCTGGTGGTGATGGTGGGATGGCATTTCGGGGATGCCAGGGGAAGAGGAGGTTGATTGCTTCTGAGCAGGAGCTTCTCATCATATGTGTCTGGATAGCCTGGCCCTCTGCCTCACTGTCAGCGGAGGCCCATTGGCGTCTCAGCCTCACCAAGGGAGCCAAATGACTTCATTCTAATGGGGCTTGATTCAATGCAGGGAATCAGTGATTGATGAAATGGGACCCAAATGGCTCCGAAGAGTTCATTTATTTAGCATGGGTGAACAATTTGCTTCTAGGAAGATGTTGACTCACTCTGCCTTCTATTATGCAAAACATCCACAGGAATTTCTACCCTTAAGGTTCATCTCAGACCCTGTTTGTGCCTCTCAACCCATTAAATCATCTGTTCAGCACGCGCGCGCGCGCGCGCGCGCGCGTGTGTGTGTGAGTAGTTGATCCGTGCCAGACCCTGGGCTGCTGCCCTCAAGAAGCCCTCCGACCACTTGGGGAGGGCCAGCCAGCTGCAAACAGGTGGTGGGGCCCTGGAGCTTAGTTCTGGGGTGAAGGTGAGCACGGGGGCTGTGGGGGCCCGAGGAAGACACCACTCGGTCAGTGGACGGGCCTGGGGAAGCTTTAGAGCGATCCAGCAAGGTCCCCTCGAGAGGAGCGAGGGTGGAACAGTCTCCCAGAAGGAGGCTGCTTCCTGAAACTCAAGTGGAGGGATTTTCCACTTGCCCTGAGATGAAGAGCCAGGAGGAATGAACAGAGGACAGATGTGCTCAGCTGGCAGATGATGGGCAGGACCTGAGGAGAGCTGTGGGCTTGGAAACCTTGCGAGGGGCTGGAGGAGACTCCAGAAAGAACAGGAGCCCCTGCCTGTCGGGGCCGTAAGGACAGTGCTACCCATGTTGAGCACCCAGTGCTTTGCATCCACGTAGGGGCAATGAGCTCACCTTTGGTCCTCAGTTTCCTCCTCTCTTAAGTGGGGCTAGTACCACCTATGCTCACTGGGTTGCTGTGAGGGCGAAGTGAAAGCACTTAGCCTAGCCGCTGGCAGTGCTGAGTGCGCAGTCATTCCAGCGCCCTTCTCTTGCTGGCCTCTGTGTCTCTGCCCCAGTCTCCGCTCTGTGATTCTCTGACGGGGTACGGTAGGTGCTGCAGGAATCCTGTATGAGGGTGCGACTGCTTACAGTATTGGGGAGCTCATTGTGCCATTTCTAGCTGCCAAGGCGGCTAATTTCTCATGGCTGTACCAAGTGGTTGAGCAGTTCAGAGACCTATAATCAGCAGGTGGTACCTTTGGTGGGGTTCTTTTTGGTTGTCGTTCAGGCGTCTATGCTAGACAGTACTCTCCTTGGTTGGAGTTCTGACCCAAGATCTGTTTCTTGAAAACAACATCAAAAACCACGTAAATGCCTCTGTATCAGACTATAAAGGACAGCAAGGATGCTGAGGGTGCAGTGGTCAAGTGCTACTGCTGCTAACCAAAAGGCTGCTGTTCAAGGCCACCCAGCAGCTCCGCAGGAGCAAGACCCAGCGATCTGCCCTGTAGAAACCACAGCTCAGGGAAGCCTGTGCTGCTGCCGCCTGTAGCTGGCTCATAGTGGCCCTGTAGGACGGCGGAGAACTGCCCTGGTCTGCTGGAAATAAGGAGGCTAAAAATTGCTTCCTGTTCACATCACACATCCCCTGAGTTTTACCCCTGCTTCAACCCCCTGTCCCAGAGGTGTCTTAGCTGTGAGCACATACTACAAGTTGGTTTCAACTTGCAGCGAGCCTGTAGGACAGACTAGAGCAGCCCGGAGGGTTTTGGAAGTAGACTGCCTCATCTCTCTCCCGTGGACTAGCTGACGGATTTGAACCACCGACCTTGCAGTTATCAGTCAAGGGCTGTAGTCACTGAGCCTCCATGGCTCTTTGGAGAGACTGTAGGTCAGTGTGAAGCTCAAAGGCTCTCTGCAGCCCTAGTAGCTCCACTGCTTGTAACTAACTGTTCATCAGCATTTAAGAGAGCGCCAGCCGATGTCAGGAACTGTGTTAGGTGCTCGATCCATGTTAACTTATTTAACCTTTTTTCCTTTCTGATTTTGAGTTCATCAGACCCACTTACTCTTCACTAGCTCTTCCATAGCCCCCTTTAGAGCAGAAAGAGAAAGCCCTTGTCCAGGCTCGCACATTGCCTTTCACTGTAGTCTGATCTCCCGACTTTCCGAACCTGGCTGTTTGTGAGCGTGTGAACACCCTCCCGTGGACGTGTCGGTGTTTCCTTGCAGTTTGTTGCGGCAGATGGCAGTGTCGGCAGGACTGTCTCGGTAGCGTTGCTGTGCTCAACTCCCTGTGTCCTGTCAGAGGGTGTGTGATTTTGCTGTGTCCCATGACTGGTCATCAACTTGGATAACTTTTTGAAGACAGTATGTGCCAGGTGTCTCCACAACGATGTGGAGATGAAAGATGTCCCCCATGCTCTGCCACTCCATCCCTGCCGTCCATCGACCAGCGCCTCTCCCCATAGCAGAGCCCCTTACGTGCCAGGGCACTGCAGTGTGCTGTGCTGCAGCTCTAAGGAAAGGACTCACGTGGTTGTGGGTGCTGCTCGTCCCACATCTGAGGTTCAAACATCTGTCTGGAGGATCCTTTACATCTGCAAGGCCGTGGCAGCTGGTGAGATTAGCTCAGGGGACAGACCTCCACTCGAGTCCTAAGAACTGGGGAATAGGCAGCAACAAGCCAGACAGATGCAGAGGCCAGAGCCCAGAGCGAACAAGTCCCCAGGTCCAGACAAGTCTCCTTGCTTCTGTGCATGCTCAGTCAAAAGGAATGGCTGTGAAGGAGGTGCGGCTTTCACCTCCTGCAGACCACTCACTACCTCCCCGAAACAGGCCCATCTTCCAGTCCGGTGGAGACTAAGACTCTATCCCACTTTAACCCTGTCCATTAGCATAACAGAATTCCCTTGAAAGTGGGGTTATAATCGCCAGCATAGAGGTTTGGGTTTCCAGGGCACCACAGAAAGCAGGCTGGCTAGAAGGCCACAGTGAGGACTAAGGCACAGCACACTACTTATACGTGTTTCACGGGGCGGGTTTGGGTTCTCTGACATCTTGGCCCTCTTCAGATTTTCACCCACCAGTTGTAGCACTCAGTGATGTTTCTGAGCCAAATTATTGATTAATATGGTGTTTGGCAAATGGTGACTTTATATTCCTCTCATTCCTTGCATCTTTGTTAGTTGGCAGTTGAATGTAAGCACACATCTCTTCTTTCCTCATTGATTCATTTAGTTATGTGCATTCCTATCGTCATGGGTACATGATGTGCTGTTTCACTCAATGGGTCGTAATCGATTAATATTATGGCATGATGGATCACTTGTTACATGGCCTAATAATCATGGTCTTGTGACTGCTATGATTGGGTAGCACTGTGCAAATAAGATGTTTGTAGTGCATCAAGGGGATTAGACATAATACTTTTAATAATGCAAATAAGGTGCTTGGTACCCTGTGAGGATGGGGTCATGTAAATAAGGGGATTGGTCAGGGTTACCATTTGCTAGGCTTAAAATGAGACATCTCAGAAGTAGACGGTGGTGGGTGGGGGTGAGAAACTCACTGCCACCACAGAAAAGAGTTAGGAGGACACAGTGCATCCTTTGAACCTTGGGTTCCCTCCTAGACCCATTGAGACCCTTCTAGACCCGAGAGACAAGACAGCAGCTACCATTGGAGGTGGTGCAAGAAGAAGGAAGCCGCAGCAAGTGTGGTAGGAACTGGTGGCAGCGGAAGCAGGAGAAGGCATCCTGGCCTTCAGGCAGGAGGCTAACTGGCCGAGGCGGATGCCTCCCGGCATTTGGTGGAGCTCCGTTTGGCAACCCGTGGAACTTGAGGGTGAAGTGGCTTTGGGCCCTAGGCTGAGCGGAGTAGGGTGTGTCTGGGCACTTAATGGTGGAGCTACAAGAGCTTTTCAACAGGTGTCTAGACTGGGCAGCGGCTGGGCCAGCTTAAGAGGGCCGATAGGCCAATGGCCAGGGAGAGGCTTTCCTGTGGTGTGGCTGAGATGTCCTGACCAAAGAACTCTCTCCTTAGCTGTCCCTGACCCTGATTTGCAACCTGTTACTTCCTTAAAGAACCCCATCATGATAGTGAGTACCCTGGAGTAAGGGGGAGAGTCTGTGGTCCCTGCAGCACCCTGCAGAGCGGATGAGAGTGCTGTGGGAGGGGCGGGAGGAGATGTGTCTGACCTCCACTTCCTAGGAATCAGCCTTTGGCTGTTGCTGATAATGCTTCTCCTCCCCCAGGGGGAGGTCAGATGCTTCCACCACCCTGGTTTTACAACTATCACTATTTATTTGTCCCAGACTTGACTGGCTGAAGTCACATCCGAGTGGCTTCTGTGCCCTTTTGGCAATACTCCATATTAATTTTTTCATCTTATCTTCTGGCACAACAAAATGCTATCTGTGTCCCCCATTATTTACCGTGCCCTGTTCCTGGAATCAGGCTCTTCTCCAAGGATCCCCGACTCCGCACAGACGTATTTCCCTTTCCCCTGCTGCGTCTCGAGGACGCACAGCTAGAGGACGTCAGAAACCCAGCTCCGAGCCCCGTTCTCCTCATCGGCCCTGCGTGCCTCCACAGCCCTCCATGCTTTGATTTCTTTCCGGTAAATCCTTTGTCCGCAGGCCTCTGTTTGTGACCATCAGTTCTTCGGAGCAAAAGTGAGTGTGTAAAGATCCTCCCCGTCGTGTCGTGAGGACAATCAGCATCCACCCCGAGGGCGGTAGTGTCATGATGGGAACGCCAGATGACTGTGATGATTCTGTAATTTAAACAGCTGTGGGTGTTCAAAGCTCCGCTCTTGGCCTTGTTTTTGGTCATTCTCCACGCCTCCTGTAGGTGGTGCTCTCTGCCTGTGGCCTGAGCCAGAGCCAGGCTCTGGGCCTCATTTCAGTATAGGTTTTCAAAACCAGAACTATCCACAGATATTGCATAATCTAAGGATGCGCTATTTAAACAAAATGTCTTCCCTTAATGTGTGATGCCTACTATCTTTCCTAGGAAAAGCAGCAGTCAGACCCTGAAGAGCTGAATCAAGCCCTAGAGAAAGAGCAGGCCCTCTATTCCCGCCTGGTGCAGTCTCTGCCGGACTCGGACAGGTAGGTGCTTCTGTTTGCGCACCAGGGGCCAGTGTGCGCACACAGCTCGCAAAGCGCCTGGCCTTTTTCGAAGGAGTAAAGCCTCACTGGTTTGCATAGGAAGCTTATGAAGTGCTTGGACGCAGAGCGCGTTACTTAAAAATCAGCTAGGCTCCCGCCACCCTTTCTTTTCTTTTTTTTTTTCAAATGAAGAGTGGTCTGATCTGCGACATAAAGCTTAGAATAATAATAATTACTTAGATTTTTATGGCACTGTATTGTACATTTAAGAAGTGCTTTCATGTGCGTCATTACACTTTAATTCTCACAGCCGCTCTGTGCGCTCGGTACTGCTGTGGTTCCCTATGAGTAAAAGGCGTCAGCGCTAAGAGAGGTTGTGGAACTTGACCAAGGGCCCCCGGGAGTTAGTGCTCCACACCCAAACACGTTTCTGCCGTGCAGCCCGAGGAGTCACAGACCTGCTGGCGCATGAATGGTGCAGTGAGTTTGAGTGGGCATGCCTGGGCTGTGGCTGTCCCTACGACTGTCCCTGCTCCAGCTCTGTGACCACGGCCAGCTTCTTGTCCCCTGGCCTCTGTCTGCCCCCGTGTAAGCAGAGGGTTGGACTCGGATTTCTGACATTAGGACATCACCTCTCTGCACACTGGCATAGTTAGAGTTGAAGGATAGTATGTCTAGGATTTGCTTCAGACCCTGCAGAGTGGGAGAGGTAAGTGTGGATGTGAACAGAAGGAGATTGGCCCTAACACCCAGGTTGTGGGGCGGGTGTGAGCAGGTCGGGGAGGAGGTACTCAGTACGCCAGTGCTAATTTGTCTTCTTTGGTGTATGTCTACCGCTTTCCATAATCAAGTTTTTGTTTCTTTGTTTAAATACCTCTTTAGCTGTTCTCCCCTGTGCCTCTCTCTCTAGCGCTGAGGAATTGGTCATTGTTCCCTGGATGCTGTGCTCCCCCTGCCCACACTTGGTGCTCCGCTCTCCACTAGCGACTCGTCAGGAGGCCCGAGCCAGCCCCTTGGGAAGAAGGGCACCCTCTGTGTCGTTTCCCTGTACTCGTCTGCCTCCCATCTAGACGAGCCCGTGAGAGCAGAGCCCTGTCTGTCCGCTCTGTCTCCCAGGGCCAGCCACAGGACCTGGTGTGGAGCAGGCCCTTGGGCTGCTCAGTGGATGAATGACCTCCTAACACTCATCTTCTAAACTGTGAGCCAGTTTTCAAATTTAAAAATCTGAGATGAATTCTGAGATAATGAAAACATCCTGATGAAATTCTCATAGAGCTGAGGTAACTCTCTGAATGGGAGCCTTTCCAAGAAGCCTCAGCTGCTAGTTGGCTTCCCTGGGAGGAGGAGGAGGAGGAGGAGGAGCTGCTCTGTCTGGGCACACGCAAAGCCTGCTGTAATTGGGCAGCTTCTTGGGGTGGTGCCAGATCACATTCTGAGCACTGAGAGGCCCTGTGGGTGGACACCATTGCTCTCAAGCCCCTCTGACCTCCTGGCTGGCTCTGAGTTTCCCAGTCTCTTTCCCACAGAATCCAAGCATCACCTGCGACCCACAGCTGGTGTCTACAAAGATGCTCGAAGGGTTCTTGTTTGTCTTCAGAGCCACAATGCAAGGGGGCTCCAAAGAGTGTGTGGGAAAGTGGAAAGAATAGATCGTGGATTTTCCGCCAGGCGCTTTCTGGCCCTCCTCAGCTCTGCGCTCCAGGGCCAGTTGTTGACATCCGAGTCTCCGTGTCTGTGCCTGTGGAGTGGAGATGGGCCTGCCTACCACCTATGTTTCCCCATAGCCTCCAGGGCTGTTTTGAAATCAGAAATGATACCTGTGAAGTCCTGGCACTCGCTGGCACGCCGGCAACACTCAGTAAATGGTGGCACTCATTAAAAATAGCAACAGCATGCAATGAAATGTGTCCATATCCAGCAATAATCCCAACATGCACAAAGGCAGTGCGTCAGTGGGCTTGGCGTCTTCAGACCGTGACCTATGCAGAGCGCAGACTTGTGGGCTAAGGCAGATAGAGAGCATGGTTCGCTCACTGGAAACTGGGAGTCAAGGAGGTGGGGTGGGGTGGGGTGGGGTGATGGCAGGGCGGGACTCTAGAGACAGGAGCTGTACTTGATGCTAAAATGGGAAGGGGATGGTGACGAGGAATCACAGGCCAGTGTGAGCGCCATCCCTTCTTTGTCACTACCTCGTCTTGACACTGCACTCAGCAGTCACTAGCCGTGCTCGTTAGGGAAGTGCACATCTGCTCTGAGCTGTGGGGGTCGCAGTGCCCAGGCTTCTACAGTTAGGAGGAGCTGAGCTCCAGCTTCTCGGGGTCCCAAGCCTAGATCCTGCCAAATAGATCCCTTCTCTCGAGAAGGAGTGCCCCTGACCCTTGCTTGCCCGTGGCATCTCGGGCCTGGTTGTTTTTGTTGCGGGGTTGTACACAGGGGGCTGTTTAGCAGCACTCCTGGCTCCTCACCACTCGATGCCTCCTCAACCCCTCAGCGGTGACCTAACTGGCCCCGTGGGAGACCAGCATGTCTCCCGAGCTGCTCATGAACTGCAGCATGGTTGTTCCATCAACACCACCTTTTGTCTGGCCTTCTCAGGGTCAAGCAGGAGGAGGGAAACGGTGCTAGGTTCTCAGCTCAGCCCCGTGATTCGTAGCATCGCATTTACTCCCCAGTCGCCGTTTGAAGGAAAGGCGTTGGCATCTCCATTTTATGCAGACGGGGGGACGGGGGACAGGGCTCAGGCAGTTTACTGACTGTGGCTACCATTTTGAGCTGGGTTCTGATTCGTTTCTGCTCACCTCCCCGGAAAGAGGACTCTGCAGGGCTTTGGTTTCCTTGTGATTGAAGCGTCTTTGTTCCCCAGCACGGCATACCTTGCAGAGATCTCGGCACGGGAAAAGTAAATGACAGGCTCGGAGCAGCGCCTGTGTACAACTCGCCCTGTCAGAGAAGGGAAGCGGTGGCGAAGCAGTTAGCTTTCCCCGTCCTAATCGCAGCAGTTCCGCTAAAACAATCTCTTTTCCCCCTTCCGCTGGTTAAACGTGTCTGCAGCATCGAAGCGAGTGCTGTGTGTGTGACACCTCTGTGAGGTTTTCCATCAGCCTTACAAATTGATCATTATGACTGTCTTGAAATGGAACTAGGTACAAGTTGCCAGTGGGGCCTCCTTTCCTTGCATGAAGACTGCTTCACAATGAACCGTCCTCAGAACAGCGAGCACAGAAGATTAGACATAACGGTTTATTTTCCTTCCAATATATGTTGATTTATGTGCTCGGGGGATGGAGCTGAAGGAAGCGTTTGAAGGAGAAGCAGGTCTTCTGCCTGGGGCACACGTTCGTTTTAGAGCCGTGGTTCCTGATTGTCGTGAGACGGTGGCACCCCCTACCCCCTTAAAAATGCATTATGCTACAATGTGCATTTGGACCGCGTCTTAAGTGTGCGGTCGAGGACCTGGTTACAGCTCCCATGTGGTGCTTCGCGCACCACTGTTCAGGTCTGGAGGTTCTCTGTCATCTCCGACAGACACACGCAGTACCCTTTGGGCAGTAAGAAACCTGCAGTCCCTCCTCCTCGTGGGCCTTGGGGACCGCTCGCAAACTTTCTTCTGCCTGCATTTTCAGAGAGGTATTTGCTTCTAGCTATTTCAGATCTAGAGCATATAGTGGGACCCCACAATGCTCTCTTGTGTGATGGACTTCACTTAACATACCACTGTCAAGGTCCCCCCCTCACCCCCCTTCTCCCCTGTTGTCTGATGCATGTAGGTCCCTTTTTGAAAATCTGATGGAAGTCTCCAACGCCTCTCCCTTGAAAAATTCACATATTCATAAAAGTTTACAGGTTAGCACAAGGTGGGATGGATTCTTAGAGGACTGTAGGTTAGATTTTAGGCCCAAACCAAACTCATTATCGTCTAATTGATGCCAACTCGTGGAGACCTTATAGGACAGACTACAACTGCCCCAAGGGCTTCCAGGACTCAGTCCTTACAGGAGCAGGGTGCCACCCTATTCTTCTGCGTTGCAGCTGCCGGGTAGATGGCAGCTCGGCTCTTAACCCAGTGTGCCACCAGGTTCCTCAGGTATCAGTCAGAGAGTGATCAGCTCTTCTTGTGCCTAAACAATGAGACTTTCTAATCTGTTGGTATAGTTTCATTGACTCGGCTCATTACCATCGGGTCGATGCTGACTCACAGTGACTCTCTAGGACAGGTTACAACGGTCCGTGTGAGTTTCTGAGTCTGTAACTCTTTAGAAAGCCTCATCTTTCTCCCACGGAGCTGCTGGTTTCGATCTGCAGACCTGGCGGTTTGAAGCCAAATGATTGGTCACACCCCGTGACCAGTGATTGTACTGCTGTGGATCCTTCAGGCAAGTAACCCAAATGGCCAGCAGGGCAGTAGGCCCAGAGGCTCACAACAAGACGTCAATCATGTCACTCAGCCAAGGCCATCTTGTGCCTCTGAGAACTGGGTTTAATTGGGCCAGGTGTCTGCCAGTTGGTTATCAGTAGCAATCCCAAGCCCTCCCTATTACTCTGTGTCGTCTGCAATGGAAGGCACCTGTGACTATTATTACACTGTGACTGAAGTGATAGATGTTCGGTGTGTTGATGTGCTAGCCCCACAATTCAAGTGTCCAGTCGCCACATGTGGTTGGTTTGCACATCCTATCTCAGCACAGATTCAGAACATTTCCACTACCGAGAAGCTTTGGTTTGGACAGTGTTCCTCAAGAGTCTTGTGCTTTCTGCGATGCATTTTCATGGCCTCCTTTGATTTCTGGGCGTCTGGTTCAATGCACACTGCCTGCACGTGTCAGCTCCAGTATCACTTTGAGCTCTGTGCATTTGGGAGTGGCTATTCCGTCCCTGTAGCGTTGGCTCCTAAGTAGGTCCTTCTTTCCCACCTGTTGTTGACTGACTCGTCTTCCTCTCTCCCTTCTGCCCTTCGCTCCCACCTCCAGTATTACCTCCTTTATGATTAGCACTAGGCATGACTTCTTGCTCTTGCTTCTGAAGTCTGGATTTCAGGACAGTAGGCCCTGGGAAGTCCCCTCCTCTTTACACTCAAGCCCCTTGAAGATAGTATTCCAAACAGAAAATTCTTGAGTCTCCACCTAGTTACGTCTTTAATAAGAAGCTGCAGATGCCCTCAATGCCCACCGAGAGGATGAGTTGAAGTAATGGCAGCACTCCTGGAATTAGGCTCTGTAGACACTCACACGGCTGCTAGCTCAGAATGCCAGATCGGCAGGGCAAGAGCCGAGCGAGGAGAGCGAAATTCAGTGTTGCATGTCTAGTTCTCTTTCAATCCGGGCAAAGTAGGTGCTTGGAAAAGATAGGACATACAGTCCACGTGGTCTGTTGCTAGTGGGGGCATGATACATTTTGCCATATATATATATATATATATATATATATATATATATATATATCATGTTCAGGCTTTAAAATAAATATGTATTAAATGACACTGCGATCAAAGGAAGACTTGCTAGGCTTTGAATCTTGAAGCACAACCGGGCCTGTGTTAGAATGTCTGATGTCTTATTTTCACCAAGTACCAACAGCCTGCAAGCTGAGCTCAGCAACATTCTGGCCCTGCGGAGGCAGCTGGAGCAGGAGGTGCTTTCCTATCGGACTCTGCAGAGGACCTTGGAGGACCAAATCAAAGAAATCCGGAGGCGGGAAGGTACATATGCTCTTGGGTTGGCCCTGACCAAACTATGAGTTAGCCCACCGTTATGAGGTGAGTGAGGCACCTGTCTGCTTTAATGTTGGCTCTCTCAGTTTCTACCCGCTTGCCTCTGGCCCTTACAAAACTCAACAAGTGGAAACAAGGCAACTCACTGCCCTAGAGTCCATTCCAGCAACCCAGAGAGGCCCAGCCTGGAAATCTTGACTGGCCCAGAAAGCCTCATCTTTCTCCCAAGGATGTCGCACGTCTCACCTTGTGGCTCCCAGTCCAACACGGAGCCCACTCTGCCGCCAGAGCTCCCTGGCCTTCGTAATGGAGACCAGCAAACAAACTAACGAAAAATCCCCCAAGCTTCAGGAAACCAATCCCACTGCTGCCAAGTCCACCGTGACTCCTGGCAGCAGGCACGAGAGGACAGAGGCGAGCTGCCCCACAGGCTTTCCAAGGCTGTGAGTCTCTGACAGCACACTGCCCGCCTCTTTCCCTGCAGACTGGCGCCTGGGTGAGAACAGCTGACCCTTTCCCCACCAGGGTCCCCACACTTGGAAGGCCCAGTCAATTGTGTTTATTGTACAGCAGGTCTGTCGCAGGGTTCCTTTCTTGCTGTCTGTGTTAGTTCACGCAGCTTTCGATGCTCTAGCCGACCTCAAACCCCTCTCGCTGATAAGCAGTTCTCGTCGTCCACAGCATCTGAGCAGTGCCTCCCGCAGCACCCACTGCTGAGAGCCAGCTCTGCAGGCACACGGAGGAGTGAGATGGCTCTTTTCCTGCCGAAAGACTGGCTAGTTAGTGGTGTCGTGACGGCAAGCGAGTTCATTTGGGGAGGGCTGTAGGATGAGGGTCTGTGGATCTTGCAGTGCAGCCGCATCATGGTGAATCTCGGCTGTGTCCCTTGGTAGACCATGAGCCCCTTCCAGCCTGGTTCACTGTCTTCTTCCTTTCTGGATCCCTAGCATTGGTGCCTGGCCCATACAATGAATATTTCTCACAGCAATAGTCAGTTTGACATTGCTTGAGCATGTATTGTGCGCAAGGCACAGTGGCAGGCCCTTTAAAGCCCTGTCTCTTCCCCTCCCAGTCATTTATGAGCGTAGATCTAGCTCCATCTGGCAGCGAGTCAGGGCTGGTTTGCTTAGGGTCCCGCAGGTTTGTACCCAGTCTGCCTTTCAGGGAAGTCTATAGCTCCTCCCGGTACGTTGCATGGCTCATCAGGCGGATCAGATCTTGCCCAGCCCTGCCACATGAGGTAGTGTTGGTGGACATACCTTTCTCAGTAAATGGCCTGTCCCTCTCTGCTCCTTCCATAAGAGACACAGGGAGCGGGCCCGTCCTAAGGCCCCGTTGTGCTCCTTGTGTGCTGCCAACGAGGCTCACATCCAGGATCAGCAGGCACTTTGCACTGGGTGTGTTTGCTCCCCATGTGGGCTCGAGCCCCCCACCGGGCAAAATCCATCAGGCCCTTTTATTTTCCTAGAGTCCCACCTGTGAGAGTCACATCTAATTTCCCTGCCTTCTCTCCTAAACGGACGCGCTTCCTCATCTAAAGTGACATCCCCGTTTGCCCATTGCCACTCAGAAAGGTCTCCAGGCACAGCGCTTGGTGTGCAGATTAGAACTGAGAATCGGCCCCGTGCAGGAAGCGATACGTTGAGACAGCAGCCTGCAGAGAAAGAAGGAAAAGGACTCTTGCCCCAACGTGGGGCTAGAAGCCCTTCATGTGTATCTGTCCTGCTCCTCAACTCCTGTCCAGCCCCACTCAGTGAACTCGAAAGGGATGGCACTAGGGTTGGCCCTGGAAGGATCTGTTGCTGAGTTTCTCACGCACCCCCTCCCCTCCCTCTGTTTCTTTGGCAGAAGAGGCATTTTCATTTTACAGTGATCAAACTTCTTATTTGAGCATTTGCCTTGAAGAACACAGTCGGCTACAAGTGGAGCATTTTTCTCAAGAAGAACTAAAGAAAAAGGTATTGGCCTCATAGCCTTTCGTGCTTCGTAGGTTCTTCATGGTCTCTCGGCCGATCAGAAGGAGAAACAGATTCTAAGAGCCTTTTCTTCTCCCTGCCTTTCTGTCTTCTCTCCTGGTGATGTCCCTGGAAGCTCCCCGCCCAGGGCTCACACTCCTTTCCAGCCTCACAGCCCAGGCTCGCTCTCCTTACACTCGCCCTTCATGGAGACTTGGTCATGGTTCTCTCAGCCCGTCACCTCCCTTCCTGTGGCCCCCATGCTGCTGTCAAGTGGAGTCTGACTCACAGCCACCCCGTGGGGTGGAGTGGAACTGTCCCGTGGGGTTGTCTAGGCTGTCAGCTTTCAGGGCGCAGCAGAGCGCCTCACCATTGTGCCACCTGAGTGCCTTCTGTTCTCCTCCTACTGATGTGGAGCTGTCGGGTTCCTCTTCTGGGCCCTTCCATTGTGCTGTGTTCCTCTCTCCTTAAGGCCTACGTGCTGTATTCTGTCCAAGTACCTAGCACGTACAATTGGGAGTTAATAGATGAAATTTGAATGAATCAAACCATGGGTTTGATCAATAAATCTCTCTCTCTCTCTTTAAACCAGAAAGGTTTTATAGTGTTTTGGTTAGAGTGGTTTCTAGTGTTTCAGGATTCTCAGAGCCATTGATAAGAGTAAGCAGTGTGAACTCAGAGGAGGCTGGGTGATTTATTGTAACATGAGCCTAGTGGTGTGGCTGAGATTCCATTTCTGTCTGGGGATATTTTAATTCTTGTAGAAGGAAAGGTAAACAAGCCATTGAGCGCTCTCTGGAATGCGAGGAGGGTTACTGTAATCGGCAGGTGGGCACATACGGCATCCAGGTAGCAGCGAAGGAGAGGTGAACTGTGCTTGCGGGAGGGGTGGGGCTGGGAGTACCAGACAGTACTAGCTGCCCTTGGTAAAGTACTTGGATGGCACCAAGGGCTCTGCTGCATGACGACTTTGGTCCACATTCAGATTCACAGCTCTCAGTAACCCATGTTACAGATGAGCAAGCTGAGGCTTAGCTGGCATCCTGCTCAGTATCTCTCTACTTGGAAGTGGTGGCTCTGGGATTGGGAGCAGACGGGCATGCTAAATGTTCAACACCTGGGCTCCGAGGGCTGGACTCAGGCAAACTGAGACCCCCTCCGTATCTGTGGTGCTGAAGAGTCCTCTGGAGTCAGTCTGCAGCAAGGGCTGGCCCTGGGAAGCTGAGGGCAGCTGCTGGGTCGCCATGCCTCTGTGCTCTTCTTTCCTAGGTCAGCGACCTTATACACTTGGTGAAGGAACTCTATACAGACAACCAGCACCTGAAGACCATTTTTGATCTCTCCTGTGTGGGTGTCCAGGGAAGTGACAGACTTGAGTCAGCAGACCAATTGGAGGTAAGAGGAAACATTCTTATTATATGCCAATTAGAAAATATAACCATTGGAAACACATTTCTCAAAATCGCATCCGCCCTTGGGGTCGTGGCGGTGGTGTCTCTCATCATATCCCCTTTGCTGTTGGTAGGGTTGTTAGGTCAGCAGCCCTGTCCACTGGCTTCCCCGGGTTGTAGGCCCCACCTGCATGGGTACATTCGGTATACTGGGATGCTTTTAGCCACAGGTCCAGGCCTGGCTGAGGACTGTAGATGGCATAATAAGGTGAGTGGCTTGGTCTCACAGAGGCTTGGAGAGTTGTCACGTCACCAGGAAGTTTGGGTGGGACGGATGCAGTCCTAATGAATTTATTGACATTGGAAAACAGATTTGCAAGCACGTGTTTTTCATTTGCTTTTTATTTTCTGATCTGATTTCTGTGCATCTTCTTCTCAAAAAGAATGGCATCTTGACTTCTTCTGTGTTTAACCCAGTGTGTGGTTCCTTTACATGCGTGCCCGGAAGACAGGACAGCACGTAACGAGATCATGTCCCACCAACCCAAAAGTCCAACTTCCTGTCTGTGGGACATATTTGGTTAGTCTGTGCCTTTTGAAAGTCCCCCAAAGACTGTGAAAGGTTAAATTGTGGCCCTTTATCTATGGGCACGGCGGCTGGGTGCTCTCTTCCGTCCACCCCGCCTGGGGGAAAGGGGACGGCACCTCACCCATGCAGATGGCGTCTGCGTGCTGCATAGTAGTATCTGATGCGTCGTGTCGGGTTTTCTCTGTCCTTGACTTGTCCTGCACAGTCGTTGCCAAGGCCGCTCCGACTCAGAGTCACCCTTTGTGTAATGGGGAAGCACCCCCAGTCCTGCCCTGTCCTCACAGATGCTTTGCGGAAGCCACCGCTGCGGCCGTCCATCTCGTTGAGGGGCTGTAAGTAGTGGTAACAGGAAAGGAAGGCGTGGAAAGGAAGGCGTGCGTTCTCTCTCCGCGGCCCTTTGCTTGGCCTCAGCCCTCCAGGAAGAGCCTTGCTCTGAGACTGTCCTGGCTGAGATCTCCCCTGTAAGGGCATTGGGCCTTTTGGTACTTGCGTCTTCCTCGAATTTCTTCTTAGGGTCACCCTGAACTTAGCCTGGAGCCCCGTGGACGTGGCAGGCTCGGAGTTGCTGCATCATTGCTTGGGAAAGATTGGCCGCCCTGCGGCTGTCCCCACTACCTTCCACGTGGGCAGTGCTCTGGCCATCTGCTCTCTTCGAGAGAGGCAATACCATGGATCCCAGCCTCCAGGGCTCCAGACAATTCTGAAAAGCAAGAATATCTGCAATCCATTTACAGAGAAAGCAGTCTTCTGGCTTGCTTCCCCCGAAGTGGCAATTTTAATAAGCAGATCTTTCTTCACTACTTCGTTTAAGTCTTAAATGGCGAGTTTTGTTTGTTCATTTGCCCTTTGAAGAAATCTGTTAAATGTCCCATTATGTCCTCTGGAGAACAGAGGCGCTTTCCTCTTCCCACTCAAAAGATCTTCCTACCAAGCGACTCCGATTGGAGTCATTTGTCAGATTGCACTTCAATCTCATGTTCCCCCTGAATAGCCGTGTCCTTTGTGGCACAGTTGCCCATTTTCCTCCAGCACGGGGTGAGGAGCTCTGCATGGCGAAGACGAGCCACCCACGGCAGTCTTGAGCTGAGCGTGGAGAGGGCGCAAGGGCTGGGGGCGGGGGGGGGGTGGTGGCAAGGAGGAGAGCCTGCCATTCCCGGGAGCCCCTGAAGCCAGGTTTGATGGTAAGCAAGGCAGCAGCAGACCAGAAACGGCGCCTGCGGTCCACAGCATTTCCTGAGCAGCAGCAGTGAGACGGGCAGAGTGGGGCCTGGGCCAGCTCCTGCTTTCTAGGACCCTGCAGTCCAAAGAAAGGGGGTGAACCCTGCAAGCATATGTCATGGTTTAAAACTCGTTACTTTTCTCCAGTGTCTCATGAGCCCACTGTATGGCATCTGGAAGGCATTTCCTAATCCCATCCCTGGAAAACAGGCGGAGTTAATGAAGGGTTGGAATACTTCCTTTTGTATTTGAACATGTGCACGCATGCACCTATATGAGAGGACTTCAAAATATCCATGGGAGAATTCTGATATCTTTAATGCTATTTCCCCCCACAAACTTTGGGAAGCCCCCTTCATGCAATTTTGTTTTGTTTCCTGTGTTTTTTTGTTTGTTTTGTTTTTTCCCCCCAATTGCCTGAAAGCCAGAGCATCCTGTTCCATTCATCTTGTGATTCTTATTGTTGGACTGTGATTTCTGTGGTTTACTGTTTTAAACAACACAGTGAGCATATTTGGACACAGATTTTTCTGAGTTAAGAATCTTTTCTGTAAACAAGTGGCCATCTAGTTCAGAAGCAACAAAGCCCACATGAAAGAAACACACCAGCTGGTGTGATCACGAGGTATCGAAGGGATCAGGTATCAGGCATCATCAGAACAAAAAATCTTACCATAGTGAATGAGGGGGGAGTGCAGAATGGAGACCCAAAGCCCATTTGTAGGCCATTGGAGATCCCTTACAGAAGGGTCTCAGGGAGGAGACGAGCCAGTCAGCATGCGATGTAGCACCAATGAAAAATATAACTTTCCTCTAGTTCCTAAATGCTTCCTCCTCCCCCACTATCATGATCCGAATTCTACCTTGCAAGTCTGGCTAGACCAGAGGATGTACAGTGGTATAGAGAGGAACTAGAAACACAAGGAATCCAGGGTGGATGATCCCTTCAGGACCAGGGTGTGAGTGGCGATACTGGGAGGGTAGAGGGAAGGTGAGTTGGAAAGGGGAAACCGATTACAAGGTTCTACATGTAATCTCCTCCCTGGGGGACAGACAACAGAAAACTGGGTAAAAGGAGATGTCGGACAGGACAAGATATGACAAAATAATAATTTATAAATTATCAAGGGCTCATGAGGGAGGGGGGAGCAGGGAGGGAGGGGAAAAAGAGGACTTGATGCAAAGGGTTTAAGTGGAGAGCAAATGCTTTGAAAATGATTAGGGCAAAGAATGTACAGATGTGCTTTATATAATTGATGTATGTATGGATTGTGGTAAGAGTTGTATGAGTCCCTAATAAAATGTTAAAAAATATAATTTATAAATTATCAGGGGTTCATGAGGGAGGGGGGAGCGGGGAGGGAGGGGAAAAATGAGCTGATGCCAGGGACTTAGATGGAGAGCAAATGTTTTGAGAATGATGAGGGCTGTGAATGTACAAATGTGTGTTACACAGTTGATGTATGTATGGATTGTGATACGAGTTGTATGAGCTAATAATAATAAAAAAGAATCATTAGACAATATTTCTGAAATATAGGTATAAAATTTATAAGAAACTTATTTTTTAGCTTCTCCCACTAAAGAAGATGTAACTATTTTGAAGGCCCTGGATGTAGTTTGTCCATTTCTTTTCAAAATGGTCGTCCTGGTGCAAAGCCCCTCACCAGGTGGGTACAGCTGTCCTTTCTGCCCGCACGATGCGTCCTAAACAGGTGTCTGGATGTCTTATTGTGCATTTGGAAAATCTGTCTCCTTACATTTATTTGCTTGACATTGATTTATAGATTAGAGCATCATTTAGTTGAGAGTTGGCACGTGACAGTGATGGCAGCAGACTACAGTCTTGGTACTGAGGTGTCTGCCAACTGTGCCTTGGTGCCACATGGAAGTGCAACCTCTAAGGCCGTGGTTCTCAGCCTTCCTCATGCCGGGACCCTTTCATACAACTCCTCATGTGGTAGTGACCCCCAACCATAGCATTATTTTTGTTGCTACTTCATCACTGTCATTTTGCTACTGTGATAAATCAGGCGACCCTGTGAAAGGGTCATTTGATCCCCAAAGGGGTTGCGACCGCAGGTTGAGACCCGCTGCTCTGTGTCACGTGCTCGGTACAGTGTACGGTGATGTCACCTACATGCCACAGGCTGTTATTGAGCTTTGCTGCAATCCTCATGCCGGATTCTTCTCCACATAGTCCAGCTCCTTGGATACAGACTGAATAAGTGTGGTGAAAGGGTGCATGCCGACTCCCACTTTTCCTGCCTTTTGTCACAGCGACTGCTTCTTGTCTAGGTTAAGGTTCCACATGAGCCCAAGGAAGTGTTCTGGAATTCCTGTTCTTCACAAAACACAAGAGAACTACTTTGAAAAAACTATTTAATGAGAAGGAGGAACTTTTCAGCAGTTTGATTTTTTTGGTTTCATTTTTATATTTTTAGCCCGACTTCCTTAGTTGTTATAAGTTCTGTGTTATTTATAATATCCTTTGTACAGTGCCTGACATACAGGAAACACCGCTGCTTTCAAGACATTTGTTTAGTATGTTTGTGACAGAGTTGGAACCACAAGTCTGTTTGGTGGTGGTTTAGCCAAATTAAGGGCAGCTCCTCTAAATTCTAATGTGTACCAGAGCTTCCTGGGAATCTGCTTGAAATGCAGATTGGGATTCAATGGGCCTAGGTAGTACCCTTTCAACCAACTCTTAAGTAATGCTGGTTCTGTAATTCCAAGGAACACACTCTGAGTGTCAAGGGCACAGGTAATTGTGAAAACCTGTTGGTTCTAACCTTCGTGGTGGAAAAGACTTTTTTCCATGGAGATTGCTTGGACTCCGGCATTAGTGTTCACCTGGCCCTCACTTTTTGGAGGTCTCTGCCTGGTAGGTCATCCCAGGAAGCAGAGGGGCAGGTGCTGTGGGGGTCGGTGAGTGCTCTGATGGAGAATGCCGAATGCCTACCCTCCCTCTGGGCCCAAGATAAGCAGCAGCCAAGCAGAGCAGGAAAGAGGAGCACAGGCGGCAGGGGGGGGCCAGGAGACTGCAGCACGCAGAGGCATGCTCGCAAGAGGGGATGCTGAGATAACGTCACGTGCTCAGAGAAGACGATACAGAGAAATGAACAGGGAGTGGCCAGTGGGTCATTCATGGCCTGGGTAAAGGCGGTGTTCATGGAGTGAGGGACCCGAGACAGATGGCAGTGGGAGGGGGCATGGTGGGGATGTGGAAATGACTCTGAGGGGTGTGTAGGTCACATTTCTGGTTTGTAGAGATGGAAGCTGAGCCTGGTTATAGTGACCCGGTTCTCTCTGATCCCATGCTAAACCTTTGAAAATTAGGAAACCACCTTGACACAAGGGGCATTTCTCTGTGTCCACACATTGCATTTCTTGGCCATTCCTATAAATAGAGACCTTGCTTAGAGTCATGGCTAATGGCACGGTGTGGTTCTGGAGAGGCAGGACAGTTGTGATGCTTTGGGCACATCAGGACCAGTGCAATGACATTTCTAATAATGGTTTGCCAGCTTAACTTAGAGGGCAGTCTTCCTCAGATGCACAGGCTCTGGGGGAGGAGCTTCTCTCTGCCTCCTTCCTTGTCCAAGGTAGAGTCCATCAGCGGATTAGGAAGGCTTTGGGTACTGCTCATGCTCACTTTGTGGGGGGAAGGTGAGCTGGAGGGCCCTTTCAGAAGCGGAGAGTGCTCAGTGGCTGGAGCTTTTGGGGAGACAAAGGGAGACTTCTGTTGCTGATGTTCTGTTTGTCATACTTTAAAAGAGAGGGTTTCCCCAAACTTGTGTGAAAGAATTCCAACAGTAAAGGGAGAAGAATTTTAAGTGAACATTCTTTTTTTTTTAAATTTTAACAATTTATTGGGGCTCATACAATTCTTATCACAGTTCATACATATACATACATCAATTGTATAAAGCACATCTGTACGGTCTTTGCCCTAATCATTTTTTTCTCCTCTTTTACATTTTATTGGGGACTCATACAACTCTTATCACCCTCCATACATATACATACATCAATTGTATAAAGCACATCCATACATTCCCTGCCCCAATCATTCTCAAGGCATTTGCTCTCCACTTAAGCCCCTTGCATCAGGTCCTCTTTTTTTTTCCCCCTCCCTCCCCTTTCCCCCCTCCCTCATGTGCCCATGGTAATTTATACCTCGTTATTTTGTCATATCTTGCCCTATCCGGAGTCTCCCTTCCCCCCTTCTCTGCTGTCCCTCTCCCAGGGAAGAGGTCACATGTGGATCCTTGTAATCAGTTCCCCCTTTCCAACCCACTCACCCTTCACTCTCCCAGCATCGTCCCTCACACCCTTGGTCCTGAAGGTATCATCCACCCTGGATTCCCTGTACCTCCAGCCCTCATATGTACCAGTGTACAGCCTCTGTCCTATCCAGGCCTGCAAGGTAGAATTCGGATCATGGTAGTTGGGGGGAGGAAGCATCCAGGATCTGGGGGAAAGCTGTGTTCTTCATCGGTACTACCTCGCACCCTAATTAACCCATCTCCTCTCCTAAACGCCTCTATGAGGGGATCTCCATTGGCCGACACTTGGGCCTTCGGTCTCCACTCTGCACTTCCCCTAAGTGAACATTCTTATACCCACCATCTATCTACATTCTACTGTTAACACTTCTTATCTGTCTGCCATTACGTCATATGTTTTTGGGTATCATTTAATGTAATTGATAGACATTAGTACTCTGTTCTGTGTGCATATCATTAACTAGAGCTCAATATTTACTTTTCTTTTAAGATTAAATTTTACATACAACGGGATATGGAAATCTTAAATGTGCACCTTGCTAATTTTACAAATGTTTCTACTTGGGCAGCCCTAACAGTGGGTTCTGTCATTGACTCTGCTAGAAATCGATTCTGATGGCAGCGGAATACTTCTTCTGTTGTCGCTCCCGCTCACAGCGGTGTGTCTGTGCAGTGAAGCATTGTGTAGAACATCTGGGAGGGAACATCTGTGGTGGATAACATCGGCAGATTATGTGCTGCCACCATCGTATTGTATCGTACAGATGACCACAATGAAATGAACCCAAAGAACAAACCCCAGGCAGAGGGTCCTCAAGTGTGGTTTGTTGTAAGTCACAGACATGTCAATTGGGACTGCCTGCGCCAGCAGGGGTGCCATGGTGTCTGTCAGGCTTTAAACACAGATCTTCCAGACTCAGATAGCCTAGGAAGTAAGGTCCGGTGATTGGCTTCCAGAAATCACCCGGTGCAAACCCTGTGGGCCCCAAGAGACTAACCAGTTGCTCTGGTGCTAGACCAGGGGCCCCGGGCTGGCGTGCACACAGACACGCAGGGGCCCTGAGCACAGCACACAGTGAGGCGAAGGTGGTGCAGACCTGGGCCGCGGTTTGTCCTGCGGTACAAGGACTCCTGAATGCCAGGGGACGGTGATACTGGCAATCCAGCGTCATGCAGTGCACAGTGCTTGGGTGTTAGCGCAGTGAGATCTGGACTTGAGCCTCGGTTGCAGGTGATCTGGAATGTAGAGTGGCTGCAAGTTGGAGCCGACTCGGCAGCGCCGAAAAACTAACAAGAGGTTTGAATGTACTTTGGTTCTGGGAGGTTTCTAGAAAAACCTCTCCTGGCAGTCAGTTTGCTTCCCGTTCTGTTTTCCTTTCCAGAGCTCACCCCCTCATCTCACGGGGGGTGGGGGGGGTGTTGGGGGGGAGCATGGTGTAGTGCAGTTTTGCAACCTCTCCGAACCAATCGGGCTTCTCCCCCGGGCCTGGCCACCTTTCCCCTCTGCATTCTCTCCTGTGCTTAATCCAGGTGGCCCTGTGAGCTGAGGTCCTGCTCTCTTTCTCGCTCTCTCTCTCTCTCTCTCTCTCTCTCTCTCTCTCTCTCTCTCTCTCTCTCTCTCTCTCTCTCTCTCGAGCTTCTGCAGAGCACAGCATGCAAAAGCTCAGGGGTTTGCTCTTCTTTCGAGCATTAGGAACAAGCACAGCCTTTATAAATCACGGCCCTTCCTTCCGAAAGTATAAACTGATCACCCGGGGAGCTTGATGTGTGCACCTCATTAGTCGTGAGGACTTTCTGTCGACAGAATGATGGTGTGGTTGGGACTGTCCATCTCTGATGTCTGACAGCCAGCAACGAGGTTCGTGCGCCGTGCTAAACAGGAGACGGGATGCATAAATTGGGCGCACCATAAATTTCATTTACTGCTTTTTCGCACTTTGATATTTTCAATTCCATCAATAGCTGTTTTCAAAAATCTTGTTACGTTCCTATAATCTGAAGGTGGGAATGGCAGCAGCCCGACGGCCGGCATATTCAATTTCCCGCAGCTCGGGGAAGGCTGGCCAGGGCCAGGGCCAAACAGCCTTGGCTGTTTCTGGGGAATGTGTCCCTACAATTTGCCTGCTCTCAGGCAGCTGTGTGTGATTTGCCTGCATCAACAACTCTAACTTTGGTTAATTTTTATTTCATGGCTTTGGCATTTTTCTCCTGGTCTCTTTTTGTTTTTATTTTGCATTGAAAAAAAAAGACATCACTGACTTATTCATGCTGCACATTTTTTGTTGTTGTTATTGTATTTTCACACCATTCCATGCTTCATGTAGCTTCTAGCTAGACAGGAAGACGAGGACACGGTCAAAACGAGAGCAGATGACAAGAAGCATTTTCTTAGTGACTGCCAGCCTTTGGAGCAGAGTAAAGAGGTAGGAACATGGCACTTAATTCCTCATCCCACCTGCCCCTACCCCCAGGCTCGCCCCTGTCTGGAATGACCCCAGTGGGTTCTCGGTGCATTCTGTCTGGACTGAGTGCCTGCTGTGAGCCAGTGGGGTGCAGACAGACCAGCTCCCGTCCTCCTGAGCGCCTCAGACTTGGTGTGAGCTGGTCATGAAGGAGGAAAGCACACATTGTGGATGAAATGAACGCAGTTACAGGAGAATGACCAATGCCTGAGGGCTGGACCTGGACAGCTCCTTAGAGATCTCATCCAGCCCATGGATTTCACGCCATGGACACTGAGCCCCATGAGGGGCAGATGGTTTTCTCAATATATCCCAGGACAGGAAGCCCAGTCTCCGGACTGCTGTGAACTCTCAGGTCATCTTGATGGCAGAACAGAGAGCTGGTGCTAGAACCAGGCCCCACCCCTTCCCAGGACCTTCCACAGTCTCCTGCATTCAGGAAACCAGCACAGGGACATCTGGGCATTGTGAAGGTTTGACCCCAGTCCACGTAGACTCCTCCCCTAGTTCCATCCATACTAAACATTTGGAGTAAACCTTTTCCACGGTTGAACGAACCCCAAAGATTGGAATCTAGTGGGAGATAGGAAGCTACAGATTTGGCATTTATGGATGCCAGGGTGTTCAAGTTCATGGAGTCATGACTAGGAGACCATGAAAATGTGTCGTTTTGGGTGATCAAAGCTTTTCAGTAGAGGCTTTCGAGTCTGATGGCCTGACTTGAGCCTTGACCTTGCTGCTATAGCTCTTCATGATGGTGGAACCCTATTGGTGTAATGGTTACGTGCGGGGCTGCTAACCTTGAGATCACCAGTTTGAAACCACCAGCTGCTCTGTGGGAGGAAGAGGAAGCTTCTTATTGCCATAAATAGTTACAGTCTCAGAAACCCACAGGGGCAATTCTACCCTGCCTTAGAGTATTGCCATGTGTCCAAATTGACTCGATGGCAGTGAATTAGTTGTATTTTGGGGGATTTTTTTTTTAAGTTTCTCTCCGTCTGTGAGGAGGGCAAGTTGCTTAAACTCCACACCTGCGTTTCACCCATCAATGGTACTAATAATACTTCCTGGTTAGGATTGTTAGTATATTTAAATAGAAAGGCATATAATAATTGCTCAGTAAATGATAGCGATTGCTATTTTGATTATTACACCCCAGACATTGCTGTTTTTGTAGATGGCATATTTGATGGATGAGCGAACAAGGTAGGTGGCAAATAAGACCCTATAAATAACCGTTCATTTGTGTGGGTCTTGCCTTCCATTTAAAAATCTTAATCATTTTACAAGTGTGGCGAGAGCAGAGATGGCTAGTGCATATATCACCCGCAGTAATGAAGTCAAGAGCAGTTATTTATAGACTGGTGGAGGGAATTTACAGCTTTGGGAAGAGGAGAAAGGATGTTAATTGCAGCACCTCAAGACATGCCCAGCTCAGGCTTTACCTAGATACATATCTGGTGCCACTCCTGTGGGACTCTGTGTGACCCCAGAAGGCGGATTCATAAATAACATCTCCCTGGGAATTAGGAACTCTCCACCTTTCTAATGATACAAATCAAAGTCATGTTAATTAATCTGTGTCTGTAAAAAAAGACATCTGCTTTTTGATAATGAAGAGGATGGTAAATTATAAGCAGTATATAATAAATGTCCAAATGAAGCAGAAGGGATGACCTGTTTCCACATCCTTCCTGGGAAGGACTGGCAAGGAAGGAGTCACGCGTTGGAGGAACGCGGGTCCAATACTCATCAGTAAGACTCCTGAGTCGCCAGTAAGGCACGCACCCTGAGTTCCCCTGCCCATTTTCACCCTCGTAAGCACCTGGAGAGGTGGCGCTACTCTCCCATTTTATCAACTAGGAAACGGGAAAGAGCGATGATGTAAAACACCCAGAGCACCCCTCTCCCTCAACTCTGGTGCCTCCTCCGCTTCCCCCTCTCATTTGCTTGCTCATATCTCTAACTGCTTGTCTCTCCCTCACTCACACCTGCTCTTTCCCATCCTGGCTCCATCCTTTCCATCCCTCCTTTTGTTTGCAGATTGCAGAGGACAGGCCCACAGGAGGCTGCAAAAACGGATACCTGGGGCACAAGGCGCGCAGTCTGTTGGAGTCCGGTGGCACCCGCGAGCCTGTCTGCCCTGGAGGCCAGAATCAGGAGGAAGGGGCTCTCCTGGACTTGCTCGCCCCTTTCCTGAATGAGAAGGCCACCTCGCTACTAGCTTCCAGGTACACGTGGGCTCTATTTCCAGGTTGAGGGAAGGACAGGCGCATTTGGGGGAAATTGATTTAGATGGTGGTGCCGAGTAATTTACCTGAGAGAGCTCCTGAAATAACTTGGAAGGAGTCTTGCCAGTCATGCAGTCATGTAATTACTCACATGCTAGCAGCTGCGAGGGCCTTCAGCACCTCCTCCTGCCAGCCCATTAGAGAGAGGGAGAGAGAGGGAGAAGCTTTCTGGGATAGGAGGGCTGGTGGGGGGGGGGGGGGCGCTGATGGCTGCTATGTATTAAAAAAAAGAAAGCTTTTCTTGAAATTATGCCTGGAGTGGGGGTGGGGAGGAGGAAGGGGGATACAGGAAGGGTTGCCTGAAGGGTCTGAGAGAGGAATTAGCCCTACTGAAACTTCTTCCCAATTCTGCAGCAACTTAAAAAGGACCATTGTTGCTTCGCTGTGGCTGCACTGTTTTATGTTGAGCTTGAACTAGCACATTTTGCTCATGAGGTTTGCCGGGAGTTGTTCCTGGGCAAGGAAATAGTACAGGCTGTTTTCCTCACAACAAAAAAAAAGAGAACCGACCAGTGTATTTGTGTTTTTTAAAAACAAATTCTTTTAAAAAAAATCATTTTATTGGGGGCTCGTACAATTCTTAACACAATCCATACATCCATCCATTTTGTCAACAACATAATGTACATTTGTTGCCATCATCATTCTCAAAACATTTGCCTTCTACTTGAGCCCTTAATATCTGCTGCTCATTTTCCCCCTCTCTCCCCACTCCCCCCACCCCGTGAACCCTTCATCATTCATAAATTATTATTATTTTGTCATATATTACACTGTCCAACGTCTCCCCCCCACCTTCTTCTCTGCTGTCCATCCCCCAGGGAGGAGGCTATACGTAGATTCTTGTAATCAGTTTCCCCTTTCTACCCCACATTCTCTCCACCCTCTAGGCATCCCCACTCTCACCACTGGTCCTGCAGGAGTCATCTGTCCTGAATTCCCTGTGTTTCCAGTTGCTATCTGTACCATGTACATCCTCTGGTCTAGCCAGACTTGTAAGTTAGAATTGGGATCATGATAGTGGAGGGGAGGAAGCATTTAAGAACTAGAGGAAAGTTATATGTTTCTGCTGCTCTGTACTCTGACTGGCTCATCTCCTCCCCACAACCCTTCAGTAAGGGGTGTCCGGTTGGCTACCAATGGGCTTTGAGTCACCACTCTGCACTCACCCACATTTCAATGATATGTTTTTTTTGTTCCTTGATGCTTGATACCTGATCCCTTCAACAGCTCGTGGTCACACAGGCTGGTGTGTTTCTTCCATGTGGGCTTTGTTAATTCTGAACTAGATGGCCACTTGTTTATCTTCGAGCCTTGAAGACCCCAGACACTATATCTTTTGCTAGCCGGGCACCATTAGCTTTCTTCACCACATTCGCTTATGCACACATTTGTCTTCAGTGATCGTATCAGGAAGGTGGGCACCCACTGATAAGATTTTTAGTTCTTTGATGTCTGATAACTGGTTCCTTCTACAGCTCGTAGTCACACAGGCTGGTGTGCATCTTTCATGTGGGCTTTGATGCTTCTCAGCTAGATGGCCTCTTGTTTATGTTCAAGCCTTTAACACCCCAGACGCTATATCTTTTGGTAGCCGGGCACCATCAGCTTTCTTCACCACATTTGCTTATGCACACATTTGTCTTCAGCAATCGTGTCGGGAAGGTGTACATCCTGGAATGCCAATTTAATAGAACAAAGTGTTCTTGCATTGAGTAAGTGCTTGAGTGGAGGCCCAATGTCCATCTGCTGCCTTAGTACTAAACCTATAAATATATGTACGTAGATCTGTTTCCCTACACTCATATAAATATATTTACATATGTACATTCCAGTCTTTGGACCGCTATAAATACCCTTTGTCACCTAGTTCTTTCCTCTATTTCCTTTTACTTTCCTCTTGTCCCACTATCATGTTCAGCCTTCATTTGGGTTTCAGTAATTTCTCTCGGTTACATTGCCCTTGCTGAATCCCTACCAGGCCTCTCACACCCTCCTTGCTACTGATTTTGGATCACTAATTGCTCCCCTGTCCCTGGGTTGGTCAGCACCACCTCCTTGCCCCCTCCTCCCCCTCTCCCGTGTCCCCCCCAGAACCCTTGGTCCCGTTGTTTTCTTCTCCAGACTATTCATCCAGTCTCTCTTATCTAGATAGATTTGTAGAGATAATAATATGCACCAAAAATCAAGTCATAGCAAGCTAGGCGATGAGTGAGAACACAGCTATGATAACAAAAAAGGAAAACAGTTACCCATAGAAGAATAAATTAATTAAAAGAAAAAAAAAACTTTAAAAAGAAAGAAAAACCTGTAAATAGATCAAGGTCTGATTTTTGATCTGTAGGCATGTCCTTCAGTCAGGTCCCATGGGGTACCATGCTTTGGCCCCAGAGTCTTCCCTTTGCACTCCCTCAGGGACTCCTTGCTCTGCTCCCATGGTTGCTCTGCCGCATGCTTTTAGTGGTTTGCCTCGGTGTCACAGGGTCAGTCTGGGCCAGTCCTGGACCTGAGTCTCCAGTGTTGTCCCCCTTAGTGTCCTGGGCCATCAAGGGACGATGTGTCTTGTGGGATCAGCCATGTTGTCCACTCTGTCCATTGGCTGTTCAGAGTGGGGATATCGTCCTCCAGGCCTGATGGACCAGGATGTGCTCCACTCTCTCTTCCTCCCCGCTTTTGCTCTGAACGAACATGCTTTAGCTGCAGCTTCAGTGCCGTCCTCTCAAGTCAATTCTTCTGGGGGGAGGGGCAGTTGTCCACATAGCTGGTATGGGGGCAGAGCCCTCAGGCCCCTCCACTGGCTCCCCACTCTTGTCACACTGCAGTCGTCTGGCACTGGCTTTATATCTGGTCCCTCTTTCCCTGTGGAGACACAAACAATACCCTCCCCTTGGGTGGGTCTGTGCCCTATTCCCTCATCACACATCTTTTTTTCTTTTTTTCCCCTTTCCTCCTTCCATCCCCGTTTTAGTTGGCTACCATATGTACCCCTGGATTTGGTCTGGCCCCTGCCATACTACCTGGACCTCACCCCTGGAGTGTTTTGTGTACTGTAGCCTTTTCCCTGTGCCCCTTTTGCACTTACCTTTCTGTTCTCTCTTTTTTATATATGTATAGAAACTCACCTCAGCGTATTCATGTTATACTTGTCCTTTTGTGCTTTTGTTCTTCCCATGCGGCGATATGCTTCATGCGTTCATTGCTGCTTTTTAGGGATGCGTAGTACTCCATTGTATGTATGTACCACAGTTTTTTAATCCATTCATCTGTTGATGGAAATTTGGGTTGTTTCCAACTCCGTGCGATTGTGAACTGTGCCACGATGAACACTGGAGAACAGGTGTCTGGCTGTGGTTTGTTTCTTGCCTCTTCTGTGTATATGCCCAGTAGAGGGGTTGCTGGGTAATATGGTAACTCAATTTCCATCTGTTTGAGAAATCACCAAATTGATTTCCATAGTGGCTGTATATACTTACAGGTCCACCAGCAATGGATGAGAGTTCCTATCTCACCACAGCCCCTCCAACCCTTGTTGCTTTCTGTTTTTTTGAATTGGGCTATCTTTGAGGGTGTTAGGTGGTATCTCATAGTTGTTTTGCTTTGCATTTCTTTTATGGCTAATGATCAGGAGCATTTTCTCATATGTTTATTGGCCTCTCGAATTTCAGACTCTTTGAAACATCTGTTCAGGTCCTTTGCCCACCTCCTCAATGGGCAATTAGTTTTTCTCTTATTGAAAGCTTTCAAGGTATTGTAGATTTTAGTAATAAGGCCTTTGTCTGATGTGTCATTGCTGAAGATGTTTTCCCAGTTGATGGGCTCACTTATTACTCTCTTGGTGAATTCTTCTGATGTACCCAGGTGTCTTATCTTCAGTATATCCCACTTGTCTATTTGTGGCTCCTCTGTATTTGTATCCTTCCCTATTTCCCTATTTCTGATAGCCTATGTGTTCCCTGTGCCAAGGGTCGGTCCCAATTCTTTAGGAGCGATCGCTTCCCCTTTCACCTTCTTGGTAACCTCTCCATACCCGCAGGCTGTGGGGCCCACGGGACCCTAGCCTTGGACCACGCAGTCTCCATCTCTCAGTGCCTCTGTGGCTCTGCCCTTTTCTTAGTTGCTGTGAGGATTAAGAAGAGATACATGCTGGTGCGTGGTGGGTGCTCTGTTGTTGGCCCTCTCCATTGTCGAGGGAGTGATGGAGCTGCTGCTCCCTGCTCAAGACTCTAAGCCAAAGCTAGCAACCCTCGTAGCTCTCGCATCACTAGTGCGCTAAGCATTTCTCCAGGCAAAGAAAGGACCGCGCTCCGGGTCGCTCTCCCTTCTCCAATCCCTGCATCTTTGTATCGTTGCTGTGGCCTGCGTCCTCTTGGGAACTCTGGTTGGTCAAGGACAAGATGATTAATTAGATGAAGGAGCCTTGTTTCATCCTGTGGCTAGCTAGTTGAATCGGTTTCCCTTGGGCCTAACGACTCAGTCTTGAGGGACATGCCCAGTGGCTGCTCTGGTCTGCCGTCATAGGATATCAGGTGACCATCGTTGGAGCTTGAGAAACGGAGGGTTCCATCCTGTACGGGAACGTGCACGGGTCCAGCCCTCTCTGGGGACCCCACACAAGGGCATCGTGGTGAGCTGCGGCCGTAGGTGTTCTCTCGAGTGAGCGGGACTCGATGTCGCCGTGAGCCGTCCGGCCCGGATCTTTCAGACTGTCTGTGGAAGCCCAGCGTGGGCACTGCTCATCTCCTGAAGCTGGTGGCATTGGTTGAGAAAGCACTGTGAGAACCAGGGCTCCAGGGGCCAGTTTGGACCTTTGCTGCTCCATTACCTGTCCCCTCTCCCCGCACCCCTCGAAGGTGCCTGTCACACAGATGTCCAGGCCACGGCTGGCCCTGCTCCAGTAGCTCCAGTTAGAAAAAGGTGTCCTGATGCGAGCACAAACCCACCGCCACCCCCAGCCTGGTCTCTGGGCAGCTTTGATTCCCTGCAGCAGCGAACCCTAGGAGAGTGGGCCGTAAACATCCTGTCAGCCCCACCTGCAGGAGCCCTAACGGGCGGGCCCCCACAGTGTGTGCCCGGCACCCACAGTGTGTGCCCGGCCCCAGCACTTGGTCACCCTGACGGGGCTTTGCATGCTGCTGCTGGTGATTCCCTTTCACACACGTGGGGGCTGGCGGTCGAGGTGCCACAGTCACTGGAGAATTTCCAGGACGGTTTTTTTTTAAAAAAAGATCTTTCTCCTTGGGAGGATGAACCATGCTTCTGATTGGGCAGGGAAACACCAGTTTCCCGCCTGGGAGTCTCCTCCAGGTGCTAGGTGTCTTGGCTGCACTGACAAGAGGCAGGCTTTAGAATCAGAAAGATGTGGGCTCCAACCTGACTGTGTATCATCTTGCTTTTTTCTTTCCCAATCTGCCACATAGAGTGATAATTCCCAGTCAGACCTTGGGATGATGAAATCACAGATATAGAGACCTAGTTTGGGATTAAGCAAAGTCTGCCCGTCCCTACAAACTCCAGCTGAGATTCGTACTCTGGTCAAGGAACTGCAGCCCCCAGTGAACCAGGCCTTTGTACTCATTGCTGAGCCAGTGTGTGATAACCCCAGGGCCGAGCTCCGAGAAGATTGGGGTGGAAGAATCAGCTCAGCTATGGCCTTTGCATGCCTTCCATCCCCCACTGTGTGACCTGAGGGACTAGAAGAGTAACTGGGCCCAGAAGAAACTTGCCTCCCTGCTAGGAAGGGCATAGAGTACCTCAGACTAATTAGCAGTCTTGTTCGGGGCCAAGTGGAGCATTTCCTTGGAAGGTCTCATGAAAGGGGCCAGAGCCGGACCCAGTTGGCTGGTGAGGAACGGGCTGGCCATTCACCAGGCATGTGGTTCCCTGCCCTCTCTGCTTACTTCCAAGTCATTTGGCTCCTCCGGCCTGGAATGCGTGGCTTAGGAGTTCACCACCTGAACGGTTTGGTCTTTGCAGTTAAAATTTGGTGTGAAATTTAATAGCCGAAAAGGAATTCAATAACCCAAAAGGGAGCCCCTGGGGGCTATGTAATTATTAAAGATGTTTTAAAAAGCATAGGTGAAGGAGTTCATTCAGTCTTGAGCGCCAGCAGAATTCAACAGGACAACTCCTAGGACCCTGAGTCTGCCCTTCTGGGCACGGAGAGATGACTGAGGAGGAGTAAGAAGGGCCAGGCGAATCTCCCCTGGCTGGCAGGACTACAGAGGCACAGGCGAGGAGACCCTACAATGTTAGGAGAGGGGCAGACGTTGCCAGGTAAGGTAGGCTCCATCTTTCAGAGGAACTTGACCCATGAGGATTCTTTCCAGAAACTGGGGGGCTGCCAGGTTCTCTCCTTCACCTCTCACATCCAAGGGGTCCTTCTGTCACCTAAGTAGCTCTTGAATCCACCTCCTTCACTTTGTTGCTGGTGCCTCGTCCTAGTTTCCTCTGGAATTGCCACTCTAGCCTCCTGACCCATCAGTCCCCTTCAGCTACCCCTGTCCCTTCCATCCTGTCTATCCTGTACCCCACCTACCCGCCTAACCCCGCTCCTGCCCCACCCCACCAGCCATTATTTACAGAGTGATGACTTGAAAGAACCCTCAGGCTTGCTGCTTTTCTGAGGATCTTCCCTTCCCCTCCCCTCCCCTCCCCTCCGACCACACCACCCCTGCCTCGCTTGCTGTGTTTTGGCCACCCGGCGGCCTTTCTTGCAGTTCCTAGAGTGGGTCCATTGGATAAGGGGTCCTCTTGTTTCAGACCAGGTACTCGTGTTAAGAGCTTTCACAGGCCATGTCTAAAATTGATTATGATTACTAGTTTCAAAACGAGTACCCACCTTGCCAGCATGAAACGACTACCCAACGTTCTTGTTCCCACCTCTTGCTGACTGATACCCTGTGTACATGCGCCTAAGGGTGCCGAGGCGGTCACATCCAAGTGGTGCTCTCCCTCAAACCTCAGATGCTAACAGTTTATTTTCTCTGTGGCCCGCAAACTCTACCCACACACCGCCATCAAGTCACTTCTGACTCTTAGTGCCCCCCCCCAGGATGGAGCGGAACCCCCTGGAGTTCCTGAGGCTTGAGTCTTCAGGAGAGCAGGCAGCTTCTTCTTCTGCAGGGGCACAGCCTCCTGTGTGCTGTATCCCATAGCCTTCCACGGCCCCTCTTGTTTTGTGCATCGTTTTTAGTGTCACTGAGTCTAAGACGTCTTCATAGCCACCGTTGGGGAGAGGTTCCCCTTCGTCCTCCACTCTCACGTTTTCTCTAGCTCCTTGCCCTCTTTCTCTACAGCATGATGATGAATCTCTCATGGCATTGAATCCTGAAACGAGTCTCATCATGTGTCTCCCATTCCAGGTACTTTCACAGTCTTGGCTAGTCCTCAAGGTCAGGGGCAGTTGCCAATCAGGTGCTCGGCATGTTGTCCCTCTAGCACCCACTGGCTGCTGCTCCCTTTCTTGTGTCGTCTGTCCACTGCCCTCCCCCTGCTCATCCCTTCTGCCCCACTGGCCTCTCCATCGCAGCCTCCTTGGCTGGCTCCCCTTCCTCTGTCAAATGTTGAGTGCTAGAATGTGCCAGAGTTGTTGAATCGGCTCCTTTCTTTCCTCCAGCCCTTTGCTCGCCCATGACTTATACATGTGTACCTGCAGCCCAGACATCTAGCTCATACAGCCAACTGTCTGCTTGACACCTGCGCGGTTGTCTGTCTAAAACCCGACTTCCTGCTACCTTCTGCAGTCTTTTCCACATCAGTGAGTGGCGCTGCTTCCCATCTACTTGCTGCGGTTGAAAGTCTGAGTTAGCCCCCCCCCCCCCCACTGGTTAGTTTCTTCAATTCCCATATCCATCAGCAAATCCAATCGACTCCACTTCCCTACTTCAGCCACTTCATACCTCTACCCTTGCCATTGTCCACCAAGCTGCAACCCCCTCTTGCCCACTCTCCGAGGTCAGCAGTCTCATGCATGTCAGCCGGCTAGGACTTCTGCCCCTCCACAGTCCACTCTCCACAGAGCAGCCAGCATCCTCTGTGTGTGGAAGCTTGAGTGGATTTCCGAACCCAGAACTTCATGACCTGGCCCCTGCCTCCTTGTCTATCTTCATTCCCTTCCACTCCAGCCACACTGACTCTCTTCTTCAAGCTCCCAGGCTTGTCCTCACTGCATAGCCTTCTCGGTCCTTCTACCTGGAATGCTCTTTTCCTTGGTCTAGTGGAGACTGACCATGTCTCGGCTTAGGAACCTCCCTCCCAGAGCCTGCCATGACCACAGAGAATCCCTGTGTCCACGCTTCGTCAAAGCTTCGTTCCTTTTTGTAAGCAAGTGTGTACTCTGTGTCCCCACCTTGGATTGTGTTATTTAGTTATGTATGTAAATGATGCTCTTACCTGTTCTCTTAATGAGGGCAGGGACTCTATCTTTCTTCATCATCAAGTAGTCTGGCTGTTTTCATGACACCTGGAACACAATAAATACTTAACAGGGAAGACGTTAAATGTAGAAACACAAAAAGCGCAGTCAGAAAGACCTGGCTTCCAGGCTTTGCGTGGACACTCTGCTAGGGCTTTCGGAGCCTGTTGTTTTTCCTCTGAGGAAGGGGGTTAATAGCAGCCCAGTCTGGTAGTCCTGTTGTGAGGATTATGTAAATGTGTTTAGTATTTTTAAGGACTCTGCCACCTGGTGAGTGTTTAGTGAATGTCAGCTCCTGTTCTGTGCTGCTTCAGCATGGCAGAGGTGCTTGGGAAGGGCATAGAAACAGTGTTTGGGCCTCTGATAAGACCCTCAGACCGAATCATTAGAAAGGTCCTGATCACAGTGACAGCTTAATGAATCCGCTGTTCAGATCTTTAGCAAAGTAACACTTGAAATGTTTTACTTAAGAGCCCCAGCACTTTCCTGTATTGTAATGGCCCCCTTTCACAACCTTTTACTACCCATTTATACAGCATTTCCCTGGGTTTTATTGTGTGTTGTTTGGTAGTGAGTTATGGTGCTCTTTGGCTAGCTGAATCGCAATTGTCATTATTTTTAATCTCTAGTAAGGGGAAAAGAGGGAAGGAAAATTTACTTTAATATCTCCCGATGTTGGAAATACCAGAAATATTTTTTTCCAACTGGACTTAATGTAGTTAAAATGATTTGTGTAGTCTAGATGATTCCATATTATACTCACCTACCCACCTGTTGCTGTCTGAACGAGAGTGACCTTATAGGACAAGGTAGAGCTGCCCCTTCAGGTTTCCAAGGCTGCATTCTTCACGAAAGCAGAGCGCTGTGCCTTTCCCCTCAAGAGTGGCTCCAACCTTTCAGGTAAGCAAGTGCGTGGCCACTGCTACTTAGCTTAAATGGAATAGTGATCCAGATATGAACAAGGCCTCGGCAGGCTGGTGATACGGTAGCCTAAAGATACTTGCCATTTTGACCAGAGCAGAGATAGAGGTAGGGAAGATGAAGACGATTCTAGGAGAACGGTGGTAGGTATGTCAGGGGAGTTGGTAGTGCCCAGTGTGATTATATCCCTCGGTTTCGTGGAATAAGACAAGCAAGAGACACTCAGAGGAGAAAAAGTGTGAATATTGAGAACATCTTCTGCCTCCTTCCCTCCGCTGACTGGCTGCCACGCCTCCTTCTGTCTATCTGGCGCCTGCGCTTTACCTTGTTTGGCCCCCTTTTCAACATGCTCATGCCTCAGTTTCTGAACCTTGTTTGCTTTTTTGATGAACACATTCCTCTCTCTTTGGGATGGTTCTAAACATCTTATTCTAACCCATTTGTCAAATTGCTGTGTTATTTCTGTCCCCCAGTGTGGATTCTCTGTTGCAGACCGGTGGGCTTTGTTTGCGAGTTCAATTTGCCTGTATTACCAGCCCTATGCGGCACCCTCCACCCTCGCTCCTTCCGTGGGCGACTCTAATGGGGCCGCAGTGTGCCCCTTGGGGTCTGATGTTAAGGTTCAGCGAGCTCGTCCTGCTGGGAAATGACTGACTCGTGCTGTGCTGGAACTTGCTCCTGAATCCGCATCTGGGTTTCTGGCTCAGGCCTGTGGGTGCCTCCTCTGCTTAGGATCTCTGACAGGAAAGACCACTCCCTAGCACAGGAGATGGGGGTTGGCTGAGCAAAGGAGGAGCACCTGCAGTGAGGTGGGGCGATGCTGGAACCACAGCGGGCTCACACATGAAGGCGACGCAGGACCAGCCGGCAGCTTTTGGCTCTCACACAGACGGTCGCCAGGAGCAGAGCAGGGACGACAAACAGCGAGAGCCCCGTGCAGCTTCACCTGGGATTTTGCTCTCAGCTTCATGTGGGTAGAGCAGAGCGGAAGGGCAGCCCACCATGGCAAAGAGCCTTTTGGCGACTCTTCTTCCCTTGGCGTGGCTGGTGAGGCTGTCAGTCTCTCTGTTGGCCTTAGCTGCTTAGCCTCATCTGCTTATTCTTCACTCCATGTCTTGCCTCTGCCCAACTTGTTCTCTGTGCTTAGAAGGTTCCACCCCACCTTTCTCTGCCAGCCCCTCCTGCCTCCCGAAGCCCTTCCCTGCCATCCAAACTGCAGACTGGCCCTCTGGGAGAGTGCCCCTCTCACCTTCCACGGGGTCCTGTACATTTTCATTCCGTGGAATTGTGATTTGGTCACAACGCCACTCTCAGGCCTGGGGTGGGCAGTTTTGTCTCACTGGTGCCCACCGCGGTGCCTGGCACATAAGTGCCCCTTTCTGCACGCCTCCAGGTTGGGCACCACCTTGGTGTTGTACACCCTGCTTTGTTTGGGCTTCCGGTGTACCTTCTGAGAGAGGACTTGGGTGCAAGTGGCTTATTTGGGATGAGACACCAGGGATTAGGATTGGGGGATCACAAAGAGTGACGCCAAGAGGGCTACCTTAGGGATCTGCTGGTTCTGTTGGGGGCTTTTGGGTGCAGTTCTCTGGGTTGCCTCTGAGGGAACTGGATAGAAGTACCTGTCTTTGAAGCCGGGGCAGTGGAAATCCCTCTGGTTGAGGGTTTCTCTCTGAGGTATAAGCAGGTCCACACATGCACACTGCCCTGCTGGCTGGCTCAGGGAGCCCTGGGAAAACACCCAGCAAGATGCAGTGGGTGCTTACAGCGCCTCCAGCTGCCGTTGGGATCAAAGGGCAGCCAAGAGCACATGGTGAGGGCCTGAGAGCGTCTGCTGGCCACACACGATCTTGTGGAGCCCTCACAGCTGCGCGCTGGGGGAAGATGCTTATCTTCCTCTCCCAGGGTCTCAAAGAGAACCCGAAGCTGGCTTGTGTGGCTGCAAAGCCAGTGCTCTTTGCTTTCTATTAGGCCAGCTTACAAGCACCCCTGCGTCCCGGGCCTGTTACTTGAGCGGTGATTGTACGCCACGGCGGGCCGGACGGTCACTGATGAGCCCGCCAGGTTGGACATGGTCCCATGTAACCCAGATGACCCCTTTGATGTGGTGAATGGCAGAGAATCTCGCAATGGTCATGAACATACGCTCTCCCTCGGCCCAGCCTATGTTTGCAAGCCCATGGAGGCCACCCAACTACTGTGTACCCATGCCCTCTGTACTCCTCCTTAAAGTACATACAAGTCATGCCTGCCCCTAGTGGCTGTCCAGAGGCTACGGACCCGCGTGGCAGGAGCTCCCTGTGTAGCTGAGACGGTCTCTGGAGGAGGCTCACTGAGGAGAGCGGGAGGTGGGCAGAGGATACAGCCACAAACTTAGCTGTCTCCTTCCTTTCCCCTTTGGAAAAACAGGCCAGACCTTTTGCAGACGTTACGTGAGCTACTTCTGGAACAAATATGCATGGCAGAGCAGGACCTTTCTGGAGAGTACCTTGACGGTAAAACCAAGGAGACACTAAAGCAAGTGGCCATTCAGCTGAGAGGTGAGCTCAGACACTTGATTGAAGCCAGCTCACTTTCCAAGCCACACGATGGGCTGCAGTCGCCTTGGGGGGCCCAGCCAATGAAGGTGGGCAAAGTGTCCATGGTGGAGCTGAAAGATGCCTCAGTACAGACCGTGGCCATGGAGGGCGACACTCTCAGATTCAGGCACCAAGGAGTGGAGGCCACTCGGGAAAAGAAGCCAATGGATGCTGTGCTCAGCACTGAGCATCAGCCGGAGAACTTGCACCACCTGCCAGGGCGGAAGGCCCCTGCCCGGTCACTCCCAAGTGGGGCCAAGAAGGTAAGTTTCTCTTGTTCTCTCGCTCTTTCACTCACTCACTCACTCACTCACTCACTCACTCACTCACTCACTCACAACCTAGAACACAACCCTTTTAAAATAATCATTAAAATAATCACTTCCACTCTGAGCTGGATGTGAAAATCTGGTCTCCCCTGCTGCCTGCACTCAGCCACAAGCACCACCTAGCGTGCCCCCTGGTGAACCTCCCCAGCGACCCCTGGCCCTTCCTCTCGCTCGTTTGTTTATGTATTATTATCCGTAGGTATTTTCCTTATACAGATGGAAGCCTGTTTGTCCTGTGTCCTGGCCACATGAGGTTCTATTGGGGATGTGTCCACGTTGACAGACATTCACATACGCCTGTCTTGCCGGTGCCGAAAGGAGAACCTGGGTGTTTATGTTGTTCAGAGGTACTGCTCTGAATTTTCTTAGCTCCTTTCAGCACCCTGTGGAGATGAGGGAGCAGAACCCTAGTGGCATAGCTATGGTTACCCAGTGGGACTAGGATGGGGCTCTCACTGTGCCACACCCCATAGTCTCACACCTAACTCTCATTTGGCAACTTCCCAGTCTGTGGCGGGACCTGGAATTTGTTGTGTGATTATCTCTATGTCGCTTTTAAATCCGTCAAAGTTGCTGTACATCCCCTAAGCATCTCCTTAAATATGTCAGAGCGTTAGGAACCAAACTCTCTTGGCAGTGCATGATGGCTTTCTTACTAAAATCTTCGGGGAGGAAGGGCTTGGGAGAGATGCGTGTGTTCTTGCAGGAAATGGGAAGGAACTAGGTCATGTTTCTAATAGAGCCCCAGTGGTGGTTGCTCGGCTGCTTGTTTCTGATGGGTGTTTTGTATCCGAGAAATCACTGTACACACTGCTTCATAGCATCAGAATGGAGAATTAAGTTTATTTTCTGACCACTAAATTACTGCTTTTGTGCATACCAAAGAGAGTTAGATATATCATTAGCAAAATTGCTTTTGGTTGTTTTAAATTATGCACCAAAACTGTAATTTCTAGAAAAGGGTTTTCTAAAGATATCAGGAGAGAGAGAGACAGAGAGAGCTGCCATTATATTAATGGTATTGGAAATGCAAATTTGTGCAATTTGACTAGAATAGGAATGTTCTCTGCCCCAGCTCCTTCAATCTGTACCTGTTTATTAGGAAAATGGAGAGGGTTGTCATGTGCGTCCCCCACCCCCCAGAAGATGGCATCCTCTGTTGAGGAAAATTGCATAATTGAACACATTTAATTTCCCCAAATGTATTGGTTTTTTTTCCTTTTTAGTTCAGAGACGTCCTGCTTGTGCCTCCTTCAAAAGGAAGGAACCGTGCCCTTCCTTCTCGTCTTTCCCGTCACGGTCCGTGCCAGGCATTGTGTTAGCCGTCCTGGACAGGCATCAGCCCATCGACTCTTCTGGGCAAGGCATGAGTTGGCTGGGCATTCACATGTTCATACGGGGAAGCTCTGAAAGCCTGGAAACTGTCCAGGGTGACCCAGTTGGCTTGGGAGATAACCGAGGGCTGGCTTTTGAGGCTGGCAGGGGTTCATAGACCTACCCTTCTTGGGAAGGGAGCGGTTCTTGTACTACCAAAGTGGCCTCCAGTCTCTGCCAAGTAGAAGCCAATGGCTTTCTTGGTAGACCATGAAGGAGCTGATAACTCCTAGGGCCCAAGCCAGAATGCTGGAGTCCCATTGAAGCCCACAGTGGAGACAAGGAGATGGACTGCACTGCTGATTGTTTGTTCCACTGTGTTTACATTCCTGGCCTAGCCACTTACTGCTGTGAGTCCCTGGCAAGTCACCTGACCTCTCTCAGGATCTGGAGTGTGACCTGGAAGCTGAGACTGGCATGATGGTTTCCTGAGGGCATGTTCAATCAGTACCTCTTATAGTACCTTGTACTCAGGGGCCCCTGCGTGTATTTTAATTCCTGCCGTCTTGCCTTGTCAAGTGAGACATTTCACTGTGACATTTTTAATAAGGTGATGGGTGGAGACTCCGCTTGTTGAGTGCCCATAAGGTAGCATTCTGTGTGGCGTTATTTTAGAACCCGCGTTAGGTTGACTGACGGCAGTCTTCCAGCCTGAAATTGGCTTTGGCATTTGTACACTAGCAGATCTCTTCTCTGTTGCCATATGACACACAGATTTGGATCCAAGAATAAAGACCGGTGGCGAGTGAAGACCAAGCAAATGCCTGTTATTTCCAGCTTTTTATTTATTTTTGGATGGGGCAGGCATCCAGCCCTCCCAGTGGTCCCCTCACTATCTCAACCTTCTCTTGTCCTTGGACTCGGTCTCCCTTCTCCCATCCTGGAATTTCTGGCAGAAAGTACCTTCGCTTTTTTTTACCTGGGTCCTGGAGTCTGGAGAGCTGTTTTAAGATCTGGCTCTGTGTGACATTGGACGGGTTATTGGACATCTTGATTTCTTCATCTGCCGTCCTGGGACCCCCGGGAATGGAGAGTTTACCTGAGCATTGAGTGAGGATGTGTGGGCTGCGTCCCACCGTGTGGCCAGGAGGACTCCTGACTCTTGCTGAAAGGCCCTAATGCGTTTCTCTTTCGCTGAGCCCCCAGATATTGTCCTGATTTTCTCTTTGGTTCCTCCTCTGCTATATTGAGTTTCGGGGGTAAATAATAGCTTTATTAAAATATAATTTATGTAACACAAGTCACCCCTTTAAATGGACAAGTCAGTGGTGTTTAGTGGCTTCTCGAGCACTGCAACTTGGCACAGTCAACTTTAGAACATTTTCGTCATCCCGGGAAGAAATCCTGAAACGATTAGCAGTCAGTCCCCAGTCCCTGCACATCGTCCTTCACCCAGTCTGTAAGCAACCAGTAATCTACGTCTGTCTGTATAGAGATGCCTTTCTGGGCATGTCATAGGCATGGACTTCTTCTGTCCTATGTGGTCCTTTGTGACTGGCTTCTTTACCGAGCCTAATCTTTTCAAGGTTCATTTATATTGTAGCATGTATTAGGACTTAATTACATTTTCTTGCCAAGTAATAATTACATTGTGTAGGTAGATATACCACGTTATACTTATAAAGTCATCATTTGAACATTTGGGTTGTTTCCCATTTTGAGGCTACCATGAATAATACTGCGGTGAACATACATGTACACATTTTTGTTTTCCTTTCTGTAATTTTCATTTCTATTGGGTATATACATTGCTGGGCTGGTTATAACCTTTTGGTTAGTCATTGAAGAACTGACTGTTGCTTTTAAAGGTGGCTGATCCATTTCCAGTCAGTCCTCCACTTACAACCCTCGGAGCAGTCTCTGGAGGTTTCGGTTTCTCCATATCCTCATCAGCCTTTGTTATGTCACCTATTAAATGAGAGTCATCCTAGTGGGTATGAAGTAGTATCTTATTGTGCTTTTGATTTGCATTTCACTGGTAGCTAATAATATCAAGCATCTTTTCACATGTTTATTGGCCACTTATAGGATATTTGTAGCTTTGCGTATTTTTCAATTGGCTTATTTTCATTTTTATTATTGAATTGACATTTTTCCTTATATGTTCTTCATTCAAGTTTCTCTTCCCAGCTTTTCAATATATTTACAGTTTCCTACTTGAAAGACCCTTCCATTTGTCCCCTTACATTATTGTGTGTCCACTCTACACCTAGTAGTTGAGCTCCGCTCCGCACTGGCCCTTGTCTTGGAAGCCGTGCTAGACTAGGAATGGCTCCGATAGGTAGGACCTCTCAACCCCGGAGCCTACAAGATGCCACAGCAGAGAGACAGCGAGCAAGCATTGCACACTTAATACTGTAGTAGTAGGAGCATGGTAGGCATGTCCTTTGAGGAGACTGATGGCAGACAGTGAGTGTGTATAGCAGGGGGTCCTGAGGTTTTGGAAATCAAGGGCCTTTCTTTTGAGGACGGCACACATGAGTTGAGTCTTACTGAATGGTTTAGAGTTAGGAAGGAGCCTGGTAGATGAGTGGCTGCTAACTGAAAGCTGGGCATGTCAAGCCCACTTAGCCACACTAAGGAAGAAAGAGGAGACTGTGCTGCAATAAGATTCCCGCTCTCGGAAGCCCTCCATAGGGTGTGTGGGAAGTGTGAATCGACTGGACGGCAGTGGGTTTAGGAAGAAGCAAAGATGATCTGGAAAGAAGAGTCTGGGTAGAAAATACCTTGTTGTTTTGGGGGATTCCCGTGTAATGAGTGGGAGTCCTGCGTGAAACAGACGGTTCTTGTGCTTGTCCTTTAACCGAAGGGTCCATGTCTGCCCAGAGAGGCCTCCAGAGAAGTGGCTGGCAATGTATTATTTTTACAAAGCAACCCCCCAGGTGCCCCGGGAGCACGGTCCTGTGCTGATGGCTGCATGTGGGCTGCCCGGACTTGGTGCTGACTTGACCCAGTGGCACATATTGAAGACTTTGAATCCCCAGAAAATCAAGGGGCCAGGGCCAAAGAGGAGAAGCTTGGAGTAGTTATCGATCAGAGGAGGAACCTGCCAAGATAGAAAAGTTGTGGACAAGGAGGTAAACATCGATGGCGCTGTAGGAGCCAGTAGCCTGGACAGCCAGTTTCTGTCCCCACTGTTGGTAGTTGCCTTCAACATTGACGGTGTGACTGAAGGAAGCATATTCATGGTTGTTTACCCGTATATTTTCAGGAAGCTAAGAAGTCACGCTTGCCAATCCTAATGAAGCCAGCCCGATCATTAGGGAGTGTGCATCAGCTTGCTGCCACGCCCGTGGTGGAGGCCCAGCTGCAGGGCCAGGTCATGGAGCTGCAGAGGGAGCTGCAGGAGTTTAAAACGGCCAACAAGCAACTACACCAAAAGTTACTTCTGGCCGAAGCAATGGTGGAGGGGAGGCCACCGCTGGACAGAACGCTGCTGAGTGGTAAGCAGAAACAGTGTCTCCCCGGTAAGCTAGATGAATCACCCACTGGAACCATGGAACCGCTGGAGATGTCAGGCTTGTTGTTCGGAATCGCAATACGTTTTGAGTATAAATTTCATGAAGTGCAGTGGCTAATCTTCACTCTTGACAAATGCCCAGCAGAGGAAACTCAATAAGGAAAACGAATCTGCTGTTGCCTTTGCTTCTGGAGTCCTACCAAAGGGGCTTTGTGCTGCTCCCTGGTCTGGAGGGGTCTCTACTCCCTTGACTGGGATGGCTTGCATGGGCTTTCCTTTGGCTGAAATCTGTGGAAAGCCCTGTCTGCGGCCGAGGGCTGTGTAGACATGAGCCTTATTGTGGAGTTCTCCAGGACATCCCAGCAGCCTTTGGCTGTGACCCTGCTGACTGACCTATGTCCTCTCTGTTTTTAAAATCTTTTTATTACGGGCTCATACAACTCTTACCACAATCCACACATACATCAGTTGTGTAAAGCACATTTGTACATTCGTTGCCCTCATCATTCTCAAAACATTTGCTCTCCACTTAAGCCCCTGGCATCAGGTCCTCATTTTCCCCCCTCCCTCCCCATTCCCCTCTCCCTCATGAGCCCTTGATAATTTATAAATTTATCATATCTTGCCCTGTCCGACGTCTCCCTTCACCCACTTTTCTGTTGTCTCTCCCCCAGGGAGGGGGTCACATGTAGATTCTTATAATCAGTTCCCTCTTTCCAATCCAGCCTCCCTCTACCCTCCCAGTATCTCCACTCACACCACTGGCCCTGAAGGGATCATCTGCCCTGGATTCCCTGTGTTTCCAGTTCCTATCTGAACCGGTGTACATCCTCTGCTCTATCCAGACTTGCAAGGTAGAATTGGGACATGACAGTGGGGGGAGGGGGGGAGGAAGCATTTAGGAACTAGAGGAAAGTTGTATGTTTCATCGTTGCTACATTGCACCTTGACTGGCTCGTCTCCTACCCTAGACCCCTCTGCAAGGGGATGTCCAGTGACCTACAAATGGGCTTTGGGTCCCACTCTGCACTCCCCCCCTCATTCACTATGGTGAGATTTTTTTATTCTAATGATGCCTTATACCTGATCCCTTTGACACCTTGTGATTGTACAGGCTGGTGTGCTTCTTCAATGTGGGCTTTGTTGCTTCTGAGTTAGATGGCCGCTTGTTTACCTGCAAGCCTCTTAGACCCCAGATGCTATATATACCTTTTGATAGCCGGGCACCATCGGTTTTCTTCGCCACATTTGGTTATTCACTTGCTTGTCTTCAGCTGTTGTGTCGGGAAGGTGAGCATCATAGAATGCCAATTTAATAGAAGAAAGTATTCTTGCATTGAGGGAGTACTTGAATGGAGGCCCAATGTCCTTCTGCTACCTTAATACTAAACCTATAAATATAGGCACATAGATCTATTTCCCCATCATATATAAGTATATTTGCATATGTACATGTCTTTATCTAGGCCTCTATAAATGGCCTTTGCCTCCCAGCTCTTTCCTCTATTTCCCTTGACTTTCATCTTGTCCCACTATCATGCTTAGTTCCCCACCTGGGTTTCAGCAATTCCTCTTGGTTACATTACCCTTGATCATGCCCTACCAGGCCTCCCACACCCACCTTACCACCAATTTGGATTACTTGTTGTTCCCTTGTCCCTGGGTTTGTTAACACCACTTCCTTTCCCCCCACCTCCCCCTATCCCATATCCCCCCCGGAACTGTCAGTCTCATTGTTTTCTCCTCCATATTGTTTTTCCAGCCTATCTTATTTAGACAGACCTGGACCTATGTCCTCTTCCAGAAGTGACCTGCCTCCCCATCCACGCGGCATCTGTTGCCTTGACACTCTTTGAGGTCAAGGAAATAGCAAACCCTACATTAAAATGTGTCTAGTCAGAATACAAGGCGCCCTGGTGGCATGGTGTGCTATACATTGGGCTGCTAACCACAGAGTCAGCAGTTCAGCCTCACCATCCTCTCTCTCCATGGAGAAATAAGAGGCTTTCTGGTCCTGTCAAGGTTTACAGCTTTGGAAGCCTGCAGGGGCAGTTCTATTCTGTCCTGTGTGGTTGGTATGAATTAAGATTGACTTGGTGACCAAAAAAAGAAAAATAGTTTTACACTTAGAGGGAGAGCCTCGGGGCACGTTCTCTACTCTCAGACAGGGTACTCAGAATTGTGGAGCCCCGGCCCTTTGAGACTCCCTTTCACAGAATAAGGCAAGTTTGTAGCATTTTCTGTCATTTTTAGAGGGTTTATGAATCCACAAATGTGTAAATGTTGACTTTAGATTTTGAACCCTGATGTAAGCAAAAGACAGCAACACACAAAAGCAAAAGCAATAACAGGAATATCTTGTTTCTATATCCAGATATATTTGTTAAATGTCTGCTGCGTGTCAAACAGGAGGCGTCCTTGTGGCATTGATGAGATAGGAGTGAGCAACACAAAGTCTGTCTCATTTACATTCTGGTGGGAGAGGGACAGCCAGCCAATAAACAAATGCATGAAATAGGGAGTGGCGGTCAGTGCTCAGAGAAAAAGAAGCATTAAAGGCCTAGGTCACGTGGATAGGCAGCAGGATTTGCTAGCACATGCATTGCAGAGGGTCAGAGAGCCACCCAGAGAAGGGAAGCATTTGAATGGAGACCAGTAAGGGGTGGGGTGGGGTGGAGATGTAAGAGGAATGTGAAGAAACCTAGTAGTCTTTGTGAGAGGTGTGGTCATGGCAGAAGGGACAAGGGGCAAAGGCTCTCCGATCGCTTTGAACCTGGGACATTAGTTCTGTGAGTACAGTGGAGTGAGACATAGGGGCGTGTAGATGAGGAAGTCAGGGAGGTAGATTAGTCTGGGGTACCTAGTCCCTTCTAGGGCTTTGCCTAGGTAAGATTGGGAACTATTGGTCCATTTTGTGTTGAGGTTAAATGATCCAATTTAGGCTTTGATGTAGGAGTTGGCAAACCATGATCTTGTGGGTCTTTTTATAAGTAAAGTTTGTGGTCTCTGTATGTAAAATTTTACTGGAACTTAGCCAGGCCCATCCTCTGACCACTTTTGTGCTGTGGTGGGAGAGTTGAGTGCTTCTCACGGACACATTGTGGTCTGCAAAGCCTAGAACAGTTTTAGATAAAACCCTTTAAGAGAAAATATGCTGAGCACTGCTTTAAGGGTGTGCCCTTTGATGTGAGCGAGCAGCTGGAAGGGGGAGTTGTGGTCCCTGAGATGGGAACGACTGCAGGAGAGGCAGGCTGGGGCGACGGACCTTGAGGTACCTGGTTTGGGAAGTGTGTGAGATCCCTGTTGGCCATCCCCGCAGGGACATCAAGTAGACAGTTGGGACTAATTGGGTCTGGAGTAGAGGAGAGAGATCTGGTCTGGAGAGGTGAATTGAGGAAAGACAAACAGGTCGTTGGTGCGCAGAGGAGCCCCGGTGGCATAGTGGTTATGCACTGGACTGCAAACTGCAAGGTCAGCTGCTGAAAACCACCGCTGTTCCATGGGAGGGAGACGAGGCTTTCTTCTCCTGCAAAGAGTGAGGGTGGGAACACACGGGGATGGTTCTGCCATGCCCTGCAGGGCTGCTCTGAGTCAGAACCAGCTCCATGGCAGTGAGTTTTGAGGCGATCTCGGAAGAGATGAGCCCTGGAGACCTAGGAGTGGGCAAGTGTAGAGAAAAAAGGTCCAGGGACTGCGCCTCAGGCTGCTCACTAGGTAGAGGTTGGACAAAGCAGCCAGTGAGGACGGAGGGGGACCAAGAGTGAAGGGTGCTCCAGAAGGTAAGATGGTGACCAGGGATCGACGAGCTGTGCAAAATACTGCTAATGGGATGAGAGGAGAGTGAAGCGTGGCCACTGGACTTCACGGTGTGGACTTCGTCCATGACCTTGAAGGTAGTCGCGTCAGTAGCATGAGCGTGTTGATGGGCATGGGTTCTAGAACAAATGGAGGAGGATTTGGAGATAGCAAGAATAGAACAACTGAGGGATTTTACCAAGACGTAGGACAATGAGGAGGCTGTGGTGAGGTGGGCAGGCTTTCCAGGCCTGAGCTGGAGAGGGGGAGAGCTGGAGAAGCAGTGCCCTCGGGGGCTGCTCAGTTGACTTTGACCTCAAGGGTGAATGGAGGAGGTGAAGTTAGTGTTCCGAGAGCAGCTCAAGGTTACCTGGGATTTTGCCAGTGAAGAGTCCGCGTACCTCTGCTTCCATCAGACTCTAGAGCAGTGGTTCTCAACCTTCCTAATGCTGCGACCCTTTAATATAGTTCCACGTGTTGTGGTGACCCTCTTCCCCAACTATAAAATTATTTTCATTGCTACTTCATAACTCTAATTTTGCTACTATTATGAATCAGGCGACCCCTGTGGAAGGGTCATTCAACCTCCCCCAAAGGGGTCATGACCCACAGGTTGAGAACTGCTGCTCTAGAGGATTCCACAGGAGTTCCGGGTGGGAGATGACTTGGGGCTATTGGGCTTCCTGTGATAATAATAAAAGGAGCAGTTATTATTATTTCTTGAACACTGATATATGAGGGAGGGGGCGCCCTGGTGGACTGCTAATCGCATGGTCAGAGGTTCAACCCCACCAGCAGCTCCTTGGGAGGAAGATGAGGCTGGCTGCTCTCATAAAGCTTGATAGTCTCAGAAGCCCTAGGTAGCTTTGTCAGTCTGGGTCCTTTAGAGAAACGAATCCACAGAAGCTCATGTATAAGAGAGAGTGTTATATAAAGGTTAAGTGCGCATCAAGAAAACATCCCAACCCGGTGCTGCCCAAGCCCACAAGTCCAACATTAACCCATATGTCCCACACCCATCCACAAAGTCCTCCATCTCACAAAACAGTCGCAATGACGCCGACTGCAGGGGGAAAGCTGAGTCAGTGAATGTGTAAGCATCTCAGCGCCGGCAGGGGTCTCCACACGGGTGCTCCAGCACCCAGGGCTGCATCGGGGTAGGGCCATGTGGCTTCTCCTCAGGGACTTCTTGCAGGAAGTGAGCCTTGCCAGCTGAAGCAGTTAACTGGCTAAGGCAGCTGCACCCTGGTGCTACCATCCAAAAGCAAGAGAACTTGAAAGGTGAGGCTCACCGTGCCATTTATCCCCCCCCCTTCAATTAATCCCACATGTGTTTATTGGCCAGGTTGGCACAATAAACTAACTATCTCTGTAGGGGTGCTACGAATCAGCATCCACTCAGTGGTAGCGGGTTTGGTTTTGGAAAACATTCTTGGGAAGTTGGAATTATAAAAGATACTGGAAAATTTCCACAGACTTAGAATAGGACGGTCCCCTCCTAGTCCAAATATTTTAGATGCATAATTTAATCGGATCCTCTCAACATTCCTTGGAGACAGTTATATAGTAAGTATGCCAATTTTATGGCTGACATAAAGTGACTTTACCAAGGTAGATTGACCCAGCCTGCCTGCTTTCCGAACCTGTGTTCATTACAGCTTCACAAAGCTTCAACTTGAACTTTGTATGTGGATTTTATGACGATCTGTAGCCAGAGGTATTTTCCATTCCATTCTAGGCTGTCTGTTGTCTGTTGCGTTTTCCATAATACAGGTTCACAGTAAGTTGGCCTTTGGCAGCACCCTTGTCCCCCCGCCAGCCCCTCCTCCATCCCGGCCCCTGTTGTGATCTCAGCCACCTGAACTGGGTGGAGGAGAGAAAGATGAAGCAGACACAGCTCTGTCTTTTGAGAGCTCCTTACCCACCTGGGGTGGGCTGGGCTGGGGGGGGGGCAGGTGGAGGGCCACCAGAGCAGTGATTAGAAGAGAGCAGTGCTGGGGGCTTCAGAGAGGAATGGTTTTATGGCAAAGGTGATTCAGCCCCAGGGGCCCTGGCCCTTCGTCATTTCTCTGCAAGGTGTCTGGTCTGACTGACTCCCAGGCACCTCAGCTAGGTGCCAGCCCACATGCCCCTGGGGCCTCTCTCCTTGGGAAGAGTGAGCACAGGTCTGTAGAATTCCTTTTCTCACTCATGGTTTTTTGAGAGCCAGGCCTTAAAGCATTTCAGACAAGTCACAGTGTATTTATGCCTTTTATGTCCTGTTATGGCAGCTCGAGAGATTAATTTTATCTTATAAATTGTATTTTGCCTCCCCAGTGTTTTTATTTTCCCTGGGTATCTTTGTGTTCTTTGCAGTTGCTTGGCGAAGCTTCAAGTGTACAGGTTTATTTATTTTTCTCTCTCTGTCCGAATGCATGTAGCTCAGCCCCTTGTGGGAGCCACCTACCAGTGCGGCGCAGGAGAGCAAGAAGAAAGTCACACGGCTCCCGGTGTGTGGAGGGACAAGGAAACGGACAACAACCTGCAGACGAGCTACGACACTGGTCAGCATTGAACCCCAGTGGGTCCTGGCAGATACTGTGGGCCAGGTGCCACTCGGGCGCTCTGTGTGGAAACTGTTGCTAACCCTCACAGCCACCCTCCCACGTCTTCCACAGCCTCCCCATTTACCACCAAGGAAGCTGGGCTTTGCGAAACTTGACCCAGGGTCACCACCTGCTCAGTAGGTGGATGAGCTAAGGCACAGTAGGCGATGTCTTTTGAACCCACCAATCCATTTGTCAGGGTGCTGTGGGTTAGGCATTGGGTTGCTAACCACAAGGTAGGCAGTTCAAACTCACTAACTGCTCCAAGGGAGAAGGATGAGGCCGCCTGCTTCCGTAAAGATCTGCCATCTCCATAGGAAACCCCCTGCACAGAATTGACTCCATACCAGTGGGCAGGGCGATCCACTAGTCCAACACTTTTCCCAGGCTGGGTGATGGGGTTCAGCCTGAAAAGGCATAGTCCTCGCTCTGGAGGGGACAGCCAGTCCATGTGCAGCCGGGTGCTGGCTGCTGTTGAAGTGTGCATGGGGTGTGCCTCTGTCTGTCAGGAGGAGTGGTCAGAGGAGGGTCTGCAGCCCTGCCTGGAGGTTTGTAGGAGCTGTCAGGTGGAAAAGCATCGAGGTATGAGTGGGAGGATACAGACAAGTAGCCTCCTCTTTCTTTTTGAAACCGGGAGGCAGTGTATGCATACAAATAAACACAAAGGCTACCAGAACAAACCTGCTTGTTCCATTCAGCCAGAATGAGCAGAGGCTTGCAGGTTTTCTTTCAATCTTTCTCTTTTTCCCCTTCATTAACAAAAGAAAGCACCATTGACTTGGACCTCCTTCACCATGTAAGAAATCACTCTTCTCAGGCATCCTGAACACATGGCCGGCACACACCCACCACTCACCCACCAGTCTAGGGAATCTGCCGAGTGGTGGTCCCTCTTACCTGTGGCTCACCACCACGTGCTTCTGGAGTGGGCCAGCATTTGGTGTAGTCACTTGGTAGCTGAAGTGTGGAAAGCTCCAGAACTGCAGTATTTTTAATCCTGTTCTGAATAAATGGTCCTGGGACATCTTTTGGCTTCTTGAAGGAGTGATTAACTAACTCTCTCCATCACTACTGGGTGAGGAATGAAGAATCCCACACATGATTGGCCTTCAAATTGAAGCCTGAGGAGTCTCTCTCCTTGCCCTTGGGCCCTTGACACAGGAGACCCCCAATTGTAGGAAGGTTACATCAGGGGACAGCTTCTGGAGGGTTAGAGACAGGCTTTGACCCAGGCTTGGCTGCCAACTCACTCAACGTTGGGCATGCTCTTCCCATCTCCAAACCGGGATTTCCTCACCTGTGAAGTGGGCCCGTTGTCACAGTGCACCGGTGACTGTGAGGATGACAGGATGACACCAGTGCGGTGCTTCTAGTCCAGGCCAGGCACGGGTCCTATCGACCAGTGGTTCTCAACCTCCCTAATGCCGAGGCTCTTTCATACAGTTCCTCATGTTGTTGTGACCCCCAACCATCAAATTATTTTCATTGCTACTCCATAACTGTAATTTTGCTACTGTTAATCGGGTGACCCTGTGAAAGCGTCGTGCGACCCACAGGTTGAGAACCGCTCCTATAGTTTCCTGCTGATAGCCATGGGCTAATCTGGTGGGTTTGAACCATTGACTTTGCACTTAGCAGTTCAATGCTTACATGGACTCTGGACAGTGCGTGCCCTCCCACGCATTCTGAGATTGATGTGTGCGTGCTCCCTGCATGAATCTAACCACGAGAGCCAGCCACAACCCGTATCAGAAAGGGATTGGTGTTGGTGTATTTCATGCTCTGTGCTCTGTGAGCACACACAAGGGTAGGAGGAGCAGAGTTCAGAGCCAGAATCTGCGTCTTCCGATGCAGGGCATTTGCCTGATTCTTTGCTGAGAGATCTCTAGGGTCATCTAGTGTTGCCCACATCCTTGCTGCGGCAGCCTTTGCCCCAACGCTGAGTGCACTCAGCCAGTGAGATGCCATGTCCCCTTCCTCTCTGGGCTCCTTTGCCACTATGCACCAAACCTGTTTAATCTCCCCATTTTACAGATGAAGCGCCCCAGGCGCAGGGAGGTTATATGCTGCCTGAAGTTAGGCAGCTAGTAAGCCGAGAGCCAGAGTTTGAAACCGTGTGTGTGTGTGTGTGTGTGTGTGTGTGTGTAAGTGGTAAGGATAAAATAATAATGTAAAGATAAAAGTGCAAATAATGCGTGAGAAAGAAAAGCCCACCCTCCATATTTAAAAAGTGTTGTGTTTTCAAGATAGATTTTTTTCCCTCGTGCATTCTGCTGCTGCTGCGGTATTTGATCGCTCTTGACACTGAACCAGAAGCCCCGGTGCCCTCGTGGCTTATGTGTTGGGTTGTTAAAGGAAAAGCTAGCAGGTCTGACTCCCCCCAGTTGCTCCCGGGGAGAAAGCTGAGACTGACTGCTCCTCTTAAGACATCCGGCCTCAGAAATCCTTTGGAGGAATTCTGCTCTGTCCTGTAGGGTCACTGGCTGATGGGGCCCAGCGGGCTATGCTTTCTCCCAGGGCAGCATGTGGCCTGGGGTTGTGGTTATGAATGCTCTGCAGTCAGGTTGTGCGGCATGCCTTACCGCAACTCTCTTGGACTTTGCTCGCCTCGTTTTGCATACCGGGGAAACTGAGGTCCAGAGAGTAAGTTACTGGCCTAACACAGTAAATGGTAAAGCTGGCTGTCATGTCAGTGCTCTTTGCCCTCGAAGCCTGTGTATGTGTGTTTGTTTGTATGTGTATGTACACACATGTATGTATACATGTGTGTATTTCAGCTGTATCCCCTTTGACTCTCAAACAAGAGTAGGTATATCTCTGAAGATTGAAGCTAGCTCTACGGAAGTCATTCCTTGGTGAAACCTCTTGTTAAACGAGACATCTTGAGGGAACCAGTCAACATAAAAATCAGGAGGATACGCTCACCTACCATGAATGTGTAGAATTTCTCTTCTCTAAGATTCCTTCACTCAGCCCCTCAGGATTTTCACAGACCTTCCCTGACTTCTGATTGGAACGAGGCACTGCTCTAGAACAGAGAATGCGGGGTGGGGGGAAAGGGCAAGTCCCTGCTGTGAAGGATCTTGCAGTCCAGGGAGAGGGGCTTTCAGAGAAACTAACTGTCATGCAGATAAATACATAAGCCATTTGCAGTTGGTGCATTTGCATTCAAGACCGAGTATATTGTCTTCGGGTGATATGTGTAAGGTACTTCAGAAGCACAGAGCGGAGTGGTTGTTTGACATAGTTTGGAAATGACCTGGAAGAGGAAGGGAAATTGGTTCGGGGTGTTTCAGGATGAATAGGAGTTCAACAAGTAGCAAGGGTGACTGAACGTATTTTAGACAGAGAGACCCCCACATGTGAAAGCATGGAGCCCTGAGACAGTCTGGTGGTGCCGGGGATTGTGGTGGAGTAGAGATTCTCCACGGGGGGCGCCAGGTGTTCCTGGAACGCTTGCATGGAAGTAGACCATGGGAGCTTTCAGGTGCTGTGCTAGGAAGTTTGGAGGGGATGCTTAAGCTAGGGAGTGATTGACAAGTTCAGATGGGCGCCTATCCTGGTGAAATTCTCCTTTTAGGACAGCTGCTCTGAGGGCGAGGCTACGTTGAAGGGTCCGAGGGGAAGCCTCGAGGCAGGGAGAGTGGTCAGAAGGCTGTGGCAGGGGTCCCCTTTACTGGGAGGGAGGAGAGTGGGAGATGCTGACATTCATCTACTTGATTTTTAGACTCTGAAATATACCAGCCTGATGACCTTGCCATCTTGCCAACATGCAAAGAGAATCCATCTGAAGGTTTTCTGGGCACAACTTCAGTAGCTACTTGCATGAGTTCTAAGAGCCAGCTTTCCGTTAAGGTCAGCATGATTGAGACAGATCCGTCTGAGAGCAACGATGCCGAAACCGATACAGAATACTTAAAACAGAAGATTCAGGACTTGGAAACTGAGCTCAGGGGCTACCAGAATTTCTTGTTTCCGCTTCATTCAGGGAAGCACTCCCAGTGCAGTGAGGCCGTCATCACCGTCTTGTGCGGGACCGAAGGGGCCCAGGAAAGCATGAACAAGTCTAAGGGCAACACTGACGATGAAGAAATGACCTTCTCAAGTTTGCACCAAGTGCGTTATGTGAAACACATGAAAATCCTTCATCCAGTGGCCCCGGACATGGTGGATGGTGGGATGCTGGAGAACATCAAACAGCAGCTGGTGGAGCAGGAATACGAGCTGCAGAAAGGGCAGAACTTGGAGTTATTCAGCGATATCCCCAACCTGCAGAATAAGTTCAGAGATCTCTCACCCTCCAGGTACATTCCACCTTTGCCTTCTACCACTGTGACAGCCTGCAGTTCCCCTCGGCTGTCATGAGCTAGGAGCCCCTGAGCTGGCAGTGAATTTGGTACAGCAGGGGTGGGGGAGCTTGTACAGGGGAAGGGCGGGTGATAGGGGTAAGCCCCTGCCGAGAGGCAGAATGTGAAGCCCAGGAGAGCGGTGCCCATGGGAAGCAGGGCTCCCTGTGTCCTGTGACATTGTCAGAGGGGGGCAGGCTCCATTTGTTGGTGTGGTGAGAGGGTGTTCATGGCGGCTGCACTGCTGTGTGGGCTCCTAGGCGCCATCATTGGTTCCTGCTAGGCTGTGTAACTGAAAAGAGCTGATTCCTAGGTAGAGTGGGCAGGAATATAAATATTTCCTATATATTTACCCTGTAAGGTCATCTTCAAGAAATACGCCTGTGTCGAAAGGAGAAGAATTCTTAGGTCCTGAAGAGATGCTTTATGGGCATAGATACATATAGTTTTGTGCCATGAACTATGGCAAAAATGGGATCATTTGTAAACTTGACCTTCATTCGTCACTAATTTGAGACGAACACATCATTCTGAATTGTCAGGAGCCAAAGCAAATTCTTCAAGACCTCCTAAACAGTGAAACTGAATGAAGTCTGTTTGTAAGGAAAGTCTGGTGTGTATGACCCTCCCCACCAGCGAGAGGGCCGAGCCCTTACATTTGTCTATAGATAAGGACGGAGCCTCACAGCGGCTGCTGTGACATGTCCGAGGTCACTCTCAGTTGCTGTCATTGCTAGGGAGGATCCAGGTCCTCCTGGTCCCACTGTAGGCACCAGCTTCTTATTCTTCCATTAAACGGGCCCCTCTTTCCTGCTGGGGTCACCTCACTTGGATGTGTGTACTTGGTGTCAAGGGCGATCACCACTCCAGGGAAGGAGTGGCATGTCCCACTGAAAGGTTGTTGTCTGTGTCAAGCCGGGGCCTCAGTTTGTATGAGACCTGCTTTCTTTATAGTGTCTGCCCTTAGCAGGGGTGGAGTCGCCTGGGAAACGACAGCACATAGTGGTCAGGAGGTGGTATTGCTGAATCGATCGTGGGCTTTGAACTCAGACGTGGGCTTGCATCTGGACTCTTCTCCAGTGAGCTGACATGGTGGCCTCTGATAGTCAGTGTCCTCCCCTGCATAAGGGGAGGCGCCTACGTTTGTCGGAGGATTGGCGAATTGCTGACATGTAATGTACCTGACGGAGTCTGTGCCTGGCGGGTTGTAGACCCCCAAGTACATGGGAGCTCAGGCTATGATTATCCCCCAACCTTTCAGCCGGGAGGAGAGTCCTGTTCTTGTTATTCTGTCTCACAGTTTCTGTTTTGTACTTTCTGAGAATTTGTGGTAGGTCCCTGGCCCATGGGGCATATGTTTCTACAATTTAGAATAGTGTATTTGAAGAGTGTGTGGAAACCAATCTTTCTCTCGAGTCTTTGCCAATCCATATTTTAATTGGGGGCTTTTATAAGGTTAAAAATATTGTAGAAGAACCTTTGTTCCAGCAGTTGTTGGCTATTTTGAAATAATAATAATAATAATAATAATAATAGACAGTGACCTTGTGCACTCTCCATTTTTCTGAAGGCATATATGCTTGTACCGCTGCAGGATTTTAAAAAAAATTGCCCTCTGTCACTTTTCCAATTAGTGTTAAGGTCACAAGCATTCAGTGCTGAAATGGTGCACACATTTTCTTTTCCCTCTTTATCAGATACGACTCATTGGTTCAGTCCCAAGCCAGGGAGCTCTCCCTTCAACGACAGCAGATTAAGGACAGCCACGGCATCTGTGTCACCTATCGGCAACACATGCGCACCATGATGAAGGCGTTTGGGGAGTTGCTCCAGGCCAGCGACGTGGACTACTCTTTGGCGGAGGGTTTCTGGGAGCAACTGAATCGATGTGCTGAACTGCTGGAGAAACTGGAAAAGCTGTGTCTCAACGGTGAGTGGAACACCATCAGTCCTAGATCCGGGGCTTGGTGGTGGGGCAAAAGAAGAACTGGTTCCTGGGTCTTCCCCCCGAGGAGGTGATGGCAGAGCCACACCACTGCTGCCTCTTCTAGCCACTGGCGCTGTGTGATTTGTAGTCTGCACTGCCCGGATCTACAGTGTTACTGGTTTCTTTAGACTAGTCGAGAAAAGATGGCATGCTGGGTTGTTGTTTTTCTTTTGAGTCACTACTGAGGAGTTTTAAATGTTGGCAATCAAGTTAAAACAAAAACAAACTTTTATTTGTTCAAACATATCCAAGGGTCGGGGGAACGACGAAAGAAAATATTTGCTGGACATCTGTTGTGTATCGGGCACTATATGACGCGTTATTAAATTACTGGAAAAGTTTTAAACGTTTTGTTGTGGATTAGGTGGGGGTTTACAGAGCAACTCATAGTCTTACATTCGAAAATCCATCCGCCTTCTGACTCAGCTTAGCCTTGGCAATCTCCTCATTCCACTAGCTGCTCTGCGGTCTGCCTGCCTCTCCCTTTTCTAACTTTCCCAACTTTGTCATGGGGTGAACCCCGCCCTTGTGATCTTAGATGGTTGATGATTCGAGGCTGAAACGGCGATCCGTTTCCGATGTGAAAGGCAAGGGCCATCACCGTCTTGGGCGGTCTCACCAATTTCCATAGGAGCAGTCAGCCCAGACTCCACTCATGATGTGGAGTTCCATTCCCCCTTGTTCTTCACTCGATCCAGGACCTTCTCACGTGATCCTTTTCGGACAAGCTGGTAGTTAGTGGTAGCCGGGCACCATCTAGTTCTTCTGGTCTCAGGGTTGTAGAGTCTGATGCTTGGTGGTCTATTAGGCTGTTGGACTAAGTGTTTCCATGGGTCTTTTGATAATTTCCTGTGGCAGGGAGAGACCAGTCGTTGCAACTTCAGTGGCCGAGCATGAGCTTTGAAAACCCCAGTTTCTGCACACCAGAGTAGGATGTTGAATATTGTCTTTGTGAACAGCGTGACATGTTTGAAAACAGAACAAGTGTGACCTTTTGAAACTGCAACAGAGAACTTCCCTGTGCCTTTTACTCAACTTCATCAGGTGTTAGTACTTTGAATGATTGGCGCTCTCTCTCTCTCTCTCTCTCTCTCTCTCTCTCTCTCTCTCACACACACACACACACACACACACAATCTTCCCTATGAGAATGGATTGATACTAACATGTCCTTGGCTCACTTAGATACTTCAGCATATCGTTCCTTAGATCAAGGACATTTTCTTACATAACCACAGTACACTGATCATAATCAGGAAATAGAATTATTTAATGTACCTTCTACCCAGTCTGTGTGCAAATTGCCCCAATTGTTTTACTAGTATCTTTTATGAATTATATTTCTGATAGGATGCAGAATCTGGTCCCTACATTCCATGTGGTTTAGGCTTGGGCCTTGTTTGGCCTGGGACAGTTCCTCACCCTTTCCTTGTCTTCCGTGGCATTGCCATATATAAAGAGATCAGGCCCTCATTTGAGATTATCTGTTGTTTTCCTCTAATTAGATTCAGATATGTTGTCTGGCAGAGGCACCGTGCTGTAGTTGTGTCATGAGAGAGGCACACGGTACACCGTACACCATTGTCTCATCTTGGTGACAGTAACTATGATCACTGGCTACGGTGACGTCACTGTGGTTTCTCCGTTCTGAACGGCGCTGTTTCCCTTTGTGATGAGTAGGTAATTAGTGGGGAAGTATGTAATTAGTGTAAATTGCGGGGCATCTGTAACTACATACCCCGTTGACCCGAGGCAGCTGCTCCCATGACGATGTGCATGTGGCCATTTTTTGCCCGGGCCACCATTCCTCCACTCCTCAGGTGGCATCTACTTCTAGCACTAGCACACCGTCACGCCCTTTACTTCCACGGTTGCTTCTTGGCTGTTATCAGTGTGGACTGGAGAGCCTTACGTGCTATCGTGGCCGATTGTTCTTTATTTTCATAATGCGCAGGTTGTCCCATCTTTGAGAAGTGACAGAGCCTTGGGACATGTCTCCATCTTATTTTGAGCACTTCTGTATTTTCTGGCCCCAAAGAGATGTTCCAGGTTGATCTTGTCTGGTTCTTGTTCCAGTCCAGAGCCACGTCTCGCTGAGTAGCTCTGGTTGCCGCTCACGGGGTTGGGATTTAAAACCCAGGATTTGGTGCTGGGTGTGTGCATTGCTTCCACTGTGTGGCTAGAGATGGATCGACCCAGTGGCTGCAACAGTGGGCTCAGGCACAGGGATAATTGTGAGCATGGCAGCCCTGGCAGGGCAGTGTTTCGTTCTGTTGTGCATCTGGTCGTCACAAAAGTGTTGGAACTGGCTCGATGGTGCTTCATGACAGCAGTGACACTCCACTTTTCATCCGACTTCCACTGCCTCCAGGCCACCTCGGACCTAAGTGTCCCATCCTCTTGCTCAGATGATGGGACTGTCGTCCTGACTGTCCTCCGTGCCTCCGCCCTTGTCTCACTGCAGGCCCTTTCCGAGGGAGCTGGTTACATGTGGGTCAGACCCTGCTCCTGCTCCACTCAACAACCCAGGCGACCCTTTGCACACAGATTAGAAGCCTGCATCCATATAAAACCTTACAAACCCCGTGCCTTCAAACCCATGCTACCTCTTTGCCCTCATCTCCCACCCCTATCGCACCCGTCCTTGATCACACTCCAGCATCCACTAGTAGGGCGTTTGCACTTGGTCTTTTCTCTGGCACACTCCTCATTCCTTGAGGTCTCCTCTCAAAGTCATTGTGTCCATGAGCTGCTAGCTGACAATTACGTGACGCAGGGAGCCCCCTTGCCTATCAAAGACAGTCTGTTCTCCCTTGGTCTGCTTCACGTTTCTCTATTCTGCTTCACTGTCTTGTACATTGCATATTCACTTACTTGTGTTCCTGCCTGCCCCACTAGGAAGTGAGGGAGGAGGTATGTGGTGCTTGTTTCTGTAGTCATGGTATATGCACAAGCCTGCCGTGCTAGTAGCCCTGCCTGTGCTGTATCTTGAATGAGCGATTGACTCCCAGTTCTGCAGTTAGAATGATGGCTCCGTGAACTGTAGGACTCCTCTGATTACACAAGGAGACTTGAGGAAGCGCTCTTGTTTATCAAGTGGATGGAAGAGCGGGATTTCAAAACAGATCTCTGGACAAAACCCATTTCCAACTAGGTCTACATGCACTTCACCTGGTAATCATACAACAGTGACCTGGGAAATAGGAGGTAGTCCCCCACTTAACAGATGACATACCCGAGGCTCAGAAATACCGCCTTGCCTGTCTACATAAACAGCTGGAGTGTGGGCGGCCTCGCTTGAAAGGTTCTGACCCTGTGGTGTTCTCTGTGCATCCTGGGAAGCTAACGCAACTGCTGGCCTGTCGGTGCGCGGGCCTCTGGCTGTCTGCTCCGCGGGCTCACTGGGGATTGCTCTTGTGAGGTGGGGCCTTTCCCACAAACCAGTTTTATCCTCAGAACAACCTACTTTCCAGGTGAAGGAACTGAGCCTTAGCAAAGGAGAGTCGATTGCTCCAAGTTAAGCTGACTTGGCAGAAACAGGATTGACCTCAGTTCTTTCTTGGAACATGTAACACAGATGGTTCGTGGGGGCACAGATGCTCCGTTAAGTTCCAGGACAGAACTTGGGACTGCTTGGCCTTCTGGGCCGAGGCAATGGGTTTCTCCAGTTTTTCTCTTTTTTCTCAAATGGGCCTCTAATAGCTTGGGCTACTATCAGAACTGACACCCCCATTGTAGACCCATTGTCCTTGTACCTCAGGACCTGTGGGGGCTAGCACATAGGATCACTTGGCTTCTCCCAGCCTTATAAAACTGTACTGTATTCTAGCTAAGCTCGTCCACATGAGCTAGTTTTCATTGTATTGGCGACAGAATAACTCAGCCCTCCAGATAGATCTGTAGCTTCCAGGCCCCAGGCATTTTCCATCTGTCTCTCTTCTTCCTAGGAGTCCTCAACCTGGGTCCCCGGAAGTCGGAGGCTGAGAGAAAATGCCTCTGGCACCAGCCGCCCTCCCTCCCTCACCCTGCCGCGCCACCTTGATTTATTTTTCAGTTACTTACCTTGACAAGCCCGAGGAGAGACTGCTTCATGTTTCCTGTGGAGTCTGGTGTTAGAAACATCTCAGACTTAGCAGACAACACGAACACAGAACTTTATTTCCTTCTACAAAAGGTAGAGAAAGCCCAGCAACCTCCTCCCTCTCGTGCTTTTTATAGGAGAAGAAGGTGTAAGACAGGGGAGGGTCCTGCATGGGTGCTGTCCATGGGGCTTGGCTCCTGAATTGTGAAGGGAGCTTTATTGCAAAGGACTTTTGCGCTTGAGCAGTTGTATCGCAGTTCTAAAAGTCTTTTAAAATTTAAATAGCGTTTTGAAAAAAAATTGTTCCTAATATCAAGGGGCATATGTTTGTGGTGGAATAAGAAAACACTCCTGTAATTCCATCAGCAGCACACAGACATCCTGGAGTTTATACTTCCACATGTTGTTTCATTTAGGTTTGTGTATCCTGAAATGGAAAGGGACCGCTGACAACCTCTCCCGTTGTTGACTTATGTAGAGAAGACAAGAGTACAGACCAGAAGCCACAGTGGCTTCAGACCGTTCTTCCATCTGATTCTTCATCACCTAATCATTCTCCAGTGAGTGGAGAGTCCGTTGTTCCCAGTTGGGGACTTTCCACAATACAGTGTATTTGGAATCCTGTGCATGCCCTTGCTATTTGTTTAATGTTATTTAATGAGTGGAATCTAAGAAAGGGAATAATTTGTGTGGGTTCTTGATACTTGTAAGGGGCAAGAGCTGGGTTCTCTCCAATTTTCCCAGGCCCGGGGCCTGGAGCCCTGCGCGGTGCTGTGTGTGCATGTTCCTGGGGCGAGAGTTTAGACCTAGAGTCCCAAAGTCTGGAAGTCCCCACCACGCCCCTGTGCGAGGCGCAGCCCAGAGGGCAGTGGTTTGCCATCAGGTGTGTTGGAGGAAGCTTTGTTAGGCTCCGGAGAAGAAGGTCCAAAGACCACCCACCCCTTGGTGTGCTCACCACGTGGGTCAGGCTTCAGACCCACCAACAGAAGGCCGTGGCTGAGACCCCTCCCCTTGGCTCTCCTTTGCCGACAGAGAGAAACCTCAAGGCCCTGCTTGCTTTCTTTTGTCACTTTCTAGTGTGCAGTGGTGTCTTACCATCTGCACTTTTTGTTTCATGTCACTGAAAGCGCAATCCCGATCCCTTTGTTCTGGGTTTCCAGGCCGCCTTTGTTTCTAACCCCTCTTGGGGAAATGTGAGGTCAAATGCTCGGTAAACCTACTGTGTGCACACCTCAGCGTGCTATTGTGCCCTGATGGTCCTTCCTGCTGTTTGGCTGAAAATGGAGCCCAGAGGATGAGTTCATTTCCAGACCAGACGGATGACAAAGAAACAATTGTCAACAGTTTTCACACGAGGGAACCGTTCTTGGATGGTTATCAGGGTAGGAGTGGGAAGGAGGGTAGATGACTCGCCAGGGGGCCCACACTGCTAATGTGGGTGAAGGGGAAGACATTGGAGGAGTGTGGCAAACCATGGAGGAGGCAGGGAAGCCCCTGGGCGGAGGGTACCGCTGAGGCCACAGGACTCAGTCCTGCCTCATGCACAGCCCTTGAATAGCGGTGAGCTCTGTGTCGGAGCAGGGCAGACATGGAGGCTGGGAGCGTACCCACAAACATCGGTAGTGTAGACACAGGGTATTTGTACGTGGACATTTCCCTCCACTGAAAATCCATCCAGATGTGGTGGAGCATCCAGGGGGCAAAGCTATGAAAATGTCTCAGACACACCGAACGCCTTGAGGGAAGGAGGTGCTGGGCCTTGGTGCCAGGACCAAGGGCAATTAGCAGCCCATGTCCCTCAAGAGGATGTCCTAGATCTTTTTTTTTTTTTTGATGAGTAATCTCATAAAAGCTTGCAAGCAGTTCCCTCTAAGGTGTGACTATTGGTCTCTCCCTGTCCGGAGGAAAGAAGAGTAAAGACAATTGAAGATACATAGAAACAATTAGCCAAGAACTGATGGGCCAGACAGGAACCCTGATGACATGTGGTTATGTATTGTGTTGTAATCCAAAAGGCCAGCAGTTCAAAACCACCAACTGCTCCTTGGGAGGAAGACAGAGTCTTGGAAATTCACAAGAACAGATCTGCCCTGTCCTATCGTGTCACTCAGAGCCAGCCTCGCTTCAATGGCAGGGATGAGTGAGTATGGACCCCACAAACCATCCGCCCCCACAACCCTGAGACCTGAATTACTTGAGGGTCCCCAGCACTACTTCCAACTGCTTTGTAAAGGTTTGCACTAGAAAGTGCTGGGGAGAGTGGGAGAAAACTGGATTTCTACTCAAGGTCTTCCAAAGCCTGCCCTTTCTGGGCCACTGTGTTCTCCATGAAGATGATAACAAAACAAAAGAAGTTGTTCTTTTTGTAGTGCTGACTATGTGCCAGGCATTGGACAGCCTTGGAGGATGTATGAGCTGTGTTCCCCATAGGCAGAGGAAGAACAGTGAGGCCAGGTCATTTGCACAAGGACACGGAGGAAGTAGCAGAGCCTGGACGCTACTGGGCATTTTGATTCCAGAACCTGAAGATATTACTACCATGATACCTTGCTTCCCACGCTCCTACCTGTTGGGTGCTCTAGTCCAGCTCTTGTGTGAGCTGGGCCTTGCATTTTTCCACTTCTGTGACTGTTCAGGCTAGGCCCTTCTCTGGAAGCTTTTACTTCCTCGCCACCAACAGAACTTTTATCCATCATACCAACTAGGAGCATGTCGCTTCCTCGTCTGTACTCTTCTGGGTTGTTTCTGTCTTGCCTGTGACATGCAGGAGTGTAACGAAGAGACATACAGGAGCCGGGCTAACATGGGTTCAAGTCCCAGCTCTGTGGCTCACTTAGGGCCCACCCCGGGCTCAGAGTGTTGACTTGTTTGTAAGGATGGAGAGAGGGTGTTTGAAGCCGGTGGGGTCCTGCTGGCAAGCAGTAGGAACTCGGCATGACAGCCATTCTTTCTTCACTTTATGTTTGCAGAACACATGATCCTAGAAGATGCTGGGCCTTGTCTTATCCTTGCTTCCCCACCTAGGAAAGCGCCCAGTCAGGATTTGATGGCAGCAGTGCCGGCTACTGTGATGTGAACTTTAGGCAAGATCGAGAGCCTGCTTTGCTTAAATGCCCTCTGACTGTGTCTGGCTCTTAGTGTATGAGCTTTTAGGGGTTTGGATGAAGGAAGAGGGGAGCGGGGCTGAGCTCTGAAGGGAAGGCTTCCAGGAGGAAGAGGTGTCAGACTCAAACTTTCATAGAAGAGGATTCATAGTTGTTGGGAAACTATATTTTATTAGCCAGTATGGAGTGTGCAGGTTATGGATGACAAGGTGAGCCAGGCTGTCAGCTCAGCTGAGGAATCTGGAATCTGCTCTCCGCACAACCTCCCGGTTGCTTCCAGTCATAAAGCAGTTTTTTCCTGCCATCAGGTACGGCTCAGTTGCTGCCGCCTCTAAAATGTCCCACAATCCCATGGGTCCAAGGGACGGTTGTGTAATTGAGGGGCAAAATTAAAGAGACATCAGACAAGATAAAGCACGCAATTGCTCACCCCCAGAACGGCCGTGACCTCAGCAGCCAGGTCCGTGCAGAGAGAATATATTTCCAACCAAGGCTCATATGCATTCAGGGGACATGCAAGACCCCCTAATTACAGGTAACCACATAGGTAACAGGCAGGGCTTTTACAGTGCCACAGGAAGGGGATACGTGCCACAGGAAGGGGATGAGCCAGGGGTGTACACGCAGTAGAAAGGGGAGGCACTGGGGCATACAAGTGACAAGATGGGAGGGCTCTAGAGTCAAGATGGAAGCCTAACCTTGGTCGTCCCTGAGTTGACTTAGCCTTAGGTGTCTTTGGGCTTTATTTCAGGGGTAGGATCCATTTTCCTTATCGGAAGGGAGTGGTCCCTACTTAGGGTGGGACAGATTACAGGGTCTGATTGCTCTAGATGACTGATAACCCTCAGAGAGATAACCTTTGACCTCCAAGTGTATGGTCATTGGCCTTGCGTTATGTTAGCATGCAGCACCTTGGGTCTGGCATATAATATGGGGGGACAACCTGGGGAATAACCTTTCTGTTTCCCACACACCACCACCACCTGCTCCTCTCACACTCGACTGACCCCCACTCACAGCGACCTTGGAGGGCAAAGTAGAGCTGTCCCTGTGGGTTTCTGAGACTGTGAGTCGAGCGAAAGCCTCATCTTTCTCACGCTGGGTGGCTGGTGGTGTTGAATGGCTGCCTTGCCGCTGACAGCCCGATGCCTAGCCCCATGGATGCTTGATGTTTACAAAGATAAAAACCCCACTTTGCCACGTGGCTTTTAGGTATCCACAGCCTTACATGGGAGCTGGGAACAGTGATCTCATGACCCGCATTCTGAGCTGTGGGAATCGTCCGGCTGATGGTCCGCTGTCACCTGTGTGAAGGCAGTTTTCCACCAAGAAGTCCCCATGCATCCGCTATAATACTCTCCCTGTGGCCCCCACCATCGAATCTGCCGTGTGGTTTCAGAGAGCTCTGCTGTGGAGGGGGAGTGGCAGGAAGACAAGTGTTTCTGGGTTATTGTAAGAGCCCCAGAGGTCTCTTTTTGGAAGACTGGGACCCCCAGGCAGCTGGTGGCATTAAGGCCCTTATTTCTGTGGTCAGGGATTTTGTTAGGAATCAAGGAGGGGGCTTTGGGTGGTCTTAAGATGTGTCTGTGTGTGGACAGGAGACCCAAACATTAAGCATAAAACCTGCCTGAAGCCAAGAAGGGTTCCCTGCCCTGGGCTGGTCCTGATCGGCTCCTAGGAAACAATGACCAGTGTGAAGAGCACACCACGGTGCTGTTTGTCCGTGTACGGACCCGCAGGAGGCTGGGCTAGGGCAGGTGCCCCGTTGTCACAGCGGGTTAAGGGTTGGGCTGCTTCTAGGTTGGGCAGGGTAGGTGGTTTATACCCATCAGCCACTCTGCCGGAGAACAAGGCTGTGTAGCTTATGAAGATACACCCTTTCAGGAACCTGTGGGGCACCAGTCCTGTAGGGTGGTTAGAAGTCAGAATTAACTTGATGGCAGTGTGTGGCTATTGGGCCAAAGCCCTTCCATCAACTCCAGTGCATGTGCGAGAGGAAAAAGGCCCACGCTGTTACTCTTTCTGTGTGCCAGTCTCCTGGCTCCTTCCTGAGGGTCTCGGAATTGGACCCAGTTGAGCACCCTGCCCCCCCCCCTCTTGAAGAGAAATATGAAGGGGCATCGGCTATGATTGAGTCTTATCAATCTCTCCTCGCGTGCCATGACCTGGAAGGATCAGGGCATAGATTTGTGACTGACCTAGACAGAAGAACAGCCATCTCCCTTGGTTCCTATGACGTGCAGGAGCGTGGACGTGAGTCCGGACTGGGCGAGTGCGGAGAGTATGGAAACATGAACCGTGCGGAGCTTTCGCTGTCCAACGGCGCGCTCCCTGGGCTGCAGAGTGGGTGTGTAAGGCCTGGCTGGCCGGTCAGGTCAGGGCTGTCTGACTCAGTCCGCTCCCTGCCCAGCTGGGGACTTTCAGCCCCGGTGGCCCACCTGGTTGGGTGGAGAGGAAGTCTAGACGCTGTGTGCCAAGTTTGTGGATGGGGCCACAGGACCGAAAGCAAGCCCGCCGTCTCCAGTGACCCGATCCTCCGTGCTGGGGGGCTGGAGAACTTTTCCTTTTAGGAGCCGTTTTGAAAAATTGTATGTGTGGGTGCAGTTTAATTATAGTCTCATTTTCAAGTACAGCTATAGAAGGTTTGGGTTTTGTTTTTTTCCCTTCAGTCATGCGTTAGCTGCTTCAAAGAGTTCATCCCAGTCTGCAATCTCCAGAGTTCTGAAGTATTTTCAAAATCAGGTTGTTAGTCTCTCTGAAATCCTGGCCTCATGTGCTTCCTTTCAGATGGCAAATGATGGCGTGCAGGAAGCCAGCAGACATTTCTCTTCCTTTCTGGCCCAACCACACTGTGGGCTTTGTTTTGTTTTGTTTTTGTCATTTCCTTTACTTATTCCCCCTTGCTGTAGACAGTGCTTTTTCAACTGCACCGACTGACTCCTTCCCCAGTAATCCCACCACTGGGAGTCTTTGCTGAGGAAATAATTCAAATGTAGATAAAGCTGCATGCACAAAGATGTTTATTTGATTTATTTATAAAAGAGGAATTTGGGAGATAGCGTAAATGTCAAATAGGGAGCTGACTAAAAACCATACACACGTCTACCATGGAATATTAATGCAGGCGTTGCAAGTGAGTCTTCTAAAGCAAATGTGGCAAGAGGAATGCTGATAGCAGAGTTGTGAGCCTAAAGTCAGTGCTGCATCCATCGACGGGGCGCAAACGCCTTGCAAAAGCACCAGCGTGACACCCAGCGGCTGTGTGGATGGTGCTCTCTTCCTGATCCCAGCGTCCGTTTCCTACAACGAGCATGTGCTCCGCTCCTGTCAGAGTTGGAGAGAAGGGAAAAGGAGCGCTGGCCCGCACTGGCTTTGCGACTCTGCGTTCTGGACACACCGCTGTCTCTTCCCCAGTGAGTGCCTGGGCCCGAGGAGGGAGTCTGCAGTCACAGCGTATCCTTGGTCCATTCTCCTTGAAATAGCCGAGGTTGTGAGAAAGAGTAAAGAAATGTACGAGCAAGAAATTGTTAGGGAGGATTTAAAAAAAAATGTGTGTGTTTCTTCTCTTCTCTTCTCTTCTCGGGATTGCCTCTGCTCCCAGGAAAATCCACGGAGGTGGACGTGTGCACCCAGAATGAGCTGGTGGACAGGTGAGTGTGTAGCATTTGTTAAGAAGACTGGGGCATGGGGGATTTGCTTTGCCTACCAGCTGTTCGAGTATCCTGGCTCCCTCCCATTCTTAGAAGTAATGCCCTGACACCTATGGAATTGGCAATGGCCAGCCAAAACCCAGAGCGGATTCTCGCTCGTGTGTGCAGCAGCATCCCGTATCCAGGCCAGGTTACTCATCTGCCAGGTGATTTGGTCCGGATGACAGTCGTCTTCTGTTAGCTTCTGTGGGATAACTCCTAGACTTAGTCAAGCCCAGCTTGTTCAGACCCTTCTGCGGCCTTGAAGCTAGCTGCCCCTTCCTTTCCATCATGCTCCGTGCACCAGCTGAGCATTCTCCCCAGCCTCTGGAGCGAGAATGAGCCTTCAAGGCCAGTTTGCACAGAGGTGACCTTCCTTGCTTCCCCTACACCACCATCCTCGCTGGAAGCACTTGGCCAGTAGTTGCACTGCAGTTGAGCCACGTGGTGGTGTCATATTCCTGCCTTTTCCTCCCGTTCACTTCAGAACCCCCTAAGAGAAGACCGGAGAAAGCATGAACTGGGCCTTGCTGTGTGTCAGCCACTGCCCTAGGTATTTGCATAAATGACTGCCCACCCTGCCTCCAGGCCTGTGTACTTGCCCCTGAGGGGTGTGTCTGGGATTCTTAAAAGTGTGCTCTTATTGCCTTTGTGTGCAACAAGTCTCAAATGACCGTTGCCTGCTTGAGCACCGGGTGCTGGGGTTGAGTGGGGTTCAGAAAGTGTGCTTGGACCAAGTGAATCGTTTGCTCTCTCAGCTTGCTTCTGTGGCCAGCTGGAAATGTCAAGGTCTTGCCCTCTTCTGTTTACTTGCCCGAGGTTCGGAATGCTGTTAGTGCTCTTGGGTATTTTCCTTGTGTTAGGAGCTGGAGCCTTTTCTCCTGGGGGCCACTATGAAGAAATAGAGCCAGTCTGGGGTACCGAATGTTAAGAGTTGATTGATAACATGGAGGCGACAGGCCAGGCGAGATCAAAAGCTGCGTTCACTAGAGGGCCTTTAGCCGAGGCTTCTCAAAGGTTACAAGAAGGTTACAGTGCTCCTCTCCATGGCAGTCCTTTCAGGTTCCCCTCTGGTTCAGGCCTCTACTTTCATCCCTATAAAAAGAGTTCGCATCTAATTGGAAGGCTAGAGAGGGCAGGAAAGGCTTCCCAAAGGGAGAACTGTCTTAGCTGAGATCTGAAGGTTGAGGGCCCGAGGGGACAAGGGATGTTGGAAGAACATCTGTGCTTGGGGTGCCCATGCTTTGGAGACCCGAGGACTCTGGGTGTGCAGTTGGAATGGACTCAGTGGCCCCGAGTCCTAGCTAGAGAGGCGTGTAGGACTTCACTGAGTCATCCTCGGAGCTCCACCTCGATTCTATTGGAAGAGGGGAGTCCTGGGAGGTGGCTCAGCTGGGGCTGCGCATGATCAGAGTTGCCATTCTGGGGCCCTCCTGTGGTTTCTGCGGCGAATGTGTTGGAGGTGGCAGGGGGCCCCCTTTTAGCCCTCCTCAACCTGCATGCCACCCCTTTCCGTTTCTGACAGATTTATGTATTTTTCTTGTGTTCTGCCTTTTCCAGCTATAGGCTTCCCATTCAACATGGGTCATGCCTAAGCTAATTAAATGGGTGCCCTTGGCCCTTCTGCACTTCTGCAAGCCAGCAGCCAGCCGGCGCATCCATCACACTGTCCAGGTGAAGCTGCATCTGGTGTTTACCTGTTAATGAATGCACTGCAGCTTCGGAGTCTTTGCTCTTGTCTGAGCTCATGAATAATGAGACTGTGGCCAGTGACAAGAAGTAATAGGAAAAAGTGGGAGGCAAAACAGAGCTTAAATTAAGGCGCTTATCTATAATGGAGGTCCACGTGGACTTTTCACAGACTTCAGGTGGTTTTTCCTCATGGCTTAGGTGGTCCTTGAGAAATACAGGTTAATAACCAGAGGATTGCCAGGGTAATGATCCTGAGACCTGCTTGGGGACCAAGAGGGGCATGAGATTGTCAAACCCTTAAGGCCACTGCAGGGACTGGGAGGTGCCTTCCACACTGCTTTGGGGCTTTGGAAGCAGACTGATGTGGGTCCACCGGGGAGGCAGTGGGGAGCCTGTAGTGAGCCGCCTGTAAGGATCATCATGAGCCCTATGCTGAGGGCTGGCACTGCGGCCCAGAGGAGGGGATGCCCTGAAATGCCCTCCCAACTAGGCACTGGCCTCTGACCTCTTTTGTGGGTATGTCCTCGAAGGCAGTTGGTGGAAGAGGCCTAGTCCTCTTGTGTCCTGTCCTCTTTGATTCAAAGCCAAACCCACTAGGCCCCCCTTCCGTTTTCCGAAGTTCCTCACTAACTGATTTTGGGAAACTAAAAAAAAAAAAAAAAAAAAGGACTGAAATTGCAAATATGGAGGAATTCTAAAAGGCAAGTAATTTTAAGTCGCTACCCTGATTTGGGATTTGGGCACGGGAAATCACTGATCTTTACGTTCTCAACAATTAGGCCTGCAGAAGACGTCATCACCTACCAGCATATTCTACCAGAATCTCCGGAGCCTTCAGCCTCTAGGGCGCTATCAGACTGTGACGTGTCTGAAAAGTCCTCCTCCTTCTCACGAGACCAGAAGCCAGACAGCGAGATGGAGAAGATTTCTGGCCTAGCTAACCAGTTCTCTCAAGGTGAGTTAAGGTGTGCCCAACCTTGAAATAATGCCCTAGTTGTGCCCCCGCCCCCCAGTAATGTAAACAAACCAATCATGGCAAACTTTGTTTTACTAGAATGCTTGTTTATACAGTTTACTGAAAAATATTATTTTAACCCTCACAAATAGTTTTGAAACAAGAATTCACTCTTGCCTTTATAGCCAATATGTGGTGACATTTGGATGTTTCTTCCTTGAAGAGAGCTGGTCAAAGCTGGTCACTGGCTGTGGTTGTAAAAAGCGGAGGTAATTCAGGAAAAGGCATTCTATATTTTAAACGGCGACTTTCAGTAGCCGACTTGCTCCTCTAACGGTGGCAGACTGGGAAGCACTGAAGTTCAGTGGCGTTTCCGAGGCTGGTTGACGCCCTTCTTATTGGTTCATTTCCCAGTTCATCTAAGGCAGGGCCACTCTGAAGACTCTTGTCGAAGAGTATCTGACTCCCATGTGGGGGACCCATCTCCCCACACCGAATGGGTCCAGGGGGCGGCTGTATAATTGAGGGGCAAACTAAAGAGACATCAGAAAGATAAAGCATGCAAGGGCTCACCTCAGTCATGACTTCAGGAGCCAGGTCGGAGCAGAGTGAGGAATGTAATCTCACGAGTTCATATGCTATGGGGCGTGCAGGCCACGGTAAGCACATAGGTAACAGGAGTGGGGTAGTTAGGGATATACACGCAGTAGGAAGGGGAGGCGCTCGGGGCACACATGCGACAGGGAGCCACAGATGTAACAAGATGGGTGGGCTCTAGAGTCACGGTGGCACCTAACCTTGGTCATTCCTGAGTTGGCTTGACCTTCGGTGTCTTTGAGCTCTCCTTCAGGGGAACAGTCCATGGTCCTTATCCGAAGGGAGTGGGCCCTCCTTAGGGCGGGACAGGCAGGAGGGTCTGATTTCCTTTAGTGGCAGCTGTCCTTAAGCAGATAGTCTTTAAGGAGCTGACCTCCAAGTCAGTGACCATGAGTTTGCACACCTTAGGTTTGGCATTCTCATGGGAGGACATCACGGGGAATCACAGGAGCCTTGGCCTCCCAGACTCCTTAGGTGGGAGGATTGAGAGTTTGTCCGCCTACCCTCCCTTCCCCGTTCTGTTCCCCACACTCCCACTTTCAAGCAGGCTGGTAAAGTAACAGCAGGGAGGGACGTCAACTGTGGAACAATCAAACCTGTAAGAGCAAAAGCACAGCATTTGCCCCACAGCAAGACTCAGAGGGCCTCTATTGATGTCTGATCCTGAGATCATTGATCTTCAAAATTTCTTTTTAAAATTAGCAATAAAACTCCCCCTCCCTTTATAAAAAATTTACATGGGGTCCCAGTATGTACAAGAAATATGAGTAAAGCCGTTGGTCTGACTCGGACAGGTGGGGCCCAGAGGATCACGGTAGGCCTGGTGTATGAATGCAGAGTTTTGCTGCACCCTGGATTTTTTCTGAGGTCTCCAGTGGCCAGTCTCCGGAACCAGCTTTTCTCCTGATTTCCAGCTATGTGCTGATGTGACATCTGTGAGTTTTGAGTGCTTGCTCTCCTCCCCATCCACCCTCCCACCTTCATTACTTGCAACTCTAGCTTCACTTTAATTTAGGACAGACCATGGGTTACTTCTCTGTCCCTAGTGCCATCTCTGTCCTCCACTGTGCCAGTCGCGTGGAACTTAGGCCCTTTCTAAGAATTCCCCCATAGACCACTTTCACTAGGTCTTTGGCTCGAGGTCCTCAAAGGAATGAGGGCTCGATGGGGCCCCCCAAATAATTTAATTTGGAGTGTTACAGATGATTGATTTTTGGAAAGAAGCCCTGCTAGCACAGTGGTTACAGCACTTAACTGTAAGGGTAAGATGGGGGTTTGAACCGACCATCCACTTGGCAGAGAATGTGGTGATCTGCCTTCATAAAGCGTATGGCCTCGGGAACCCCGCGGGACAGTTCTGCTCTGCCCTGCGGGGCCACTCGGAGTCAGAATCCACATGCCGACAAACAGTGGGCTTGGCTGGTGGAGGTCTTTCACTGCTCTCTGCTGTGCACTTGGCAGCCCCCTCTTCCTCTGGCCTGCCTCTCCCACTGCCCCTCCAGCTTGTGTTTGCTTCTAATCAGAGCTTTGCCAGGCATCTCGTATTTTTTGTCCTGTAGAGACCCATGAGTTTGGGCTCACCGTGCCCTTTTCGTGGAGTGCCCAGGCACGTTGTGAAACTGGGCCAGTGCTCTACTCAAATGGGATTCTGGAACTATCCTCGCATTCCCCTGGCGGGCTTGTGGTGGGTTTCCGTTCAGCCTTTTAGTCTCTGTGTTCTCCTTCAGGCAATGCTGTAATCTGAGTGGAGGGGTGACCTGATTTAGCTTTTTAATTTTTTTTTCATGTAACATTGTATCATAAGCTTGCTGACATATTGTTACATTCCATCCTTTTAATGTCACTGGAATTGTCCACTGCATGACTGAACTGCAGTCTCCCTCATGTCCCCCTCTTGTTGAACATTTAAGCATTTTCCAGAATTCCGGAACGGTAAGCGATCTCCCGACATAAGTGTGCTGCAGGAATGCTCTGCACAGGAAGCTTTCCCTGATTCGATGGGTGGGGTGGGTAGGTTTCAACCTGGACTCTCAACACTGGAACTGCTAGGCAGAGGCTTGCACCTTTGGGTGGCAGCTCACTGTAGGATTGGCGGTTTTAAAGAGTGAGTATTTGTTAGAAGGGCATGACCGTAAGAGGGACGGATAGTTCTCTCTCACTGTGTAAAGACCAGTGTAGTATTTCCTCCTGCGTGGTTATGGCTGCATAATTGATAAGCGGGGTCCAATTCCACTGGGATCATTCCCTGACGCCCAAGTGATGATCCTAGCTCCTGGCCAAAGACCACGACTTGTCTCGATGGCAACTGAGCATTGGTCGCCCCCAAGCCCGCAGTGTCTGCCTTGACAAACCAGCCAGGAAGGCCGCAGTTACAAACAGCGAAGCTCCTGACTCGTGCTGACTGGACTCGCCTCGGGGAGGAGATTTGCAGGGCAGCGAGGCAGGAACGGGAGGTACAGAGCCGGGATGCGCCGCGTTTGTTGCAGACAGAGCCGTTCAGAGCCCTGCAACGATGAGGTCCTCAGACATTCCACCAAATGGCTTGTCACATTTCTGGCATTGGTAGGAGATAACGGAAAGTTTGGAAATTAAGGCATCTCATAAACATTCAAATTCATGGCAAAATTACTATTTAATTAGGAAAAGATCTGTAACATTGTACTACTTTTAAATGAAAGTCATTTTGGAGGAATTAAAACTAGGTCATAACATTAGTATAATGTTTTAAAACAAACATTACTAAGACATACTGGGTGTACACTAATTGATGAATTAAAGACATTAGTTTTGTCTTTGGATACTTCATGTGATTGTGTGTTAAACACTGACTCGAGAAACCTACCTCTAGATTAGAGCCATGCTTCCCTCTTTGTTCAAGACAGAGGTGGGTGGGGGCTGAACAAAATTACACACACTCATTTTAGAAAATGAAAATGCACTGTAGTGTTTTCTTCAAAATCTGAACTCGACCACCCAGAGGCAATTGCTGATAATCTTGTGGTCTCTTTCCTTTGTTTGTGTGTGTAGGGGGGGGGGGTGTTCCTGTCTGTGCAAATTTTTAAATAGAGTTGTGATTATTCTGAATAACCAATTTTATATCTGTTTTAAAATTTAACATAATAACATGAAAAATTTTCCCTGGCATTACGTCTTCTGCATAACATAATTTGAATAGCTATGTAATGCTGCTTCATAATAGATGTGCTATACTTTATTTAACAATTTGAGCTATTTTCAGTTTTTTCCTGGTACATATAATGCAAAGAACATTTTCATGCTTTCAGGTAAATAGTTGTCAGCACGTCTGGTGGACTTTTTCTACAGATTTCTTCCCAAGCCAGACTGACTGCCATCAAGTTGATTCCTGCTCCCAGGGGCCTACAGGACAGGGCAGAACTGCCTCTGAGGGTTTCCGAGACTGTAACTCTTCATGGGAGTAGAAAGCCTCACCTTTCTCTCGCAGAGCAGCAGGTGTTTTTGAACTGCTGGTCGTGCCAAATGCATAACTACTATGCCACCAGAGTTCCTTACGGATTCTAGGAAGGGGAATTATTTGGTGAAACAGTTTGGGAAAGAACCTCTGCAAGGCCAGTGATAAAAACAGTCCTGAGGGCCATACACTTGCATACTCATACTAGCAGGGTGGATTTTTGTGGGCACTGAGCATCCTCACTAGTCTGGAGAGTTCTGTGTTTGGGTTTTTTATGAGTTTCAGATTAGTAAGGGATGAATACATGCCATATTCTTTTCAAAGAGTTAGCCTTGAAAATATCTGGATTCATGAATGTGGTTTAATCAACTCTCAGGCACTTCAAGCCGACTTGAAAGCGATCTGTTAGTTTCACCATAAGGAAGATTTTGAATTAATATTTGATATTTAGAAGAATAAAGGCTACATTAGAGCTAGCATTAAAATTACATTGAATATAATTTTTCCGTGTGATGTAAAATATCTTCCTTGTGGAGGGCTACAGAGCATCATTACGGAACCGGGACTTTGTGCTGAGGGAAATCGCTCAGCCTCCCCTTTCCTAGGACAGAATTGCCAGTTGCTGGGCTCTCTCAGTACATGGCAGTGCTGTTTGGAATTTTAAACTTCCTGCACGGTCTATAAATTATTCCATTTGTTGAGGGCCTCAGACTTAGATTTTAAAATGCCCCTCTCTCCTTATAGACTTACTAATGGAACATATACAAGAAATTCGAACTTTGAGAAAACGTTTAGAGGACTCTATTAAAACAAATGAGCAACTGCGGAAACAGCTGGAACGACAAGGGTCGGAATTCGCTCAAGGTAAGGATGGCCACAGAAAGGTGCGAGCCTGAGAGGCCTTCATTTGTGAAGTGTTTGCCTACGTTAGCCGTCTGGGTCTTGAGAAGGTCGAGGGGCCTGTGGCCAGGGAGACCTCAGTGTCAATCCTGGGTTTGCCGCTATGTCCTGGGTGACTTTGGCGCCTACCGTGATCTCGCCGTAAAACGGCAGTATCTGACCACGTCCGATCATGGGGAGAAGGAAGGAAGTGAACTCACGCGCGCACAGTGCCCCACAGTCCCTGGGACCGAGGCGGCTGTGGACACTGTTCATTTCTCAGTCGATGGAGCAATTTGCCAGTCTGTGGCTGCCTGCATTTTGCTTGCCAGTCCTCCTTTGACTTTGGATGCTACAGAGAAAAACAGATAGGTGTTTTAAAAATTAAACAGGGCAGTACTTTCCCCATCAATCGGGGATTATAAAAACCTAGCTAATATCTCTTGCCAATCAAAGGGTGCTCATGTTCCTACATAAAGTTAGCGCTGAATGAGATGTGCTTTTCCATGAAGAATTTATTTATTGGATATCCACTTTACTTTCTTTTCCTTGTACTTAGCTTTTTTAAAAGAAGATGTTTGGGGGGGATTCTTACAGCTCTTATAAAACAATCCATACATCAGTTGTATCAAACATATTTGTACGTATGTTGCCATCATTATTTTCTAAACATTTACTTTCTATTTGAGCCCTTTGTATCAGGCCTCTTTTTACCCTTCCTCCCCCTCCCATCCTCTTGACCCCTTGATAAATTATAAATGATTATTAATTTTATATCTTACACTGACTGCTGTCTCCCTTCCCCCTCGGTTTCTTCCCCCCTCCTCTCTGATCTTCCCCCTGCCCTCCTGGTATAGCTCTTTCCATTTCTGTTGCTGAGGGGTTTATCGGTCCTGGATTCCATGTGTCCTGAGCTCTTACCTGTACCTGTGGACATGCTCGTGCCTAGCCTGCAGTAAAAGACAGGACTGGGGTCATGATAGTGGGAAGTGAGGAAGTCTCAAGGAACCAGAGGAATGTTGTGTGTTTCATCACACCGTGTTGTGATGTTGCGTGTTTCATGCACCGTGGTTGACTCATCCTTTCCTTGCGACCCGTCTGTGAGGGGATGTCCCATTGTCTACAGATGGGTTTTGCGTCTCTGCTCCAACCTCCTCATTCTCAACAATATGTTATTTTGTTGGTTTGTTTTGGGTTTTCTGATGCCTGTTAACTAATCCTGTTGACACCTCGTGATCGTACAGGCTGGTGTGCTTCTTCTGTGTGGGCTTGTTTAACTTCAAGCCCTTAAGACCCCAGATGCTTTATCTTTTGATAGCCAGACACCATCAGATTTCTTCACCACATTTGTTTGTGCACTCACTTTGTCTTCAGCGATTGTGCTGGGAGGGTGAGCATCACAGAATGCTAGATTGTTAGAACAAAGTGTTCTTGCATTGAGGGAGGACTTGAGCAGAGGTCCCAAATTCCATTCACTTCCTAAATGTATTGCCATGTAAATATAAGTACCTATGCCAATACCTTTATTCTTATGAATTAACATATTTTCATAAGTGCATACCTATGGTTATACCTCTATCCATGCTTTGCTTCCTAGAACTTTGCTCTGTTTCCTTTTACCTTCCTCCTTTCTCACCATCACACTCGTTAACTTTTTAAATTTCATGGTTAAGACATTCACATGAATCAAAACTGAAAATGATAAAAAATGGTCTGCATTAAGAAGTCACTTTCCACCTTAGACTGACCAGCCCTCTCCTCCCTCTCGTCTCACTTTTGGTAGTTTTCCTGTGTGTCCTTACAGTGGCTCGTGGTGCAGCTATAAATTTATGTTTTTCTCCTTCTTCCTTACCCAAAAGATAGCATTTCCTGTATCCATTGATCCAGACCATTTTCACTGAACAGTAGTATATCCTGGACAGCTCTCCTTAGTGTCTTCATTCCATGAAGAATATACCTTGGCGGAAACTTGGTGCCATAGGCAAAGCCTGCTTTTGTTTGGGAAAGGGTCCCAGCTCATCCATGTATTAGCTCTGTGACTTTGAGCAGGTCACTGACCTTTCTAGGTCTTAATTATCCAACGAAATAGGGCCATGGATTGTGACGCAACGTGAGGAAGTGAAGAAGAGGCCATAGCTCAGTGCATCACTCAACACAAGCTTTGATCATCATCAGTTCTGTGTTTTAATGACGTCAGCTTAGTGTTGTAAACTCTGCAATGGGCAGGGATGCGAATGTGAGTCCCATTTGCAGAGATGAGTTCTAGAAGTCTGAAGTAACTCCCTCAAGGGGCCACCCCACTAGCCAGTGACAACATGTGGGTCCTTGGACGCCCAGCTTAGTTATTTTTTTCGAGCCTAGAAGGACATCTTTCCAAAGCACTAGACATGCGCCGTTGCCAAGGTGAACGGAATGATTCCCTTCCTCTCCCTCCTCCCTTCCCTTTTCTCACCCTGCCTCTATCTACCCTGCACCCTCCCACTCTCACCCCGAGGGAAATTGATTAATCTGAGTTATTAGTTGTATCAAACACAGAAAAGAAATATACGCCTGGGCCCTTCACATTCACTCTTGGTAATGCCTGAATTAGATTCATTCTGTTTTACATTTTCCCTGGCAAATCCAATTATAGCATTATTTGGGGGCTCAAATGGCCACCAGCTACAATGGAGCAGACAATTGCTCTGGAGAGTAATTCACTCTGACGGGAAGGTTTACAAAAAGGCATTCATAAAGTATTTACACGGGTAGAAAGACATACTGTTCTCACCGTGTTGTCAGAATCTCTGAAAAGACACAGACATGAAAGTGCCTCTGCCTCCTGCTTGCTGTGAAAGGCTCGTCTTGGGAGGTTTGAGGAAAACATGGTTCCATGTAAAGATGTAGAGGTGGAATCTCGTCAGAAGACGGCAGTCCCCCATTCAGCCGGCCGCCATTTATGTGGGTTTGTGGTGGTGTTCAGAGTGAGGACTGGCCTTCTCGCCTCAGCAATGGGCCCTGCTGGCTCGGCTTGATGGGCTCAGCATTACAGGGTCTCAAGTACTGTTCTGTGGTTGAATTGCACCTTTAAAAAGTGGCTCAGGTAGCTTTAGCTGTAGGGGACTTCTTGTGCTCACCTGGAATGCGTTTTGGTTCTGCGTTAGGGCCCCAGCTACAAGAATAATGAGATAATCGAAGAAAAAAACAGGGACAAACTGAGGGAGCCCTAATTTATGGCATAGTCTGCCAAACAGTGGACCAACCATACCCCCAAATCCGCAGACAGCAGGGATTGGCCAGGGACCTCATAAAAATTATACACTGTGCAAATCAAAAGACTTCTCCTAGAGATGGGAAAATGAAATATCAGACAAGGGATTAATCTCTAAGATTTAAGGAATACTGATGTACCTCAATGTCAGAGAGACAAACAATGTAATGTAAAAATGAGGAGGCATGAACAGAGACATCACCAAAGCAGGCATTCATGTAGCCAACACACAGGAAGAAATCAGCCATTAGAGAGAGAGACAAATCAAAACAGCAACAAGATACCATCTCACACTATCAACAGTAGCAAAATTCAAACACATCAGAAAGCCAGCAGTGCTGGTGAGGAGGTAGAGGTAACGGGGCTCTGAGCCTGTAAACTGGAAGAACCACTGTGGAAATGAGACGGTGCTTCCTGACAGAACTGGGAACATGATCCAGCAACCCCACTGTGAGATGTATTTCCTAAAGAAATAAGAACTCTGGCATGAATTGATATGTGCACACCTATGTCTACCACAGCATTGTTCACAGGAGCAAAAGGATGGAAACAAACGAAGGAAACGTTCTCTGATGATTACCAGGGTTAGGAGGGGAGAGGAAGGGGAATATACAAACTGGATAAAAGCGGGATATCATTTGGGTGGGTGCCAAGGGGAGATGAGCCCAGTATCAATGTTTGAGTCACGTTACTGCTGGATTGAATATATAATAGCACTTAGTTTCCTTGTCCGTCTGGTGCACAAGACTTGGATAGACAAGGAAACTAAGTGCTATTATATAGTCAATCCTGCAGTAATGGTAATTGAAACAGTAATCTTTTTTTCTTTAAAAATTCATTTTATTGGGGGCTCATACAGCTCTTATTACAATACATACATACATTGTGTCAAGCACATGCACACTTGTTGCCATCATCATTTCAAAACATTTTCTTTTTTTTTTCACAGTCCATACATATACATACATCAATTGTATAAAGCATATCTGTACATTCTTTGCCCTAATCATTTTCTTTTTTTTCTCCTCTTTTTTTACATTTTATTAGGGACTCATACAACTCTTATCACAATCCATACATGTACATACATCAATTGTATAAAGCACATCCATACATTCCCTGCCCCAATCATTCTCAAAGCATTTGCTCTCCACTTAAGCCCTTTGCATCAGGTCCTCTTTTTTTATCCCCTCCCTTATGTGCCCTTGGTAATTTATACATCGTTATTTTGTCATATCTTGCCCTATCCGGAGTCTCCCTTCCCCCCCTTCTCTGCCGTCCCTCTCCCAGGGAGGAGGTCACATGTGGATCCTTGTAATCAGTTCCCCCTTTCCAACCCACTCACCCTACACTCTCCCAGCATCGCCCCTCACACCCTTGGTCCTGAAGGTATCATCCACCCTGGATTCCCTGTACCTCCAGAAACAGTAATCTTATTGTGGATACATAGACACTCATGCAAGCTGAACAGGGGTGGGTAGGTGAACAGGACTAAACCTACAACCATATATGGGTTTGGCAGAGGACATTTCAATCTACGTAGGTTTATTTATGTCTTTTAAATATATCCATGAGTATGTAGAACAATCAGGGATCACAGTTAGGAAAATAAGTTAGCCACAACCAACCACCTTGAGGGAATGAGTCCCTGGGCTTTGGGCACAGCTAAGTAAGCTGGCATAGTATAATGCACAAGGACAATGGTCTACATCCTCCTCTGGTGAGCAGTAAGCAACAGGGGCTTCAGAAGCTAACAGGTGGCCATATAAGATGCAGTTTTTGGCGTCCATCCAGAGGAAAGAAGGGTGAAGAAAATTAAAGATTGAAATAATACAAAGTATCTTCTCTGTCCATAAGAGTATAAAGCTAGAAATTAACAGCAGGAAGAAATATACTTGGAAACTAAATAATACACTGGTAGAAAACTGTTGGGTCATAGAAAAATCAAGAGTGAAATTTAAAAATTCTTAGTCAAATGACAATGAGAACATAATATATCAAAAGCAGTACTCAGGAAAATTCATAGCAATAAATGCCTAAATTAAGAAAAAAGTGAAGCCAAAATCATTAAACAAACAACTTCAACAAACGGGAGAAAAAGGAGTAAAAGAAGCCAAAAGCTACTCAAATCTTCATCATCATAATTATCATTATTGATGAAAAATTTTTTTAAAGCGATAGAATCAACAAAACCAGAAATTGGCTCTTTCAAAGGATATTGTTAGGTGCTGTAGAGTTGACCCTGTATATAAGGGGAGGAGACGCTGTGCAGTCCTGGGTCATCCTCACAATTGTTGCAGCCACTGTGTCCGTTTCAGCTAGGGGTTTCCTCTCCCTTGTGCTTGACCAATCACAGCATCTCTTCCCTCGATAATAAATGCAGAGTAGCTTAGATGAAACAGCACTGCCTCCGCTTCCTAAGAGATTTCTGGCTGCACTTGCTTCTTCTAACACTGATTGGTTTGTTCTTCCGACAGTCCTCGATAGGGTCAGTATCCAAACGCATCCGTTGGTCTTCTGCCTTCTCTCTTCGTCGGCCAGCTTTCACAAGCATGTGATGTGATAGCACATTTCATTACGTGGGTCAGGTGCGTCTTCGCCCTCAAAGCGACCGCTGTGCTCTGAAGCACTTAACACGAAGGAGGTCTTTGGCAGCAGATTTGTCCACTGCAGTGCATCATTTGCTCTCTTGGCCGCTGCTTCCATGAGCATTGACTGTGAAGCCAAGCAAAAGAAAATTGTTGACAATTGCAGTCTTTCCTCTAGTTGCCCCAAAGGTAGCTAGCTAGTGGTGAAGATTTTTGTTTTCTTTGTGTTGAGGTGGAATCCATGCTGAAAGCTTAGTGCTATATCAGAGTCATAGGATAGTTCCTGCAACGATGGCAGTGATTATATCATGACATGTTAGGACACAGAGATGCCCCGTTTTCAACCATTGGACGCTTAAAGCCCAACTGGAAGGAGAGTAGGGAATGCCGTGAGATTGGGAGCTAAATGACAGAGATCCTTGGATTCTAAGCTAAGAAGTTCGGGCTTTGTGTTTCATGTGATTGATAGTCTTTGTGGGTCATCGGGTGCTTCTGAGCAATGAATGACCTTAATGGACTGCATGTTAGGATGGTAACCCCACTGCGAGTGTAATAGCGAGGTACGGTTAAAGCAAGGGGATAAGGCCCGAAGTGGGGACCCCGAGAAGGCTGGGCTAGTGAGCAAGGTGTTGTGGAGGAAGAGTTAACAGTCATGATATCCTGATCGGCTGAGGGATCAGGAAGAGGACGGTGGTTCCGATGGTGCCCAGGTTTCTGGCTTGGATTCCGGAGAATGGTGGTACCCCTTCCTGAGACGGGGAACCGAAGGGAGAGAGAAGCTTTGAGAGCTGAGGGAGGGTGACGAGAGTTCCGTTCGGGCCTGTGCCCTGTGAGCTGCCTTAAACACAGCTTGTGTGAAAATTGTCCAGCGGAAAACTAATTTTCTGAGCAAACTTTTACCAAGTACTCAATTTGAAAAAATATAAAAAGAACAGCAGCGAGATCCACCATACAAATCCTGATGTCCGTGAAGGACACGAGAGAGTGCAGGGGTGAGTGGAGAAAGATGATGGCTGTGAGTGCAGGGCGCAGGGGAGCCATTTGCGGTGGTTGAACTGCCCCTTCCTAACCCTGCTTCTCCCCCCCACCCCCCAGGCTCCTGCTCTCCTCCTCGTTAGCATGGACAGCTAAGAGGAGGGTGGACACCCTTCTTGCCTCCTCTTCCATCCCTTTAGGTCGGGTAGCACGTTGCTTCACAGAAGTAGCTGTCATTGCATCTTATGCTTCCTCATTATTTAAAAGTTTTAAATTTTTTCTTGAAGTTCCATCCACACTGATCTGGAGTCTGCTCATAAATCACTATTTATGTGTGCTTCCACAGGTTCTGCAAGCATTTTTGCCTGTGGTTCAGAGCTGCATAATTCTCTGACATCAGAAATTCAGTTCCTGAGGAAGCAGAACCAGGGCCTCAATATGATGCTTGCCAGAGGGTCCAGAGGTAAGGATTACGGAAACAGCTGCAGCCTGGTGCTCCGAAGCTGCTCAAAAGCCTGGTGTGGTGTCACAGTGGAGAGAGTGCGGGACTGGGGCCTGACCCACCTAGGTTCATATCCTGCGACTTTGGGCAGGTCATTTAGCCTCTCTAAGCATCCATTTCCTTATCTGTAAGCCGGGTATATCCCGCAGGATGAGCGTGACAAGTAAATGATTGAAAACACTTAGCCTGGTAACTGTAACACAGGAAAGGCTCAGTAATTCTTACTTACTTTTCTGTCACTTGCCTCCTATGTGGGAGCAAGACCCAGCTTTCTACTCCCATAAATAGTTACAGTATTGGAAACTCACAGGCTCACAGGGGCAGTTCACCCTGTACTATAGAGTCACTCACTACGAGTTGGCATCGACTCGATGGCAGTGAGATTTTTCTTATCTTTATATAGCCGCCTCTCATTCGTCTTGGTGCCCAGTGGAAGAGAAGGGACAGGAAATATATTACGCCAATTTCTCAACGGGAAATGTCCTACCATTGGCAGAGTTTCCCCATGTAACGTCAGCAAAGTGTACCGGTGTTTCTTGTGAAGATCCCGTTCCTTAATTTCTTCCGTTTGGAATTTAGAAACCTTTAAAGATCTTTTATTTACATCATCTCTCAATACTGAGGGAGAAAGACGAGGCTTTCTACTCCTGTCAATAGTTACGGTCTGGGAAACCCACAGGAGGCAAGTCTGTCTTGCACTATAGGGTCAGTAGGAGTCAGAATCAATTTGATGGCAGTGAGTTTGGCTTGCTTTTTCCCCAGTATTTATAATATTTCTGTGACCGAGTATTATTAGCCCTAATTTACAGGTTTAGAGAGTTTACCAGCCTGTATTCAGGGGGCTAAAAGGTGGTGCACCTGGAACGTGGGGAACTTCATCTCCCCTAGAGAATGTCAGTGCTAACTCCGGGCTGTGCCATAGTCATCTGCTGCTGCTACAACAGAAACAACACGATGGCCTTGACAACCAGAATTTCTTCTCTTACAGTTGAGGAGTCTGGAAGTCCAAATTCGGGGTGCTGTCTCTGGGGCGATGCTTCCTCTCTTTGGGCTCACAGATTAGGAGGAAGGTCCTTGTCTCCTTTCACCAGCTATGGGTTTGGGATTTCTTGGAGATCTGCCTGTGCCTTCTGGCTTCCATATTCTCCGGGAACTAGGAGGTTTCCAGCACAGGAACCCTGGGCCCAAAGGATATACACCCACTCCACTCTTGGTTCTTCCTTCTTGGTGTTAGTAAGTTTCTCTCTCTGCTCAGATGCCTTTTATATCTTAGAAGAGATTGACTCAAGACAGACCTTAATACTGCAGATTGCATTCATGAATATAGCTGCCTGTAATGCTGTCCCATTTATGTCACAGAAGTGAGGCAATACAACGCATAGGATGATTACGTCATATCACAAAGGGGAGAACAGCTACATAATACTAAACGATGGCTCTGCCAAGTGACCGCATATTGGGGGTGGGGGAGGAGTGGAGGGGCAGAGCTACAAGCCAACGCATAGGTGTTTAGGAGATGAAACTGGGGCTCCTGCAAATGATTCAGCACTCAGCAAATATTTTCTGGCTTTAGCTTGATATCCAGTCCTGTGTAGACTGTGGCACAGAGAGAAGTGAGTGAGACCTGGCACTTCCTCATTTAACTCCTGGGGACCCCAGGCTGGCCTCCATGATGACTGGCCACGAGAAGGCATGCGTGGGGAGCTACAGGGCTCTGGAGAAGGCATCCTGGCCCCAGAAAGGCTGTGTTCAGCTGTGAGGCAAAAGATGAGTCGGAATGAGCCAGGGTGTCAGTAGAAGGAGGAGATGACATAACACCTAAGGTTAGCGGAGCGAACAGGCTCTGGATGACGCCAGAGTTTGGGGCCCCTTTGCTTGCCTCTACCTGTAGTTTCTACCCTATTTGGTCCCTGAAGGCAAAGTCATTAGGTTTCCTGGTCCATTATTTAATAGAAGACTAAACAGGCCCATTTCATCTGAGTGACGTTTAATCTGCAGCCTTGATATTGGCAGATTTATCTGACCAAGATGCATAAGCTGATTGGAATGCCAAAATCATAAGTGCCAGATTAAATCTCGTTCTCGTCTGTATCCTTGGAGTGCCTGAGCTAAAGTGCTGTGTTTGCTAATCGGGTTGGGAGAAAACAAAACAAAATAAATGACTTCCCTTCTCAGTGGCGCTCTCTGTGTGTTTGCAGATAAACAGAAGGAGAATGAAACATTACGTGAGTCCCTCTCCAGGAAGACTGCAAGCCTGGAGCACCTTCAGCGGGAGCATGCGCGCGTGCAGGCCGAGAACGAGAGGCTGCAGAAGGAAGCCGGCGAGCAGGCGCGGCGCTGCGAGCAGCTGGTCCAGGAGATCTGCACCAGCCGCAGCCAGCTGAACAGGTAGAGGCACCGAGGCTGCAGCCGTGAAACAGAATGCACTCACCCTGCCCTAGTGCAAGGGGCAGACAGCAAACAGTGGTGAAAACCCAAACTCATGGCTGCCCGGGTGACTGTGCCTCACAGGGACCCTGTCCAAGCAGACCGCCACATCTGTCCCTTATGGAGTGGCTGGTGGGTTTGAAGTGCCAGCCGTAAGTGCTTAGCCATTATGCCACCAGGGCTCCTTATGGTGACAAAACTGGATGGAGACAAATGGTCTTAGGTGCCGGGAGGTAACTTTCTGTGTGTTTGTCTGGGCCAGGGGAGGGACGATGTCTCTGGAAAGATGCCATTGACGGAGACCTGAAACTGGGGAGGGTGTGAGCTCTGGTCATTTTCAGTTGAAGGGACAGTGTCCCTAGGCAGAGTGGGTTGGCTGAGGTGGGCAGAACAGGGAGGCCGGGCATGTGGAGGGCACGGGTTCTTGGAGCAAACGAGACAGAGAGGCACCTGGGTGCTGGATCGCACAGCACCTGGTAGCTTCTGTCAGGACTCTGGTTGCTGCTGTGAGCGAGGGAAGAAGCCCCTGGGGGCTGTCGGCAGAGGAGTGACAGAGCCAGGCTTAGGTGTGAGAGGATCATGCTGATTCCACTTTTGCAGTGTTGTGCCCCTCACCCCACAAGCTGGGTTGTTTCCTGTGTTTTCAGTAGTTCTTGCCCTGTACTGATGAATGCCTTTCATTTTAGTCTTTTTGCCCCCCCCAATTAAAAGATCATTTTATTGGGGCCTCTTACAGCTCTTATAACAATCCATATATCAGCTGTATCAAGCATATTTGTACATGTATTGCCATCATTATTTTCTAAACATTTGCTTTCTGTTGGAGCCCTTGGTATCAGCTCCTCTTTTCCCCCTTCATCCCCCTCCCACCCTCGTGACCCCTTGATGAATTATAAATTATTATTTTCATATCTTACACATCTCCCCCATGGTTTCTTTTGTTTGTTCCCCTGGGGGGGTGTTATGTGTCAATCAGTTTGCTTCGTTGCCCCTTCTTCTCCCCACCCTCCTGGGATCACCACTCCCATTCCTGCTCCTGGATTATGTATGCTTTTTTTGTTCTTTTTTTCCCCTCGTTATTATCATCTTTTTTTCCTTTTTCTTTTTCTCTATTTTCCCCAATCTTTTGTTTTCTTGTTGTTTTGTCCCTGTTATTATTGGTTTGCCTACCTGTATAAGATAGAATGGGAAGCAAGCTCGAGGAGAAAGCAACGGGACTGCTGGTTCTGGAGGGACTTGGGGGAAGGAGGAGGCAGGGGAAGGGAGCGGTGAGCAAACAATGCCATAGACTGGGGAACAACTGGGAAATTGAAATCAACAAGGAGGGGGAGGATGGAGAGATCCTGGGGGTGTTGGAACAGCAGCAATCTAGCTGAGAGGAATTACTAAGAGGCAGAAGAGGAGCGAGCATGATGGTGGGGCAGGAGGAAAGTAAAAGGAAACTGAGGAAAGATCTGGGAAGCAAAGCTATGGATGAAGGTATGAACATAGGTGTATACACATGTAAATACATTAATTCATAAAAATAGAGATATTGGCCTGTGTACATATATTTGTATGGCAATACACTGAGATAGTGGATGGACTTCGGGCCTCTGCTCAAGCCCGCCTTCAATGCAAGAACACTTTGTTCTAACAAACTGGCATTCCATGATGCTCACCCTTCTGGAATGATCGCTGAAGACAAAATGGAGGCATAAGCAAATATGGTGAAGAAAGCGGATGGTGCCCGACTATTCAAAGATGTAGTATCTGGGGTCTTAAAGGCTTGACGTTAATAAGCGGCCATCCAACAGTGAAGCAGTAAAGCCCACATGGAAGAAGCAAACCAGCCTGTGCAATCATGAGGTGTCCACAGGATCGGGTTAGAGGCATCAGAAGACCAAAAACAAACAAACAAAAATAACTATATTGTTGAGAATGAGGAAGTCGGAGCAGAGACCCAAAACCCATCTGTAGACAATGGGACATCCCCTCACCACAGAAGGGTCGCGCAAGGAAGGGATGAGTCAACCAGGGCGCAGTATAGCACCGATGAAACACACAATACTCCTTGGGTTCCTTGAGGCTTCCTCACCCCTCACTGTTCATCACCCCAACCCTGTCTTTTCCAGGCCTAGCCCGGAGCATGTGCACAGGTACAGATAAGAGATAAGAGCTCACAATACACAGAATTAATTTTGGTCTCGGCAGCCTCGGCAGCCCTGCCCACGACTCTCCAGCTCGGTGAATTAGCAAGATTCTTAGAGACCTGAGTCCTGGGTTTAAGTGTTTACTCCTGGCTCCTCCTCCCCCCTGAGCAGCTCTGGGTAGAACAGTCCTTTTAGAGCAGGGTTCTCCACCTTCCTCACACCGCGACCCTTTCATGCAGGTCCTCCTGTGGTGGGGACCCCAACCAGAACATTCTTTTCTTTCTTTCTTTTTTTGGGGTCTATTTATTTATTTATCCATTTATTTGTTTGTTTATTTAATAGCATTATTTTCACTGCTACTTCATAACTGGAATTTTGCTACTGTTAGGAATTGGGCGACCCCTGTGAAACGGTCATTGGACCCCCAGGTTGAGAATCACTGTTTTAAAGCCTTCCAGCCTCTGTGAACGGAAGATTGCTGGCACCTCCCTTAGAGGGTGGCTGTGAAGGTTATAGCGTTAGGACAGTCAGGGACCCGGAGGGCACTTGGCCAGAGTGGCTGCGCTTCACCTTCGTGTCCCCCACTTGCTGCTTTGGGCTGTGTATTCTGACCAGTGGTGGGGCGGGGTGCATAAGCCACAGTCCGTCAGAACTAACCTTGTGTGCGTGTGGTGGGGCTTTTCAGGGCCCAGGAGGAGGTGAAGTTGAGGCAGCAGATGCTCTCACAGAACGACAAGCTTCTCCAGTCCCTGCGAATGGAGCTGACAGTGTATGAGAAGCTGGATGAAGAGCGCAGGCTCCCGAGAGGTACTGGGCTCTGAGCCGAGGCCCTCTCACCTGGGCGCCGCCCTGGTGTGGCCTCTGGACACATTGCACACACCCCTCCCCCCAGTCAGCCAGAAGACAGATTTCTGAGCTCTTTCCTAAACACCACTTCCAAACCCTATTTTGAAACAAACTCTTTGGGTTTCACTCTTAATGAAGAAGCAGCAGGAAACAGGGAAAGACTTTTCCTCCAGAGTCAGCAGGGATCTAGATTTTGATACCCTCGTTTCTCAGCTGTGTGACCTTTAGCAGGTCACTTGGCCTTTCTGGGCCTGTGTCTTTTTCTGTGAGACCTGTTTGTTCTGAAGAGTTGTTGTGGAAATTAAGAACTCATTTATTAAAAACACGTTAGCACAGTGCCTGGCACGTCGTAGGCTATCAGCAGATCACTTTTCTGTGCGCGTGGTTTCTCTAGCCCCCTCACGTAGCAGCAGCTTACTGAGCACCTGCCTGGCCAGCCATTGCCCTGGAGGCGGTGGCTAGCCCTGCTCTTCCCTGGTCCCGAGAGAGTGACCAGTTGGAGAGACTCAGCTAAGCCCGAATGTTTCAGAAGCAGTTTGGAGGTGTGGTGGACTCTTGTTTATTTGTTTTTAAATAATTTTCCAGACAGTTTCTCCCTATTGAAAGTTTATCTAGAAAGGGTCATCTCACCAATTTCATTTTCTCCTCAAGTTGCTTTTCTGATTCTTGTTGTGCCTTTTTAATATACCGCAGCTCTTAAAATCAGCCCCTTTCATTCTATAATTCCAGCCCAAATAGGTTTTATTAGTACTAGACATAATTTTGGGGTTTGGTGTGCAATTTGCTAGGCTTTTATAGCCAGAAGTGAAAATTAATTTCCAGCTCTTATTTAGCCTGTGGAATAGCAGCAATTAAGTCTGCCAATATTTTTGTTTTTAACGTCTAGTTGTTATTTTAAATTGCACCTCGTTCTCCGGAAGGGGGAGGGCGATGGCCGGGGCAGGTTTGAAATGCTCTTGAGTTGCTTTGCAGGCTGACCTTTGCCTAACGGGAGATTCTTGGTCAGTTTTTCCCTTGGGTGTGTTCGCAGAGGCCCGGGTCGAGGCGGCAGGCGAAGGCTGGAGGGGGCAGGGCCCCTTGGGTGACCCGCATGGCCTCCTGGGAGAGATTCAGACGCTGCGGGCGCACCTGGAGAGGAGCATCGACACCAACCGCTCCCTGCAGAGCAAGCTGGAGGAGCAGCTGGCAAAGGGTGAGAGGAAGCCACCCGCCGGAAGCAGCCGGCACCCGAGCTGGCCAAGCCCCGTCCAGCCCCCAGCGGCCCTGCAGCCAGCCAGGCAGGGCCGACACCTGCCTCCCCCTCACTTCTTTGTGAGCCGGCGCGTGCTATAGGAGCTGAGCTGCCCAGTGAGGCCCTGGCCCCCGGAGATGTATTTCCCTTGGCAGCTGGCACTGTGTGCTCTGGAAGCCAGGGCCTGGCTGCTAATTAGCTATTACCTTTGGCAAAGTGGTATCTTCTGTCCAGGGCCTCTTGCTTCCTAGGGCAGTGGAATTTGGGCTTCTAATGGCCCTCGTTGCCGCTGGTCCTGCTCCTCTGTTCGCCTTGCTCCACTGCTGGAAATTCTTTGTAGCCTCTGCTGCCTTTGTAAGGACCTGTAGCCCTTCTTTCGGTATTCAGTCTTTCCGAGCCTAGACAGGAGCCTTGCAAGTGTGAAAAGTGGGGCTGGGATGCAGTATAATGTCTGCCTCTTCTCTCCTCTTCACACCAGGCAGCAGTCAGAGGCCGCGCAGAGAGGTGCTGGGCACCCTGAACAAGCCAGCCAGGGACCAGGCCCAAACCAGGCAGCCAGGCCATCCTCTTTATTCTCTAGACAAAGGAACAGAGACCCAGAGAGGGAGAGGGACTTTCCCAAAGTGACTCAGCAAACAGGTGGCAGAACTGGAGCTAGACGCTCTTTTGCTTTCCGGAAGGAGCCTAGCTTGTTGGGGGATGGCCATCCCGATGCCCCCAGGGTGGGGTGTGCATGTTTCTCTCCGTCCCTTCATCCCGACAGGCCTTGTGCACAGTGGGTTTGGGGCCAGCCTCTGCCCTCTTTGTTTGGGCCCATTACCAGATCATCGATGTTCTTCCTAACTGTGTACATGGGCTTCCTAGTTACTGTTCGCAGACTCTTCTTGGTCACTAAACCAGTACTCTGTTCTTTTCGATGATCAAAGTCATCTCTGATATGGGGCTTTTAACAAACTATGTTAATAAGCTTTTTCATGTTAAAGCAGTTTTATGAGGATAAATCCCTTCTCTGGGGGTGGGGCAACTCTAAAGGGCTGGGCAGATGTCACTCTGCCCTCTGCTTGGGATACACAGAGCGTTGTACAGAGGCACAGTGAGCTGGGCATCACCAGGTGGGCCTCCGGCCCTTTGTAGAGCTGTGAGGACGCAGGACCAAGGGGATGGATGGTGTGGACTGGGGTGGGTGAAGCGGGGCGTCCCGGCCCTGTTGCGCAGCTTGTGCCAGCTTTGGAAGGCCGGCTGCAGGCAGCCCTTGTGGTGGGAGTGTTGCAAGCCCCTGTTGTGCTTCTACAGCGCGGTTCTGCGCCCTTGGGAGGAGCAGTGCATCGCAGGCAACAGCTTTCTCTCTGCTCGCTTGACCAAGGACCATGTTCTCCCACCTGCCATGGGGGGAGCAACTCCCCAGGCTGGGGGCTCTTCGGGCCTGGCACTGTTCCTGTTCTGCCATGCCCACATGTGCTGGGCTGATGGCAGACCGCGTCCTCTCTGGGTCTCCTCTCCCATGACTCTGGTGCCCGGTCCCTCCTGCTCTCTAAGCTGTTGGGACTTGAGGTATGAGAGGGCTTTCTAAGGTAGGCAGTGCCACACCTGTCATCTGCACACACAGTGTTGAAATTCATTGTCCCCCACCCCAATCCTACTTTGGGTCACTCCTCTCTGGCTCGGGTTACTGTGACAACCTCCAGACCGGCCCCTCCAGCCCCCGAACCCAGGGCTCGGCGGATATTGCCCTGCTTGCAGTCCGTGGGAGGCCCCGCCACCCTCACAGTTCTAGCTTGTATCCCACGCAGGCTTCCCACACCGCTGTGCCCCCAGTCTGGTGCCACCCAGGCTCCCTCCACTGTGACTTTGCTTCTGCTGTTTCTTTGCCTGGGAGCTTCTTCCCCACCCGCTTTCCCTGTCCCCGTGGGTTACTCACTCTTAAAGCATAGTGCAGGTGTGAGCCTTTGGGAAATCAGGTTGGGGCCAGCTCCCCTCCCTGCGGGGAAATAATTGCTGTTTCCCCACTCCCTGCCCTGTACTTGCCTGGGCATGTGGGCTCTTCTAGGGGAAGGAGGTAGGCCTGGTCTCTCCCTCTACTCTTTGTGTCCTGCAGGGGACCCAGCGGGACAGAGCCCTGGGAGGAGGTGAATGAATGTGTGCATGCTGCGTGTGTGCAAAGGAGCCAATACATAAAGATGTTTTTCTTTATTATTCAATTCTCATGCAAATACTGATTACTATGAACTAAAACTCACCTCCCCACCCCCATGAGGTCTTCCCTCCTCCCCCGTGCTCTTTAATATATTTCATGTATTTACTGTAATTATCATATATGTACTACTATTGTCTCATAGACTGACCGTCATTATAACATAAATAGTGGTGGTGGTTTCGAACTACTGACCTGGTGGTTAGCAGCCTAATGCATAACCTATGATGCCACAAAACACTTTCCGTTATAGTACTGTGCATGCACAGTTGTTTTCCATCGGTCTATATGTCAATCATATCCCTACCAGACTATTTTGATGTCTGTAGCTTTGTAATATATTTTGAGATTGGGATGTCCTCCTCCGTTCTTCTTTTGCAAAATCGATTTGGTGAGTGAGACCTGCTTGCAGGGCCACAGACCTTCAAGGATTGCCATGCCTGCAAAGAAGTCGGTTGAAATTTTGATGCAGTTGGGTTGACTGTAGGGTAGTTTTGGGTAGTACTGATGTCTTAATAATGTCTTCTGTTTTGTGAGCACTTTGGGCCATTGTTTTTCTTCCCGTGTTTTTGCATTTTGCAGATGGTAACAGATGTCCTGTGGTAAATGAGGATCCGAATGATCTGTTTGATCACGCCCTGGCTGCGCCACCCAAATCAGGTACATCGCTGTGACCACAGCAGGACGACTTTTTAAATGGAAGAGAAAGGGGTTTCGGGTCCCAACTGAAGACAGTATTTGGCTCATGTTCTCTGCTGGGTTCTTTTGATCTTCTCTAAGCCGGTCAATCCATCCACAGGTGCTCCCCACCTCAGCGATGTCATCCTGGCCCGGTTGCCCTAGACTAAACTCTGCATGCACTGTAGCAAGGCTTTTGCAAAATCTCTGTAGTCTGGCCCCAGCAGGCCTCTCTGCCTTAGCCCTCTGCCCACATGCAGCCACAAGGGTGGCTCCCCATCTTACAGACCAGCCTTCATTACCTCTCACTGTGACTTTGCCGTGTGGCTTCCCCTTTTTCCAGGCCACTCCTGGTTCCATCTTCTGCCACTGAAAACCCTACGACGCCCTCCCGGCCCAGCACAAATACTAGTGCTGTGGAGTGCCCTTCCTGTGGGATCCTTAGGAGAAAAGGCAACACAAGTTTACTCTCTTTACCCTAATACTCGCTGCCAGTCCCGCCCAGTCCAACCAGTGCCTCTCCTTGGAAGCGCTCCCTGACCCCGCCCCCTGCACAGGACCTGGTTCTTCCCTCCAAGCTTGGCCTTGTCTTCATTGTGCTGTTCCGCCTCCCTCCTAGTATCTCTATTCCCCCAGGACCTCAGCCTCCTGGGCGACACTCAGCTTGGTTCCTTTGTGTGAATGAAGTCTTCCATAGAGGGGTAAAGAGCCCTGCTAGTACCCTGGGCTAAGCATTGGGCTGCTAACCATAAGGTCAGCCGTTCAAACCACCGGTCACTCCATGGGTGAAAGGTGAGGCTCTCTGCTCCGGAAAGCTGTACAGAATTTCACTCTGCCCTGTAGGGTCCCCTTGAGTCAAACACCTCTGTGTAGAGGGGCGCCTCATAAATGCTGGTAGGATGGTATTGATCGTCTCCCCTGAGATGAATAAGCCTTGTGGGGGAAAGTTTATGGACTGAGCTCCAGGAGCCAGGCTCAGTGTCCTTCCTGATTAATGCCGAGGGAGACCGTTGTGCGGCCGAACCTCTCTGCAGTCTCCCTGCCAGCTGCAGCGCCCCGAGCTCTGCAGAGGCTCGCCCCAAGTGCGCCTGCCTTTTTCGCTCCCAGTGTGCCTGCCTTTCTCACCCCCAGTGCGCCTGCCTTTCTCGCCCCCAGTGTACCTGCCTTTTTCGCTCTCAGTGTGCCTGCCTTTCTCACCCCAGTGCACCTGCCTTTATGCCTCATATTTTGCAGCTTCAGAGACTCTTTTGCTCTTTGGAGATGATGTGGACTCCCTCTCCTGCGACAGTGGCAGCTCGGTCACCGGTAACCCGTGCATGCCTCACCTGGTCCCCGGCCACCACCTGTGGGCCAACAAGAGTGGCTGCCATGTCTTGGGCCTGATCGAGGACTACAATGCCCTACGCAAGCAGATTAGCCGGGGGCAGAGGCTCCTTGCTGAAATGGACATCCAAATCCAGGAAGCTCCTGGCCCTACAGTTCAAGAGCTGGCCACAAAGGTAACCCAGCGCGCACCCGGGGGGAGGTGGGAGGGGAGGAGATGCCCCCGAGAGTCAGTAGAGCAGGAGGAGTGGCTGGCCTCAGTCCAGCCCTGAGAAGAGGGGCCAGGAAATGTGATTCATGAAGGTCAGGTCCAGCCCGGGGGGACCAGTCATTGAAACATCTGAGGGGAAATTTGTTGAGATATGTACCCCGTGATGCTGTGACTTCTTCATTGGGACCTGCTACATGTGCCAGCGATTGATTGCCTCTGCCTAGTCTCTGAAACATTCAGCCACCTGCCCACTTGTTCTCTGATACATCTGTCCGCCGTGTGTCCGTCAGTCGCCTATGCATTTACCGCTGCAGGCCGACATGTTCAGGCCCAAGAGCAAGGTCGTTACATAGCTAACGAGCCCAGGGCTCCTTAAAGGAGGCCGAGTGGCACTGTCGGGTAAGTGTGGGACTGCTAGCCACACCGCCGGTAGGTCAAAGCCACCAGCCCCTCCGAGGGAGAAAGGGGCGGCTCTCCTCTCCTGTCACGACCCACAGCCTCAGAAACCATGTATAGGCTCACTGGGGTCAGAATTGGCGTGGCGACAGTGGGCTTGGTTGGGGAAAGGGCCTTGCCCTCATGAAGGAAGTGAGCCACTAGATCCTTTGCGATAAGGGTGGCATCGTGAGGGTGCGTGCGGCTCTCACGATGTCACAGTGGATTGAGGCAGGCGCTTAGTCGGTGGTGTTTGCTCCTGCCCTCAGAGCTCCTTGAAGCAGGTGAGGCCCGCTCCCTTTGCAGATGCTGCTGTAAGGCGGACGAGCTCGGCACAGCTTGGTTTGAACTCGGTTCTCTGCATTCCCCTTCCCTTTCATGACACTGGCCTGAAGGCCACTGCCAGTCACCTGACGCAGACATCCTTCTCTGCACAGAGGCCAGGAGCCAGTCTCTCGTCTGGCTGAACCTACAGACCTCCCCTCACCCACACTCCCCGCCTTCTGCTTTCTCACAGTCCATTCCCGCCTCTGATGAGGCTGCTGCCCATGCTTGCAAACCACACCGTGGTTCCTCTGCCTTGGGGGATGCTTTTCGTGCCCCTCCTCCTCGCCTTTATCCCACTGCAGTCCTCCTCACTGAAAGCCATCCTCCCCCCCACCAGCCAGGCTTTGGACATCCGCTTCGTCATTCACTCTTCCAGGGCTTGGGCGCTTGCTGCTCCCTCTGGATTGAACCTGATCTCTGAGCTTAAGAGGTCTCGTTTTCAATTCCCCCTTCTCCGGTCCTTGCTGAAGACCCCTGGTTCTTGATACTTGCTTCGCCTGTTTGTTTTATTTGGTCTAGCTATATTGTCAAAAGTAATTTTACCTTTTAGCCTCCACCAGACAGTAAGATAACTGGAGGCAAGCAGGGATAGTGTTTGTCTCGCACAATAGCGTGTGTTCACTGCTTCGCACATGACCTAGCATGGAATAGGTGCTTTGTAAATATTTGCTGAATGACTTAATGAATATTAATAAAATTATTGTTCTTTCTGATTATAATCTGCAGTGCACGGAAACTAGATGCCATGGAAAGGTATAAAACAGAAAGTGTCTACTCTGCTATGTCTAGTTTTGGTTTGTTGATAGAGTTAACGGACCTAGTTCATCGATACATGCATCTCACACTGTGCCTTTCCCTCCAGATCATATTCTGAACATTTTCCCGGTCGCATTCATTATTTTTTCTAGAATTCGACTTGAATGGCTCTAAAACAAATTAACTCACCGGTAGACCATCACTTATTTACTCTTTCTGCCGGTGGCGGGCATTTGAGCTGTACACAGAGCCACGCACACACGTCTGTGCTCACATCTTTGACTAGTGAACTCCCAGACGTGAGACTTAGCAGGTTCAAAGAGTGAACCTTTCCGGGCTCTTGATCACGATTGTTATCTCACTTTACAACAAAATTGCTTCTCCGAGTAAGAATATCTGTCTCTGCGCTCCTGCCTTCGTTGAGCACGTTTATTTATAATGCTCTTTGCCAATTTGCAGCTAAAAAGATTATGCCCTTTTAGTTTGTGTTATTTTTATTACTCGTGAAGGCAAAAGGTTTTCAGTTTTGTTTTTTTCTTTTTAACTTTCTCCTCCCCTTCTCTGAGTTACGTCTTTTGTGCTCTCGTGCCCCTGCCAACCCATCAGTTTGCGTTTGCTTCTGCCCGTGGAGGTGAGGAGAGACTTTGTAAGGCCCTAATATTTATCTTCACGTTAAGCCGAGGCGTTTGACGGGACCGTGCACAATGAAACAAAGCAGCGAACAGTGTGCGCTGCTGCTCTTGCTGTGTGTTTGCCTCCAGAGAGCTCCGCGGGCTGCCAAGCGGGGTGAATGGTCCCATCAAGGACCCTCCTGGCGGGTGATACGTACAGTTAGTGCCGGTTCTTAGTAATCACAGTTACAAGTTAGCCTAAGATTCTATCACCTGTGGATTCACCATCTTCAAGCACAATAAACTGCTGTCCCCTGGCATCATGCTCTCCCTGAAGACCGCGTGTAACCGCCTTCCCCTCCACCCATGTAGGGCCCACACTTGGCGCCCCTGAGCAGGTTTGGCACCAGCGTGGACACAGCCAAACGGATCCTGGGAGAAGCCTCACGGCTGTTGAAGCTTCTCTGGAGAGTCTCGCTCCCCACACATGGCCAGTGTACCCACCACTGTGAGCAGGTAGGAGAGGACCTGTGGGGTCGGAGTCGGGCAGACGCTGCAGGGTGGGGGATGTGGAGGGAGGGGGCTGTCTCTAGGGGCCTGGTCCTCAGCAGCTGTACATCAGAGGAGGGGAGACGCTGTGGCCCTGACAGGATGGTACCCCATCCTCTAATGCAGCAGTGCTCAACCTGTTTGTCTCCACCCCGTTGGGGGTCGAACGACGACCCTTTCACAGTGGTCGCCCGATTCATAACAGTAGCAAAATGATAGTGATGAAGTAGCAACGAGAACAGTGTTATGGTTGGGGGTCACCACCAGATGGGGAGCTGTATGTATGAGAGGGTCACGGTGCTGGGGAAGTGGAGAACCACCGTCCTAGCGCATCTTTGTTGGGTTGAACCTTACTGGGAGAAACACACTTTGGGAGTTGAGGTATCTACTCAAGGTGACAGAACTGGCTTGAAAGCAGAAATATCGGAACCAAAGTTTATTCTTTTATTTTTTTATTCTTTTGTTTTAGAAGCTCTAAGTCCCCGTGGGAGGGGAGCGCAGGAGTTAGAAAGAGAAGGCCAGTATGGGAAGCCCTCGCCCGTCCTCCCCAAGCCCCTGCAGCCCAAAGAGAGTGGGTCTTGTCTGTTTTCTCGTCTTTTCCCTGAGGGGACATACCTCGCCATGCCTCGCCTGGCCTGGCCCACCAAAAAAAAAAAGAACAAACCAGTCGGCTCCTTTCAGTCTCCCAGCAAGCTGCCCGCACAGGCTTCCAAGGCTGTAACTCCTTTGGCACCTGACTGCTGAGCCGCTGGTAGATTCGAACCGCCCCTCTTCTGGCTTCGCTACATTGCCTGGCCTTCAAACAAACGAACAAACACCCCACTGCCAGGCAGCTGATTCTGAGGACTAGCACCTGCCTGGGGTTTCCAGTGTGATAACTCTACAGCCTCCTCGTTCTCCCTGGGCAGCCCAACCCACAGCCACCAGAGCAGAGGTTAAACACGCGGCTTTGAATGAATGAGCAAATCATTTCCTACCATCCCCCAAACAAGCTCCTGTCCTATATAGTTCTCTTTTTTTTGAACTTTTATTTTAAGTTTACTTTATTCCCGAGCCATGTGTTTTTGCTTCTTCGGTTTCTTCTGGGAGTTTCTTTTTTTCCTGAGCAACCTCCTCTTCTGGTTTAGGAGCCTTTTATGCCTTTTCAGCAGGATCGCTTCAGTGTGGCTGGGAAGCTCACGTGTGCGCTGATCCAGTCATGAACTCTGCCGGTCCAGCCATGCTTCTGGGGGCTTTGTTCACTTGGATGTGCTCAGTGAGCAGAGAATCCACATCGAAACCCTTAAGCTCAACAGGGCTCTCTGCATTTTTAAGCATGTGCAGCAAAGGTTCACGCCTTTGGGGCCACCGACCCTGGGTCCAGCCTTGCTGTTTGGCCTGTGCACACCTACCAACTCCACCTTTGCAATTGTCGGCAGGGCGCACACTGCTTCCACCGCATAATGACGTCTTGCAAACACTCGAGGGCCTGAGCAGTTTCACGGGTGTTCTGAAAATGGACCCGAAGATTCAGCCCTCTTGATTTGCATGGTTTGTGGGGTGTTCTGAGTGAAGTGAGTAGCGAACCATTTGGGCAGACTACCTCAGGCTGCTGCGGGCAGAGGCCATATAGTTAGTTCTTAAGGCTAGACATTTGACCCTGAGCACAGACACTGCCTGTGGCTTTTGTCCTCCGTGCATGACCGGGTCTGTCTGTTCCGTGGCTGGATGCAGGCCGATGTTTATCTTTATGGCCCCATCCATCGCCACTCCTTGCAGATTAGCCCTGGACCGGCAGGTCCTGATGGGCGCCTCGCGTTCTGAGGGTCCCTCGGCCAATTGGTTGTGCTCGAGTTAGCACCGCGGAATGTGCGAGCCAGCAACAGGACCTTCAAGAGGCTTCTCTGCTGCTGCTGCTGCTGCTGCTGGACACAGACCCCCCGGGTGGTGTTAAATTGGCTGTAGCCACTTTTCTGTCACTGCCTTTTGCTGCGTGTGGAATGTGTATAAAGCAGACTTGTGTATTTCCCCCAGCAAGCAGCCCCTCTGCTTTTTCTTGCTCCCTGTCGTCTCTCTGAACATCATTCATCTGCCTGGTGCATTGAGGCACCGTCAGAGGCCTGCTTTAGAGAGAGCGTATCCTGTGTATCCGCCTATCCAAACAGCGCGCCGGGAGGGCGGGGGAGGCTAAATAACGGCATGCATATGTGCTTCATACCACTTTTTTAAAGTGGGAGGGTAGACAGTAACATTATGCATAGGGTATTCCCAAGTGGGCACTGAGAGAAAGGAGGGGACCAGGATTTCCCCAAATAGACCTTGGAGGCTGTGTAGCCTTGACTTTGAGACTATGCAGGTTCGTCATCTAATTATAAATGAAAATGGGAAAACACAGTGTCTAAAAATTGCCAGCAGGATGTGTCACACACATGTGAAACAGGTCCGGGGCTCTAGCGCAGTAACTGGGCGGTGTGTCCTGCATGAAGAGGCTCGACGGGCACACACGGCCACCTGGGGGCCAAGGACCTTTTCTTACTTCGTGAGTACGTTGTCCATTGTGATACTGGACTTGATGCTGTGGAGCTGCTCTATTTCAGGATGAAGCAGTTAACTCGGTGCATTTCGTTAGCCACTGAGACCGAGAAAGGACTAAAGAGTTGATGAGGGACCCGGAAGCACTGCCTGTGAGTCGGAAACACCAGTGCGGCTACCGCCCTCCCCAGAAGCAGCTTGAGAAATGCTGACCAGTCGCACCAAGCAGCTCCCCTCGTGCCCCATGGTGATTTCTTTTTCCCACCGGGAGGAACTTGGTCTCCTAAGAGAAGCAGCTTGATTCCAAGGCTGGGCCAGTATACGTATAGCAAGTTTGGAGCATTGTCATTTAAGAGAAGGTGGGTGGGGGTGCATCTGCAGCTTCCCAGGAATTCTCAAAGTCTGTTCTCTGAGCCTTTGTGTCACCTGCAAACCTATTAGAAATGCAGATTCTCAGGCTCCCCTCAAACCGCTGAGCAGAAAGCGAGCACCTCCAGGAGTGGGCCCAGCAGCCCGTCCCCATAAGCCCTCCCGGCGGCTTTGAGGAGCACTGGCTTGAACAGACATGCTAGTCACATGGCCAGTGCGGGTGGGGGACTTAGCGGCTCCCAAATCAAACACACCAACTGTCAGGAAGAATCAAGTTAGGAAGCACCCAGGCGCTGTGTCCACTGACTTGAGAGCGGGCTTTAAAAAGTTAACGGCCAGTTCCATGATCGTCTAGTCCATTTCCCCACAGTCTTTGGAGCTCCTCCGGATGCCTGCCTGGTGGGCTGGAGGCACCGCTGTCAGTGTGTGGTGATGTGTGGTGATGAGCGTGTGCGTCCATGTCCAGAAACGAGTCTTTCTCTTCAAGAGGTCCTCCCTGAGTGTTCTACTGATGGAATGATATGCCCCTAACTTCTAAGCTTGTCTTCAAATCATTGGGGGGTGCAGATGGGCAGGGATCTGTGGATGAGGCGAGACTGACCCCTGGTTGCCTGGGGGTCACCGTTACTTCTCCTTTGGTAAGCCCATGAGGTGGTTCATTGTTAAAGGAAGACAAGGGTGTGTGTGTGGAAGCTGCTGCTGGAGACAGGCAGGAAGGGAGCACTGATGAAGGAGTCGACCCAGCTCCGAGGGTGCCCGTTGGATGGCAGGCTCTCCACAGATGCCCCCTTGTGGTGACCTTCAGAGGCTAGGCCCTATCCCAGGAGGTTCGTGACTCCCAGCGCGACAGAGCTAGAGACAGGCAGGGCAGGGCGCCAGGGCACCTGCTGTCTCACCGTCACAGACGCGTCCTGTCACTTGGAGGTAGGTTTTCCTCAGTGGAAACCGAGAGACCCCTGTGGGCATGCTGGAGAGACCCTGCACGGACCAAGTGGATGGAAGTGGGTGCCCTTGCAGCACCCGCCCTGTGCCGGGCACTGCCCCTCAGAGAACAGAGGCTGGAGGAGCTTGTTGTGTCAGGGAGACAAACCTGCCAGCACCCCGTAACTGCCCCCTGCTGAGTAGACCATGGCCGGGGAAGCCCTGGACACCATGGGTACCCAGCGGAGCAGCCACCCACTTCGCCTCCTGGACCCACACCCCACCGGACAGGAGCGGAGCCAAGGCTGTGAATGGGCTGAGTTTCTCCTGGAACCGGTGGTCTCTGGAGCCGTGGGCCGACCCACAGCTGTGTGGGCTCTTAGCATGAAGAAGAGTTCAAGAAAACCCACCGTTGAAACCAGGCGCCGTGTTGGGAGAGCAGCGGAGTCCTCGTCCCTGACGCGATGGGTTCGTCTTAGAAGTGGCTACAGCGGGGAGCAGGAAGCGATCCGCACCGTCATCGTCTCAGCAGCGCACCCTCGGTTGCCGCTCCGGTGACGGGGGCCAGGGCCTCGCCTCTGGACATGGGCTGCTGCGGGCCTTCACCCCGCCGTCCTTTCATAAGCTCCACCCAAGTGTATGTCTGTCACTCCACTGTCTGGCTCTGAGATGAAGAGGACGTAAGACACTTGCAAAGCAATTTGAATCTACAGCTCCTCTAGGCTGTTCCTCCCACACTTTTATCGCCGTCTCTCCCACACGTAATTTGCCAGAAATGTGTTTTTTAGTGACTTGCCTTTACATCAAGCCTTTCCTGCAGCATCTGTTAGTTTTCATACAACCCGTTCTCTCTTTTTGTACACATATTCATGGGTTTACTTAATATTTAATTAAATTGTGTAATTTAATTACACGTACAACTGCCATGCACAAGTTTGAGAACAGACGACAGGGACTCTGAGCTGACAGCCGGCTCAGCCCCCAGCCCCAGCACCAGAGTGGCTGGCGTGGGAGCAGCGTAGTCCGAGTGCCCCCCGGCGTGGAACTGCTCTCAGGGTGGAGCCGCAAGTGGGGGGACTGGCAGGCCAGCCTCCACTGCGGGGGCCCTTCCAGAAGTGTGCGAATGGTCACCCACCCGCTCTCTCCCTGCCTAGCCCTGAGCGGCTCTCCGGTGGTCCGTCCTGTGTTCACGCCTAAACACTGAAGGCATTTTTTAAAACAAGCCTCAGAATTTCCACAAAATAGCAAACCCTACAGATAACTTAAAAGAGAGAAGTAAGATACCCCAAATCCCATCTCTCAGAGACAGGACTGACAGGGTGGTGGTACCTTTAATTTCGGCACTCGCTGTCCACTCTGGGCGTCCTTCCATGCCACCGCATACCCAGCTCACCGACTGCATCGCCTTCTACATTCTGTGGTTCGCAAGCAGTTGGGTTCATTTTTCTGGGCTCAGGCCGCCCTCCCCTGGCCCCCCTATCCCCTACGGGGCCTGCTTTCAGCTGCGGTGAACATCCTGGTCCTGGGCCCAGGCCTCTCCTCTTGTGCTGGTCGACACTCCCAGGAGGCATGCTGGCGGTGGGCTTGCTGGCCAGGGTGCCTCCCAGTGGCCCCAGACAGAGCATCCTCCTGTGGGTGCTGGCCCCACTCCCTCACCTCCACAGGAGTCCGGCTGCTGGGGCCAGGCTCACCGCAGAAAGTGGCCTCTAGTTTGTCTTCAAACGTCTTCCTTAGTGAGGTTCGCCATCTTTTTGTGTGTTTCTGCAGCTCTTCGTGTGCGTTAATGCTACTTTGTCTTCTTCATTCTGTTTTCCTCCCCCTTTGAGATTGGAGACATGAAGGCAGAGATTACCAAGTTGGAAAACAAGCTGTGCGAGCAGGACCAGAAGCTGCAGAGCACGGTGAAGCTCCTGCAGCTGAGCAAGCACCAGGAGAAGGCCATCTTTGATCAGTGTGAGTGGGGCCGCCGCCACCGGTCACCCTGCCTCCTCCTCGCTGTGGGCTTCCTGTCGTGTCATACTCCTCTGTTCTGATGGGCACAGACTGCGCACCGAGGGGCCTGCAGGCCAGGGGGCTGACTTGTGAGGAGGCAGGCGTGTGGGGGCACAGTGATGGGAAAGCATACAGGGTGTTATGGGGGCCAGTGGGTGGGCCCCATTCTGCCTGGGAGGTGGGCTTCCTGGAGGAAGTGGCACTGGAGCGGAGTCCGAAAGGAGCAGGAGGAGGCATTGAGGGAAGGAGCAGTGCTGTCCAGCACAGGGACTGAGCGGGGCAGAGGCAGGAACTAGGGTTTTGCGTCTGAGAAACTCAAAGCAGAGGCCATGTGACGGGGTGGATGGAGGCTGCAAGTTGGAGATGAGGTGGGCTGCAATAGGAAAGGCCTGACGGGGCAGCGGCAGACGGTCAACCCGTCCCATCTGCATGTGAGAAAGGCGTGCTGGGAATCAGGAGACAGACAGAAACTCCGGTCAAGAGATTAACCTCAACTTTTGTAGAGGCGTGGTCCACCTGTGATCTCTGATTCCAGCAAGCTGCTCCTGGTTTCACTCTCGGCCCCACTTGTCGTAGTGCCTGCTGTCTGCTCAGCCCTGGCCAGGCCTCATGGTGGTCCAGGTGGAGCTCCCTGTGTAGGAGAACTGCTGACTGGAGCGCTTTCTCTCTGGGGGTGAGCCTGCCGACTGCCCCTCTTAGGAAAGTCAAACATTTCTGACAGATGCACGGAGCATAGCTTATTATCAGGTAGGACTTCTACCTAGCCACCCTCCTGGGAACCTTCTGAAAAATGGACTCTGACTGCAGGATGAGCTGCAGAAGAGAGCTCAGCCCCCTCCAGGTTCTAAGGATAGAGAGGAGCACAGAGCGTCTGTTTGTAGGATGGTCGGGTGGGGGTGAGGCGTTGATGTGGCAGGTGCATGCCAGGTACCCAGAGAGGCAGTTCCAGTCACTGGACTGGTTGGATCTTGAAGGGCAAATTGGAGTTAGCTTAAGCATGGAGGCTCCCTCCTGGGGGGAAAGGGCATTGAGTGTTGAAGGGCGTGCTTGGGGTGGATCTTGGCTTCTGCTTCGAGAGGGCATAGAAGGGGACGAGGCGGGCCCAGGTCACAGCACCTGGTGAGCTGAAGCCAGGCCAGCTCATCGAGGCCCAGGCGGCTGGGGGAGTTCCTTGGGACAGTGGTGAGGCTGCCAGGATGGGGTTGGGTCATGGAGGGGAGAAGGGTTTTGAGTGAGTAAGCAGGTGATGCCGGGGGCATGTCTGGGGGAGCTGTGGACCATTTGGAGCAGCAAGCAGATGGGGCATTGTGCTTTGTGCTGTCCCAGCTTTATCAAAAGCCCTGTTTTCTCATCTGTAAAGGAGGCATGATAGTGGAGTAGATGCTCAGAAAATGTTAGCGCCCTGCTTCTTTGCCTTGGGTCAGCCTGGATCCCATGGCTGGGAGGCCCAAACACTAATAGAAAAAAACAGCCAGTGTCTCAACACTTCCTAACTATGGCAGGTGCTGCCACCTTCTCCGCATTGACAAGGCTCTGTGGCTCACCAGCCCTGCAGGTCTCTCTCTGGAGAAGCTTGGAGTAGAGTGGAGCAAGGGCCAGTCCCTGCGTGAGACTCCAGAGTCTCCAGGGGAAAGTAAGGAAAGGGCACCATGATGTGGCTGCCTGCTTCCCTCCTGAAGTGAGGAGCAGGTCCTCAGGGGGACAGGAATACCCACCCCCCAGGGCTGGGCCAATTGCCTGAGGCCACATCGAAAAGCGGCCTGTTGTCAGGCAGCCACCCCAGCACTCTGCTGAGGTCGAAGTCACGGCTCCCCGCGGCGGGGAAGTAGGACAGCTCTCTGCCCTCCTCAGTGGGATGACTGTGCTTTGGGACGGGGTGGGGCTGCTCAGACATGAGGCCCGTCTAGCACATTGAGAGCTGGCACATCTCACGTCCTCACTTAGGGTAGGGGATCCTTAGCTCTTCTCTGAGTTGTTTCTCAGAGAAACGTGTGTAGAATTATTTTTAACAGCTGCAGTTGCGAAATTCTGTTTCTGGGTCACGGGCCTCTTGGTGTAGATCAAGACAAGCTATGGTGTCTCTCCCCAGGACAAACGCATTCATGGCTTACACTTACAGACTTGTCCTTCTTTTCTGGGGACTTAGCCCAGGTTAAGAACTGCTGCCCTACCAGCCTGAGGGGAGGGTGAAGGTGACCACCCAGAGACCGTGGCTGCCTCCGTGTACCCAGTTAAGACGAGGCCCAGGGCCCCCGTGCCTCTCCCCAGCACCACGGAATGCAAACAGATTGTTACCTCCAGATGGAGTTTTTTGTAAGGCAAGAAAAATATTTTCCCAAGGCTACAACATGGCAACTATTTGTGGAGTAAGCCACTGTGGAATTGGGCAGAGTCTGTTCCAGCCTTGGGCTCTGTTGGCAAAGGCCTTGTATCTGCCCTGCCCATTCTGAATTCCCCATTCATCCTCTAGCCCTGCCCAGGACAGACCCTGAGCAGGCTCAGCAGACTGTGTTCCATGGGAGCCTTCCAGCCGCATCTGGAGAATGTGCTGGAAAAAGACTGCAAGAGAGGCCGCTGCCTCCCTTTACAGCCGCTCCCCTGGAAGGCTGGCTTCTCCGGCCTCCCTCTGGGAGCTGGGATACAGTGAGGACATGCCCTCGCCACAGCTCAGAGGTCCAGCAGGCCGAAACCTCTGAAGCTGCCCCAGCCAGCGCTCCTCTTCAAGTGGAATGTCACTTGTCCGGGGAAACCAAGTTGGGCTCCTGTGGCAGTCAAAGGGCAGGCTCAGGAGGAAAAGGACCCGGAGTCCTTGCTCCCAGGCCCCAAGGAGCCTGCTCAAAGAACGGGCAAAGTGTGCTTTGCCCAGGCCTGAGGTCCAGGAGCGGGGCATACCACACTGTACCTTCTGGCAATGCTGTGTGGCTGTGCCTAGCCGAACCCTCCAAGAGGTGGCTTGTGGGGGTGAAAGGTGGTTTGGGCCTGGGCTGGATGCTGGGATAGGCGGGCCTCCATAGTCTCTCTGCTCTGGGCCCTTTGGAATTGGGGTGGTGGTGGGGGCACTCCTTCTCCCTGAACTTGACTTGTGTCAAGTCTTCCTGGACCCGTGTGTTTCTTATCTTCCCGTTCTCCCTTCTCTCCACAGTGGTCGTAACCCACAACATTCTCCGAAAAGCCAGGGGAAACCTGGAGGTAGGAAGGCTTCTTTGAACCTTTGGGGCAAGGGCGGCGGGTAGGAATGGGCTGTGCCAGGTGTTAGAGGGAGAGGGACTTCTTTTGAAAAGCCAAGTTGGCACTGGAAGGCCCGCCGTGCCTGAGATGCTTCGGTTTACCACTCTGCCATGCATGGTGGCTCAAATCGTTGGGTTTTTTTTTTTGCCCTAATCATTTTTTTCTCCTCTTTTCTTTTTTTACATTTTATTAGGGACTCACACAACTCTTATCACCATCCATACATATACATACATCAATTGTATAAAGCACATCCATACATTCCCTGCCCCAATCATTCTCAAGGCATTTGCTCTCCACTTAAGCCCCTTGCATCAGGTCCTCTTTTTTTTTTCCCCTCCCTCCCCTTTCCCCCCTCCCTCATGTGCCCTTGGTAATTTATACCTCATGTTTTTGTCATATCTTGCCCTATCCAGAGTCTCCCTTCCCCCCTTCTCTGCTGTCCCTCTCCCAGGGAAGAGGTCACATGTGGATCCTTGTAATCAGTTCCCCCTTTCCAACCCACTCACCCTCCACTCTCCCAGCATCGTCCCTCACACCCTTGGTCCTGAAGGTATCATCCACCCTGGATTCCCTGTACCTCCAGCCCTCATATGTACCAGTGTACAGCCTCTGTTCTATCCAGGCCTGCAAGGTAGAATTCGGATCATGGTAGTTGGGGGGAGGAAGCATCCAGGATCTGGGGGAAAGCTGTGTTCTTCATCGGTACTACCTCGCACCCTAATTAACCCATCTCCTCTCCTAAACGCCTCTATGAGGGGATCTCCATTGGCCGACACTTGGGCCTTGGGTCTCCACTCTGCACTTCCCCCTTCATTTAATATGGTATATATATATACATATACATATACACATATATACACATACATACACACACTTATATCGTTGTTTGTTTTTTTTTGCATGATGCCTTATACCTGGTCCCTTGGCACCTCGTGATCGCACTGGCCGGTGTGCTTCTTCCATGTGGGCTTTTTTGCTTCTGAGCTTGATGGCCGCTTGTTCACCTTCAAGCCTTTAAGACCCCAGACACTATCTCTTTTGTTAGCCGGGCACCATCAGCTTTCTTCACCACATTTGCTTATGCAAAATCGTTGGGTTTTATGCTGACTTTCTGAGGGCGCTGCCGAGCCTACAGTGCGGGGCACATAGGACGCTCCTGGGGGAGAGTTCCTGAACGGGCACATTCAAAACGAGTGTGTTGTGCTCGCTCAGGACGGACTGAAGACAGAGTGGACTCAGGAGTTTGGGGTCATCTTCTTGTCTTTGCTCTGTCGGGCTTGTACTTCAGAAACCCTTCACTGGACCTAAAAGTCTCCCTTGTGTCTCCTCCCCTGCAGCTCCGGCCCGGAGCAGTGTACCCAGGAACAGCCAGTCCTGGCCGCCCAGGCTCCTGAGGAGAGCATGCCACCAATAAACCTGTGCTGCTCCACTGAGGTCTCTCGCTGTCTCTTTGTTCGAGTCCAGTTGGCGTGGCCCAGCAAACCCATTTCCCTGTTAGGTTTTCTGCCCTGGCGTGAGTCGAAGGGCTGCTGGGAAACAAGGCCCGGTGCGCGGTAAGAAAGGTGTTGAAAGGCTCCGGGAGCCCAGGTTCTTGGGAGTCTGGGCCCTGTGTAGGTACCTGCACACGAGGCATTGCTGCTGCTCAGACCAGCCCCTGGGCTAGCTTCGTACCAGGCACCCTTTGAAGACTTGTTAAATGACTCAGGTCGTTTCATCTTGATTCCTTGGTTATTTCATGTGCAGCTTCAGAGCCCAGGTCCCAGACTCCCAGTGGGAGCCTGCCAGGGTCATGGGCATCGCATTAACTTCGGACACTGCTGCCAAGCCCCTTGGCCCAGAGCGGGCAGGCTCTCCCCACAGGTGGCAGGTGCCCTGGTGCCTGCAGCTGCTGTGCTCAGCATCTCTGCGACCCATCCTCTGCAGAGCAGCCATCGGGGCGCCCTCCCCAGTTCAGGACAGAGCGTGTGGGAGGCCAGGCTGGCACCCGGCATACCCCCCTGCCCTGGGGATGACAGTGATGTGCCACTCCTGCCCGCACTGCTGCCCAGTGGTTTGCTTGCTCCAGCCTCGTCGCTGTCTTTCGCGTGCTGGCTTCTCCTTCACCTCGCTCGGTCAAGATTAACCCAGGCCCCCCATGAGCAGAATGGGGCTCCGAGACCATCTTTGAAATGGCCCAGGACTGCCCTGCCCTGCCCCACCCTGCCACCTTGGTGTCAGAGAGCAGGCACCAGCTATAAGGGTGGGTGGCTGGGCATGTGTGACCTGCAGCAGGCGCACTCCAGCCTGGTTTAGTCTCCCTCTGCGACCCCACTCCCCCAGCTATCCTCCTATAGCACCTGTGTGGATGATCCCACTGTTTGCAATCCCTCGGAAACCATTGATCTAGCGTTTCCCTCACCAGATTCCTCACTGGTATGCTCCCTCATTCCCGTCTCTGCTCCGACCTCTTGGAGGACCTGGTCTCTCCATCCCTTGACCTCCCTCTGTCCATCGACTGCTTTCTCAGCTACAGTTACGTCAGTCAGGTTTCTCTCCAGTCCCGCTTACCACACCCAAACCCCACCGACCTGCAGAATCAAGGTGGTTAGAAAAAATGGGCATCTGACCAGGAGGTGCTCCTGCCCTAAACCCTGTGGCGGCTTCCTGGTATCTTCACAAGTTCAGGCCCCTAAGGAGGTTTACAAGGGCCCCAAGTCTGCCGTGCCAGCCCCTCTAGATCCCCCCCACCTCATGGTACTGAGGCCAGGTGCCCCTCTTCTGAAATGCTCCTCTGAGGTGTACCTCTCCTAGCGTGCTCCTAAGGGCCATGCAGCAACTACCCGAACCCTGCCTGGGGGACTCCTCGGCATCTGGGCTCCTGTAGCCCCCATGTGCCCCGGGCCGAGTTCCTGGAGAGCAGAGTTCAGTGGAAATCCAGGCACTAGACCCAGCCTGCCCTCAGAGCCCAGGAAACACACCAGGCCTGGCTTCTTTCTGGTCACTCGGTGATGTGACCACTCCGCTGCCCAGACATGGACACCCAGTTGGCGCAGTGGTGGTCAGGGCAGCCGGAATGCCTCACCCAAGTTGTGTTCTGAGTGCTGGTGCCCTCCCCTGAGTCCTCCTGTACATCCACACTCCTCACCCAGGGTGTTTGCTCCCTGCTACCCCGAAGCTCCCCAGAGAGGAGGGGGATCCGAGCTGAAGTGCGATTGGGTTGGCTCGAGGCCCAAAGGGCAGCAGTTTTGCATTGTCAAGGGTATAGCCCCCTCAGCACAGTTACCCCTCCCCTCTGCGGGTCCCCCCTTTCCCTCATCCACTTAGTGTGAGGGTCTGGGGCACGCAATCTCCTATTGTGTTCTCTCTCTGGGGTGTTTGCACACAGGTGCCTCCCCTTTAGCCGGGGTCAGGTGGAAATGCAGCCATGGGCCACGTGGCAGTTCCCTTTCAAGAAGGTCCACAGTTCCTCAAGGGCAGGGCAGCTCTTTGTCAGCACTGACCCAGTGTGGAGGGGGGACAGCATGATTGCATCCGTGTTTACATCTGCAGGGTGGAATTGCCTCTGTGGCCAGTCCTGACTTAGACTTGTCTTGAGCCTCAGACAAGAAGCCTCTCCAGATTCAGTGACGGTTCAGTTTCTCTCACTGGCTAGTCTCAAGTTTGGGGAGAACTCTCACATGACTGGTGTGTGCGTGTGCATACCTGCATAGGCCGTAGACGTGATGGATAGAGCTCAGGCGTGGAAGTCAGTCCTGGGTTCAGGCTCTACCCCAGACCTCGCTTTGGGAAACCTGGGTGTTCAGGGAGCAATACTCCCTCCTGCCTTGGCACAATCAGTCTGGCATGGGAGACGGGGACAAAGTTGGCCGTGGGCAGGGGCCTGGCTGGAGGGTTTGAGGAGATACACCCTCTGGGCTCGGGCAGTGCCAGTCCTTTCTGGTCGCCTTGCCTAGGCTGCACAGGGCCTGGGGATATGGGGAGACCCTGCTGGTCACGTGCTGCAGTTCCCCCAGGGCTCTGCGGTGTCACAGCCCCCAAAGCACTGTCTGCTCCCCCTCCCATCTTAGCATCCCGTGGAAACACTCCCAACCTTGGGCAAGTGCAGGCCCCCCTCCCATCGCAGTGGAGAGCAGGCTGGGTTGTTTGGGCTGGATAAGAGCCAAGAACAACTGCAAATAAGGACAATTTGGACCTTGAGAAAAGTTCCATTGTCCCTGGCGAGTTAATTTTACCAGCAGCTGAATTCAGGAGCCTCTGAAGCAGTAATCAGAAAATGCGTCAATTTTCCATCGTCGGTGAAATTAATTGCCACGTGTGCCGGAGGAGCAGCACCTGAGCGAAGCAGCTGCAGGGGCTTTTTATAGAGAAGAGGCAGCACGCACCAGGCTTTGGGCCTCCCTCCCGGAGGAGCTCAGGTGCAAGCCCTGCGGTCTTCCAGGCCAGCACCCACCCTGTGCATCATGTCACCCGTCCACAGCACCCCAAGGGGGTACGTGCCCCAGCCAGGATGAACCCACCTGTCAGCTCTCGAACCCCTGGAGTTTCCTCTCTGGCCAGCAAGCCTCTTTGCCAAACTCGGCAGCCCTTCCTCCCTCCCTCCCTCTTAGCGGCCAAAGTGCTCTCACCTTGCCCTTTTTGACAAAACGTCCCAGGTGAGCAGAGCAGGGACCTGGGGACCCACAATTGAATTCCCCGACGTGGCAGCCCCAGCACTGCGGTGGACGGGGAAAGAGTGATCTCGTTAATAAGGCCGGCCTTGCGGAGGCAGAGAAACGCCTCAGGGAGCCCCGGCCCTGCCAAATTGCCTTTTCCATCTTGGCCGTATTTTAAGTCTAACTCAAAAATTCAATTATCGGGATTACTCATATCATCTCCCCAGGAGCCCAGAACTGCGCTTTGTAGGGTCAGACGTGGCCCGCCAGTCCCATTGTGTTGGCCGGTAGACCCAGCAGGGAGGGGCATCAGAACCTAGCCTCAGTTTCCTCCCCAGAAATACCGCGAGGTGCATTGACAACAGCTTAGAATGGTGAGCCGGAGGCTCAGACACTGGCCACACCAGGGGGCTGGCGTGTGCTTTCATCTCTGAGAAGAGTTTCCCTCTGCCAGCCGCATATGCTAGAGCGATCCTGACCCACCGAAGGTCCCATCACACGATACTCCTTACATCCCAAGGTCTTTCTTCATCTCCACTGCTGCCTTGGTCCAAGCAGTCACCCTGCCTTTCTCCTGGGTCCCTCACTGCTATTTCCCAGATGGCCTCCGTCATGCCCACTCCTCAAGTATCCCCCATAGAACAGCCAGAGCCCATGAACGTTGATCGTGCCCCCTCATTGACCACCGAATGTGTCCCGTGTGTGTTGAGACCTGCCTGGCCCACTCACCTTGGCGTGCACACAACCTGGCCTTTTCCTCGGCCCTCAGGGCCATTGCACATGCTGTCTGCCCCCTGCTTACCATGCTCCCACCCACTCTTCTGAGGTTTCTTGCTCACTGGCTCTTTTTTTTTTAATCATTTTATTAGGGGCTCATACAACTCTTATCACAATCCATCCATACATCAATTGTGTAAAGCACATCTGTACATTCATTGCTCTCATCATTCTAAAAACATTTGCTCTCCACTTAAGCCCCTGGCATCAGGTCCTCATTTTCCCCCTCTCCGCTCACCCCTCCCCCATGAATGCTTGATAATTTATAAATTATTATTTTGTCATATCTTGCCCTGTCCGATGGCTCCCTTCACCCACTTTTCTGCTGTCCGTCCCCCAGGGAGGAGGTCACATGTAGATCCTAATCGGTTCCCTCTTTCCAACCCACTCACCCTCTACCCTCCCAGTATCGCCACTCACACCACTAGTCCTGGAGGTATCATCCACCCTGGATTCCCTGTTTCCAGTTCCTATCTGTACCAGTGTACATCCTCTGGTCTAGCCAAACTTGCAAGGTAGAATCGGGATCATGATAGTGGGTGGGTGAGGGGGGCGGGGAGGAAACATTTAGGAACTAGAGGAAAGTTGCATTTTTATTGGTCCTACATCACACCTTGACTGGTTCGTCTCCTCCCCTAGACCCCTCTGCAAGGGGATGTCCAGTGGCCGACAAATGGGCTTTGGGTCTCCACTCTGCACCCCCCCCCCTTCATTCACTATGGTTAAGATTTTTTTGTTCTGATGATGCCTTATACCCGATCCCTTCAACACCTCGTGATCGCACAGGCTGGTGTGCTTCTTCCATGTGGGCTTTGTTGCTTGGCCCATTCCCAAACTCACTGGCTCAGAGAGGCCTTCCTGACTCCATAGCTCCCCAGACTAGACCGGGAGCCCCAGCTGTACCCTCGCTGGTACTTGCTCACTGTTGCGACTAGATTCGATGGGGAGGGCCTTCAAAAAGCTGTGGAGGGATGGCAACAAAGGCTAATGGAAGTGTTCCCCAAATGTCTCCGAGCCCCACTCGTACGTTCAAATAGCATGGGGGGGTGGGGTGATGGCGGGGGCAGTTGTGCCTCTGACGGAAGCCCAGTGAGGACCCAGGCTCAGTGTGGCCTGCTCACCTCTCCAGCACAGGGCCTGGCTTAGCCCTTAACTGTTCCTTCACCAGACAGCCCCAGCCTGGCATGCAGGAGAGCCGGCAGGCCCCTCGGAAATTACCATGTTGTGTGGTACTGTAAAGCGGGATGTCTTTATGACGTCAGCACACACGGCCCTGAAAAGGGCCTGATAGGGAGCTCCTTACTGTTGCGACACCACTTTCCAGAAGCAGTTCAGGAGCACAGAGGGGCCTGCCCAAGACCACGAAGCCAGATGAAGACAGACCCCTGGGCCAGGTGTGGGCCCAGCTCCGCCTGGTGAGTGCCGGGCTTGGCTGGGGTGGGATCCATCTGCCAGCCCAGGAGGTTCTCACAAGTACAGCCAAGGCTCGGCTCTGCCACTCTCTGAGCCTCGGTCTTAACCATCGGAGTAGCCTCTACCTTCCCTCTCTAGCCTCTCTGCCCTCCTATTTTCCAGCTCCCTTCTAGCCTCTGCCCATCTTGTCCCTCTAAAGCCTAGCTTTGGGGATGCTGCTGCCCACACCTGACCCCAGAGGGCAGCACTGGACAGGGAAGCCCCTCTGCTCTGGGATCACAGTGCTAATAAAACCACGCATCGGTTACCAACCACCTGCCCACACATTCCTCTCTCAAATACCGTAATCACATCCTTGTTAACGCATTCACACAAGAGCTTAATTACATGTTTTCAGATTTTTAAAAATCCTGTTTGTATTAATGCCACTTGCTCCCAAACAGAGCGACATGTGGTCCCAGCTCGCCCGTGGCACTGGCTGGCCTATGCTGAAGATGCGGGGAAGGAATGGGGCAGAGTCGCCGTGGCTCCCACCAGCCACCCTCCAGCTGAAGTCACCTGGAGGAGGTGGCCCACGCAGACACGGTCTCCTCAGTGTCGGGAGCCCCATGGGGGAGTGGGGGGTGGTGTGTGTGTGTGTGTGTGTGTGTGTGTGTGTGTGTGTGTGTGTGTGTTGCTTGGCACTTCCATAAAAAGTACTACCAGTGGGTGGGTTTAAGGAGCAGACATTGAAAGCATCGTTTTGGAGGTTAGAAGAGGTGATCAAAAGAAAAGTCTGGTGATCTATTTAAAAAAAACAACAACGTCACTGAATCCACTGTGGAGCCCAGTTTTGTTCTGATCAACCTGGGTCGGAATGGACAGCAGCTGGGGCCTGGAATGGGCTTGGCAGCGGGCCTCGGGTGGATGTGAGGCACTCAGGATTTGCCAAGTTTGTTGTTGGCTTTGGGAAACCAATAGCATCTGAGATGAAGGAGAAGGGCTAGGGGAGGTGGGAGGTGAGAAATTGCCAGAAGTGAGGTCCATCAGGGATTTGGGTGAGACTTTGATCACCTCTCAGGTGAGTGTGAGCCCGTTAGGCTGACCACAGAATCCTGCCTCTCCTCATGGCTGCTGTGGGAAAGCCCCGGGCACAAGTGGACCTGGCCTCCTTGCTGCCAGGCCAGTAAGAAGCCCCACCATAGCATAGCTCAGCACGGCACACTATACTTCACCACAGCCACACCAGAGCATATTACAGCCATAACACTTCCATAGCATACCACACCATACCATATGTAGGAATTACATAATTTTGTTACCAACTTGAAGTGTAGGGGTGGAGTCTAGCCTATCAGTCAGGTCACAGCCTGATGATGCCTCTTTTGTGGGCATGACCTCCTCATAAGGAGGATGTTGGGAACCTCCCCCTCCCCCTCTCTGATTCACCTTCCTGCTGTTGAATTGCTTGGGGAGCTGCCAGAGACACTGCCCTTGGATCCACACAATTCTGCACTTACCAGCCTGTGATCTCCCTGCATTGTGCATCATTGCATGTGGCTGCGTGAGTCTGAAGAGGGATTTATGGACTCGTATCAGACTTATGGGCTGGTATCAGAATGAAGGACTTGTTCTGGACTGGGCTGGGATGTTTGCTTGATATATAATTACCTCTTGGTATGAAGCGCTCTCCGACACATATATGTGTCACTGAATTTGTTTCTCTAGTCAACCCAGCCTAACAGCACACCATACCACTCCCATCCATCCCACAGCTGTATATACACCATACCACGTCCCACCCAACGCCAAGTCCTGACACTCCCTTGGGACTTGGTCCCTCCTGATCAGACTGTCCTTTATCTCTCACCTCACAGGGACCCCTTGCCACCACCAGGAGGTACGAGTCTTCCATGCTTCCTTCCTATAGGCTCCTCCTCCACCCCTTCCTCTTCCTAGGCCTCTAGGTTTTGCACATGTATTTTCTATTCTGAAATGCCCACGCCCCTGCCCCATCCTCAGCCTCACTAGCTCCCTCTCATCCGCAAAGGCTCAGCCTGGAATCACCTCTGGAGCTCCAGCCACGACGGCTCAGTCGGCCTTGCTATCACCACCCACAGCGCCTTCCCTTGGGCAAGTTATTATATATGGTGACAAGACTCCATTACTTCACAACGCCTCTATGTAATGCATTGACGGAATTATTGAAATGTGTAATTACAGTGTGCATTGTAATATAAAACAAGCCTATTATATTCATTTGATAGAACTGTGCTCCATAATGTCTATTCTAATATAAAAGATTCCACCATTAGAGTGTTATATTGTGTGATGATAATTGTCCATCTGCAGACACCGTCTCCCTGTTTTCTCTGGGCTCCCGAGCTTCCTCAGGATGCGCCTGCTGACAGTAGACCTGAATACCGAGCGTCCAAGGTGGCGATGGCTCTTGGGGCCGTTTGGTCAAACCCCACAGTAGACAGAAATAAAGCTCTGAGAGCTGAGGAGACCCGACTTGCTCAAGGTCCCTCCCACGTCTCACCTGCCACTGAGGTGCGTAACTCCACCCAGGCTTCGGGAAGTAGAACCCTGTTTCAAAGGAAAGAAAAGGGAAAACTCAGCACAGGAGCAGACGGGTCCGCTCTGGGGGAAGGTCAGGGGGGCACCCTTTAAAACCACTGGTTTCCAAACTCTTCTTTGTCCAGAGGGAAACGCTGAGGCCCTCGTTGCACACGTGCTTGTTCAAGCTTATCTCCTACCCACTATCAGTGCGATGGTCAATACCAAGTCCCTTTGCTTTGTGTTTCTTATGGTTCTGTCAGCTGCTTCCCTTCTAAATCTGCCGGCTCTGGAATGGATGGATCATCACAGCGATGAGAGATCCCAGCCCTAGAGATTAAAGGGTGGTGGGTGTGCAGTGCGCTCAGGGAAGAAGGAGCCCCCTGGGACGCTGCCGCACAGAACGAGTTATGATCCGGGCCTCTCGCCGCCTCTGCCCTAGTGCAGATCTCTGTGGTCAGTTCAGGGTGGCTCCAGCTCACAACCTTCCCATTTCACCCTGGCACATACATTTGGGCTTGAAGGTCCTGGACTTAGACCCAGCACTGAAGCTAGGTCCTGACTTATACCAGTTGCTTAGTTGGCCTGGGGCCCTCTTCCCTTCTCCTGGAAAATACCTAGACCCCCTTTGTCTGGGGATCTGCTTTCCTGGCTTACCGACCCTGATCCCACTCTCACCAGGCTAGAAACCTGCTTCACCTCAACCCCAGTGACTGCTCACGGGCGGCCTCGTGACAGACGCACAGCCAACTAGCTCTTCCTTAGGATCTTCGTCGTTGCAGCTCTGAGCTGTGGGGCCTTTCTTCTCTGGTTACTTATTCTTAACAGTTTTTTTTTAAATTGTAAATCAGGTGGAGGTTTACGTTTCAGATCATCCACTTTGATTTCTACGTTTTAAAGTCCCCGCCCCGCCATAATTTGTCCTTGCTTGCTCTCTGATTTCTCCTCTCTGTGCGGACTCTCAGCTCCCATTCCACTTGCATTAAGCCCATCCTTCCTCTAGCCTTTTGCTTTCTCTCCCCTCCCTTTGCCTCCGCCTACCCCCTTGACCATCTCCAAAGGCTCGTTCCTGTGGTATGAGAGTCTTGATCTTGGTCCTTTTCCTTATACCAGCGGCCTCAAATATCCTCTCGGGCAGGAAGGCTGTGGACCTGTGAGCATGGGAACAGCTGCAGCTTGTGCCCGTCCCCTGACTCCGTGGCCACAGAGGCCAGGGCTGACGAGCAGCGTGGCAAGTCCTTGGTGTCAGCCCCTCCAGCTTGGTGACACAAGACAATAAATCCTCTTTGTGCTTGAAATCGGTGTGAGTGGGGTTTCTGTCGCTCATTCCTCTCAGGGTCTGACTGATACAGACGGGATTCAAGAGCTGAGCGACGGCCCGGGACCTATCTCCCGGCAGGCGGCACTCGAAGTGAGAGGCTGACAGGTGGACATTGGGACAGGTCAGCAGAGAGGACGCAGCCCCTTCTCTTTCCTGTCAGGCGAGTTGTGTTGCTGTTGTCAGCGGACCCGACAAGTGTCGGTTCTGACTCACTGTTGGTTCTGATGGTTCTGGGTACAACCCAAGAAAGCACTGCCCGCCTGCGCGATTGTCATGCCTGGGGCAGTGCTGCTGCCACGTGTCAGCCCAGGGTCTGCGTCATGACCGAGCAGGATGTCCTTTTCCAGTGACTGGCCGAGGGCAACCGTGTGTGCCCCTCCGAGACCTCGAGGCCAGATCGTGCCCGGAGCAAAGAAGTCAGGGGTGGGAAAGGGTCTCTCTCCCAGGCAGTGTCTCAAGCGAGGGCTTGAGTATGCGTCTCCTCAGACCCTCAGTGTGGGGAGCTTGAGGCGGGGGTGTGGCTACAGCCAGCAGAGCCTGATCCGCCAGGCCCTGAAGCACCATTCTGTGCACCACCGCCCCTCTCTGGGCCCGTCTCTCCATCTGCCAACCACAGGGCCCGAGTTTGCGGCTCTCCCCTTCCCTTTGAAGAACCGCCTCTGATCTCTGCGCAGTGGCGTGGGGAGAGAATCTCAGATGACTCCAGACTGTATCTTCACCATAAAACAAATATTTTGAGAAGCCTTTTGATGTCACGTTAATGGAGTACGGAAAGCACCGTTCCGCCCGCCGCGTGTTGAATTTCAGCCTTTTTGCTATCCCCCACCCCTCCTTTAAAGCTTGTGTTTGCTTTCATGTTACACGTTATTTATTTAGTTGCTTGTCAATTAGCGTCTATTCTCCAAGCGACAGTCACATTACCAGCTGCAGAGATTGGAATTAAAATTTTCAGCCCAGTTGGTGCTCCCCCAGCCGCATCTACCCGGCTGAGAAAACAGCACCTCTTTGTCATTTCACAAGATGACCTCCTTCTCCGCTCTTCCTCTTCCCGGCATTGGGTTTCGTTCCAGCTGAAGCTTCCTTGGATCACACTGGCTTTGCGAGGGAATGTTTGCAAACGCACGAAGACGAGGCTCCCAGTTCATACAGCCTTGGATAACAAACACCCTCCCCAAACCCAACCTGAGACCTTGGAGGCGATGCCCACTGCTAGTGGCCCTACAGACGGAGGCGAGCGGCCCCAGAGGCCTTCTGAGGCTGCCAGGCTTGGCGGAGGCAGACTGCTACATCTTTCTCCCGTGGAGCGGCTGGTGGGGTCGAACCGCCGACTCTTTGCTTGGTGGCCCAATGCTTCAGCGGCAGCCCCAGCCCCAAGGAGAGTTACTGTAAAACTCATGCTGCCCCCTGCAGCAGCCCAGCAAGCACTGAAGCCGAAGGCAGGCTAGAGAGGACCCAGTCAGACAGATGGACCTGGGGCCCAGGACCACTGCCTTGATTTCCTGGGTGCAAGTGAGTGGATTCCACAACGCTTTATTTTCTCTCTGCAACATGACAGCATGACAAGCCACTGCCTGAGCATGCTGTCAGAGCAGGAGTGACCTACGGCTTCCTGACCCTCGGCCGATGCCTGGGAGGGCTTTGGGGAAGGAGACCCAGGAAAGGGGTGCTCTACAATGGAGTCAGGGCCTGCCCCACCCCAGCCCCGGCCCCAGTCTAACATCTCCGGCCCCCAAGGATGCAGGCAGTCGGCGGAGGGACTGTGCGAGCCCACCGGACGCCTCTCCTTGCTCCCAACCCACACCCACCATTCCCGGGGCCAGCCAGACCCTGTCGTTTATTCTCTGCAGGCCTCCCGGAGACTCGCGGTCCGTGACAGCAGGGACAAGCCCCAGCGTCGCCCAGGCGCACGCAGACCTGCTAAGCAAGCCTGGTTATTCTCTGCCTCTCTGAGCAAGAGAGAAGGCTGGCTCCACAGGACCGGCCTGTGGATGGCCACGCAAAGCTGAGATAAAAGAATTAAAATGCCCGAAACACGGGGGCTGCAGGTGACAAAGAGGCGGGCCCTCAACAAGGAGGATCGACACAGCGGCTGCAACAGTGGGTGCAAACCTAAGAGCAATCGTGGGCATGGTGCAGGACCGGGCCACCTTTGGGTCTGTGGTTCAGAACCGACTTGCAGCTGACAACTCAGAACGGAAGGATGGTGGCCGCAGAGGCAGTGGTGATGGTGACGATGGCATACTGGAGAAAGAGCGTGTGAGGCTTGTCGCCCAACAGGCCATGAGGTCCCCTCTGTGCGCCACTATATTCTCCCGGGAGACCTGCTCGGCACACGAGCCAAGCAGAAGGTCCGGCAAGGGGCTCAGGGAGGCACAGTTTCTCGAGCGGACAGGTCAATGCCCCTGAAGCAGGAGCCAGGGAGCTGCTAGGCCACCCTGTCTCTCCACCCCTTCCCACTTCTTCCCCACCTCAGTCCCCCAGCCTGGGACCCTTGCGGTCTTTGGGGTGCTCACTCCTCACTCACAGTCCCCTGCTCCTGGGACCCCTCCCCTGTGCGTGACGCCCCCTGGCCTGTCCTAGACTGTCCTCCGCACTGTCACTCCCAGACAGAGCCGCATACCGTGTTCTCTTAGGGCCGGACTCTAAGCAGCGGCCTTTGTTTGGCCCACGGACATGTGCCAGGGGTCCGAGTGTCGCCTGCTCCTTAGCAGCAGGTCTGCGGATATTTACTGAGGGATCAGGGACCTGCGACAGGGAATGATAAGCTTACAGAACAGCCGACGTGATGGCTGGAGGGGGCCCTCAGAAGTGGTTTAGTGCCAGGCATTCGGTTCTCAGGGGGGAGAGCAGGGGCCCTGGAGACACACACACACACACACACACACACACACGTCTGAGTCCCCAGTGCTCAGCGGTTTCTCACGCAGGACCTCAAAGTGAGCCCTGGTGTGACAAATTGGTGTCCAGGCAGGTGCCTGGCATAAAATGAAATTGCTTATCAGAGAAATAATGCAAAAAGTCAAATAAATTAGGTTCTGGACCGGCGTCGTAATTTTAAAAATTAATTGAGAATAAAAGGAAGATGCATCTCGTAGGCAGGGAGAAGTCTAATTTTGACAGACGGTAATTAATTCCTCTGTTCAGGGTTCTTCAATGGGCCCGGAGTACAAACTGCTCCTCTGCTCCGCCTGAGACCCCCGGAGCTTTACCGAACCCTCTCAGGGAGCGTTTCTGGACACCAGTGACTGGCCGGTGTCCCCAGGACGGCCTCCTCTGGCTTTTGGAGCCATGGTGCTGCTGGGGTGTGGTTGTGACTCCTGCCCTTAATCAAGCGCTGGCAGGTAGGTCTGTGCCCCTGGAAACTGAGCAGCCTGTGTGCTGGCCTGGGGCTGGGTGCCGGGGACCCGGGGAGGTTTGCATGGAAGCCCTGCCTTCACTATGACTGACCCAGACACTCCACCGTCCAACTCAGAAGACTGACACAGACACGTCGCGGCCACCTCTCCTTCAGACCATTCCCGTGGTCCCACTGATGCCCTTAGCAGCCCATGGGCCCAGGGCCTGCCTCCTGTGGGTCAGATTTAGTGGCCTTCACTCTTGCGGCCGGGAAGAATTCCTACGTCTTTCTTATCGCTCCGTGACCTCAACATTCTTGAACTCGTATTCTAGAATGCTCCCCCACGTGCCGCTGGCTGGTGTTTGTTCGGACGCACGATTAGCGTCTTGGAGGAACCTCTCCGGAGTGACGTGACATCTAGACCACCTTGTGGAGCGTGAGTGCCTCCGGTGTGCCTTGTCCCCGGAGATGCTCACTTGGTCACTCGAGCGTGTGTGGAACGGAGTCCCGGGGCAAACGCGTCGGGCTCTCACCACACGGTCCGCAGTCCACCACCATCAGAAGCTCTGGGATCTCTTTGGCCCATCCTGACCTCCTCTGGTGTCCCTTCCCCTTGCAGGAAGGACAGAACCTCCCTTGCAGAAAGGACAGAAGGACTTTGAGGAGCAGATACTGGGGACCCTTCAGTATGCAGGCTGCGGTTTGGATATAAGACAGCTTTTGTTTTGGGAGGTTTTGAAAACTTTTACCTCTGGGCCTCAGGCGGGGAGAGAAGGATTTACTTGCATAAGGAACCCAGAGCCTCTGGAAGGGGCATCGACAAGAACACAATCTCTGCATCCAGAGATACTCTGCCAGGGAGAACTGGCACGGCCTGGTCTTGAGATGATGAGATGCAGAGAAGCGCAGGTAGGCCTGGACACAGCCCTGCCCACAGGTGGGTGATGAGGGGCAGGCCTCCAGGCCTAGCCATCCATGTGTGTTGGTGTGGGCCAAGAGAGCAGCAAAACGAACTGTCAGACAACACGTATGAATGGTGAGTCTGTTATCCAGCAGATGGAAAGCCCAGACTGAGTCATTGTGAAAAATCAGGAGTATGTAAGATACTCAATAACAGGAGATGGATTAAATACACTTTAGTTCCTGGAATACTATGTGGGGTATGCACACACGCGCGCACACACACACACACACACGCACACAAAGCAGGAGGTCCTCAAATTCCACTCTTCCAGGAGCTTTTTGATGGCCTCTGGTGTGTCTATATGGAACCTCAGACACGAAGTCCACTGCCATTGGGTCTATTTGGCCTCTTAAAGACCGTTTATATGATTTTCAAAGCTGTAAATCTTTACAGGAGCTGACAGCCTCATCTTTCTTCCATGGAACAGATGATGGATTTGAACTACAGACCTTGGATTTGCAGTTCAACACCTAACTCAGAGTTATCAGGAGATATCTATATCTATACCACCCCCCCAAAACCAGAAAAATTTTCAAACGAAACAACTTTATCACTTTCAAAGTACTCTCCATTATACTTAATGTATTTATCAAATCTGCTAGTTCATTCTTGGAAACATTTTTCAAACTCATCTGTTTAGATGGCTGACGGCACCTCCCTCATTTTCTTCGTCACCTCTTCTACGTCCTCCAGTCACGGTCTGTTCATGTCCCTCCTTATTCACAGAAACAATACGAAGTTGCAGGGGGGGTCAGGTGAGTACGGTGCACGGGGGCAAGAGAGGCCTGCTGCCTTTGGTGAACATCGGCGCACTGAGATGGCCACGTGAGCGCGTATATCGTCCTGGTGGCAAAGCCAGCCCCCTCTGCCACAAAGCAGGCCTTTTGTGTTGCACACTGTTATGCAATCTTCTCAGACCCCTAAATAGAAAGCTTGATTAACAGTCTGACCTGGTAGAATGAATTCCACATGCACCATGCATTGACATTTTCATCCATCTGGGAGGTTGACGGGCATCCAGGACGAGGTTTATCTTCAATCGACATTTCACCTTTTATGAAACCAGAAAACCAAGATACACTCGAGTCTTTCCCATAGCTCTGTCCTTGGAAGCTGTGTGCAACATCATAACCGTTTCTGCGGCATTTTTTTTAGTAGGAAACAAAATTTCACAGCCACACGCTGTTCTCTTAAATCAGCCATTACAAAAATATGAGGTTTGAGCAAAACTGCTTTTATGAAAAAACTCACTGTGACCAGAGAGAACCTTCCGAGGTGACGTCACTGGGTGCGCTGACTCAGAGTGAGTTGCTCCATGCTCGCCAATCAGGAAAAATGTGTAGTGTACGGTGAAAGCTCCACTCTGCACAATTCCAGTTTTTTTTGGTACCCCCTCATTTATATATATATTCGTTTATGTACCTAAATCATCTATGTATATGAATTTTTAATGACATGGGAATATGCTCACAATATACTGCTGAGTGTCAAGGCAGAGTGCAACCTGGGATTTCAGGGGTGTTGGTGAACAAATGGAGTCTACCAAAATGTTAGCAGTGTTTAAATTTGGATTGTGGGATATTGGGTGACTTTTATTTCTTTCTTCGTCTTGCTGCAATAAGGAAGATTACTTACATTATTAACAATAAACAATATCAGGAGAAACGATATTACTTTTATAATAATAATAAAAAAGGCATAAAGGTTTACAGAAAGAGCCCGACACCACATAATTTGAGAGTGATACTCTCTGAGTGTGAACGCATTGTGATTCCCGCCACGGCGCTTTGTCTTACTGTACCCAGAGGTACTGAGTTTCTAAATCATATCCAGCGCCCTGAAAAGTCTCCTTCACCCCGACCTGCGGTGGCATTTATAAATGTCTAATAGGGTGGAAAGCAGAATTAGCCAGATGGCGAGGAAGAGGAGGGGACACAGAGTAGACAACAGTGACAATTCCAGTTGAGGGACTACAATGAGCAGGGTGTGGTTTTTTCTTAATAGTTGGAAGGGGAGGTATCCACTCAGCCACACTTTCTCATGACTTTTGTAAAGAGCTGGAGCATACATGTGGGGGGCGGGTGGGCACAGTTGGGGCAGAGCATTTACTCAGGATGGGACAGATTTAACTGACCAACTCAGGGGCTAAAATCAGCATTACAAAATCAGTATAGAGCCGCAAGGCCAGCGCTGCCTCAGCTCCAGCTGAAGAAGAAGGGGGTACAAGGAGGAGGTGTGGCTGCCAATGCACAAGCCGCTGCAGAGTGCGCCCTCTCCTGGAGGGTGACGACCCATCGCCACACGTCTGGTCCTGCAGCACCTCGTGAGCCTAGACCACCACACTGCTCATTTCCAAACTGCCCTTCGTGCCTGGTGCGAGAAGTTGCTCAGGACTTAAAAACAGATCCGTGCTTTGCAGGGGGCAAGGAGGTCTACCTGGTTGGCCCTTTCGAAGACACTGACCTGTGAGCTGTCCGCGCCAAACACGTGCTGATGATGCCCAAAGACATCCGCCTAGTGCTCCACCTTTGTGGAGAACATGCTGAAGAATCCACTATTTTGGGAAAGATTTCATTCTTAATTAAGCGAAAAAAAAAATTTTCTCTCCTTCAAATGAAATTTTTAAAAAGATTCTCTTCCTCCTGCTATTGGTAGTTCTGTGTGTTAGTTGTCCCTCCCCCCCCCCCCCCCCAGGATCAAAAGTTACCTAAGTGCATGATAGTGAATGGAAAAATAGGGAGCAGAAATCTGGTCTTGGCAGTTTGTCCATTTTCATTTGTGTGTAAATTTTTAATATAATGTGGGAGCGTAAGGCATTAAGGCAAGCCAGAATGTTTCCACATTTCAACTTTATAACAATTATAAGTAGACCTCTTCCTTTTTTTTTCTGCCAGCAATTGGATTTTTTAAAAGCAAGTAAATTTCTTATTGGCAGCAACTAACTGGTGTTTGTAGCATTTTATCTTAGAGCAGATTCCATCCATTCCCTGTACTTTTCTATCTAAGCTCTCCTACAGGCAAGTCCATGTTCTTGATGTTGTCTGTCTCCTGTGCTGTTCCTGTGTGTTTGCTATAAAAATACGTTAACCTGTGAAAAATAAAATAAAGACCCAGGATTGTTTCTAAATTTCCCGTACACGATTTCACCCTTAATGACGGGTACGTCTGATCCTCTCTCACCGGGCAGGCAGACGCTAAGAGGAGAGGGAAGAATCTTACCCAAGTGGCACAGCTCCTGGATTTCAGTCTGCCGATTTGAAGGTCAAGTTTTTCCTGAACCCCTTCTGCTCATCACCCCTCAGTGATCTAGCTGCTAAGGAACCAGCCGTGGCCTGCTCCTGAAAGCCCTGGCGTAGCCCTTACTCCATGCTGCTAAATGCTTCTGATCATCCAGTAGAGCATAGAGACCCAAGGACTTTCCCAGGGGCAGCAAGGAAATTCACTGGGTGTGTTAGTGTGGGAGCTTTAGAGAAACAAATCCGCAGAAACTCACGAATAAGAAAGAGTTTTATATAAAGGTTAAGTGCACATCAAGAAAACATCCCAACCCAGTGCTGCCCAAGCCCATAAGTCCAACATTAACCCATATGTCCATCACCAAGCCACAAAATCCTCCTCCATCTCACAAAACAGATACAATGATGCTGACTGCAGGAGGAAAGCCAAGTCAGTGAGTGTGTAAGCATCTCAGCGCTGACAGGGGTCTCCACATGGCTGCTCCAGCACCCAGGGCTGCATCGGGGTAGGTCCATGTGGCTTCTTCTCAGGGATGTCTTGTAGGAAGTGAGTGTTGCCAGCTAAATCAGGAACTGGCTAAGGCAGCTGCACCTGGTCTGACCATCAGAAAGCAAGAGACCCGATAACTCAAAGGGCGAGGCTCACTGAGCCATTTATCCCTCCGCCCTTCAATTAACCCCACTTGTGTTTATCAGCCAGGTTGGCACAATAAACTTTATCTCACTAGGTAACATAACCTGCCAGAGTGGTATGCATCAAAGACCCTCCTGAAGATTTCATGATCTACTTTGGGTTTGTATTCATACCCCTATCAAGTGGCAGGAGGATGGATCCAGAAAGCCCCAGATTCACCTTTTACCATCTTGGTCATTGCTGTAGATCAAAATTGTGTCGTCCCGCCCCCCCCCCTCCCCCAGACCCCCTCTCCTTCCTCAAAGTCTGTGTCGGAACCCTAATCCCTGTAGCTGTGGAGATCATCTTGTTTGAAAGTAGTCTTTTCGCAGGCTCTCAATCCAATCACTTCTGAGTGATGCGCATACGCGGAAGACGGGTCATGTGAGGATCACCACAGACCCCAGGAATGTCTGGTGTTACTGACAAGGAAGGAGATGGCATGGTGCTGATGTGGAATGTTAGCCTTCAGAACGGTGAGAAAATATATGCCTGTTCTTTAGAGCCAGTTACTTACTTACGGAATCTGTGTTACAGTAGCACGAGTTAACTGGCTGCAAGTGTCTTCCTTCTCTAATTGCAATGGCCAAAAAGTTTCCGGGCAGGCGCTGATTGGCCAGACTGCACCCTGTGAAAATTCCTGTGGTCAGGGCACCAATCAGCTCACCCTTATTATGCAAACCGTCATTTCAAATATTATAATTTCTTGACTCATCTCCTTTCAGTAATCTCCTTAAAAAAGTAAGTTAAGGGCTTCCAAAGCCTTGATTACTTCCAACCTTCCCTTTCCCTCCCTGCATTTTGTAGTTAGTGCTATTAGTCTTAGTTCTTCGACTGGCCGCCAGTGTAACTTTTAATAATACAGTACGTCTCTGTTTTTTGATTTATTTCTTTTGGCCGGTAAGTATTGATCTCTGCATGAAAAATAAAGACACCAATGCACTTACCCTTCTTGCACAGCTCCTCCCCATCCCAGAATCTTTGTTGAATAATTACTCTTACGTTGTCAAGGTTCATAACATTTACATTCACTCTGTTACCACAATGGCCTTTCAGGGTTTCTCTGTTGGTTGATTCTAAAATTTTAAACCCAATCAAAATGTCATTTATACACTCTAGGTTATGAAAATATCCACTGCAGAACCAAGCGATGTGATTAGTTCCATAGAGCAACCGGTGCAGCTCAAAGGCCATGACCAGAGTGTCCCGGCCAGCAGACTCTCCTGTAACTGGGTTTGCACATCCCTCAATTCTAATTTACATTTTATGACTATCTGTGGTGCTTTGTAACCCATCCTTTTTCTCCAGTATGTGCCTTTAAATTGTAACACATTATTGTTACTTTGCTATCTAAGCGTGTACATACATACGTGTGAGGAGCCCTAGTGATTATGCATTGGGCTGCTAACCACTAGGTCAGTCGTTTGAAACCACCAGCTGCTCCTAGGGAGAGCAACAAGGCTTTGTACTCCCATAAAGAGTTACAGTCTCAGAAACCCACAGGGGGAGTTCTACCCTGTTCTATAGGGCCACTGTGAGTCAGGATTGAGTGGCAGTGGGTTTGGCTTTGCCCGCGCACGCATGCGTGTGTGTATGTATGATTTACAGCAGAGGTGCTAAGTATTGACAATTGATCATCCTACAATACCTTTATCTTGCCCTTATGGATTTTTGCAAAACCATTTTTTCTCACAACCGAGAAGCTAATTATAGCTGCTGTCTTTACTTCCCCTATTTTCTATTTCCTTTGCTTAACCAGAGGAGCCCTGGTTATGGTAGTGGTTATGCATTGGGCTGCTAACCACGAGGTCAGCAGTTCAAAACCACCAGCCTCTCTGCAGAAGAAAGGTGAGAATTTCTACTCAGAGTTAACTGGGTGGCAGTGGATAGCTGAAACAGGGATGTTGCTTTTCTTTTTCCCTTTCAATCTGTGCTTCTCCATATTAACGTGGTCAAGAATCACATGTGGATCATTTGAATGGAGACTCTCATTCACGAGGCCTGTGGTGGGGCCTGGGAATTTGCATTTCTAACAAGTGGAAGTTGATGCTGCTGGTCTCTGGCTGCACATGAGGTCGAAAAGCAAACCCCCGACCAGATATAACTCCACCCTATATGCTTCCCTTATACATTGTTAAAAGGTATAGAATTAGTGCATCTTTAAAATAACTAAGCATGTGTGCACATGTGCTTTTGGTTTCCGTGTTGCTTGGTCCTTTCCCTCTGCTAGATTATACACAATCCATAAAGGCAGGGCCCTGTCTCATGTAGAGCTCTGTGCCGATCTGAGAACATTTCCAATTACTTCCTTTGCCGACAACAAAACCTCTCTCTTAATCATTGCCTTGCTGTCCTGGATTGAATGGTGCGTCCCCTAAGCATGTGTCAACTTCGGTTGGCCATGATTCCCAGTGGTCTGGCAGTTATGTGAGGGTGTCATTTGGCAGTTATGTAATGAGGTAATCACCCTTTGATGTGACAGGCCAATGAGTTGTAAGGGGATTAGAGTGGGATGGGACCTCCTTCCTGGGTCACCGTCCTGATCGGAGGTCAGGAGAGTTTATCTGCGATGTGGGCTTACAGGAGAGAAAAGGAGAGAAGGATGAGGATGTCCTTTTAGATCCAGGGGAGGATTGGGACAAGGATCGTCCCCCAGAGCCAACAGAGGGACAGCTTTCCTCAGAGATGGCTCCCAGAACTTGGATTTCCCGTCTCCCACCCTGTGAGAGAATACATTTCCGTTTGTTCCGAGCACCTCCCTTGGTAAGTCTGTTCCAGCAGCACTAGGTGTGGAAGCACGAGGTCAGTAGAGGTAGCACAAGATAACCATGTCGCCCCTCCATGTACCTGCGAACACAGTGCTTCTCAACCTTCCCATTCTGCGACCCTTCAATACAGTTCCTCATGTTGTGGTGACCCCCCCAACCAAAAAATTATTTTCATTGCTACTTCATAACGGTAATTTTGTTGCTGTTACAAATTGGGCAACCCTTGTGAAAGGGTCATTCAACCCCCCAAAAGGGTCGTGACCCCCAGGTTGAGAACCGCTGTGCTGCTCTATTCTCACAGGATCTCAACCACTGGGAATGGGGTGGTGGTCTCAGCACAGAGTGGGGAGTCTTGAGTTAGGAGGCAGACAGTCTGGCCCTCGGACTCCTGGTGCCATGGTGGGGGACCTTCGGCGAGTCCCGCCTGCCCTTGGTCTTGGTCAGTGGCAGCGTGCACCACATCCTGCTCTCAGTAGGCTGTGCTTCTGCAGGCTGCCAGGAGCTGCCTCTCCAGCCGCAATTGCTTGGCTTCTCATGTGCTCTGTTTGGAGCCAGCAGGTCTCAGTTTTCCCTTCTTACTGCAGGATCCAGGTGGACCACTGTCTGGTCTCTGTCTCAACCAGAAAGCCAAGGACTCAGGAAAGCTGCCTCCATCGTGAGCACGATATGTCTGAGAAAATGAAACTGGTCTTTCACCTTAGAAGGATAAATGAAGTCTGTTGAAGACAAAAGCAGAAGGGCCTGGGCTAGTAAGGTAGTCAGGATGGAAGCCTCCCTCTCTCGGCCCCATTGCTTGCAGACCCAGACGTAGGAAGAAACTGTCAAAATCTCTTTGGTTCCCTTCTGCATGGCTAGCGTACACAGACCCTGCCCTCCAGTGAGACTATGTCCAGGACTCAGTGGCCTGTCTCTGGCCTCTGTCACATCCGTGGCAGGTACACAAAACTAATTACCTGCCGAGTTCACACCTGAACTCTAGGGAGAAAATTTTTTTTCAAACATTGTTAGACCAGTGGGTATGCAGAAACTCCTGGAAGCAAGGCAGTGGACATCAGAACCATGGGAGGTCCTCTGGGGATTGTGGCTTGGATGCTTTGAAGTATCCAGATCCAGGGAAAGACTCCACCCAAAAGAGCCACAGGAGATGAGAGTCAGTGGCACACCGAGAATGGGCCGGGAAGCTTGCACCTGAGTGTCATTCAGGGGGACCAAATCTGACTAAGAGGCCAATGATGCTTATTCAGTATGTGACCAAGAGGTCAGTGTTGTTTTTTATTCTTCTTCAGAAGACAGCCTGGGACCTCTGGAAGGGGAGGGAAACTTTGCCAATAGTTCAACGAGAGTAGTAGTAGTAGCCCACTCCCAAGATACCATGACGTGTCAGTCTGGGTGGACTAGAGAAACAAATGTATAGACACTCAAGTGTGTATAAGAAAGAGCAATTGGATATTGAGAAAACATCCCAGCCAAGTCCAGATCAAGTCCATAAGTCTGATATTAGCCCATATGTCCAATACCAATCTATAAAGTCCTCTTTAGACTCATGAAACACATGCAATGATGTCGAATGCGGGAAGATCACAGGCCAGTGGGTGGAAGGTCTTGTGGACCCCTCAGGGCACTAATATAGTTCCATGTGTCTTGTCAGCTGCAGTGCCTCTCAGGGAGTGAGCCGAGAGCATGTCTCCTGCCTCTAAGGAGGAATAAGTTCCCAGAATCCTCAGGAGAAGGCCATGCATGCCCACAGAGAGATCTCATTAGCTATACAATGATCCACAGACTAGATTCCACCCCTTCACTCTTAATCCTCTCAAGTCCCAAATTGACACCAGATGATGTAACTACCACAGTAGTGTTCTAAACTCAGAAGCCCTCTGAGAAGAATGTTCTCTAGATCTGGAAAAACACCAACAACAGGTCAGACCCTCACCTGACAGCCAGGAGACAGCGGCTTCTGAAAAGGGAGCAGAAATAAGGAGAGAAAGGCTGCGATGAAAGACACCTTGATGAAACAGAAAGTGAGATGGATGAGCTCAGGAAGATTTACAAGGGACCAAGACGGCAATACCATCATGAAAACCTCCCTGGAAGCACCAGGGTGGAATTGACTTTATAAAAAATCGAATCGGTGCTGTGCAGGACGATCTTTAAGAGCTGCCCTGAAGGCAGGGGAAAGGATCAAGACAAAGGAGACGGGGCAGTGACAGACATGACCGCACTCCTGGAGGAAAGAGCAGGACAATTGCCATGCGGGCAGTCATTAAAAGCAGGCCCGGTGTCCTCCCCATGGAAAACTATGAGTCACAAAGGACCCCCTTCCGACCAAGCCAATGGAAAGAGTCTCAAACTTGGATAAACCCTGGACAGTGCCTGGAACACCAAAGGAAAAGTACCAACAATGGACTCACCAGGGTCCCAGCCGGAAGGAGCAACACTTGTGAGAGGTGAGTGGCGCAGAGGGAAAGTTGGATGGGCTTCAGACTGCCTCAGGGCAAAGAAGCCGTGTCTACAGATACATGGTTGGGGCCTAATGATTTTCACTTCTTCCACGGACTCTTCCGTCTTCAAGGCACCCTCATCCATGGATCGATTCAGCGCAAACCTGCTCTGTGTAGCACTGGGCCCAAGGTGTGACGGGAGCAGGAGCTGGAGCCTGGCCCGTGGGGCTTAGATTTTGCGTGGTAGGAAGGACAGGCAGATTCAGAGAACACACCTCCCACCCCCACCCCCATGCTGTTATGACTCGTCCGTCCCTGCTGTGTCGACTGACGCCAACCTCAGGCACAAAAGGATCAGACGGTTGTGATCCGTAGGCTTTGCATGGGCTGATGTCTTTGTGGGTTTGTTTTGTTTTTGGAAGTAGGTTATCAGCCACATAACAACATGGAAGCCTTCAATGGAGGGCGGGTTGTGGTTTCAGAGGAGGTGCGGTGGCTGGGAATTGAACCAGGGCCCTGTGCTGGCAGGGTGAGAGAGTTCTACCTCTGAGCGACCTCTGCCCCACACGGCTCATGCTACCTGCTCCGGAGAGCTCTTAGAGCAGCGGTTCTCAACCTGTGGGTTGTGACCCCTTTGGGGGTCGAACGACCCTTTCACAGGGGTCGCGCAAGAACATCAGAAAACACACATCTTCGAAGGTCTTGGGAACTGAGACAGCGCTCCTCTATCCGTCTCCAGGCGGGTCCGCCCACATACAGATACGCCCACATCCGAGTGCCTGCCGTGAAGACTGACCCATGCTACACCAGGCTGCAAGACAAACTGTCATTTATTTGTAATTGAAATGAATATTTCACAATATGTAATGACATACTGTTTTCGTGACGAATCGCTTTAATTGTGTTCAATTTGTAACAATGGAAATACATTCTGCCTATCAGATATTTACATGGCGATTCATAACAGTAGCAAAATGACAGTGATGAAGTAGCAATGAAAATAATGTTATGGTTGGGGGGGGGTCCCCACGGGGGGGGGGTCCCCACCCATGAGGAGCTGTGTGAAAGGAAGGTCGGGAACCACTGTCCTAGAGGAACTCCCAGAAAGCGGAGCAGAGAGTCCGCCTGGACGCACAGGGGCGCCGTGGAGCAACGCGGGGAGGCCGCTCATGGTCGCTGGGATTCTGTCTGATCTCTGTGGTCTTCACTATCAGACTGAGAGCAGCCTGGCTCCTCTCCTTCATTTTATTCTTCACTCTCCCGTGCAATGGTCTTCCTTGGTCCTCGCCTGATGAGGTCTTACCTAATAGCCGGTGCTAGTCTCTTCTGACAGCAGGAAGACAGCGGGTGGTGTAAGATATGAACATAATAATAATTTATCATTTATCAAGGGGTCATGAGCATGGGAGCAGGGAGGGGGGGTGTAAAAAAGGAGCTGATAACATGGGCTCAAATAGAATGAACTGTTTAGAAAATAGTGATGGCAACATATGTACAAATATGCTTGATACCATTGATGTATGTATGGATTGTTGTAAAAGCTGTAAGAACCCCCAATAAAATGATCTTAAAAATGGCAAAACTATTTACAAGGTGGGGACCCTGGGCCGTGCCCATTTTGGAGTCACAATTTCCTTAGCTCCCTCTCAATGTTTTACTTTCAGTTGATCTTGACTCAAATTTGATTTTCTCTTGCTAGGGAGTCTCTCTGTATGTGTAAAAGAGGAAGAAGTCAGTGAATTGTCCAGGGACAGAAACTATCTTCCATCAACCTCCTTTAGGGTACAAAGGACTAGAGGGGAAACCCCTGGCATTCAGGTGTTGTTGATGGTGGTGGTGCTGCTGCTGTTCTTTCTGCACACAGAGGGAGCCCATCCTCAGGTGTCTGCCTCAGGTGACATGGGTGGAGCCACTCCTTAGAGAGGAGATCCCTTGGGGTAAGTGTGGGCAATGTCATGGTTAAGCACCAAATGCTAACTGAAAGGCCAGTGTTCAAACCCATCCGTTTCTCCAAGGGAGAAAGACTTAGTGATCATTTCCCATAAAGATGATATCCTATCTAGGTTCTGCTCTGTCCTACAGGGTCTCTATGAGCCGAAATCTATTCGGTGCCACTGGGTTGTGTTTTGTTTGATTTGATTGGTTTCCAGTGTGGGGAGCAGAGAGAAGATGCAGACTTCCACTGGGTCATGAGGAACCCTGGCCAAGAAAGCGGTGGAGCTGGTGTTCAATGCTGGGGGCAACGTGGCCCTGCAGCAGCGAGTGTGTGATGAGAGAAGCAGAATCACTACCATTTGGGGGACGGGAGAGGGAGCCCTCCGGGGGAGCTGTGTCCACTCTAGAGTTTAATGCTGAAGCCCTCTCCCTGGGTCACAATGCCCATCTGTCTACCAGCCAATTGGACACACAAATCTCTCTCTGCCAGGCATGAAGGCCCTGAGCCTGTCCCAAATCCCGGGGCATCCCTGACACTGCAGGGGAACCTCATCCCACCCCACTCCCTAGCCTGGAGACCAATCCACCAGCGGTTTCGGAAGACCCTGGTTTTAATTCTGGATCCAGTGGCTCAATACTGATCTCTCTAGCCTCCAGTTGTTGCCCATCAATAAGGATGCCTCTCCACACCTTCCACACCAGGGCAGACTAATTGGGACGCGTACATTCGGTGTCTGAAGATTGTATGATTAGAGAAATGTACAAATTCAATTTTCGCCCGGCCAGATTCAATTCTACGCTAATCAGAGAGACAGAAAACCCCAGTGTACTAATGACAGGGACAATGACTTTGTTTCTGATGATTTAAATGACTCGCTGCAAACACTTTCCAGGAGCGCTAGCCCCTGGACCTGCCTTGAAGCCGTGGAACGTTCACGAAGGCTTCTTATCTGGTCTCAACACCCCAACAGCCTCTTTCCCTTGAATGCTGCTTCAGCAGAGCCCGGCACGTGAGGGAGAACGGGGTTACTGGGAGGGTGTGTCTCTCTGCCCAAGTCTGTGCAGGGGTCAGTTTGGGATCCTGCTGACCCCTGAATCCCCAGGGGCCAGGCCACCCACTGGTAGTGGAGCTCTGGGATGAAAGGGGTCTGAGTTGCCACCCAGAGAGTGACAGCCAAGGGAGGGAGCGGTTCCTTGAGTTCCCAGCACATGTGGGAATCTCCCACTTTGCACCTCTCTCTCTGGGCTCCTGCTGTTTCCTGTCTTGGGAACGCACTTACTCCTTTGTCTGACCTGGCGAACTCCTATTCATCCCTCAAAGCCAGCTCAAAATGCCTTCTCTGAAAGCCTGCCTCCAGCCACCTGCAGGCCAAGCAGGCCATGCTCTGCCCCGTCCTGTCACTGCTCACTCCATGATCAGTTTCTTGCCTTTCCCTCTAAGTGTCTGCCTTTCCAGGGAAGCCCTAATTAGGTCCTTGTCCCCTGCAACTGGAGTTGAGTCTTAGCAGGACACCAAGGCAGACGTGCTGACTATGGAGAGGACAAGGGACATCTTTAAGCTAGTGCCTTAGCGTCACATGTCCATGGTTGCCTGGGGCTGCCGGGCCAGCCAGGGTCCTAGGGCATTGATCATAGTGGCGGGGCAAACGATCATAAAGAGTACGTGGACTCCTTTCTCCGCATCCAGGGCCATAGAAAGAGAAGAAGGCGACTGGGCTACGGTGGCGAGGGTGTGTGACTTGGCCTTGGCCTTCTTCTCAGGTGGCACGGGTGGCAGCCCTGGATGGACCACAGGAGTGAGGCCGGTGCTGCCATGTTTCTTTCCCCTCTTCTGTGGAATGGGGGTGACAGCAGCCCTGGGATGGTATTGAAGATTACGTGCAATATCCACATAAAGCCGTGTGTGCAATTAATCCCACTGTGGGAGAGTCAATTCTGTCTCATGGTGGCCCGGCATAGAGTTCCCACCACTGTACATCTTTACAGGAACAGACGGTCTTTTAAAAATTCTTCTTTGGAGTGGTTGCTGGGTTTGAACCGCTGACTTTGAGGTTAGCAGGTCCGCTGCATCACAACAGTTCCTAAGCATGGGATTCACATTCACTGAAAGTGGCCATCGCCGTCACGGTGGTTGTGTGGGCAGCTGATGGAGAGCGGGCAGCGGTGGGACTGCAGGCGCAGGCTGTGTGAGAGCCGTGGCCAGGCTCCAAGCTGGGCTATGGAGGGTGGGGGGTGGGGGGTGACTGTGGTGCTCAGCACAGGAATGGGGCCTCCTATTCAGAGGACACCTGACACCTCCAGTGGGGGAGTCTCAGCACCTGGTAAGCTCCTCCTCTCACCTGGGCTTTCCAGGATCATCAGGAGCCCTCTGCAGTTCTGGGGACCCATCTTCCAGGAAAGCCGGGCAGCAGCTTGCAGCCAGGGTGTCAGCACAGGCCTGTCTGACTCCCACGTGGCAGGTGAGGCACACCACATCATGGATCGCATTTCATCTTCCCCAGGGTCATGGGCCCCTGGTAGGACTGGGCTCAGAGAGAGTAAGTGACTGCCCCTAATCCCAGGGGTGGAGGGCCGGGATTTGGCCCTGGGCCTCTGCTCTTTCTTCTACATCATGCAGCCAAAGGGTGCTGGTGTGGGACCTTCCTTACCAACCTGCCTGGGGACCCAGGACCCTGCCTCCTGGTGAGTCATTTACCTGGAAAAGCCTTCGCCCATTGAATGCTGGCCCTGGGCTCACTGCTGCAGCAACAGAACCCCCACGGCCCGCTGTCTTTTGAAAGGTAATGACCTATGAATGAGACCAGAAAATTGACATGATCCATGGCCAATTCCATTCAATTATTTGTTAAACACCCAGGACCCCCCAGCTGGAGTCTCTGTGCTTCCAAGTTTAGAATGGAAGCTGGGAAGTTGGAAAGAATAGATGGCCTGCCTCGTCTCTCCTGGCATATTTATGAGGAATTTCATGTTGGCAGGGGACACCCAAGGTTTACTTGGTGTTCGTTTGCATTGTGAATTTTTTAAAAAATAGTAATTATCTGCAAAAGGTCAAATATTTGCTTTATCTATATAATTCAATTTCCCAAAGGCCTTTGGGACTCAAATTAACACCCTTGTAATATCTTCATTGAAAGAGAAGATTAATTATGCTTACATGGAACCTAATTTGGCTTATCAGACCTTTAATGTGGCTGCCATCGTGAGTGCATTTAAATTTAGGATTACACTGGTGATCCAGGTCCCTTATTTGGGAGACTTTTAATATTTGTCATTATTTTTATGCATATCATTTTTCCCGCCTGCTCAGGAAAATTAAAATGTCGACTCTGAAAGAAATAAACATTATGTATTGACATTGGTAATTATGTTTTGGTATTTAAGGATGCATAAAAAACTGCACACAGGGCCTCAGATATAAATTTGTGGTTAATGTCCTCAGATAGAAACTGGAGCTCTGCTGCCAGACTCCCTAAATTAGGGACTGGATCTCTGGGGAGGCGGGGTGCTGCCCTGCATAGTCAGGGTTGGGGTCTGGGTACATAAATCTTAAACCAACCCAATAAACCCAAACTCATCAGGGGATGGGGCTTTTCAAGAGACTACGAGTCACCTGTATTTTCTGTTGATCTGGTCTGGGTTGGCTCATCTTGGCTGAATTTGTTTGCACATATCAAGTCCGCCTGCAGGTTGGCTCAGGGCTGGACAGACAAGATGGTCTTCAGCAGGATGCTCCTTGGGTTCTTTCATCCTGTGTGCCGGCCACGGGCTGTTGGAGTGTAGGTGGCAGAATCTCTGTGGCCCTTTGCTCTGCCAGGCACTGGGAGGCTGATGCTGCAGGTAGGATTGTTGGCATGAGCCTTGTCCACTGCCGGTGGGGGTGGGAAACCCCTGAGGATGCCAAAGACCCAGTCCCATAAAACAGGGCCACCAAATGGGCTCTCACTGGGCCACTTCCTTCCCAGCCCTGGGAGTCCAAGAGCTCTTTCTCCTTGTCCTCTTTCCAGATTGCTGTTTCTTAGCTCTTATTAGGGGCTTTCTGGGGGAGTTGACGGGATGGGGAAGTAATAAGAGGTGGCTGCATGCAGAGAGTGTTTGCACCATCTGCAACGAGGAAGAGAGTATCTGAGAGACTCTGTCAGCATTACTTTCTGTCTGGTGGGAAGTCTTGGATGGGGCTGAGAACAATTGGCCCGGCTGGAGTGGGGGCCCTTCAGGACTATGGGTGTCTCCTGGGCCCTGGAAACCTCAGAAGGATTCCTCTGATGCTACAGTCTCCTTCTAGATGGGCTGAGACGCTGCTTCCTTCCCTAGGAAGATAAGCCCTGTGGTGTCAATCCCAACACTGGTTCCCCTCTCCCATCCTCCCACCCCAACTCCATCGTGCCCTCACCAGGTCCCAGCACCTTTTGTCCCCTTTCAGACTTCTGAGGGTCACGTCACAGTTCATTTATCTTATTTTATCATTCTTTTTTTTTCTTCTTGTTTTCCAAATGATTTACCAAAACCTTACACAAAGATATAAAGAACACGGTAGGACTAAAAACGATAGGGACCATTTTTAAGACTTTTTTCTTCTGAAGATGTGATAGGTAGGTTTATTGTGCCAACCTGGCCAATAGGAACATGTGGGATTAATCAGGTCGCAGTTTGATTGAAGGGCAAAGAGATAAATGGCTCTGCAAGGTCCGTCCTGCTCTCTCTTGCTCTCTGGTGATTGGAGCATTCTGGAGCATGCGTGCTGCTGCTGTAGCTAGTTCTCTGCCTCAATCTGTGAGCTGCACTACTTGTGGACCAGGTCAATTCATGGATTGTGTCACTAGAGCTTGAGGCTCCTTCGAGACCTGCTTCACCACACTGCTGGTGCGTACACTGCTTGAGCTTGAGGCTGGGTGGATCCTGTCGCCTTGCATTGCTTGCGTTCAATATCCCATCCGGGACTGCTTCGCTACGTTCTCGAGCTGCTGACTGCTGGTGACCCACCCTGCTGCTCGCTGCCTGTGGGCGGACTCTGCTTGTCTGGCACCTGTCTGCTTCCTTGACCTTGGACCCTGCAGCCCATGTGAGTTGAAGGACTTCCAGTATCCTTCCCGCTGCATAAGCCTAACCTCTTATATATACATAAAATCATAAGTGTCCTGGTTTTGCTTCTCTAGAGAACCCTGTCTGACGCAGAAGATGATCATACAAGTGAGAAAAAAAATGAAACATCTGCTGCCAGAGTTTCTTGAGATGGGAAATGACAGGAACAGGACCATCTTCTCAGGCCCACTGTCCCAAAGCCAGGGCTCTGGGACAACACTCAGCCTCCTGGGCTGGAGGGCCTGGCACACCGACTCTGTTCCTGGAGGCTGGCCTGTCTCTTCTGACTAACTCTACACACATCTCGTTAGTTGTTGATCTCAGACCAGGCTGGGCCTTGCTTCCTTATTTTTGGAAAATGGTGATCTTGTTAGTAGGAGAAAGCGTTTTATATCAAAGAGCAATTGTATGTTGAGAAAACACCCCAGCCCAGTCCAGATCAAGTCCATAAGCCTGATATTAGCCCATACGTCTGATACTAGTCCACAACTTCCTCTTTAGACTCACATAGCACATACAATGATGTCTAATGCTGAAAGACCACAGGCTGGTGGGTAGAAAGCCTTGTGGATCCACTGGGGGTGGAAGCATCTCAATGCTGGTGCTGGTCTCCACATGGCTTCTCCAGCTCCCTGACTGTCAACAGCAGGCAAGGGAAGGCAGAGAGAATGTGCAGCATGGCCTCCAGTGAGCTAGTTATCTCTGTGTGCCTCCAAATGAGGTCATCAACTGTGAGGCTAGACTCCACCCCTTCATGCTTAAGACCATCAAGTTGACAGGAAATGATGTAACTACCACAGAGATAATAGTAGCCTTTCCCCCGACCCCACCCCCACCCCTGCCTCCACATCCCCCAAACTTACTGCCAACTCAGTGACTCTATCTAACAGGGTAGAACTGCCCTGTAATTTTCTGAGACTATAACTCTGTGGGTGGGTGGGGTGGGGTGGGCACGGTAGAAAACTCTGTATTTCTCTTGTGGGATGGCTGGTGGTTTCCAACTGCTGACCTTGTAGAACCACTATGCCACCAGGACTCGTGGCGATCATAGCACAGGGCTGCCATCGTTGGCACATGGTGAGGAGGTAATATGTTACGAAACCCGTGTGTGAGCTGCAGAGAATAGTGCAGGGTATCCTGTACCCACTCTCTGGTCCCTTCTTCACCCCTCTCTGAATCTGAACGGACTTTGCTAAACCACCAGTTTGAGTGTGCTTGGTCCTTTCCCCCCCTCCCATCACTGGCCTGCTGGGGCCACAGACCCAGTATCCTCTCTCCCCACCCCTTCCATCATCTCTGCTCCAGCCAGAACACCGTCCTCCCCATTCCTCCCCTAAAGCCTTCTTCTCAGCCCTCTGCTGTGCCCTCTTCCCTCCCGCTGTGCATCCAGCCCATGCCTCTTATCTTTTGGGTGGTGGCTTAGATAACACCTCCACCAGGAAGACCGCCTGCCACCTTGGAGAGAGCCCCCTTGGCATCTCACAGCGTATGCACGTGGCCTGGCATCTCAGGTTTCCTTCAGTGGTGTTCAGTCTCCCCCTGGTGCAGAGGACAGGCGCCCTGGGCTTGTCCCTGGCTCACAGAGCGTTTCCATGCCGGAGGTGCTTGGCTATTTAATGGAGGGCTGGTGCAGTGCCTGGAAGGAGAAGGCCAGCCAGGTGGATGGACCCGGGTGAGCAAAGGTCTGGCAAGCTTGAAGCTCAGATTGAGAGCTGACCGTATCCCGCACGCATGTGCCAGACACAAAGTTTAATCCGCAGGCCTGCTTGACTCTCACCTCCACTTCAGAGCTGGGTAAACGGAGGCACATGGTACTAAAGTCACCTGCCCAAGGTCCCCAGTTGGTGAGCGGTTAACTGGAACACACTTTCAGGGCCGGGCTTCAGATCGAGGGCCTGCCACGGCCTCACCCTGCTCCCAGGCCACAGAGAGAGGAGGACACTGTGGTCGGGGTGGCGCTTTGAAGTCCACGTTTCCTGCCTCGATGGTCACAGACCCCGGACAACCCACGCCGACGGACACTGTGGCGCACATCACACCCCAAGTTGGCAACTGTAGGCCTGCACATGTGAACAGTGGCGTAAACCCATAAACATGTTCAAAACCGCCCACCAAATGCAAGCGCAGACGCACCGTTGTGCGCAAATGCATTCACGAACACGTGTGCACCGCGCGTCTGGCTCGCACGGTCCCCAGATGTTCTGAAGTGGAAGGAAAACGCTGGTTGCCATGGGGTAGATCTGAACTCCTGCAACTGCATGATGTACAGAGCAGACAGTTCCCGCAGGATTTCAAGGTTGTGACCTTTCAGAAGCAGATCACCAGGCCTTTCTTCCTAGGCACGTCTGGCTGCGTTTGAACTACCAACCTGAGAGTTTAGCACTTGACCATTTGCAGCCCCTAGGGACAAAACCCTCCCTGTCACGTGCAGTTTATAGAGCCCTCCCCTCCACTTGAGTGAAGAGAGCGCATGGGTGAGGTCCAGCTGCCTGTCCTTCTGGGACTCTATCAGCCTGCATCCTTACCCGGGTGGGATCACCTGCCACCTCCATCCGAGCGTGACGTCAGCATGTCTCTCCGGGAGAGGTGGGTAAGGAGCGAGAACTCACCGTCCATCCCGGGCACTGGCCACTAACAACTCACCCCCCTCTGGCCACATCCCAGGAACGGCCCTCCTCCAGCAAGCCTCCCTACATGTGTGGGGATAAAATGGACAGCCCCGCCACTGACATCAGGGCACTCACTCCCCGGGGACTCGGTTTGTGTGCGCATGAGCCAGTTCCCTGACACAGGACATGGGGGCGGAGGGTGAGGGGCCACCCCTGCTCCGTGAGGAACATGACCCCTGCTTTCCTCCCTGCCTGACCTTGGTGGGGGTCCCCAGGGTGCAGAGTTTTGCCCGGTGGCGGCCACTGGGGAGTGGCTCCTCCGGAGAGGGTCAGGAGTGTGTCTAGCTGGGAGGAGGGTGGGCATAGTGGGTGTGGGGGGCCCTTTAGGTGGGAGCAGTGACGGCCTCTGGGATGTCCACAGGAGGTCAGTGTAGCACCGACGTTCCTCCTGACTGTGCTGCCCTGTACAAACCCTGTGGAGGCCCGTGGGTTCCAGCAGAGGGGCGGCTGCTATCTTTAGAAGCCCCGCAGGCAAAGGTGAGGCCAGGTAGGCTGGGGAACTCGGAGACACACGTGAGAATGTTTTAAAAGTCTTTCAGTAGAACGCCACGGGGTCTGATTCAGAAACGTGTTTCTGAGATGTCGAGCCAATGGGTTTCCCTCCCTCTCGACTCAAGGCCCTGGACGTGCAGCCAGCCGACCTCATCCGAGGCCGGTAGAGAGATCTGACTGCTCTTACCTGGGGAAGTGAGTTCAACGCCGGAGGCCCAAGCCTGACTCCTAGAGACTCAGGTGAGACTTCAATGGCGGGACATGTTGTCCAGAGAGACCAGTCCCAGGAGAAGGACATCATGCTTGCTTAAAGTGGAGGGGCGGTGAAACAGGAAGGTCCTTCAGGAGAGGGATGTGCACAGTGGCTGCAACAATGGGCTCAAACACACCAATCGTGAGGGCAGTGCAGGGCCGCATGGTGCTTCCCTCCCTGTACACAGGGCTGCTGTGATTCGGAACTGACTGGACCGCAACTATCAGCAGCGACCCGACAGGGCTGAGCAGCCAGCCTGCTCCTTAGGGTTCCCAGGCTGTAGTCCTGACCGACGCTAATTGACACCTTTATCGCCAGCTGAGTGGCTGATGGTTCTAACCCCTGGTTAGCAGCCAAAGGCTTAACCTCTGCACCACCAGGGCTCCTTAGAGTCCCAGAGTCAAAAAACTAAGCAGACATTGCTGCAAGCCCCCTGGCTTAGCGAATCCACAGAGCCAGGTGGCTGCGTCTCTCCGGGGTGTTCTGAGCGGGCGGACGAGAGGCACAGGAATGACCTCCCCACGGACCCGCTTCCCAGCCTCGTTTCCATATGTCCCCCAATATTATTCCAAGGCCCCTCCTGAACCTTGTTTTATGCTAATAGTCCCCTCGGTATTTTAATTAGATTTCCCAAGCAAAAGAAAGTTTCCAAAGTTAATTAAAAGTTGCCTCACTGTAATTGTATAAAAGCAGCTTTTGCTTCTGAAAATTAAATTCTTATAATTAACTCCTCTATCCATTTAAAGATTTCAGTGGAATGTTTATTATTCGTTTGTTAGGAAGAAACCTGCTCCCAGATGCAGGCCAGGTCAGTCCTCTTGATTTCTCCCTGCTTTTCATGGCTCTGGTGCTGAGGCCACACGCAGGCTTAGCGCTCATGTGTCGGGCAAATGACAGTGAGACCCACTGCCATCAAACCCACTGCCACCGTAGCACCCGTCTCCGAGGCTGGGAATCACTCTGGAAGGAGACAGCCTCCTATTTCCACCATGCATCTTTCTACCAGCCTCCTGCTGTCCAGCCCTACTCCGCCTCGTTTCCATCAGGCTTGACCGCGAGATTTCCCCTGGCAGATGAAGTATGAGGGCGAGTGATGTGTGCTGCTTCTGAGCAGAAACTGTAGGAAGCTGGTCTGTCATGATCTTCCCTCTGGTCTTGGCCGCTAGGTTAGGCCCCTTCATGTCTTCATAGTACAAGCTTGACCAGGGACCAGATGGCTGCAGTACACGCCCCTCCTGGGCAAGGGGGCGCTCGGAAGGCGCGCCTAGTCCCTGGTCCACAGCGGTGCCCCTGACTGGCTGGGATGATGCTTACTTAGGCTTTGCCTCCTCCTGCGTTCCAGCTCACAGCGACCCTAGGGGTTCCAGGACTGTGGGAAACCAGTCATCGTGTGCTCCCACATTGGGAAGGGAGCCTCTAAGTCTGCCTCTTGCCCACTGGAGGCTGGCAGTCAGCGGGCGGGTTATTTCCTACCTTGAGCAGCCAGTGTCTTTTAATGCGGACTGGCGGCTCCTTTGCTACACCAACTCTCAACATCTTCATTAGTTTCTCATCTGTTCAATCACAGTCAGCTGCACACACCATCAGCCACACCTACAGGTGGTTTTTATTATTATTTTAAAGACAGGGCTCTTCCTTGTCCTAATTGCAGGTTCTTTGAGATGCTGACGTCTGTGAAAGAGCTGCTCTCGTAATCTCTTATCCCGGAGCCATTTTCTCCATCGGAAAGGAATTCCTCCTGGGTGCCTCCTCCTTAGTCCATCCGGAAGTTTTAACGGAAGCCGTTAGGATCACCATCTCGATCGGCTCTTGAACCAGTAGGTTGAGTTTACTCGGCCTTCTCTTTAAAAGGCCTTCTCCATTTTCCTCTGGTACCAGCTGCCCATGGAAAACCTCTGCCCGCATGCAAATGCTGGATTTCGGGTGGTCTCTTTCCTGCCTGCCTTCCAAGTGGCCCGGTAGTCTCTGAGGAACCAAGTGTGCCAAGTGTAGCAGGTCAGTGAAAACCCAGGAGGCATGGATTGATTAGCACAGTGGCTACTCCCCTGGCTCAAACATAACGGCCAGGAAGGTGCTGGTATCCGCAGCGTCCCGAGGAGCCCGAGCCGACTGGTGGTCCCCAACCACAGCGGTAACAGTGTGTCGCGTGCGGCCAATAGCAATCAAATAGCGCCGCTAATGCTACTCTCTCATAACCGGCCTCACCCCCAACTCATCGGGTATATATTTTGCCTTTTAGTTTATTGCATGATGGAATGCCACACTACTATGCATCATGAACTGCCATCTTTCCAGTGAGACTCCCCACTTCCCGCCTGGCTTTGATGTACATGTGTTCTAAGTGTTGTATTTATTTTTAAAATGTATTTGCTTATTAGTATTTTGTTTGGTTGTTTCACATCACCTCCAATACCACTTTCTTTATCCGTAAGGATTGTTTAAGTTATGTAGCAAATCATTCCCAGCCTTGTTTCTGTGGCTGTTGTGACGTGCTGTGCCATCAGCCTCGACTCTCCGTGACCTGATGCAAAACAGAATCAAACACTGCCTGGTCCCGCCCCCTCCCTGCCCTCCTACACACACACACACACACACACACACACACACACACACACTCATGTTCCCATTGAGCTCCTCATGGCAGCCACTGTGTCGCTCCGTCTTGTCAAGGGCCTGCCTCTTTTTCATTGCCCCTCTATGTTACCAAGTAGGATGCCCTTCTCCAGGGACTGGTCTCTCATGTCCAATGTACATGGGATGAAGTCTCATTGTCCTTTGCCTCCAAGGAGCAGCTGGTTGTACCCCATCCAAACCATAGTGATTTGCAATAAACACGGATTTCTTGCTTATTCTTCAGGTATATCAAACCTGAAGGAACAGTGCCTATTTCGGGCACTTCTAGTCTCAGGACAGATGGAAGACAGACATGGGTAAACCACACAACTCTTATAGTTTCTGCTCAGAAAGGACTCACAGGGGCACCCCAACATTTGCTCACATTCTACTAGAGAAGTAAGTTATATGCCCAAGTTATACTCTTTTTCCTGCCTCATCTGTCAGTTTGTCATATGATAGAATGATAGAAATAATATGATAGACATGCATGATACAATTTTGCAAGACCAACAGCTTATTCATTGCAAAGACCTTTTTACAATAGCATACACAGAAACTATACACATGAACCATTCCAGGTGGAATACATGGCAATCAAATAGACTATATATGTAGAGGAGCCTGTGGAGAAGCTCAGGATCATCAGACAGAACAAGTGTCTGTAAAGGAGCCAAGTGTGGGACAAACTCAATTGCTCATATACAGCTCAGGTTGAAGCTGAAGAAAATTCAAAACAAGTCTATGGAAGTCAAAGCACCATCGGAGTCTATCTCACCTGAATGTCGAGACCATCTCAAGAATTTTAGCACATTGGACACTCATGATCAAAGAACAGATGACCAATGCAGTGATATTAAGGCCACATACATGAAGAAAGCAACATTCATTAAAGAGAGAGAAAAAAAACTCATGCTTAGAGTTTCAGTATGGAAGGATTCTATGGGCAAAATATTGAACACTGCAGGAAGAATCAAAAGAAAATAGAAGGATCACACAGAGTCATTGTGGGAAAAAAAAAGTTGGCCACTGGTCAACCACTTAGAAAACTAGCGTCCAACCGCACGGAAAGCCTTGACGAACAGCAAGGATTCAGTAATTGACAGCACACCAACTGAGAGGCTTCTACTAAAGAAGGCAAGGCCGGAAGTGTTCACTCACCTAGGTCAAGAAATTTGGAAGCCAGCTACCCAATGAACGAACTGGAAAAGTTCCATATTTGTGCCCATTCCAAAGAGAGAGGATTCACCAGAATGTAGAAGTTGTCCTCCAATATCACTAACATCGCTCACAAACTAAATTTTGCTGAAGAGAATTTAAAAAGTGGTTGACACTTTTTTGCAACAGGGGGACTGCCAGGAACTGAAACTGGATTCAGAAGAGGCCATGGAATGAGGACTATTATGGTGGATGTCAGACGGATCTTGACTGAGAAGCAGAAGATGCTTACCTGCGTTTTATTGACTATGTGAAAGCACTAGATTGTGCAGATCATAACAGACCATTGATAACACTGGGAAGAAGAGAGATTCCAGAATATTCGCTTGTACTCATGGGAAACCTACACACAGACCAAGAGGTACTCTTTTGAACAGAACAAGGGGAAACTGCTGTTTAAAGTGAGGAAAGGTGTGTGTCATGGTTGTGTCTTGGCACTTCAAGGTATCTTCAATGTTCTTTGCCAACAACATAATTCAAAGGCATACTTATTCAATCTGTATGCTGAGCAAATAATCTGAGAAACTGGATTGGGATATAAAGAAGAAAATGGCATCAAGATGGGAGGGGCACTCACTAACTATGACCAACATGCAGACGACATAGTCTTGTTTGCTGAAACAAACGGAAGCTTTTACTGATGAAGAGCAAAGAGAAGAGCATTCGGTATGGATTCCCCTCCTTAGGAAGGAAACACAACCCTTCAAAACTCGACTCATTAGAAGCATCGTGGTAAATGGAGAAAAGGTTGACGTGATTAAGGTTTTCATTTTATTTGGATCCACAGTCAATGCTGATGATCAAGAAATCAAATGACACATTGCCTTAGGCAACTCTGCTTCAAAAGGCCTCTGCAAATTGTTAGGAGCAAAGACGTCACGGTGGGGACTAGGGTGTACCTAACCCAAACCACGGCATTGTCAGTCAGCTCGTTGTTGTTTTGTTAGGTGCCTCTCTGTGGGCTCTGACTCAGCAGAATGAAACACTGCCCGACCCTGCGCCATCCTCACAAGTGTTGGTATGTTGGAGCCCATTGTTGCAGCCACTGTGTCCATCCATCATCTCATCAAGGGTCTTCCTCTTGTTTGCTGCCCTTCCACGGTATCACACATGATGTCCTTCTCCAGGGACTGATCTCTCCTGACAACATGTCTCGAGTGTGTGAGAGCAAGCCTCACCATCCTTTCTCTAAGGAACATTCTGGCTTTATTTCTTCCATGACAGATCAGTTTTTTCTTTTGGCAGTCCATGGCACTTTTAATATTCTCTTACAGCGTCATAATTCAAAGGCATGGGTGCCTCTCCAGTCTTCCTTATCTAATGTGCAACTTCCACATGCATATGCAGCCATCGAAAATACTGTGACCTGGGTCAGGAGCACCTCAGTCCTCAAAGTAATACTCTTGCTTTTCAACACTCTAAAGAGGTCCTGTGCAGCAGATTTACCCAGTGCAATGCGTCATTTGATCTCTTGACTGCTGCTTCCATGAACCTTGATTGTGGATCCAAGCATTTGCATGAGAAAATTGGACAATGAATAAGGAAGAACCGGAGAAGAATTGATGCATTTGAATTATGGTCCTGGTGCAGAATGTCGAAAGTCCTGTGGCCTGTCAGAGGAACACACAAATCTGTCTTGGAAGCGGCCGAGCTAATGCTCCTTAGAAGGCTGCTGAAGCATCCTCAAGCATTTGGAGCACGTGGTCACGAGAGACGGGAAAACAACCTCGTGCTTGGTAAAGTGGATGGTCAGCGACCAAGAAAAAGACCCTTAATGAGTTGGATGGACACCGTGGTTGCAACAGTGATCTCAGGATCATTGTGAGGAAGCCGCAGGCCCAGATACGGTCTCATTCTGTTGCACACAGTGTTGCTAAGCTAAGAGCAGGAACCAACTTGACAGAACATAACAGCACATGCCTCTCCCGTGAATATTTGGAAGAATAATACAACCTACCACTTATTACTTTCTCCACAGGACTGGAGAGCAGGACCCCTGCCTAGTGAATCGCCTTGATCTCGGCGTCTTCAAAAATGGTAGTCTGATGCATATGTGCACTAAGCACAGATTGGATAAATTCTCCTTAAGATAATCGAAGGGAAGTGTGGCAGTTCCATAATCTCCTGTCAACTTGTGAAGAGGTGGAGTCTAGCCTGTCAATCAGGTCATAGCTAGTGAGGGCTCTGTGTGGGCATGGCCTTCTGAGGATTCTGGGAAGTCCTGTCTTCCTTCCTGGAGGTGGAAGAATCACTTTTCTTGTCTTCCTGCTGATAAGCCACATTGAAACCCCTGATGGAGCCAGAGCCCTGGAGCTGGAGGAGCCACATGGAGACTCACACCAGCTCTGAGATGCTTCTTTTTTTTTTTTTTTTTAAACAATTTATTAGGGGCTCATACAACTCTTATCACAGTCCATACATATACATACATCAATTGTATAAAGCACATCTGTACATTCTTTGCCCTAATCATTTTCTCTTTTCTTTTTTTTTTCTCTTTTACATTTTATTAGGGACTCATACAACTCTTACCACAATCCATACATATACATACATCAATTGTATAAAGCACATCCATACATTCCCTGCCCCAATCATTCTCAAGGCATTTGCTCTCCTCTTAAGCCCCTTGCATCAGGTCCTCTTTTTTTTCCCCGCCTCCCTCCCCATTCCCCCCTCCCTCATATGCCCTTGGTAATTTATACATCGTTGTTTTGTCATATCTTGCCCTATCCGGAGTCTCCCTTCCCCCCTTCTCTGCTGTCCCTCTCCCAGGGAAGAGGTCACATGTGGATCCTTGTAATCAGTTCCCCCTTTCCAACCCACTCACCCTCCACTCTCCCAGCATCGTCCCTCACACCCTTGGTCCTGAAGGTATCATCCACCCTGGATTCCCTGTACCTCCAACCCTCGTATGCACCAGTGTACAGCCTCTGTCCTATCCAGCCCTGCAAGGTAGAATTCGGATCATGGTAGTTGGGGGGAGGAAGCATCCAGGATCCGGGGGAAAGCTGTGTTCTTCATCGATACTACCTCACACCCTAATTAACCCATCTCCTCTCCTAAACCCCTCTATGAGGGGATCTCCATTGGTCGACACTTGGGCCTTGGGTCTCCACTCTGCACTTCCCCCTTCATTTAATATGATATATATATACATATATATACATACATATATACATATACACATATATACACATATATACACACACTTATATCTTTTTATTTTTTTGCATGATGCCTTATACCTGGTCCCTTGGGCACCTCGTGATCGCACTGGCCGGTGTGCTTCCATGTGGGCTTATTTGCTTCTGAACTAGATGGCCGCTTGTTCACCTTCAAGCCTTTAAGACCCCAGACACTATCTCTTTTGATAGCCGGGCACCATCAGCTTTCTTCACCACATTTGCTTATGCACCCATTTGTCTTCAGCGATCCTATCATGGAGGTGTGCAGTCAATGATATGATTTTTTGTTCTTTGATGTCTGGTAACTGATCCCTTTGGGATGAGATGCTTCTACCGCCACTGCATCAACAAGACTTTCCACCTGGATGCATCCACCGCCACTGCATCCACAAGACTTTCCACAGGCATCAAAGAACTGGCCTGTGATCTTCCTGCATTTGGCATCATTGCATGTGTTTCGTGAGTCTGACGAGGAAATTGTAGATTGGTATCTGACATAAGGCCTAATATCGGATTTATGGACTTGATCTGGAGCAGGCGAGATGTTTTCTTAATGTACAATTACTCTGATATAAAGTTCTCTATTACACACATATGAGTAGCTATGAATTTGTTTCTCTAGTCCCGGACTGAAACAGGAAGGTAGGTCAGTCGCTCCTGGGACAATATTGTCTTATCACCCCTTCAAGATGAAGAACCGAATGAGGCTTACAGAGGTGAGTTGACCTGCCTAAGTCACATACACACTTGTGATTGAGCTGACACTAGACCCCAGGTCTCTTTATTCTCAGGCCATAGCATAGATAGAAACCGACTCTGCGGGTAGAAGAGCTCTCTGCGGACCATATGGCTGGCCCCACTATGAGATACGATGTCCCTCACTGACCCATAGCCGTACAGGGGACAACACTAGAGATACAGTGTGGGAATTGCGCCTGATCTGACCCCACCACACTGAGGCAAAATACTAAGGGCGTGCAACAGAACGGCAAGGGGAGCAGAGCAAGGAAGTCCCAAGGGAGTACCAAAAGTACACTTTGGGGCCAGGGCGTGGCACCCCACAGACTAGACTGGAAAACATTCCTAAAGGTCACCAAACAGATCTTGAACTATTTACAGTCTTTTTTTTTGTCATTGGTTTTTGTTGTTGTCGTTTTGCTCTATCTTGTTTTTTGTGTGCATATTATTATCTCTGCAGGTCTATCTAGATAAAATAGGCTGGATAAACAATCTGGAGGAGAAAATAATGGACCAATGTTTCTGGGGGACCTGGAAGAGGAGGAGGTGGGGGGAAGGAAGTGGGTGTTAACAAACCCAGGGACAAGGGAATAATAAGTGATCCAAAATCAGTGGCAAGGATGGTGTAAGAGGCCTGGTAGGGCTTGAACAAGGGCAATGCAACCGAGAGGGATTACTGAAACCCAAATGAAGGCTGAACATGATAGTGGGACAAGAGGAAAGTCAAAGGAAATAGGAGAAAGAGCTAGGAGGCTGTGTTAGTCTGGGTACTTTAGAGAAACCAATTCACAGGAACTCATATGTATAAGAGAGTTTTATATAGAGGTTAAGTGCGCATCAAGAAAAACATCCCACCCCAGTGCTTCCCAAGCCCATAAGTTCAACATTAACCCAATTGTCTGACACCAATTCACAAAGTCCTCCTTCATCTCACAAAACACACACTATGACGCTGACTGCAGGAGGAAAGCCAAATCAGTGAACGTGTAAACATCTCAGTGCTGGCAGGGGTCTCCACCCAGGTGCTCCAGCACCCAGGGCTGCATCAGGGTAGGTCCATGCAGCTTCTCCTTGGGGATGTCTTGCAGGAGGTGAGCCTTGCCAGCTCAAGCAGAGAACTGGCTAAGGCAGCTGCACCCTGGTCTGACCATCAGAAAGCAAGAGACCTGAGAACTAGAAAGGCGAGGCTCACTGAGCCATTTATCTCTCCGCTCTTCAATTAACCCCACATGTGTTTATCAGCCAGTTTGGCACAATAAACTTTAACTAACTCAGAGGCAAAGGGCATTTGTAGAGGTCTAAATATAGGCATGTGCATATGTAAATATATTTTTATATGACGATGGGGAAATAGAGCTATGTGCATATATTTATAGGTTTAGTATTAAGTTAGCAGATAGACATGGACCTCTACTCAAGTACTCCCTCAATGCACAATGCAAGAACACTTGTTCTATTAAACTGGCATTCTATGATACTCACCTTCCCAACATGATCCCTGAAGACAAATATGGTGAAGAAAGCTGATGGTGCCTGGCTATCAAATGATATAGTGTCTGGGGTCTTAAGGGCTTGAAGGTAAACAAGCGGTCATCTAGCTGAGAAGCAACAAAGCCCACATGGAAGAAGCACACCAACCTGTGTGATCACAAGGTGTTGAAGGGATCAGGTATCAGGCATCAAAGAACAAAAAACCATATCATTGTGAATGAGGGGAGTGCAGATTGGGAACCCAAAGTCCATCTGTAGGCAACTGGACATCCCCTTACAGAAGGGTGATGGGGAGGAGATGAGCCAATCAGGGTGCAGTGTAGCAATGATGAAACATACAACTTTCCTTTAGTTCTTAAATACTTCTGCCCCCACCCCCACCCATTATCATGATCCCAATTCTACCTTACAAATCTGGTTAGACCAGAGGATGTACACTGGAACAGATAGAAACTGAAAACACAGGGAATCCAGGACAGATGATCCCTTCAGGACCAGGGGTGAGAGTGGTAATACTGGGAGGGTGGAGGGAAGGTAGGGTAGAAAGGGGGAACTGATTATAAGGATCTACATGTAAGCTCTTCCCTGGGGGATAGACAACAGAAAAGTGGGTGAAGGGAGACATCAGTGGAAAATATGACAAAATAATAATAATTTATAAATTACCAAGGGTTCATGAGGGAGGGGGAGTGGATAGGGAAGGGGGAAAATGAGGAGCTGATACCAAGGGCTCAAATAGAAAGCAAATGTTTCAGAATGATGATGGCAACAAGTGTACAAATGTGCTTGACACAATGGATATATGTATTGTGATAAGAGTTGTAAGAGCCCCCAATAAAATGATTAAAAAAAGAAGAAGAGCTCTCTGCAGAGTATCCACTCCTTTATCTCCCTCCAGAGAAACATTCCTCCTTTGTAATTAGCTAAGCCCCGGCTCCTCTGGTGTCATGACAGTGGGTAGTGAGTTCCATTATTCAGGGAACCACAAGTTGCTCCCCAGAGACCTTTGGTCTTGGGGGGAAGTTGATTCCTCTCTAGAGCTCTATTGAGCTCTCTAGTTATTTGTTTTGAGACTTCAGACTAATGTAAAATGGTGAGTCTTCCTTTACCAAGTTCAAAAGTCACTTTCCCCATGAAGCCCTGTCTTAATGATATTAACCAACACATTTGTACCGAGTGCCCGTAATGCATCAGGCACTTTCTTAGATACTCCCCACACTTACTCTTATTTAATTCTTCCCACAGAGCATGGCGGCATGTGCTCATAGCCTGGCCATCCTACAGATGAGGAAACGGAGGCTCAGTGAGGTGAATTGTCTTGCCTAAGTTCACATGCGTGGGAAGAGATAGATTCTGGACCTTGAGGGCAAAGTCAGTCTTCCTTGTATCATGATACCACAATTCCCTTCCGCTCACATGTGATAGGTAACCACTTCTGTACATGACACTTTTGAAAAGTTCTCACCAAGGGCTTGCCACATATTGGCGTGGAGTAAAACTTGAATGAATGAATGAACACATGCATACAAAGGCAAGACTACCTCCCAGATTCAAGGCTGAGCTTTGTGGCTTCCTTACTTCTGTGTCTTTGGTCCCGTTATTCCCTTCTCAGGGCCTCATTTTCCTGTTCTGTAAATTGGTGATGCGAATCCAGCCCTTCTAGTTTCACGGGGGACCTGGTGAAGGTCAAGGGGCAGTGCCTGGGAGTGGGTGCTGGTTTGGTGGGTTATTTGTTGCATGTTGTGAGACTGATCATGTGTCCAGAGTACCACCCACATTGTGCTGCGGGTTGGGAACCACACATGTGTCTAGAATGAAAAATGGAAACTGAAGAATACCTAGCATGTTTTTTCATGTCAACATGAGCCCTCTTTACTGTCTGCTATGTATCTGGAGCAACAGACACTTGTAGCATGCCAGGTAGGGGTCTGGGTGGCGGTGACTTAACAGCCCATGATGCAAATCCTTGTTAATTCACAAATGGCAAGAACCTAGCCTAGCAAGAGGCATTGAGTACCGAGTCCTGGACCAGCCTATCCAGGCTTTCTGAGTCATAACCTCTCCCCAGCAAGGAGGCTCCCTAATGTGGGGTAATGAGCTGGTCAGGACAGATCCCTGCTGCACTAAATTGTGGCAGAACTGAATGGCTTTCTTTACAGCTCAGAACTTCAGCTTTCTGGGATCTGGGAAGTGGGATCCCATCTGTGGCAGTTACATAATCTCCTGTCAACTTGCATAGGGGTGGAGTCTAGCTTGTCAATCAGGCCATAGCCAATGAGGCCTCCGTGTGGGCATGGCCTTCTGAGGATTTTAGGAACTCCTATCTTCGTCCCTAGAAGTGGGAGACACACTCTCTGTTTTGGAGCACATTTCCTGCTGATAAGACAGATGGAATTACGCTAGAGCCCTGGAGCTGGATGAGCCATTTAGAGACGCCTGCCAGCGCCACTGGATCCAGAAGACTTTCCACCCACTGGCCTGTCATCTTCCTGCATTTAGCATCATTGCATGAGTCTGAAGAGGAATTTACAGATTTGTAGTAGACATATGGGCTAATATTGGACTTATGGGCTTGATCTGGACTGGGTTGGGATGTTTTCTTAATATACAATTGTTTTTGTATATAAACCTCTTTCTTTAAAAAAACATCATTTTATTGGGGGTTTATACAACTCTTAGCACAATCCATACATATATCCATTGTGTCAGGCACATTTGTACATTTGTTGCCATCATCATTCTCAAAACATTTGCTTTCTACTTGAGCCCTTGGTATCAGCTCTTCATTTTCCCTTCTCCCTGCTCCCCCATCTCATGAACACTTGATAATTTAAAATTTATTATTATTTTGACATAGCTTACACTGATATCTCCCTTCACCCACGTTTCTGTTGTCTATTCCCCAGGGAGGAGGTTATATGTAGATTCTTGTAATTGGTTCCCCCTTTCCACCCAACCCTCTTTCTACCCTCCCAGTATCACTACTCTTAGCACTGGTCCTGAAGGGATCATCTGTCCTGGATTCCCTGTGTTTCCAGTTCCTATCTGTACCAGTGTACATCCTCTGGTCTAGCCAGATTTGTAACGTAGAATTGGGAACATTATAGTTGGGGAGGGGAGGATTTAAGAACTAGAGGAAAGTTGTATGTTTCATAGTTGCTACACTGTGTCCTGATTGGCTCATCTCCTCCCCGTGACCCTTCTGTAAGGGGATGTCCAGTTGCCTACAGATGTGTCTTGGGTCCCCATTCTTCACTCAACCTCATTCACAATAATTTGGTTTTTTGTTCTTTGATGCCTGATACCTGATCCCTTCGACACCTCATGGACACACAGGCTGGTGTGCTTCTTCCATGTGGCTTTGTTGCTTCTCAGCTAGATGGTTACTTTAAACCTCTTTCTCATACAAATATGAGTGTTCATGAATTAGTTTCTCTAGTCCACTGTGGGAGTCACCTAATCCGGTGTCAATTTAAGGATTAAGAGTAGGGGTGGAATCTAGGCTGTCAATTTGGAGATAGCCAATGAGACTTCTGTGTGGGCATGGCCTCCTAAATTCTGGGAAATCTGGTACTTCCTCCTTGGAGGCGGGAGTCACTTCTCTCTCTGCCACACGTGGGGAGACATAGCAGCTGACAAGACACATGGACCCACCCTGATGCAGAGACCCCTGCCAGCGCTGAGATGTTTCCAATGACACTAGATCCAAAGGCATTCTACCCACTGGCCTGTGATCTTCTATATTTGGCATCATTGCATGTATTTTGTGAGTCTGAAGAGGACTTTATAGATTGCTATCGGACATATGGGCTAATATCAGACTTATGGGCTGGATCTGGACTGGGCTGGGATGTGTTCTCAATGTTCAATTGCTCTTGTATATACATCTCATTCTTATACACATATGTGTGTCCATGAATTTGTTTCTCTAGTCTACCCAGACTAACACATCTACTCAGACTAGCACACCATCCATGATCTCACCTCATCCTCCCAAGCCCTCCAGGGAAACAGGTACTTATTGTCCTTTGAGGAAGGAGGAAACTTTGCTCAGAGAGGTTAAGCAGTGGCATCCTAAGGTCACACACGTAGTAAGAACTTGCCTGTGGCTTGGCACCTAACTCTATTTTGATTTTCCATCAAGTAGCCTTTGTATTCAGCATCTTGATGACTGGCACTCCCTTCTAACTAACGTGTTAGACAGAAGTGTTTCACCCCAAATATCTTCACCTGCCTCCCCTCAACAATTCGACCTCCAAATCCTGCAAACGCTCCGTCTTCAGTATCTTTCCAGCCCTTCATATGGTTTTCAGTGTTTAATTCCTCAGGAGTGGGCACCTGATTCCTTCTTCGGATGCATGTGAATGGTGGTGGTGGCGAAGAGCATTCACAGTACCATGGACTTCCCAAAGAACAAACCAGTCTGTCTCGGAGGGGGTACAGCCAAAGAATCTCATGTCCTTTGGACATGTCATCAAGAGATCAGTCCCTGGAAAAGGACATCCTGCTTGGTAAAGTAGAGGGGCAGGAAAAAGAGGAAGGCCCTCGGTAAGATGGATTGACGCAGTAGCTGCAACCACGGGCTCTAACTTAAGGACACTTGTGTGGATGGCCAGGCCTGGGCTGTGTGTCCTTCTGTTGTGCATAGCAGGGGCACTCTGAGTTGGAACAGACTCAATGGCACCTGATACCAACGTGCTGTATCTCTGCCATCTCTTCAATTCAGACTTCCAGCTGCAGTCACCTAAGCCAACTCTCAGATTTTCAACTTGCTCTCCGAACCGCCTGATGCTCTTTAGAGAATGCACATGGTTGGATCAGGCCACTGGCCTCCTGGGGCTTCTGGGCCATAAGGATCATGCAGGGTCCTTGAGGGCCTGGTTCCTGTCACAATCGGCATTTTTCCCTATTCCTTGCAGTTTCTAAATTAATCTGTATTCTCTCTTCATCTCCTGGTCTTCACCCAAGCTGCTTCCTTTCCTATGGATGGCTTTCCTAGCCGTGTCATGTGGACAATGCCCATCTTGATCCAACATCTCAGCTTTGGTACCCCGTTCTCTGAAAAGTAGTCCCTGGAGAAGTCGGGGAGAAGAGGGTCTGGTGTTATCCCTATGAGCTCCCACAGCTTCAACAGTTCCTTATCCGTAAATCCTACACTGCTAAGTCTCATTGCCTAAACAAATGCAGGTGTCTCCTCTAAATTGAATCTATTGAGGGCAGGTACGAGGTCTTGTATCTGGGGACCTATAATCTAATAAAAAAGCCCCGAGAGTATCTGTGTGGGTCTGTCCAAATAAGATAGGTTGGATGAACCATCTGGAGGAGAAAACAACGGGACCGACAGTTCCAGGGGGACATGGGAGAGGGGAAGGTGGAGGAGGGGATGGGGAGGTAATGGTGTTAACAAACCCAGGGACAAGGGAACAACAAGTGATCCAAATCGGTGGTGAGGAGGGTGTGGGAGGCCTGGTAGGTTGCGACCAAGGGTAATGTAACCAAGAGGAATTGCTGAAACCCAAATGAAGACTGGGCATGATAGTGGGACAAGAGGAAAGTCAAGGGAAATAGAGGAAAGAGCTAGGAGGCAACGGGCATCTATAGACATCTAAATAAAGGCATGTATATATGCAAATATATTTATATATGAGGATAGGGAAATAGATCTATATGCATATATTTATAGGTTTAGTATTAAAGTAACAGAAGGACATTGGGCCTCCACTCAAGTACTCCCTCAATGCAAGAATACGTACTTCTATTAAATTGGCATTCTATGATGCTCATCTTCCAGACACAACCGCTGAAGAAAAAGTGGGTGAATAAGCAAAAGTGGTGAAGAAAGCTGATGGTGCCCAGCTATCAAAAGATATAGCGTCTGGGGTCTTAAAGGATTGAAGGTAAACGAGCGGCCATCTAGCTAAGATGCAACAAAGCCTACATGGAAGAAGCACACCAGCCTGTGTGTTCATGAGGTGCCAAAGGGATCGGGTATCAGGCATCAAGGAACAAAGAATCATACCATTGTGTGCTCACCTCCCTGATAAGATTGCTGAAGACAAATGGGTGCATAAGAAAATGTGGCGAAGAAAGCTGATGGTGCCCTGCTATCAAAAGATATAGTGTCTGGGGTCTTAAAGGCTTGAAGGTAAACAAGTAGCCATCTAGTTCAGAAGCAACAAAGCTCATGTGGAAGAAGCACTCCAATCTGTGTGATCACGAGGTGTCAAAGGGATCGGGTATCAGGCATTATCAGAACAAAAGATCTTATTGTGAATGAGGGGGAGTGTGGAGTGCAGACCCAAAGCCCATTTGTAGGCCACTGAACATCCCCTTACAGAAGAGTCTCAGGGAGGAGATGAGCCAGTCAGGGTGCAATGTAGCAACGATGAAGAATACAGCTTTCCTCTAGTTCCTAAATGCTTCCTCCCCCCACATTATCATGATCCCAATTCTACCTTACAAATCTGGCTAGACCAGAGGATGTACACTGGTAAAAATAGGAACTGGAAATGCAGGGAATCCAGGGTGGATGATCCCTTCAGGACTAGTGGTGTGAGTGGCGATACTGGGAGGGCAGAAGGAGGGTGGGGTGGAAAGGGGGAACCAATTATAAGGATCTACATGTGACCTCCTCCCTGGGAGATGGACAACAGAAAAGTGGGTGAAGGGAGATGTCAGACAGAGAAACATATGACAAAATAATAATATAAAAATTATTAAGCATTCCTGGAGGAGTGGGGAGCAGGGAGGGAGGGGAAAAATGAGCTGATGCCAGGGGCTTAAGTGGAGAGCAAATGTTCTGAGAATTATGAGCGCTATGAATGTAAAAATGTGCTTTACAAAATTGATGTGCGTATGGATTGTGATAAGAGTTGTATGAGCGACACCGCGCTCGCCCGCCACGCTCTCCTCTACCTTCTCCGCTCGCCTGCCGGTCCTCGCCCACTATGGCCACCATTGAGCAGTTCGTGGGAAGATGGCGCCTGGTGGACAGCAAAGGCTTTGATGAGTACATGAAGGAACTAGGAGTGGGGATGGCTCTTCGGAAAATGGGGGCGATGGCCAAGCCTGACTGTGTCATCACTTGTGATGGCAAAGCCCTCACCGTGAAAACGGAGAGCACTTTGAAAACCACACAGTTTTCTTGTAACCTGGGAGAGAAGTTTGAAGAAACCACAGCTGATGGAAGAAAAACTCAGACTGTCTGCAACTTCACAGATGGTGTTTTGGTTCAACACCAGGATTGGGATGGGAAGGAGAGCACAATAACCAGAAAATTGGAAAATGGAAAATTAGTGGTGGAATGCGTTATGAACAATGTCACCTGTACTCGGACCTACGAAAAAGTAGAATAAAATTTCCATCATCACTTGGACAAGAATTAGCTGAGAAGGAACAAGCTCAGTTCAATGAGCAAATCTCCGTACTGCTTTGTTGTCGTTGTATTCCATTACTTTGATCACACACGTTTTACATGCAACTCTTTCCAAGTGTTGACTTGATTAGGATCACCCCTCTGATGAATAAATGAATGTGTTTGTGCTAAAAAAAAAAAAAGAGTTGTATGAGCCCCCAATAAAATGATAAAAAAAAACCCTGGGGGAAGGGAGACAGTTGTCGGTGTTAAAATATGAAAATAATAATAATTTATCACTTATCAAGGGGCCACAAAGGTGGGAGGGGAGAGAGAGGGAAACAATAGGAGCTGATACCAAGGGCTCAAATAGAAAGTCAATGTTTAGAAAATAATGACAACATATATACAAGTATGCTTGATACAATTGATGTATGGATTGTTATAAGAACTGTAAGAGGCCCCAATAAAATGGTTAAAAAAAATAGCATGAGAGCACAGTGGGCCAACCACAAGATCAGCAAGTCAGCCCCACCAGCTGCTCCACGGGAGAAAGAGGTCTGGCCCTGTAACAATGTACACTGGCAAAAACCCTAAGGGGAAGTTCAACTCTGTCCTATAGAGTGTCTATGTGTCAGATCTGACACACAGACGGACAGTCGGCACATTCCAAAATGGTGGTAGACACACAGTAGGCACTTCAGGGCTCAATGAACGAGTGGCTAAGCTTTGGAGTGAGACAGAGCTGGATTCAAGTCTCAGCCCCCTGACTTCAGTAAGTCACAGAGCCAGGGCATGCGGACAAACACCTTGGCCTCTCTCTGTTTCATTTTCTTCATCTTCAGAGTGGAGCTACTGACACAGTCTGCTATCGATCCCTGGCTCACTCCCAACCTCTGGGTGGGCCTGACTCTCCAGGGAGATGGTAAAGTCCCAGTGAATGATCTCCAGCGGGGCCTTCCCAACTGCTCTGGGCCCCGTGTGTGTATGTGACACCTGTCATTGTTCAGACTGGTCAGAGGAGATGTAGGGATTTGCTTCCAGGCAGTGATGCTGATGAACCAACCTGCCTGGTAACGTGCATCTAAGCTATGTGAGTTCTTCTTCAACACGGCGCCAGTGGGTTGAACAACAGGTCAACAGGACTTGAAGGGAAATCTTTCCCTGGCCTGGAGGCCCATGCTGGCCACAAGCCTTTCCCTTTATAACAGTTTTGTCTGTCACAGCCCCTCCCCAGTGCTCCTCAGAGGATGGCTAGGGTGGTGCCAACTGCACTATGGAGGCAGAATCATGTCCCCCAAAGAGAGCCATGTTCCAACTCAGGGAACCTGTGAATGTGCTAAAGTACACATCAAAGGGGATGAAAGCTGTGGGTGAAACTATGGTTGTTAATCAGATGACTTTACACAGAGAAGATGATTCTGGATTCTCCAGATGAGCCCAAGGAAACCAAAATGGAAGGAGGAAGCATACAGAGCATTAATTTGGAGAGAGAGCTGACGATTCTATGCAGCTGGCTTTGATACTGTAGGAAGGGGCCACGGGCCAAAGCGTGCAGGTGTCTCTCAGAGGTGGAAAAAGCAAGTCAATGGATCATCCTGGAGAGCCTCCACCAGGAGTGAAGCTCTGCCAACACTCTGAGTTTAGTCCACTAGGCCCAACTTTGATTTTCTGATCTCCACAACTGTGTGTGTGTGAACTGTATTGCTGAAACCACCACATTTCTCATAATTTGTTCATGCAGCAATAAGAAACGCACACACCCCCGTTACTCTTCACTCCCCCCATCTTCCCCCACTTATAACGGCCTTGCCATGACATGACTTTCCTATTTTCAGCACACTAAGGCAGGACGCTTTGGTGGAGAGTTTTGCCTCTCTTAAGTGGGCTTTCTTGGAAAAAAGATAAAAAAGAAGTCACCATTCTACCGTTCTCTTTTCTTTCTTTTTTTCATGTCTCTCTCAGAGGCTGGAGCATCAGTTTCTCCTGAATTTACCAATGGTTATGCTTTGGTTCGAATTTCCTAGCAACCTGGATACTTTCCCATTCTTCTGATCAGTAGTTCTCACAAATACGCCCCAATTTTCCCAAAGGCCCTTTCACATTTTTATCTCCTTATGAAAAGGTGCTCAGTCTGTGATTTTGCTGCACAAGACCTCTCTAAAATGTGGAACAGCAAGGATGTTACTTGGAGGACTGAGGTGCCCCTGACCCCACCCCTGGCATTTTCCATCACATGGGAATGTGGGACATTCAATAAGGAAGACCAAAGCAGAATGGATGCACTTGAATTATGGTGCTGGCAATGAATATTGAAAGTACCACGAACTGGCAAAAGGACAAACACACCGGTCTTGGAAGAGGTATGATCAGCGTGCTCCTTGGAAGCAAGGATAACAAGCCATCGTCTCACGTACTTTGGACATGTTGTTCGGAGGGACCAGTCCCTGTAAAGGGTCATCATGTGTGGTAAAGTGAAGGGGCAGTGACAGAGGAAGACCCTTGATAAGATGGACTCACGTGGTGTCTGCACCAATGGGCGGGTGCACATTGAGAGGATTACGCAGCTGTGAATGGTGGTCCATGCTGTTGTCCAGAGCGCTGCCACGAGACAGAGCCGACTAGATGAGACTTAACCGTGACACCCAGGACCTTCCTCTGCTTCCTTTCGCCTTACCTCCTTTCCTCTTTTCTCTTCTCCTTTTCTTCCTCTCCTTTATCCTTCTCATTACTCTGCGACTGCTAGAGACGCATAGCATCCGGGTAAGGACACTCTGAAATGTACTCTAATTCTGTGTACTAAGCAATGGGAATACCAGCCAGCTCTGCATCAGCCCCCGAAGTCTCATTCCTTGCCCATGTGGATGGCTCTGACCGACTTGTTATCTCATTGCTTATGACAGGTCTTGTTATCTCTCAGGGTATTAAAAAATATTTTTTGAAACTTCTCACGTTGTTGTTGAAAGTATACACAGCAACACAAACACCGATCCGCAGCTTCTACACGTGCCTCTGATGGCACGGATGACATTCTTCCACTTGTTCCGCCATCCTCACTTTCCTCTGCCGAGCTATCCCTCCCCTGTTGACATAAATGTATTGTCCGTATGCTCCTACCGAGGACAGCAAGTGGATTTGTCAATTAGTCCCCACACAGATAATCCTTAGGAGCCCTGGAGGTACAGTGAGTTACGAATTGGGCTGCTAACCACAAGATCATTGGTTGAGCCCACCAGTCACCCCCAGAGAGAAAGGTGAGGTTTTCTGCTCCTGTAGAGATGGGCAGTCTCTGAAGTGCACAGGGGCAGGTCTGCTCTGTCCCACAGGGTCACTGGGAGTCAGACTCAACTCAAGGGCAGCGAGTCTGGGTTTGTTGTTTGGTTTAAGAGCTATGCACCCTGAATAAGTAACTCAATGGCAGCAAGTTGATTTTAAAAAATTATTTTATTGAGGGCTCGTACAATCAATACATCCATCCATTGTGTCAAGCACATTTGTTGCCATCATCATTTTCAAAATATTTTTCTTTCCACTTGAGCCCTTGGTATCAGCTCCTCATTCCCCCCCCCCTCCCTGCCCCTCTCCAAGTTGATTTTTATCTTTAGTTTAGATGGTTCTTAAAAGAGCTTAATGCTCAAGGCAGTCATTTTTCATGAGTTGCATGCAACTATTGTTTAGTTTTTAGAAGATTTCTGGGGCTAGTTTTTGGTTTAAGATTTAAATATCATCTCAGGGCAATAGTTTCAGGGGCTAACGTACACTTCATGCCTCCAAGAATTCCAGGGTCAATGAGAATTAGAGATTCTGTTCTGTATTTGCCCTCTTTGACCAAGATTCTTCCTCACAATCTTTAACCCAAATAGTTAGTAGTGGTAACCAGACACCATCCAGTTCTTCTGGTCTCATGGAGGCAGCTCACGGACCATTCTGTACCCTCCCTCCATTTCTGACATTCTCTCTTCCTTTGTGGCCCTAGGTGAACAGAGACCCAGAGTTGGGTCTTGGCCATGGACAAGCTTTCCAGACCCCAGGCACTTACAATAAACTAGGAGGCAGAGCGGAAACAGGCAACATACTGTTAGCTGACACGCCCTGTGTGCACGACCATATGCTTCTAAATCAAGAAGCCAAATCCCATGAGGGGCTTGGTTGTTCACAGGCCGCCTCAGAAGCGATTCTTTTCTTTTTGGTCAGTGTGTAAATGTTTCCATCACACAACTTTTGCCAGTTGACCTTTTTAGAGGTGTAAAACTTTGGACAGTGAGGTAGTTAAAGTTTATTGGGTCAACTTGACCAATAAACACATGGGGGGTTAATTAAAGGGCAGAGAGATAACTGGCTCAGTGAGCCTCAACTTTCTGGTTCTCTGGTCTCTTACTTTCTGTTGGTTGGACCAAAGGGTGCAGCTGCCTTAGCCAGATCCCTGCTTCACCTGGCAAGGCTCACTTCCTGCAAAGACATCCCTGAGGAGAAGCCACATGGACCTACCCCGATGCAGCCCTGGGTGATGGAGCAGCTGTGTGGAGACCCCTGCCAGCGCTGAGATGCTTACATGCTCACTGATTCGGCTTAGGACTTTGTAGATCGGTGTCGGACATACCCTGTGAGAAGGATGCTGCCCAGGAGCCTAGGGTGAGGTAACATCAAGGTCATGCCAAGGATTTAGGGGATGTCTCCTTAGTTTCTCAGACAGTCCACGGCACTCTTTGCGCTATGAATGCCTCTGATCTAGTCTTGTCAGGAATCAAAGACAGATTTTTGCATAGTGCAGAGCTTTAAAATCTGTGCTTACAGGTACAGTTAAGACATAAGAGCTCATGACACACAGAATCTAGGAACAGGAATGGGAGTAGTGATACCAGGAGGTCAGGGGGAAGGTGGGGAGAGGAACAGGGAATCCAACAAGATGATTGACACATAACCACACCCCACACCCCGCCCCAGGGGATGAGCCACAGAAACTGTGGAGAGACAGCAGTCAGTGTAAGATATGAAAATAATAATAATTTAAAATTTATCAAGGAGCCATGAGGGTGGGGGAAGAGGAGCTGATATACTTAGGGCTCAATAGAAAGTAAATGTCTAGAAAACAATGATGGCAACATATGTACAAATGTGCTTGGTACAATTGATTATGGATTGTTACAAGAGCTGTAAGAGCCCCAAATAAAATGTTTAAAACAAAAATCCCTGTGCTTGATGGATTCTCTGTTTCTCCAGAGTATTGTTTCATTAGTCTTCTGGAAATGGGACTTATTGGGTATCAAAAAGTATCAGGTATCCAGAAGAATTTCCTGACCCGTCCCGATGAAGCCACTCATTTCATCTTCAAGAATTCTGGTCAACCAGACGAGCAGATGAAGACTTCACTATACGTTTATGAAACGGAGGCAATTCTTTCTTTCCTTTCTCTCTCCCTTATTTCTTCCTTTCTTCCCTACGAGAGATACTTAGGATCCTGCACACTGTGTATGGTGGTTAAGATCATGAGCCAACATGCGTAGGTCATGATTCTCTGTGGTTTGTCAGATATTAGGACTACATCCTCCCTTTTGTGTCCTGACGTGAGCAGCCAATACTTGGAAAGAGGAGTTTCCTTGGGGGGTGTGGCCTGCATCCAATATGAATGGATGTTCTGGAAAAGCTTGCATCTGACTGGTTATCACCTGGCCTCCAGTTTTTGGGGTGTGAGTGAGCAGTCTGCTACTTGGTATGCAGATTCTAGGGTTTGTCAGCTCCCACAGCCCTGTGCCCCAGCAAACTGCTGTTGGACGTGCTGATTTGGGCTTTGTCTGTCCTACAAAAGCTCTGACATGGGAGTCAGGGAAGTCTCCCTACTTGCTGTCTGACCCATGATTTGGGACTTGCCAGTCTCCACAATGGCACAAGACATTTCTTTTTTCTTTTCTCTCTTTTTTTTTAAATTTTAACAATTTATTAGGGGCTCATACAATTCTTATCACAGTTCATACATATACATACATCAATTGTATAAAGCACATCTGTACAGTCTTTGCCCTAATCATTTTTTTCTCCTCTTTTCTTTTTTTACATTTTATTAGGGACTCATACAACTCTTATCACCATCCATACATATACATACATCAATTGTATAAAGCACACCCATACATTCCCTGCCCCAATCATTCTCAAAGCATTTGCTCTCCACTTAAGCCCCTTGCATCAGGTCCTCTTTTTTTTTTCCCCTCCCTCCCCTTCCCCCCCCCCTCATGTGCCCTTGGTAATTTATACATCGTTATTTTGTCATATCTTGCCCCATCCGGAGTCTCCCTTCCCCCTTCTCTGCTGTCCCTCTCCCAGGGAAGAGGTCACACGCGGATCCTTGTAATCAGTTCCCCCTTTCCAACCCACTCACCCTCCACTCTCCCAGCATCGTCCCTCACACCCTTGGTCCTAAAGGTATCATCCACCCTGGATTCCCTGTACCTCCAGCCCTCATATGTACCAGTGTACAGCCTCTGTCCAATCCAGGCCTGCAAGGTAGAATTCGGATCATGGTAGTTGCGGGGAGGAAGCATCCAGGATCTGGGGGAAAGCTGTGTTCTTCATCGGTACTACCTCGCACCCTAATTAACCCATCTCCTCTCCTAAACGCCTCTATTTCTTTTCTCTTTTAAGGCTTTTCTTTCATTAAAACAAAATCATTTTATTGGGGGCTCGTGCAACTCTTATCACAATACATCCACCCATCCATTGTGTCAAGCACATTGCCATCATTCTCAAAATATTTTCTTTCTACTTGAACCCTTGGTATCAGCTCATTTTTCCCCTCCCTCCCTCCCTGCTCACTCCTCCCTTGATAATTTATAAATTATTATTTTGTCATACCTTACACTGTATGATGTCTCCCTTCACCCACTTTTGTGTTGTCCATCCCCCAGGGAGGGGGTTCCACGTAGATCATTGTGATCCATTCCCCTTTTCTCCCCCACCTTCTCCTTCGCCTCCTGGTATCACTACTCGGCACAAGACATTTTTTTGAAATAAATGTCTCTCTCTTTCGTTCTCTCTCTACACACACACACACACACACACACACACACACACACACACACACACACACACGAGAACTTGGAAAAATGTGATTCAAAGAAAATAACACTTTTTCACAAATGTTTGAAAGCGCCTCCCCCATACGCATGCTTCACTGACTTGGCTTCTCTAGAGAAGCCGTACGAAGTCGCTGCCTCGGCTACCTGTTCGCTCGCAGCCCTCATGCACAGAGGGCCAGGCAGCGCTTGGAGTCCGGGGCTCATCATCGAGCGGTGGGAAAGGCGCTATAAATGGACAATTATAATGTGGTGTGATGTAGGCTTTACTATATGCTTTGTACGTTCTGCTGTGAGAGGGTAGAGCGAGAATGTTTTTGTGAAGAAATGAAGAGATTCCATTTTCCCATGAGCTTTTCGAGTCCCATCGCATTGGGCAGGAAGAATCTCTCCTCCCAGTGGAGTGGGTGTCCATCAAAACAAATACATTGACTCCTTTAGGTCAGAGGCTACTTTGGCATCACAACAGGGAGGCTGGCACCTTTTAGCTTATGTAATTGCCAAGTGAGGGGACCTTGAGTAGGAGAAATTCCGAAGGGGCAGCTTAGGACCTTGTGCTGTCCCGAGCACCCTGGTGCTGCATCTGCTGTTAATCTTCCCAGCAGGAAGGTATATGAAATCGAAAAAGCAGATGAATTAAAGCCCTTTCTCAACCCCTGGGAGTTTCTAAATGTTGAAGACCCTGGTGAATGATGAAGTTGAAGTCCTAACTTGAGGTTGGTCGCCAGGACCAGACGAAAACCTCAAACCAGATTCCTACTCAACGGGCATGGGCACATGCGCAGTCCTCTAGGATTTCTCTCCAAGGAAAGCTCTTGTCAGGCGGAGGCATTACGAGGTACTTGGTAATAAATAAGATCCGGATCAAAATCCATTTGATACATCTCAGGGGTGCCCAGGAAGGACTTTAGTTTAGACCTAGATAGAATCTTCTGATAAGACTTAGACTTTTTTTTAAGATACAGTATTAAAAATTACAATTAAAAGATAAGTTTAGTCTCCTCTTGCAAGTGAGCACCAGGCAAAAAAAAAGAATGAAATGAAGAGAAATTTCCTAGGCAGAGAAGGGCAAAAGCCATTTCAGGCAGAGGGTACAGTGTGTGCAAAGGGGTGGAAGAAGCAAAGAGGATGGGAGAACTGTTGGCAAGTGCGACTGGCGACTGGAGAGGAGTGATTGGATTGGAAGAGAGGGAGTCATCCGTTAGAAAGCGGGCTGGTTCGCAATGACTAGGGCTGGGGATGTTGGCTTCCTCCTGGAGGAGGAGGGCATTGCAGCGTCACACCATCATCTGAGAGAAACATTCTGGGTGCCGTGTGTTGAAGTGGAAGTTACATAATCTATTGTCAATTTGACACTTAAGAGTAAAGGGGTGGAGTTTAGCCTGTGAATCAGATCACAGCTTGATGACCTCATTTGGAGCTAAATAGCTCGCTGGAGGCAGGACACAGACTCTCCTCCTGGGAGCCATGCTTGCTGAGAAGATACATAGAGTTACATTAGAGCCCTGGAGCTGAAGGAGCCATGTGGAGACCCCTGCCAGCATTGAGAAGCTTCCACTGCCACTGGATCCAAAAGACTTTCCACCCACTGGCCTGTGATCTTCCTGCATTCGACATCATTGCATGTGTTTTGTGAGTGTGAAGAGGAATTTATAGATTGATATTGGACATATGGGCTAATTTGGACTTATGGACTTGATCTGGGCTGGGATGTTTTATCAATATTCAATTGCTCTTATATATAAACCTCTTTCTTTTACACATATGTCTATGAATTTGTTTCTCTAGTCTACCCAGACTAACACACTTGACTTATAAGAGGGTGGGACTCGGAGCTGGAAGACTGGTGACAGTGATTCTAGTGGAAAATGGCATGGGATGAACTGGAATGAAAAGGAGGCCACATGGGAGGAAATTGGGAGGAGTTATAATTAGCTGGGACCTTACTAACTTCATATGGAGAGTGAAGAGTCCTAGCATAAACAAAGAACTCCTTAAAAAGAAGAACCAGGTAGGAGACTTCACACTATCTTCCAAATCCTGCTATGTAGCCACAGTCATCAAAACACTGATACAATGACAGATGCACAGATCACAACGCCTACATGTAAGTGCATCCACCTACAGGCAACTGATTCTGGACAAAGGACCAAGAAAGCACCCAAATGGGATAGGGAGAGCCTCTTCAATAAATGACCTTGCAACAACTGGCCTCCACATGCAGAAGAATGAAATGGAGCTAATACCTTAAACATCTGGATCTTCGTATGCCATTTCAATATAAATGTCAGAGCTATAAGGATCCTCAATGAGAAACTGGGACATGATTAAAGGCCCGTTTGAAGAGCGTACACAGACTACCAATTATAATAAAGGATGCACACATAGTGGGGGGCAGAGTAGATGACGGGGACCTCCTAAAAATCAAACACTTCTGCACATCAAAAGACTCCATCAATAGAGTAAAACAAGAGCTCACAGGTTGGGAAAAATCTTTAGCAATGACACAGTAGACAAGGGTCTAATTACCAAAAGCTATAGAATTCTGAACCACCTTAATAAGAAAATAACACATGATCCAATTAAAAAATGGCCAAACAACACGAGCAGACAGTTCACCAACAGTGACATGCAAATGGCTAGCAAACACATGTAAAGATGCTCATGACCACTTTTTATATCATGTTTGGCCAGTTCTACCCTGTTGACAAATTTGCCCTCTCTCCAACCCTCATTGTGTAGTGTGCAGTCACCTAAGTTGCTAATCTGTACAAATCAGGAATCCGTGCATTCTGGGCTGAAAAAGAGTACTATCCATGTACACCTTCTTTTTCTCCACAGTGTTTCAATTCTCTATCACTGACTAAATTCATGGTAATATCACTCGAACTATTACATGTCCCATGGAGATAATTTATACTGTCCTTCAACAAAATAATAGTGATGTCTTTAAAGTGAACCAGGCACATATAAAAGCCATAGATACACGAGTGGATTTTGAGATGGCACTTAATTGTAACCCTAATCTAAGAAGAGTTAGTTCTTATGACATGGCCCTCTTCAGTGCTTGCTCCCGTGAAGTGGTCACCGAATGTGGGTGCTCTAGCAAAGCACAGTGAAAACAGCAGAGGGTGTCAGCTGGCAGAAAAATAGCTCTAAGGGCTTAACGTGTTGTCTTAAAAGAAGCAGTCATCCGAATGAGGCATCGGCTAAGTTCACACGGAAGATGCACAGCAGCTTATGTGAGCCAAGAACTGTAAGCAGTAAAAACAAACGCCGAGGAGGGAATGGGGTCCGGGCTCATGTTCTGAGCACCTAGTTTGCAGAAGACTATGGATGACAGCGAAAGCTCAAAACCCCTTGGCGGTTCCCTATGTGGATTCAGCTTCCGGTGAATCCCTCTGACCGTGGACCGGGCATGGGGAAGGCCTCGTGAGCAGACAGAGGGCACCGTGGGGTGGGTTATTGCAGTTGTACCCAGGCTCAAATGTGACACCGTGCCATTTGATCTCCTTCATGCTTCAACGTGTAATTGCTCCAGTTGTTAATATTTTCCAGGTTGGTTGTGATTGAGGTTTCCTGTTTCAGTCGGTTGTTATGGTTAGACTGCTGGTGTTTTGTTTGGATTTTGTATGTTTTTCTGGACATGAAGCACAGGATTGGTAAACCTCTAGAGACAACAATTGGATTCATAGTTTCAAAGGGACTGGGCAGGGAGGTGGGTGAGAATTGGAGATAACCAGGCCAAAGGAAACTACCCAGGAATTGATTAGTGGTGATGGTTGCACAACTTTTATGAATGTGATTGAACGAATACAACGTTTTCTGTGTGAATTGGATGTTGGTGAAACTGTTAAAAGTAAACAAACAATTAATTAATTAAAAAAAGAAATATCTTTCTCAGGAGAACTTTTGGAAGCTTCAATCGTACATGAATCCATGACTATTGGTATGTGTGGTAGTTACATAATCTGTTCTCAGTTTGAGACTTAAGAGTGAAGGAATTTCGCCTGTGAATCGGGTCACAGCTTGATGGCCTCATTTAGGAGATAAATAGCTCGCTGGAGTTGGGACACATGCTCACTCCCTGTGAGACGTTCCTGTTGAGAAGACACATTGAGCTACCCTAGAGCCCGGGAGCTGAAGGAGCCACGTGGAGACCCCTGCCAGTGTTGAGATGCTTCCACTGCCACTGGATCCACAAGCCTTTCCACCCACTGGCCTGGGATCTTCCTGCATTTGGCGTCATGTGTTTCATGAGTCTGAAGAGATTTATAGGCCAGTATCGGACATATGGGCTAATATTGGACTTATGGACTTGATCTAGACTGGGCTTGGATGTTTTCTCAATATTTGATTGCTCTTGTATATAAAGCTCATGCTTATACACACATGAGTGTCTCCCTGAATTTGTTTGTCTGGTCTGCCCAGACTCACACGGTGTGTGTGGTGAGAGCAAAATGTCTGATGAAGCAAATCGGGTTCATGAACCTGGAGAGAGCAACACGTCAGTACGAACCTGAGGACTCCCAGCACATCCTGATCTTAGTGCCCCTCGGAGGAAGGGGATTAAGTCTCTTGACCATCGAGGAACTAGGTAATTAGGATGATTGGAGTTGGATTCCAATTTAGGTTGATTAGAAACCAAGATCAAATGAGCTGCTCTTATCTTGGTCAGCTGCCTCCTCTCAAATGCTTGCCTTTCTTCCTCCATTTCCTCCCTCCAACTTTAATTGAATGTCTATTCTGGTTCAAGTTTTATCAGAGTGACTGGTTGTCCAAAACAGGATGAGGCCCACCTCTGCTCTCATAGGCCTCTAGTTCTGAATCCGAGATGGGCAAAGAGCAGACGATGACAGGCGACTGCGGGAAGTTACTGAAGTTGAGGAAAATCAGGACTAGGTGGGAGCTGAAGTAGGGAGTCCTGGAAGCTTTCAGAAGGGAGGGGCCTGCAGCGTGGGTGGTATAAAAATGGCCTGTTGTAGTCCCCATCCTCCATATGATTCCTAATAGTCGAGGTTGAAATTGTCAGGCCAAACCTGGGGAAGCAGCCCTCCTTCTGAGAACAATGGAAGGTCTGAGCTTGGGGCCAGCCAGCCACACAGACAGAGCCCTACAGCAGCGGCTGGCATGTGGCCCAGAACAAAGGAATAACCTTCACACATGGCCACTCTCAGACATGCAGCCAGTAGTTCTTTGGGCTGAAATTCTGCTCTGAGCATTGGCAACATTGATAGCCTCCTCGGATCGGAGCCATTGTTTCCCTTCAGTGTTTTGGCAAAATTATGTTTAAGAAAACCCAGGATCATCCCAGCCCTCAGAGTCCTGTGTCCCCAGGACTAAGAGACACAGAGACCTGGAAGCTTGGCTGGTGTGAGAAGGGTGAGAGGGAACCAGAAGAGTAGCCTTTGCTTATAACTCCTCCCCCACCCCCATGACAGCCATGTGTGGTATATCTGTGGCCTCCCCAGAGCCCAGGATGGGCCAGACGGAAGAGGTGGTTCTGGTGACTCGCCTGGCTTCGGTGATTGCAGGCCGAGGGAGCGGAGGGGACTTGGCTGGAGCCACTGAATTTGGTTACTTGTTTTCTCCAGGTGGCCTTACAGCACGGGTTTCGGATGAAATCAGAATGGATGCAAAGCACTTAACTGCACGAAGACACGAGTCCTTGGCTTAACATTAGCGACTTTATCCTCTCCCAGGCACATATGCATGTTCTAGTTGTTAGCTGTTTCCACTATTGCAGCTCTGCCCGAGGGAGCTGAGAGTGCGGGAGGCTGTCAGGAGAGGGCCCACTAGGAGAGGGCAGAGTCAGGGGCCTTGTGGTCCTAGGAGTGCAGGGGGAAGTTCATGTGGCTGGGGTGGACTGGAGCCAGCCTTGACAGGCCTTAGGACAGCCTACGCTCAGCAGGGCCTCCAGTACCAGCCCCAGACCTGCCAGCCATGGGAACCTCAGCTCCAAGAGCAGGGGAGAGCAAGCTCTGGGAATGAGAGTCCTCCTGTGTGAACACCCGGAACCCTGGCACTACAGTTTGGTGTCCCATGTTTTTGTGGTTTGAACTTGATCGTTGTCCTCCAAATTCTGAGCATTTGTGACAGAGAGATCCTCCAAGTGTCGAGTCCCTAAAACCTGCCCCCCTCCCCCAAATGGACCCTTGATAACAATCATGATCATACCACAGGAAGAGTACAATCAATGGCACTGAATGACACATGTAGATGTTGTTGAAGTGGTGAAGTTTTACTGTGTATATTTTTGCCAAAATTGGAAAAAATTATGTGAATAACAATGGGTATAGGGAAAAAGAAAATGTTCTAAAATCAATTGTGGTAAAGATGGAACAACACTCCTCGATACAGTTAAACTATTGACTTGTATGATATGTAGACAATATGCCAATAAAATGTTTTAAAAATAAATTAAAAACAAACAAAATGAGAAGCATATCTATGGAAAGCACATTTGTCAAGCCCTGGGAAAAATAGAACAAGGTGAATGCCAGCAAAGAGGCATCACATTGCTGACCCCCGAGGCCTGGTGTAGACCTAAGAAGAGGAAGAGTTGGCAGAGAGAAATAAATGTCTTCTCTTTTGGATTATGAAGAAAATCATTCAGGAGCAGAGTTGCCTACCATCCCAGGTCAGGTTAAGAATCAGTTTTTCTGTAAAAGGAAATAGAGGAAAGAATTAGGTGACAAAGGGTATTTATAGAGGTCTAAATACAGGCATGTACATATGTAAATATATTTATATAGGATGATGGGGAAATAGATCTACATGCATATATTTATAGGTTTTGTATTAAGGCAGTAGATGGATATTGGACCTCCACTCAAGTACTCCCTCAATGCAAGAACACGTTGTTCTATTAAACTGGCATTCCATGATGCACACCTTCCCGACAGGATCGCTGAAGACAAATGTGTACATAAGCAAATGTGGTGAAGAAAGCTAATGGTGCCCAGCTATCAAAAGATATAGCATCTGGGGTCTTAAAGGCTTGAAGATAAACAAGTGGCCATCTAACTCAGAAGCAACAAAGCCCACATGGAAGAAGCACACCAGCCTGTGTGACCATGGGGTGTCAAAGGGATCAGATATCAAGCATCAAAGAACAAAAAATCATATCAATGTAAATGAAAGTGAGTGCAGAGTAAAGACTCAAAGCCCATCGGTAGGCAACTGGACACTCCCTTACTGAAGGGTTGTGGGAGGAGATGAGTCAGTCAGGGTGCAGGGTAGCAACGATGAAACATATAACTTTCCTCTAGTTCTTAAATGCTTCCTCTCCCCACCCCCCACTATCATCCCAATTCTACCTCACAAATCTGACTAGACCAGAGGATGTCCATTGGTATATTGAAACACAGGGCATCCAGGACAGATGACTCCTTCAGGACCATTGGTGAGGGTAGCGATACTGAGAGGGTGGAGGGAATGTCGGGTAGAAAGGGGGAACCAATTACAAGAATCTATGTATAACCTCCTCCCTGGGGGATGGACAACAGAGAAGTGGGCGAGGGGAGATGTTGGACAGTGTAACATATGACAAATTAATAATAGTTTATGAATTATGAAGGGTTCATGAGGGAAGGGCCAGTGGGAGGGAAGGGGGAAAATGGGGAGCCGATCTTAAGGGCTCAAGTAGAAGGCAAATGTTTTGAGAATGATGATGGCAACAAATGTACAAATGTGCTTGACACAATGGATGGATGGATGGATTGTGATAAGAATTGGATGAGCCCCCAATAAAATGATTAAAAAAAAGAATCAGTTTTTCCAAATGCCAAGTGCCTGCAATTCAGATGACTCTCCTTACGATGAAAGTGATGGTGGGGTCAGTGCTTTGCACAGCACCCCCACTGTGTCAGCGCAGAGCTGAGCTCACAGGGATTTCAGGGCTGTGAGTTCTTGGGAGTAGATTACCAGGCTGATGTTTTTCAGCACCTCTGGGTGGATGTGCACCAGTGGTGGATTCAGCTGGGCAGCATCAGTTCCACAGAACCAATACTTATTTTTCCCCCAACAGTTTAATTGGCATATAATTCACATCGCATACCCTTCAATAGTTCAATCACATCAAGAAGAGTTGTACAATCATCACCACAATCAGTTTTAGAACATTTTCTTCAAACTTGTACTTGTCATTAGCTCCCCATTTCCTCCCAACCTCCCCTGCCGTACCCCCAAGGGACCATTAATCCAGTTACAGCCTCTATAGATTTACCTATTTTGGATTCATATACAGCAAAATGTTAACCAACCAACAAACAAAAAACCTAATAAGAAGAACAAAGTAAAACAGAAAAACCTCAATGGAAAAGAAAGAAAATCTTAAAAACTAGAACACATTTAAATGGATCATAAGGGAGATCAAATGATAGAGTGCCAAATTTTAACCTAAATTTATCTGTAACCATCAGTTTCCAACACATTCTGCAAGACTAGTCACAGCCCTGTTCCGTGGTCAGCGGAGATTCACCGGAGGCTTACCAATACCTCATTTGTGTTGAGTTGGGTGACAAGTTATTAAGATGACAATTGTAATCAGGGCTCCTTCTAAGATGCCCAGTGTGGAAATCCCAAATTTACATTCCTCATTCTCTATTCACGTTCATCTGCACAGCAGTGTATTCTAAGCGCAGGTAGTAATGTCCTTTTTGTCCACAGGTATGAAATTATACAACTATGTTTACAAGCAACTGAACTATGGAAGTATATGATATATGAATATTATATTAAGAAAACTACTGAAAAAAACCCAAAGTTGACCAATAGTTGAAGGAGGAAGAGTTTTTGCTTAGGGACACCGAGTTTATGGTAACGGCGGTGGACTAATTTGGAAAAGGATCTCACCAATGGCTGTACAACACGAAAAGTCTAATCAATGGCACTGAATTATACATGTGCAAGTTATTGAACTGGAATGTTTTCTTGTGAATATTTATGTCACCATAAAAAATCACACCAATGACAATGAGTACAGAGAAGAAGAAAATGTCCCAACATTGATTGTGGTAATGACTGTGCAGCTCTTTCTGAAAAGTTTGAACTATTGAATTGTATGATATGCTGACGAAATGCCAATAAAATGTTTTTTAAAAAATTAGATGGAACTATACTTGTAATATTTATTCCTTTTTTAAAACACGATATTCTTTTGATGGAATACTACATTTTTATTTGCTACTCTATAAACAAACACATAACGTAAAGATAAAACGTGGCAGATAACGGGAGGTGATGGGCTGCCCTTCATTTCAGGTTTGTTCTGTGCCCTCGAGATATTATGAGTGAATTATGCAAATCCTGAAAGCATTCAAAGAGCTAAAATATTGTTTCTAATGTATCAAAAATACTGCTTCTAACGTAACAAACACATTAATTATTGTCTAATTGGCCTGCCTCTAAAGGCACAGGATCCTACCCCTACAGTGAAACAATAAGCCACACAGCTGATGGTTCTTGGATAAAGGCGAAGATGATTGCATGTGAGGGGGCAATCGAAAAGCAATATGGGAATACCTTAGCAGTTTTATTTTTCAACATATATATTACTTAATATTTTTTGGTTAATATTTTAAAATGCGTGTGGCACAGTCTAGTTTTGTGTACTTCTTTCATTGTTCTTGTTTAACTATAAACCGTATGAAATAATAAACTACCTTGCAGTACATGTTTTTGATACTTGAAATGGTCCTTAGGACAGGGAGCCTGTTGTTTCAGTATTTGACTCCCCCACAGGTTTGCACCGACAACTTTTCAGCTAGTAGTTAAGGGCTGAGCCATTCGTGCCATCAAAGGATTCCTTGTTATGAAAGTGGGACCTTCTTCCAGTTGAGCCTGGTGGTCTAGTGGGTTCACCTTGGGCTGCTAAACCTGAGATCAGCAGTTTGAGACCACCAGCTTCTCCTCAGGGCAAAGGTGACCTTTCTACTCCTGTCAAGAGTTACAGTCTCAGGAAAACCCACAGCGGTGATTCTACCTTGCCCTGCAGGGTCACTCTGAATGAAAGTTGCCTCAATGATAGAGGTGGGAGTTTAAAAAAATATGTCGATCTCTCCATAACATACATGGGGGCTCAAAAAGGGTGTGAAAAAATGGAATGCAAAGAGAATGGCATTTTCTGGCAGACCTTTTGAACCCCCCTCAGATATATTTAACACAATTATATTCAAAGGAGCTCTGGTTGTGTAGTGGGTTACACCTTGAACTGCTAATCACAAGATCAGCAGTTCAAGTCCATGGAAGAATGGAAGAAGCTGTCTCCTCCTGTCAAGATTTAAAGTCTCAGAAACCCAAAGAGACAGGCCCATTGGTTCCTTTTGAGTTGGAATTGACTCGAGGGCAGGGCTATAGCTTACTAAACACATGCAGTATATCTAATTTATCATGTAGTAGACACTCATTTACATCTAATCATCATTAGTTAATGAGTAAATATTTTGTAATACGATCATGTGTCTATGACTTAGAAAGCAAATAATATTACTTAAAAAAAAAAAAAAAGCAGCAGGGCCCTGCCTTCCACACTTATACTCATTAGAGGCAACCACCTCGTAACCTGACGGAGACGGGCTGGGATACTGACAAACCTGGTTAGTTTGGGAAGCATCTATTTCTAGAACTTATCTTTAAACAAAATGCCAAATTGGTGTTACGTTCTCTAATCATGTCCTACTTTTGGGCCTGCCACTTTGGTGACTTCTCAGGCAGGTAACTGATGGGGGGACTGCCTGGAGGAGGTCAAGCCTAAGATTCTCCCTTGAGCTCTCAGTACACACAAAAAACACACACACACACTTGAGCTCTCAGTATACACACACACACTTGAGCTCTCAGTGTACACACACACACACACACACACACACACACACACACTTGAGCTCTCAGTACACACAAAAAAACACACACACACACACTTGAGCTCTCAGTACACACAAACACACACACACACACACACACACACACACACACATACACTTTTCTAAATTGAGAAAAGGTGCCAAACAGAAGCTTTGTCTGAAGGAAGTCCTGCACCAGGACGTCTGGATCCCCAGCACAGCGCTCCCTGGAGTGGGGAGGAGAGGGCATGCCAGGCTGGGAACTAAAAGGCCTAAGCCACTTCACAGGAGCAGTGCTGGGTTGCTAACTGCAAAGTGGGCAGTTTGGAACCAGCAGCCCAGCTGTGGAAGAAAGAGGAAGCTTTTACTCCCTTAGGGAGTTACCGTCTGGAAACCACAGGGACAGTTCTAATCGACCCTATGGAGTCCCTGTGAGTTAAAATCAACTTGGTGGCAGTGAGGGGGGGCCACACAGTCATGAGTCATCCTCTATCTTTGGGGGTTGGAGGGCCCTGGACCAATCTTGCAAACTTTTCTAAGATGTTTGTGTATGTATTCCAATCCGGGTCCCTTCCTACTTCTATAGTCCCACCTGTGCCTGTCATGGATTGATCTGTTAATCAAGATTTGTAAAAATTTCCTTTACCTCCAGGTCGTGCAGCTGTGAGCCCTTGGACCCCATGACGCCCCATGCTGATGGTCTGCTTCGTCAGTCCGATGACTTGTCTTTGTTCTGTTTCAGACACAGGAAATGGGTCTCTTTAAAATACTTTGAATTGGAGCTGTTTCCTCCTACAGCAGCAGGGAGTTTACTACCGGCACCCCCAGATCACAGTCGCTCCCCTGGTACGGTACACCCTCTTGGGGTACATGGCTTTCTATTCTTGTCTTGTTCCTCATAAAACCCTCTCGGGACATTCAAGGGCGCATGCGACTGCTCCATGATCCTCTGCAAAGCCGGGCCCTGGGATGAAAAGCTACCTGCAGAAGGCCAGCCACATGCTGCCCAAGTGGTTGCCAGGGGAGGGGCCAGTGGCATTTGAGCCCTTGATGATAGGATCTGGGGGCCACAGGCATGCCTCTTCATTAGTGCCCACAATCAGATGTCGGCGGGAGTGAAGGCTGCTGCACGGAGATGGAGGATAATAAGCCCCTTCCAGCTCTGTGTCTGAGCTGAGAGCATGAACTGCACTCCTCCCTCCCGCTTTCAAGGACGTTTCCAGCTTTCACAAAATCACTCACTGTCAGAGCTGAACGGTGCAAGGGAGTGCTGATTCCACCCGCCATTCTCCCTGGACCTCCACTAGCCACCTCCACGCTGGCCTCCCAGATTGGTGCCTCTGGCCTGGGCGTCTCCTGGGGCAGCTGCTGCACCATCACGCTCCCTCACCCACACCTCCGTCTGCAGGAGTTGCCACAGAGCTCGGCCCAAGTCCGATCACCCATCTCCCTCTGCCAGTTGGAGGGAAGAACACGGCTGGTGAGCAGTCAGCCCTTGCAAAAGCCCAGAGGCCTCATGTTCCAGAGGGGGAGGAGAGTGTGTGTGGCTGGATGGGGTGCCAGGGACCAGGTGCATGCGAGAGCCCTGAGAAGGATGTGTGGAGAGACATGGGGAGGGGAGAGGAGGTCCCTTGGTGCTAGGATGGTAGGTCCGCGAGGACGGTTTGTGCTGCCCAGAAGCTTGCCTGCATACAACCTTGGGGCAGGGGTGCTGGTAGGGAAGGGAGAGGAGTCAGGTTGTGTCCGGTGTGGGTGCTGCAGCCAGGAAAAGGGGTGGGCAGCCCACAAGTGGACCCATAGAGGCAGACGCACCCCGGGAACCCGAGGGAACTGGGAGAAATCATTGCCCCACACTCATGAAGCCCAGAGGGAAGCTGGAGGTGATGCAGGGTCTCTGACCTGCGAGGGGAGGGGGGAATTCGAGCTAATGTCTTCAGGTGCTTAAAGTCACAAGGTGACCGTGGTTGCCGGTGTGACCGGAAGATGAAGGTATATTCTCAATAAATGTGAATGGATGTAAGTAGAATGTGATTGGTCCTGTTGAGTAGCGAGACTCAGGGACAAGTGGAGTAGTCCCTCCCATGCCTATACGAGCCCCCTAGAAGAGGTTGGAAGGAAATCAGGCGACCATTAAATGCCCACGGAAAACCCCCAAACTGAGCATGCTCAAATTCAAGCCGCCAGCCAGGTGGGAGGTACACCTGGGCAGCCCAAACTAGGCCCTGGCCCATGACATCACCCAGGTCAATCAGATCAACCAATACATCAACCACGTGTCCCCAGCCAGAGGCTGGGTCGCTTTCTTCCACCACACCCGGTCCGCCGCAGGTGGGAGGGTGGGGGGATGCCCCTGCGCGCCTTGGCAGGCCCCCTCATGGCCTGCTTTGAGCCCACGCTCTCGCCCCTCTTGCTCTCTGGTCCCGCTCGTGTCACAGCCCCTCTGCCCCCCCCTTGCGCACGTGGGGGTGCTCTTTTCCACGTGGTTGTTCATGTCCAGGTGTGAGCTTCCGCGCGGCTTCTGCACGACTTGGCACGCTTCCCGGAATAGCTCGTGCCCTTGGAGACCAACACCTGAAACGCGGCCTGTCCTTCATCAAAACCACTCGGATTACAAAACGGGCTTTGGCTGTGAATTCTTTCCTCCTGCGAAGCCAAGAACCGGGAAATGACCCACTGGAGAAACCTTGGAGTGCCTTAGACAGGACACTCCTTACTCCCAGACAACACGCACTGGGTTGGATTTCTTCTGTCCTCCGGGTTCTGCCCTCCATCTAGTTCCTAAGGTGGCCTTTAAATAGCCCTCCCCTCCCTTCCTCCGCCACTCCCTTCTCCACTTGTGGCTTGTAAGGTCTGGTGTTGCCCTTAAAATATATATACTGTGTATCCCCCGCTATCCCCCACAACTCCCAGATTTTTAAACCTAAAGGGCTTGAGTTCCTTGTGGGGGATGCTGTGCCCCGCCCCCAGGCTGATCTTCGCTCTCGAGCCCTGTCTTGGAGTCACCCGTGCAGAGTCAGCGATAACTAAGCCCAGCGAGCAGGAAACACACACTTCAGCATTTAGCGCCTGGCTGCTAATGTGCCTGGAAGTAATTGTTTAGAGAGCCAGGCCAGGAGTCACGCGGGGCTGGCTGCAAGGAGAGTGATTTGTTTCCTTTTGATGAGCTCAGCAGGAAGTCGGCCCCAGACTCCTTCCCAGAGTCCAGGGAGGGCAGCACACAGTAGGCATCTGACGGGCGCCTGGGAGGGCAGGCATGAAGGGACAAACTGCTGTCAGCTCTGGGTCTTCTGGGAGGGGAGCAGAGGCTACCCCTGGGCCACAGGGGAGGCCCTCCTGGGGGCAGGAAAGCTGCCTCACAAAAGAAGTCCCCTCCCAGGGTACCCCCTCCCATAGAGGACTTCCTCATTTATACAATTGGGCAATTAAGCCGGCCATACATGACAAAGAGAAAGTTTGTACAGTGCCTGGTACACAGTAGGTAGTCAATAAATTGGGTGCATCAAAGGAGACCTTTGTGACCAATGTCCTGGCTGCCATCATTCCTCTGCTCTGAAGCTCTCTTACACGTGGTTTAAACCCATCAGCCCTCGGGATGGCTTCCGGTTGCCTGCAGCACAGGGTCACGGCTCCTCAGCTTCACATGCAAGGTCCGTCCTCCAGGTTCTGACTCTGTTTCTCCCTCACCTCTTTCTCCCCACTGTGCAGATGTCTGATTCCTGCACGCATTGTAGGCACCTCTGAATGCTTCTGGGAGATGCTTTCCACGCCTTCTCCTCATCCAAGCCCAGCCCAAGCTTCACTGGCTCGGAGAAGGCCTCCCTTTGGTCTCTGGGGGCTCCCTGAACATGCACTTGCCCCAGGACCGCCAGTAGGGAAAGTCGAGGACCGTGAGGGTGGAGCTGTTGTTGTGTGTCTTTGGGGAAAGCACTGACCTTCTCCGAGCCTCAGCTTGTCTTTTCATCTGAACGGGGAGTGTCATCTTGCCCTCACAGGGCCAACGGGAGGATTCAGGTGACCCGCGCATTAAGAAGGGCTTGTCCCGGGCTGTGACACGCATAAGAGCTTTGCTAACCGCCGGGCGCTGCCATTGTGACAACTACAGTTCCTCATGGCTGCCATTTCTTCGGAGTCTCCATTCCGAGGCTGCGCATGCGTTCACTTCTTAGGCCTCAGTTGACTCCTGCAGGCCATGGGGTCTTCATAGCTATCCTTGAAGGGCACAAGGAGCCCTGGGAGTCGCGTAGACAAGGTTTGAACCCGCCAGTCCTTCCACAGGAGAAAGCTGTGGCCGTCTGCTTCTGTAAGGCCCAAGAGCCCTTCTCCCCTAACCTGCAGGGTGTCTCTGGGTGGAAGAGTTGAGCAGCACAGCAACCAGGGTATAAATATCGGAGTCCCTGAGTGATGCAAATGCTTCACATGCTCAGCTACTAACTGGAAGGTTGGAGGTTCAAGTCCACGGCAGGCACTTCAGCAAAAAGACCAGGCGATGTGTTTCTGAACAATGTCTACATGGAACACCCTACGAGCATGGCTCCACGCTGGCACCTAGGGAGCTGCCAAGAGCCGGAGTCAACTTGATGGTGGCTGGTCATTGCACACACCGGCTGACTGCCCTTGCAAAGCAAAGGGCCCATGCCATTTTCTCCCTGCATCCCTTGTTCCTGGAACACGGAGGAGACATCCAGATTGTGTCCCTGCCTCCCAGGTAACTGTCCTAAAGCACAATGCTGGCCACTGCAATGTGTCCTGGTTCACAAATCCCTCCTTCTTCGATGAGGCCCAGGCTCCCTACCTGATCCTCTGAGCCATCCTCCAGCTTCTTTCAGTTCGAAACTCAGGTTGGTGTTCTGCTCAGTTGCTGTTGTGTTGGCTTTGCCTCAGGGCGGCCGACATGGGACACAACAAAGCATCACCCGCCTCCTCTTCGTGTTCTTGGAACCTAGGAGTAAATCCGAGTCATTGAAGGTTTCCCTAGCGATCGTTGACCTTTGCCTCCTTCCTCAAACATGACGAATCCTTCCTGATGACCGATCCATGGCAGAATGCCAGACTCTCCCCATCCCTGCTTCTAAGGAGCATTCTGGTTGTATTTCTTCCAAGACTGCGTTGCTGCTTCTCTGATCCTCAGCCGTCTCTTCAGTATTCTTTGCCAACACCACAGTCCGGACGCGTGGGTTCTTTTGCTGTCTTGCTCACTCATGCATCAGAGGCAATTACAAAGTCCTGGCTCAGGTCGGCAGGTGGGCTGGACTCACCCATAATCCAGGGAGCCTGTTTGTTTTAGTCCCTCTTCCTGAACCATTCCCCACGCCCCTGCTCTGCCCCAGCAACGCTGGGCACCCTGGGATAGTGAGGTGCACACCTGCTCATTCTTGGTCTCCGCTTTCTGACCCCACACATCTAAGTGCTGAGCACATGGCCTCTACCTTCAGACGGCTTGGGTTCAAGTCCCTGCTCTTCTGCTTCCTGGCTCAGTTTTCTTATCTATAAAAGGCTGAGGCTGACAGCTGTTGGGAACCTCAGACCTTGACTGCGGCTGTTCATGTTTGCCTTTAAGACAAGCAGAGCTTCCTGGCTGACGTGTGGGTAAATATTCCCACCCTAAATATTTGATTTAAAGAGCTTGACTTGGAGGGCAGAATAAAAGAAAGCTCCGGCTCTCTGTCGCGCATTATGAATAACCATGAATGGGTGACAGCGTGGGCTCCGGGTCCACTGCCGCTTCTCGGAATGGCAGCCCTTTAAATAAGTTTCATTTACTGAGAATTGGGCTGTAAAAAGGGGGTAAATGTGATTTCCCATTCAGGTTGGGTGATAGAGACGTGTGGCAGGCACCCAACTCACACAGGCCAGAAGGGTGATTTGTGGGACTTGGTGAGAGCAGGGACTTGGATCACTCACTCACTCACTCACTCACTCACTCACTCACTCACTCACTCACTCATTCATATCCCAGCGGGGTTTGGTCTTTATACCACTCCTTTCTTCCCTTCTCTTCTCCTTGGTCTCCCAGTCTTCTTTCCTTCCCTCTCACTCCTCCTTTCCTTCCTGCCCCATTTCCTTGCTTGTCTCCTGCTCTCTCCCACTCTCGTCTTCTGTCTCCTGCTCTCTCCCTGCCATCCTCATTACGTTTTCCACACTCGGTACCACCAAGGGTTACATCCTCCACTGTCCATGAGAGAAAGCCGAGTTGAGGAATTCCTTGCTAGTCTCACACAGCTGGGAGGCGATGGAGCTGGAGTTTCACTTCAGACCAATTTAGGACTCTAGCCTCTCTAATCTGGGTCATCTTGTCTCCTCTGCTCCTGGCAAGCCTTGCAGCTCCTCAGAGGAGGCGGCCCCTTGTTGAAGGCAGCTGGAAATCAAGCAGGCTTCAGGGAGGAGGGAGCGACTTGAAGCACTCCTTCAAGGGCTTGGAATTCAGAGCAGAAAGAATGTGATTGTCATTAGTAAAACTGCTAGGTTTCTCAGGTGGAAATACCTCGGTCCTTGGCCTTGCATGAGAAAGAATTCACTCTGAAGCCTGGTTCGTGATCCAAGTGGTCTCATGAAGGATAGAAGGAGTTTCAGGTTTTACACAGGCCCCCTCAGGGCGCTTCTCACCCACACGTGGAAACCTGAGGCCCAAGAAAAATTACAGCCCAGCCAGGAGCCCAGGAACTGCTGGGAAGGAGAGCGAGTGGGCACTTTGGATTCTGGCTTTTCAGGCACCTCCCACCCCTTGTTGGGAGGCTGGTCAATGGTAATGGTTGACCCTATGAAGCTCACCTGGCCCAGATTGGGGCCCACCCAAGTATCCCGCCTACATAGGTATACTGCCCCTTTCTGGCTCAGAGCCTGAATTTGGAGCATGCTCAGTAGACAACCTGGTCCCTGTTCTGGCTACCTAACAAAGCCTGTAGCTGCAACTAAAAATCCAACCAATTGCTAGTGAGTTGATTCCAACTCATGGCAACCCAGTGCGTGTCGCAGAGTAGAACTCCACAGGGTTTTCAATGACAGTGACCTCTGCCAGGTCTTTCTTCTCTGGGTGGCCTTGAGCCACCAATCTTTCAGTTGGTTGTTGTGTGCTTAACTGTTTGTGTTACCCAGGGACTCCTAAACCATAGTTATCACTTACCCAAACTTATTAGGTGCCTGCCATTGAGCAGAGTACTTGGATATACTTATGGACTTTGATGTCATTTTACTTACAAATCAAAACTCAGAGTTGAAGTGACTTATGCAAGACCACATGAGTAGTCGGATGATAGAACGACCATCTTACTGACTCTAAAGCCTGTGAGCCCTAACCCTGTGAACATCTAGCTATAGGTAATAGAGGCAACGATTGTGTTGGGCACTCCTCTTGCCACCAGTAAAAATGTGTGGGTGTGAAAATTATCTAAATGATATCCCATGGTTTTCATTCATTAAGCTGGGGAAGTTTTCCTCCAAGAATTTGCTCACTATTGTTGCAGATGACTTCTTTGTTGTGTCTTCCTCCGGTAAGCCAATACTTCTAATGTTGTTCCACTTCATGGTATCAGACATAGCTCTTAGGTTTACTTCAGCTTCTTTGATGATCTTATTAGATTTTTGCCCTCATTTGTTAAAGTCTATTTGGCTGTCCTCCAAGTCACTAATGCGGTTCTCTGCTTCCTCCAGTTGATTCTCAAGGTCTGTGTTTCTACTACTGGTATTTGTTATCTCATCACTAAGCTCCTGTATTTCCCTTTGGTGTATAGCCTTTATCTCCTCATTTCATCCTTTTGCTGTATTGTTTCCCTCATATCCTGTATGACTCCAAGCAGCATTCTGAAAATTTCTTTCTGTGGCAGCTGAATGTCTGCTTCTTCTATGGACGTCGTTATGTTCAGGACATCTTCTGCCTTTGCCAACGTGGTAGTCAGTGGAGAAAAGACTAACACAATCCCACTGAAAAAGGGGACCAGACAAGGATGCCCCTTGTTCCCACTCTTATTTAATATCGTGCTGGAGGTTTTAGCTAACAGCATAAGGCAAAAAGAGACATCAAAGGTTTTTGTCTTGGGAAGGAAGAGGTAAAATTATCGTTATTTGCAGATGATATGATTTTATATATGGAAAAATCCCAAAAGTTCCATAAGGGGAGTACTGGAAGCAATAGAGGAGTTTGGCAGAGTGGCAGGATACAAGATCAACAAACAGAGGTCTATCGGACTGTTATACACATCGGATAAGACCACAGAAGAAGAGATCAAAAAGGTGGTACCCTTCACAATAGACAAATGCAAATTAAAACATCTAGGGATATACCTGACTAAAAAAAACAAAAGATCTATATGGGGAAAACTACAGAATACTATTACAAGAAACCAAGAGCGACCTCAACAAATGGAAGAATATCCCATGCTCGTGGATTGGAAGACTCAATATAGTCAAGATGTCAGTGCTGCCAAAGGCACGATATAAGTTTAATGCAATCCAGATACAATTACCCTCATCTTTCTTCAAATAAATGGAAAAACTGATTACCAACTTCATATGGAGAGGGAAGAAGCCCAGGCTCAGCAGAGAACTCCTCAAGAAGAAGGACACAGTGGGAGGGCTTGCTTTACTTGACTTTAGTACATACTATACAGTCACAGTTGTCAAAACTGCATGGTATTGGTACAACGACAGATACTCAGACCAATGGAAAAGAACTGAAAATCCAGAAATAAAATCATCAGCATACAGACAACTGATCTTTGATAAGGGCCCCCAAAATGTCAAATTGGAAGCAGATGCCCTCTTTAACAAGTGGTGCTGGAAAAAAATGGATATTTACCTGCAGAAAAATGAAGCAAGACCCGTATCTCACTCCATGCACAAGGGAATGGAGTGGCGAGGTCCCCAGGGAATGCTGAAGGTGGACTTTTGGGGCCAGGGCGTTGTGCCTCAACAGACTTGACTGGAAAACACTTCTAAATGCCAACGAGCAATCCTTGAACTAACTACAAGCTTTTCTTTCTTGTTGTGCTTTTTTTTGTCATTGGTTTGTTGTTGTTTTGTTGTATATTGTTGCTTGGTTTTGATCTGTCTTGTTTTTGTGCAGGTTATTATCTCTGTCTAAATAAGATAGGCTGGATGAACAGTCTGGAGGAGAAAACAATGGGACTGACAGTTCTGGGGGGGAAAGGTAGTGGTATTAACAAACCCAGGGACAAGGGAATAACAGTGATCCAAATCGGTGGTGAGGAGGGTGTGGGAGGCCTGGTAGGGCATGATTAAGTGTAATGTAACCAAGAGGAATTGCTGAAACCCTGGTGGGGACTGAGTATGATAATGGGGCAGGAGGAAAGTAAAGGGAAATAGAGGAAAGAGCTGGGAGGCAAAGGCCATTTATAGAGGTCTAGATAAAGACATGTACACATGCAAATACATTTATATATGAGGATGGGGAAATAGAGCTATGTGCATATATTTATAGGTTTAGTATTAAGGTAGCAGAAGGACATTGGGCCTCCACTCAAGTACTCCCTCAATGCAAGAATACTTTCTTCTATTAAATTGGCATTCTATGATGCTCACCTTCCCGACACAACCACTGAAGACAAAGTGGGTGAAAAAGCAAATGTGAAGAAAGCTGATGGTGCCTGGCTATCAAAAGAGATAGCGTCTGGGGTCTTAAAAGCTTGAAGGTAAACAAGCGGCCATCTAGCTCGGAAGCAACAAAACCCACATAGCGGAAGCACACCAGCCGGTGAAATCATGAGGTGTCGAAGGGATCAGGTATCAGGCATCATCAGAACAAAAAAATCTTACCATAGTGAATGAGGTGGGGAGTGCAGAGTGGAGACCCAAAGTCCATTTGTAGGCCACTGGACACTGCTTACAGACGGGTCTCGGGGAGGAGATGAGCCAGTCAGGGTGCGATGTAGCAATGATGAAAAATACAACTTTCCTCTAGTTCCTAAATGCTTCCTCCCCCTTACCCCAGTATCATGATCCCAATTCTATCTTGCAAGTCTGGCTAGAGTAGAGGATGTTCACTGGTACAGATAGGAACTGGAAACACAGGGAATCCAGGGCAGATGATCCCTTCAGGACCAGGGGTGTGAAGGGCGATACTGGCTGGGTAGAGGGAGGGTGGGTTGGAAAGGGGGAACCAATTGCAAGGATCTACATGTGACCCCTCCCTGGGGGATGGATAACAGAAAAGTGGGTGAAGGGAAAGGTCAGACAGGGCAAGATATGATAAAATAATACTTTATAAATTATGAAGGGTCCATGAGGGAGGGGAGAGGGGGGAGGGAGGGGAAAATGAGGACCTGATGCCAGGGGCTTAAGTGGAGAGCAAATGTTTTGCGAATGATGATGGCAATGAATGTACAAATATGCTTTACACATTTGGATTGTGATAAGAGTTGTAGGAGCTTCTAATAAAACGATTTAAAAAAATCTAACTTCTTGCTAGAATCCCCTTGTCACTGGGATTGTCTGGTCATGGGGTGGGCAGTCCAGGCTGTCCACCAGCTTTGTGGCCTAAACAGCTGGAGTGGTGACGATACCTCTGCCCGAGAGGAGGCTCTGCGTGGGGTGGTCGGCGCCTCTTTGGACAGGCTGAGCTTGGGGTGCAGAAGGTGTCTGCAAGGAGGTCGGCTAGATAGACGTGGAGCTCAGGAGAGTGGTCTGGGGTGAGGAGAGATGTGAGCTGTGAGCCGTCAGAGGGTGCATGGAGGCCTCAGAAGGGGGTGGGTCTTCAGAAGACAGTCAAGAGAAGCAAGAGCAATCAGCGCTGGGCATTGACAGTGCAGTCAGAGGTCGTGGAGCTCAGGAAAGGCACGGAAACCGAGAAGCCTGTGTGCTCCGGGCTTTTGCTCCCATGCCTTTCCAAGGTAGGTGACATGCTGTTGCGGCCCAACCCAAACTCACTGCTATCATGTCAATTCCAACTCAGCGCGACCCTGTCAGGCGGGTAGAAGTGCTCTGGTGGGCTTTCTTTACGGGGGTAGAAGCCTTCTCTTTCTGCTTCGAAGCCACTGTGCTTTCCAACGAATTACCTTGTGGTTAGCAGCTTATCATGTAACCCCTGCCCAGCCAGGTGATTTCATAAAGGGCCCAGACACTAGGTCTCCAGCCATTTCAATGGACCAGCAGGGTCGGGGGGCCTTTGTGTCTACCAAGGGCTATTTATAAATCAGCCATGGGCCGTAGTGCTCAGACATGTCATTAACTGTTTCACTTCGGTGAAGAATGTGGTGTTAGCTGGTATGGATGATTTCATGGGCCTTCCATGGCCTGAAGGAGCCCTGGTAGCATCATGGTTATGCTTTGGGCTACTGACTGCAAGATCAGCAGTTCGAAACCACCAAGTGTACCCCCGGGGAAAGATAGGGCTTTCTACTCCTGTAAGAGTTACAGTCCCAGACACTCACAGGGTTAGCTCTATCCTGTCCTGTAGGGTCGCCACAGTGACTTGATGACAGTGAGTCTGAGATAACAGGCCCCGGGCCAGATGTTCCCCACCCCTGGATGAGGACAAGAAGCTCGTACTCGGGTAGACCTTAAAAATCCTTCCAGTGTCTTGCAAGCATGGGGGCGATCAGGCGGTGCACACTGCCCCATCCCCAGACAGGAGCAGGCTGAGGACACGGCACTTGCAGAAGCTTCAGGAAGAGGCGGTGATGATGGGGGCACACTGACAATCCCGTCTGCGCACAGGGCACTTTCTTTCCCCCCAGACCAAATTGATAACAACAGGTTCCATCCCGGGGCCTGATTTATCTGCTAAGCGGAGATCTCCCCCCTGCGACCACGTAGCTATAGCTGTCACCCCTGATACAGGGACTAGACAAATGCCTTCTCTAGAGCTCAGGTACCAGTCAGAGAATGAAATCATAACTCACTCTAGCAGCCAGCGATGCATATTTATACTCTGACTGGCATGAGCTCTTCAGCCTGCCTGCGCGTTCCCTGGCCCCGATGGGCATCAATCTCTCTTCAGTGTGTGCATGCGGCTGCCACTCAGTCCAGATTTACATCACATGACTCATCGGGCTACCACAACGTATCACGGGCACGTTCACTTAATTTGCCCGATTGTCTTGAGCCCCTGAAGACAGTTCCAAAGACAGAGCTTAGGAGCCAGTTGTCTGATGTGCAAAGGCGGTGAGCTTTTGTCTTAGTTGTCTTCCCTAGTAGGTGGCTTAGGATTCAGCCGGCTTATGCACCAGGACAGCGACCTTTTCAGTCTTGAAGCTTCGCACAGAGACTAGGCCGGGTTCTTTCACAAGCGCAACACACTCTATGAGCCAAACAGCCTTTTAACCAATTTATTCCAACAGGCATTCACACATGTCAATAACAAGCCATGAAAAATGGGCAAGGCTTATCAGCAAGAGCGAGAGAGTTCTCTTCCGGTGCAGCAGGCACGAAGCCCTACCCCTCTGGGCTCTTGGCTGGAGTTTTATGCCGTTTTGGTGCTTGGTGCCATAGGTTTGGTGCTGGGCGGTCAGTCTGACAAGGGGTGCAAGCCCAGGTGTTCAGTCCGATAGCCTTGGGTTCCGGCTGGTTTCGGTTTCCTTCTTGGCAGCCATTTGGTTGTCCGTGGTTACTCCATTTTGTATGCTCCACTCAGGGATTCCACATGCTCCCCGCAAGGTCCATGCCTGATGCTGACTGATGAGCGACGTTTCTTCTTGGTTGGAAAAATCTTTCTTGTGTTCTTCCCCATATCCTTACTTGACAGAAGCCGTGAATGCCCAAGTGATTTGGAATGCTACAGAAAGGAAGTTCACATCCAGGGCCAAACAAACAAAGCACATCTTGTGTCCTCGACCCACTAAAAATCGGTCTGATTAATGATGATCTGGGCTAATTTGTTTGGAGTGACATGGTTTAGAAAGGCTAGCTATCATTCCAAGAACAACCCCATTCAACACGGGGTAGCCTCGCTAGAAGCTAGATGCCCCTCTACACCCTCCCCCACAGAGGTTCCACTGTCCTTCCCAGGCTCTCCTCCAATGCACTCAAAGTGCAGTTGTTAGGCATACCTACTCTGTGCCGGTCAGGAAGGGCGACACTTTTCGTGTACTATCTACTTAACCATGTGAGGAGAGACTATTCGTTTCCATGGAAGCGCTCCTGGGCCCCCAGTCACTGCAATTCTGATGCAATTCTGACCCTATATGGGGTTTCCAAGACTGTAAATCTTTATGGGGGTAGAGAATCTCATCTCATTCCCTCAGAGCAGTGGGTGGGTTTGAACCACTGGCCTGTGGTTAGCAGCCCAAAGCCAAACCTGCGGGACCACTGGCTCCTTCACAGAAGGGAGAGATATCCAAACCTCCCAAAGGGAGGTTGAACTCCCTTGGATTTCTCAGTTTCCAAGCCCACGAGCATTCCTTACACCTTCAGGATGGAATTCCAAACTTTCCAAGATCAAACCATAAAATCAAGGCATTGCTGTGGAGTAGATTCCAACTCATGGTGACTGCATGTGTTCCAGAGTAGAAGTGGGCTCTGTTGGGGTTCCTTCTCTGTAATTTTATGGAAACAGATCAACAGGCCTCTGTGGCAATGCTGGGTGGGTTGAAATGCCAACCTTTAGGTCAGTAGTGGGGCAAACACTGATTATTGCCCCTGTGTTAGTCTGGATAGACTAGAGAAACAAATCTTACACATAGGTGTGTAAGAGAAAACTATATCAAAGAGCAATTGTACATTAAGAAAACATTACAGCCTAGTCCAGATCAAGTCCATAAGTCCAATATTACCCCATATGTAAACACTAGTCCATAAATTCCTCTTCAGACTCACACAGCCATGCAATAATGCCAAATGCAGGAAGATCACGGGTCAGTGGGTGGAAAGTCTTGTGGATCCAGTGGTGGTGGAAGCATCTCCGATCTGGCGTGGGTCTCCACAAGGCTCCTCCCGCTCCAGGGATCTGGCTCCCTCAGCTTGGCTTCATGTATCTTGTCAGCAGGGAGGTGTGGCAGAGAGTGTGCCTGGCTTCCAGTGAGCTATTTATCTTTGTCGTACCTTTAAATGAGGTCATCAAGCTGTGACCTGTTTGACAGGCTAGACTCCACCCCTTTCTTAAGTTGAGAGATTATGTAACTGTCACCACCCTCCCACCCCCCAACCAGGAACACCCAGTAAACCCACTGCCATTGATCAATTTTGACTCATAACAATCCTGTTTCCTAGACTGGAAATCCATACCTGTGGATAGGTTGATGGATTTGAACTATTGACCTTTGGTTAGTATACCAACACTCTCCATTCATCTCCATCTCATGCATCCATGCATACTCAAAACCAATTTCACTGTCAACTCACAGTGACCCTGTAGGACAGAGAATTGCCCCTCTGGGATTCCAAGATTGCAGATCTTTACAGGAGCCGAGAGCCTCCTCTTTCTCCAGCAGATCCGCTGGTGGATTTAGACTGCTGACCTTGTGGTTAACAACGCAACGTGCAATACCTCAAGGGTTCCTCTTCATGGTCCATAGATCCTTTAAAACCAGCAAGTCTTGAGCTGACCCCATAATCTTTTCTCTACACCTGCGTTTCCTCTGTATTCCTTGTCTCACTGAGAGGCATCATCCTGCACTGAGCCCCCCAGTAGGAGGGAGCCCAGCTCCTCCCTTTCCTCACACAGCAGCCTATAAAGTCCCACTCAACTAGCTTCCTGACAGCGCTTCCATAGGTTCTTGTTTATTCCTCAACGAAAACCTTCAAAGAAGGAAAAGTTACCACTCAACTAAAAGAAATGGGAAAGGCACCGCCTGTTTGGAGTGTCAATATTGTAGTCTTCATCTTCCCCTGAATTTGCTGTAAATTCAATGTAATACCCACACAAATCATAGCAGGTAATGACGAGCTTGTCCCAGGTTTCTTGTGGACATACAAACATGTAGACAAGACAGAAAAAAAATCTGCAAACGAGGGAGACTAACCCTATGAGCTATGAGAACATGTTATTAAATTAAATGGATTAAGACCGTGTAAAACTGAAGCAATGGAAGAATGTCCAGAATCCAGAAACAGATCTAAGAGCATAAGGGAATTTAGTGTTTAATACGGTGGCATTTCATCAGCGTGGAAAAGGCGGATCAAATGACACTGGGCTTCCTGGCGGTCATTTGGATGGGAGCTGAGTGGCAAGTTGTACTCCAGCCTCACTTCTTATGCCAAACCCAAATGGTCACTAAATAAAGATTTAAATATAAATTATGAAGGCATGGACACAGAACTATATCAGATGCAGATGAGGGAAATTATATTAGATGCAGACATGGGTGGAACTGAAAGAATATTTTATATCAGTAATAAGAATCTGAAAGGGAAATTAGGGAAACAATTCCATTTCCACTAACACTTAAAGGAGTAAAATGCCTTGGAATAAATCTAACCAGGGATGTGAGTGACTTACACAGTGAACACCATAAAACAGACTGATAGTGATTAAAGACTTAAACAAATGAGAAGGTGTTTCATGTTCACTGTTAAGATGTCAATCCTTGTTACTAGTCTGATGCTCACCAGACAATACCCCTGGGGACCACATTCCCACTGCCATCTACATATTTCCAGAATGCCGGTAGGAAAAATGAGAGCCTTCAACACTTTCTCTCTCTGGACCTTATAACCTTATCGATCCATTTAGTATTAGCTTTGTGTATTAATTCATGCAAATTAAAATTTAAATTGATTTCAAAGGATGCAAAGTATGACAAAAATAAAATATCAGTGAAATATTAAAAAAAAAAAAAAAGATGTCAATCCTGCCCAAAGCAATCTGTAGAATTGAGAGTCTAGAAATAAACCCACATATCTATGGTCAACTGATTTTTGACAAGTGTGAACTCTCAATTCTATCCCATTATTGTATCTCTTGTTATAATTGTCCTAGGCTCTTTTGAAAATTTTAGTTATATAGCATTTTTAAAAACCACCAAGTGTGTCCCTCCCATTGGGATCTTCTCTTTCAAAATAAAAAAGAAGAAGAAAAGAAACTATTTGGAGCCTCCTGCCCATTCCATATAGAATTAAGGACTGGTTTTTCTATTTCAAGGATTTTTTACTGGGCTTGTGTAGAATCTATAGATTGTTTGGGGTAGCACTGACATTTAACATACACACAATGGGATATGTGGTATTTACATAATCTCGTGTCAATTTGGGACTTGAGAGGATTAAGAATGAAAGGGTGGAATCTAGTCTATCAATCAGATATTAGCCAATGAGGCCTCTGTGTGGACATGGCCTTCTCCTGAGAATTCTGGATATTCCTCCTTGGAGATGAGAGACACTTTCTCTCTCTGCTGACTCCCTGGGAGACATTGCAGTGACAAGACACATGACACTACACTAGTGCCCTGAGCTGGAGAAGCCACATGGACCTACCCTGATGCAACCAGACTTCTGAAGCCAGAGAAGCCACGTAGAGACCCTGCCAGCGCTGAGATGCTTACAACGCCACTGGATCCAAAGACTTTCTACCCACTGGTCTGTGATTGTCCTACGTTTGTCGTCATTGCATGTGTTTCGTGAGTCTGAAGAGGACTTTATAGATTGGTATGGTACATATGGGCTAACATTGAACTTGGGGGTCTTGGACTGGACTGGGTTGGGATGCTTTCTTAATGTACAATTACCCTTTATATAAAACCCTCTCTTATCCACATATTAGTTTCTATGGATTTGTTTCTCTAGTCTACCCAGACACAGGATATTACAGAACACAGTTAGTAGGAGAACTGAAGTCTTGATACATGCTATAATATGGATAGATCTTGAAGAAATGGTGAGTGACGTCAGCCAATCACTAAAGGACAAGTGTTATATGACCACTCCTAAAAAAGACAACAACAAAAAAGCAAAAGGTACAGACACTAAAATGTATTAGTAGATATAGGGGTGGGTGGAAGGGAGAAAAGTGAAGTTAATGGTGATACAAAATTTGTATTGATAAGAGTAGGGTTGGACAGTCAATTATTGTAATTGGTGTTTATCATTTTTATACCACTAAAATATCAAACTGGCCAACGTTATGTGATAGATATGTTTACAACGAAACAACAGCAAACCTCGCAGAGGATTTGGCTCCCTTGTTTGGGGCTTAGAGTCAGAGTTTCATGAACTCTAATGTATGTAGTGCTCTTGTTTTGCCTCCTCCTTCTTTGCCTGGTGCCTTGGCCTCAAAAGCTTACATGTCATCATCCAAAGTGCAGAAACTGGACTTTATTTACCTGGAGCAATGGAGAGGAAGAAATAGAGGAGATTTGGAATGTGCGGTGAATGACCTGCTTTGCAATGAGACCAGAACTGGTTGATGTCTGGCTACCATTACTGAACATTGTGATAAAAATTTCTATAGAAGACTCCTGATCAAAAGGAGCAAAATGCAGAACACAATCTCAAATTGTCATGGCTTCTAGACATTTTGGAGCCAAGAGGGTTGCGTGAATTTCTGAAATTATTACCTCAAAATAATCTTTAAAATGCACATTAAAAATATCCCCGTAATCTTCTTAAGACTGAACAATCATTTAGTTTAACTAATAAAAAAGGCCTGTTTTGAGCATTGTGTTTCTTTAAAAACTACCTATCTGTAATCTAATGGGCAACAGCAACTTGAAAGATCAGATAGGCGCCTTAGAGGGCAGTGAACTCCTGTTAAGGAGGAATGAACAAGTCAGAAAAAAGTGAGAATGATTGCAGAACTCAAAGAAAATAATTAATGCCAGGAAATTTTATGTGTAGAAACATTTGAATTGGTGTGTTTGTTTAGGTGTATATTTTCAACAACAGCAAAGTAAAACAGAATACTGGGGGGAGAGAAAGGATATTGGCGTGGTAAAGTTTCTTCTAACCATAGCATGAAACCACGAAGCCAAACATAAAAGATAAATATGATATAATTTAAAGCACTTTTTTTAAATGGCAAAAATAGTGTAAACAAATCAAAGAGCAAACTTGAAGTTGTAAAAACATTTACAAAGAGTGACAGCAGGAACATTTTCTTATTAATAACAGTTCTTAGAGATGCTCAAAACCAGTTGCTGTTGAACTGATTCTGACTTTCAATGTCCCCACGTCTCTCAGGGTAGGTAGGGTTTCCAATGGATGGGTTTTTGAAAGTCGATGGTCAGGCTTATTTTCCATTGTGACTCAGAGTGGGCTTGGATTGAAAAATGCTCAGTTGACAGTCACCTACCATGTTCAACAGCTAAGGGATACAAACCGGCTCTTTTTGGAGAAAGAAATACAAGTCCACAGCCTTACTCATAACCAAAGAAATGAAATTTAAAATAAAGTCAAACTTTTCTTGTTTATCTCTTACCAATTTGGCCTATGTTAAAAAGAGGCTGCTGCTCTTGGTAGGCATAATGAATGGTACATTGATTTGGATGGGGTATTTGGCAACATGTAATATATCCATTGATTCCATTCCAAGCTATAGATGATACATTAGTTTTGCTTGCAAGGAGACCTAAACAAATGAAAGTGGAGTTTCTGAGGCTTGAGATAGAAACATTTTCCAACTTACCATGTTCTGCCACTTTACAGAGTTGTACTAGCTTACAATCTCATGCGCAGAGGAGGGGAGATTGTACTTGTGTATGCCTAAAAACACCCAGTTTTATCTGGCTTTTACTCTTTCGTGGATCCAATGTGTAAAAGGGCATTTTTTTCTGAAGAACAATGAAGCTGATTATATTATCTATGAGCTTCCTCTTTACAGAACTGGTTGATAATATATCTTCTCCATTTTTCTATTGTACTGCCTTTGATTTGTGGGAGTTCTTAATGTATTCTGGATGCTAATCTTCTGCCAGTTATATACATTACAATATTTCTTCTTAATTTGTGGGACATCTTTTAACTTAATTTAAGACATACTCTGTCAGACATTAGTTTAAAATGTTCATGCGGTTGGATTTTCTAGTCCGCTTCTCCGAGGTCTAGATATTTTATGTTTTGCCTCTTGTCTAAGAGACCCTTTCTAACCCAAAGTCACAGAGGTATCGTTATATGTTTTCTTTAAAGTTTAGAAGAGTTTTTTTATGACAATTTTCAAGTGCACTCAAGAGTAGAGAGAATAAAACAATGAATTCTCATCTACTGTGGAAACAGTGCAGAGCTTACATCGGATCTTCTCTAGCTACACCTGGAAAAGAATCCAAGTGTGGGACACAGAACTGGGAAGAGAGTGTAGGTGGGTAAATTCTCTAAGCTAACATTTGAGGAGTCTGGGAAGCCGACTCTGGTGGAGGAAGATCTTCATGCTGGTGAGTTGGAGATGAATCCCAGTCACGTTCTCCTAACTAACAGTTATTCCCCACAATGTCCTCTGGTAATAATGTCAATCTAAAGATGCTTCTTACAAGCTCAAAGTTGCTTACGATACACTTGAAGGTTACCTGCCTGAAGGTTGTCTGCCATCAAGAGCAATCGGACCCTATTGTCTGTCCCACCCTTAGTACCCAGTCCCTTCTGATAAGGATCATAGTTTGTTACTTTGGAGGAGAGCTCAGGGACAAGGGTCAAGTCAGCTCAGGGTTGGCCAAAGTTAAGCTGCCATGTTAACTCTAGAACTCACCCACCTTGTTAAGTATGTGCCTTTCTGCCATGTGTATGCCTCTACAGTGGTTCTCAACCTGTGGGTCGCGACCCCTTTGGGGGTCGACTGACTCTTTCACAGGGGCCACCTAAGACCATTGGAAGACACATAAATATTTCACAATATATGTAATTACATATTGTTTTGTGATTAATCACTATGCTTTAATTATGTTTAATTATGCTCAATTTGTAACAATGAAATATATCCTGCATATCAGATATTTACATTATGATTCATAGCAGCAGCAAAATGACACTTATGAAGTAGCAACGAAAATAATTTTATGGTTGGGGTCACCACAACATGAGGAACTGTATTAAAGGGTTGTGGCATTAGGAAGGTTGAGAACCACTGCTCTAGTACACCCTCTTTCTGTTACATATGTGCTTACCAGGGGATTGCTAGCCCAAGAATATATAAGCCTGTTAGAGAATACATTAGCTCTCTCTCTGGTCCCAGTCTCCACAGAAGAGGTGAGCCCTTGCATGCCTTGTCTTATTTTCTTTAATTTACCCTTCAATTACACAAGTGTCCCTTAAGACCCATTTGGTTGTAGAGGTTGGTCCCCCACACAACACACGAATCCCAGGTCACAAGCTAGAGGTAAGTCATGTCTCCACTTTCCAACTTTCTTTACTTAGTCTGACATCAACCATTCCTTCCATGACACTGCTTTCCAGCTGGGCTCTATAATTTATTGCCACACAAAACTCACAGATAATACTTATGATTGGGGGTTTATTAAGGAAGTTACCAAGATACCAGGATCAGTAAACAGGAAGGATGCAGTCATTGGCTCACAGCAAGACCATTCCTCAGCTAGCTGTAGTCCTCAGCCTTTGATCATGTGCTGTGCCTTCATGGGCCAAGAAACTAGCCTGCTGTCCACCTCAAAGTCTCATCGTCTCTGCACTATTTCATGGTCTCCTTATCCCTCTGGCTACTTTGTTCAGTCCCATAGTCTCCATGCTACAGCCTCTGGTGCCTCGGTTTTCAGCCTCCACCACTTCAGACAGAGAAAATCCCCTTCTAAGTGGAATTATAACCACAAGCTCAGAGGCTAGAATTTATAATACTTCACATCAGGAATTATGGCTCCAAGAGTTGTAGTAAGTAATTCCCCACATCTCACCTACCTTTCACATTTATTTCAACAACATCAACTGTATGACATTTTTGCTTTAGCCATTCTCCCCTTTTTCCTAGTGGATATTAGCCATATCTCAGACATCATATCATATCCCCAGTAGCAATGTTGGTTTGTTGCTAACAGATAAGGACTTAAAAAAAAGGTAGTTGAGAATGTGGGCCTGCATATTTAATAATACCATTTTGCCCCATGAGTTGAAATGCTGTCATACTACTAAATGCCATGCCCCTCCCCATCACACATGGGCTTCAAAAAGCTCCAGCCCTCAGGCTAGGACAACTCCTGGTGGACTTGAATGCCTAAATGGTTCTGTCAAGGGCAAAGAATCGAAACAGAAAAAGACCAGGATTTTGACAGGTTGGGTGATTCATCATGGCAACTAGAATGGAAAAATTATGGAAGTGAACGTTTCCAGGGACCGGATGTGGACTGCTAGCAGGACTTAGTAAACCACATGCTTTCAAAGTAAGCAACTGGCTGCCATCTTAAGCAGAATGGTGCCATCTGTGAGTGGGGTGGTGCTATGTTAAGCCCAGCTTTGTGCTATGTAAATTTGCCCTCATTTTGAAACAATTAAATCAACCACTGCCAGCAATACATTCTACATCATACTCACCTTCACTTGTCGTTTTTAAATTATTGGAAAGGCTTTGAGCCTTATTTTGTGATAATCAAAACCTATCACTTTGGAGTCAATTCTAACTCAGAGCAAACCTATGGGACACAGAGGATAAGTTCCTTGGGGTTTCCAAGACTATAAATCTTTATGGGAGCAGACAGCCTCATCTTTCTCCCATGGAGCGGCTGATGGGCTTGAATTACTGAATTACAATGATTAATCCACTGTTTTACCAGGGGCTAAACCCAAAATCCCAAGCAAAAATTTTTCCTTTTATTTGTAGTATGATGATTTTTTTAAACATTTGTGTTGAATATCCATTCATATTCTAAGATATTTTTTCCTTTGAATCTATGAGACATTCTTTTAAAAAAACTTTTAAATCATTTTATTGGGGGCTCATGCAACTCTTATCACAATCCATGCATCCATCCATTGTGTCAAGCACGTTTGCGCATCTGTTGCCCTCATCATTCTGAAAACATTTGCTTTCTACTTGAGCGCGTGGTGTCTGCTCCTCTATGATGTATTCTTATGACTATTCTTATTTAATCCTTTGATGGTGTGAATTGCATTTATAGATTTTTAAAGGTTAAACTGTCCTTTAATAATGGGGATAAATCCTACTGACTAAATTATATTAGGAAAAAAAGTTACTGGTTTCAGCTAATATTTTATTTAGGATGCTGGCATTGAGATAAATAATATTGGTCTAAATTTTATCGTTATATTAACCTCTTAGAATGAGTTGGAAAAAGTTCCCTCTTTTTCTATTCCCTTGAACAGCTTAGATAATATATAGGTTATCTATTCCTTAAAGGTGTGGTAAAACTCCACTGTAAATCATCTTGCTTTAGTGTTTTCATTTTTCACTACCAATTCTATTTCCGTCACGGTAATAGATGTGTTTATGTGTTTTATTTTTGTGGAGTCAGTTTTGGTTATTTACATTCCCCCCCACCCCGCCCCAAACATTGATCAGTCTTTAATTTATTTTCTTTAGATTGTTCTTATTCTGTAAGGTTTATATTCAACAGTATTCTATGTAGTCTCCCCAGCCTGTTTCCTCGCAGTTGTTCAAATACACTGAACTCTTTATGACTTTGACATCAATTCTCAGAAACGAGGAGCCCTGGTGATGTAGTGGCTAGGCTTTGGGTTGCAATCTGCACAGTCAGCAGTTTGAAACCACCAGTAGCTCCGAGGGAGAAAGACTGGGCTTTCAGTCAATGAGACCCACAGGGAGTCACTGAGTCAGCATTGATTCAATGGCACTGAGTGAGTGATTCATTCATTCATTGAGAAGTAGGGTGTCCTGGTGAGGTAGCGGTTATGCCTTTGACCACTCACCTTGAGGTCAGTAGTTAGGAAGCACCAGCTCCTCCCAGGCAGAAAGACGGGGCTTTCTACTCCTGTAAAGAGTTATAGTCGCAGAAACCCAGAGGGGCAGCTCGACCCTACCTATTAGGTTCCCCACAGTTGGAATTGATTGAGTCCATGGCAGTGGATTTTTGGCTTGTGCTTAGAAACGGTGATTTCTTACCATGCCTTCAAGGTATGGTAACACTCAACTGGCCAATATTAAGAATCCACCAATTTTCCATAGCATTCAGTCAAGGTAAGGAGCTCTGGTAATGTAGTTGGTTATATGTTGGGCTGCTAACTTCAAGGTAGCAGTTCTAAGCCACCAGGCCCTCTGTAGAAGGAAGAGGAGGCGTTCTGCTCCCGTGAAGGTGTGCAGCTTCAGAAACTCTAGGGGGAGTTTTACACACGGCCACAGAGCGTTGCTGTGAGTGGGGGCTGCCTTGATGGCAGTGGTTTGGTATGCATTATTTATACACATATAAATGCCATGCTGCTAGCTATGTTCAAGTTCACGACTGCATCTTCAAGGTGAAATGTTATTGCCTTTTAACATTTTTATTAAAAAGTTAAACTTAAGGAAAAGGAATGAATATAAATGAAGCTTAAATTCATGAAGAAGTTTAATATAAGAAACAAGGCTGTCTTCATGTCAGTTTTTTCAGAAACTCCAATGACTCTAGAATATTATTTCAGTTGCTTTTCCCGAAGTATCTTTTCCCATCTCTTAACCTTGAGCTTTTTGTGTCTTTACATTGTATGTGTGGCTCGTGGAAACCATCTCAGTGGATTAAAATACATCTAAGTTGAGAATTTCTGGTTTTCGTGGCTACTGATGTTCGAACTTACTGCTTTCATTCCTCTGTTTTGTTTACTATTGACTGTTTCATTTCCCTTCCTGTGTTTTGTCTTCTCTTTGGATAAAAGTGCCTCCTGAATGCCCCGCACTCCTCCTTCAAGGTTTGGGTAGCATCCACTCTGTTGTTGCTCTCTGCATGGATCCCCTTGAAATGTTACCATGTGCACCCCCAGTCTCCACAGTGCCAGCCGCTTCATAGCTGGTTGTCTCTGAATCAAGATTTCAGGCCCTTAGAAACCTTTTTTCTCAACTGTGGATGCTTGCTGCCAATTCTGGGAAAACTGGAATGAGTCTGCTCTGCACCACCTGCTGCACAAGAAATCATTATGATAAATCAGTTGGTTTCTTGGTCATAGCAGGTGAGGTAGTGCATGAAGTTGATGGGTTGAAAGTTCACGGTGACTGTATTTCCGTTGCTGCACGACAAATGATTGCAAATGTAGCAGCTGAAACAACGTCCATTTATTAACTTCCAGTTCAGCAGGTCAAAAATCTAAGTGGGTCTGACTGGGCCCTCTGTTTAGGTCTCACAAGACTGACATCAAAGAGCTAGATATACTGGGCTACTATTTGGAGACTCTGGCCAAGAATCCACTTCCAAAGTCTTTCAGGGTGTTAGGAGAATCCAGTTCCTTGAGGTTGTAGGTCTGAAGCCTTCATTCTCTTGTGGACTGTCCACCTGGGGCCACCCTGAGTCCCTCAAAGCCACTCCCAGGTCTTTTACACCTGACCTTCTCCACCTTCAAGACAACAATGGAGCATCAACCCACCATTTTTGCTTCCAATCTCTGCATTTCCTTTATGCTACTAGCCAGAGCAAACTGGTTTTTGTATCACGCATATTTGTACATATGTTGCCATCATTATTTTATAAACATTTACTTTCTAGCTGAGGCCCTGGTATCAACTCCTGTCTCTTCCCCTCCCTTCTTTCCTGCCTCTCTCATGGCCACTTGATAAATTATAAATTATTATTATTTTTATATCTTAACGCTAACCGCTGTCTCCCTTCCCCCATGGTTTCTGTTGTTCGTCCCCTGGGTGTGTGTGTGGTTATGTGTCCTTCATTGCGATTGGTTCCCCCTTCCTCCCCTCTTCATCCCACATTCCCCCTATCCTCCTGGTTCCTGAGAGGTTTATCTGACCTGGACTGTGTCTTGAGCTCTTATCTGTACCAGTGTACATGCTACGGTGTAGCCTGAAGTGAAAGGCAGGACTGGAGTCATGATAGTGGGGGGTGAGGAAGCCTCAAGGAACCAGAGGAATATTGTGTTTCATAGGTGCTATATTATGCCCTGATTGGCCCATCCCTTCCTTGTCACCCTTCCATGAGAGGGTGTCCCATTGTCTACAGATGTTTTTTGGGTCTCTGCTCCAACCTCATTCTTTCTCAGCAATATGTTTGTTTGTTTGTTTTGGGTTTTCTGATGCCTGTTACCTGATCCTTTCGACACCTCATGATTTCACAGGCTGGTGGGCATCTTCCACGTGGGCTTCTTGCTTCTCTGTTAGATGGCCACTTGTTTAACTTCAAGCCTTTAAGATCCCAGATGCTGTATCTTTTGATAGCTGGGTACCATCATCTTTCTTCACCACATTTGCTTGTGTACCCATTTTGTCTTCAGCGATCATGCTGGGAGGGTGAGCTTCCCAGAATGCCAGGCTATTAGAACAAAGTGTTCTTACATTGAGGGAGGGCTTGAGCAGAGGCCCGAAGCCCATCCACTTCCTCAGTATATTGCCATAAAAATATATGAATGAATATATATATATATATATGCACAACTATGTTTATACCTCTATCCATAGCTGAGCAAACAGGTTTTAAAGCTGAGTCTTGACCTGGCCTCCTCCTGCTGGGCCACCCCTGCTGGTAATTTGCATTTCCACCCCAGATTTTCTGAATTGGAAGCTACATTTTAACAAAAGACCAATGTATGGATAAGAATCACCTGGGGACTTTCTTAAAAAGTAGTTCTGGTGCAGTACACCTGGGGTGAAATGCAAGTTCTCAACAGGTGGTTGAACTGGAAGGCACCCTTGGGAGGCCTTGTTTTAGAAGGCCCACTGGATTACAGTAGACTCTCCGGACAGTTTCATCAATAATGTAAGGTCAACTGATTAGTAACCTTAATTTAACTGCAAAACCATAACCAGTATTAAGCAGTGAATCTTTATCTGGATTAGTGTTTGATTAAATAACCAGGAGACTGGGGGTCTTGAGTGACCCTCTAAGGAGTCTTTTTACCCCGTGGTGTTAAGAACCAGCGTCAGCTGGTCTGGAGAAGGAATTTGCAGGCACTGCGCTGTTTCTGAGGAAGAAGAGCAACGCGCTCGCCACAAGTCCAGTCTGGCATCACGCACCGGGCAGGGACATGGCTCTTACTACAAACGGAAAGACAACTTGTTTGGAGACAGGCCACGTTTCCTCACACCCCAACCTTGCCCCTAACTCAGTGGACTATGGTCTAGTCTTGCTGCACGTTTTCTTCATCTGTACAAGGGGAACACTATCATCGGAGTGGCTTTGCCTTGAGACGTCTGAAGAGACTCCGTGTTCTTCAAACTTTCAGTTGGGAAGCAGTTTGTTTCCATGAGGGAATGAACAGACCGACTCTCACATCTTAAGCTCCCTCGGTGATTTCTAGGCTGCGATCATCACAAGAGCAGATTTCCAGGTCAGGCTCCTTTAGCATGTCTGGGTGGATTAGAACCAACAACCGTTGGATTAGCAGCTGAGTGCTTAACCAGGTGCCACCAGGATGCCCATAAAAGATGGGAGGGCTAAAACCATTTAGACTCGTAATTAGTTATTTTCTTGTAAGTGTTTAAAGCACGAGGGAGGTGTAAGAACAGCTAGAGAGATTATCTTGTCTGCACAACTCAAAATAACAATCTGGTTGACTAAAACACATCAGAAGAAACCTAAACAACACATTGTACCACACCAAAATCAACGTGTTCCTAACATCACAATCAATGGCAGCCACCAGCTTCAGTGAAAGAACATGTGAGAAATCATGTCTGCAAGCCCCCGCTCAAAGCAGGTTTCTTTCCAACGTGCTAGCTTGCCCTGGGGATGTTATTAGTGGAGGTGGGGGTGCTGGGACTCCTGTCCCCTATGAAGCTCTGGCTGTCATTTCCGTCTGCGTTGGGAGCATTTGTGCAGGAGGAGGACTGCTTCCTTCAGGGAGCCTCAGTGTCCCCATCTGTACAACAGTGGTGTTTCAGGATGCATCGCCGAGGGTCAAGCACTTGGCTCAGTGCCCAGGATTTGGTAATCCCCTGACAAATGTTAGTTATTCCTTTTCTTATGACTCATTTTCTCCACCCTGCCTCCTCCAACTGTTCCTCCCCGGCACCCTCCGTTCCACTCCTCCATTTGACATTCTTTGGTTTTATAAACACCAATTTCTCTCCTACCTTGAAGGAATGTGTAGCCTGCAGGGAGGTGGGCAGATGCATGACCTGCCCATTTGCTGTGTGGTTAAGCGTTGTATAGGACGTGATGTGTGTGTGTGTGCGTGGGTTGAGGGAGGGTGGATGGAAGAGGGCTGTGGGTGGTTGCATTCGACTGTCTCTGCAAGGGTGGGTGAGACTCAGGGTAGAGACAAGGAGGGATGGAGGACCAGTTGGAGGGAGCTGAAGAAGGAGCAGCCTGGAGTTTGGGTTCTGAATTTAGAGGCGCCAGGAGAGGGAGACACAGAAAGGCCACCCTTGGAAATCCAGGGAGAGAACATTATTCTTTTGCTCATCAGTGCCCCAAGGACACCAGCCTCCTTGGTCAAAGGCGCCCGTCAGGTGTCAGCCTTCCCCTGGGAGCAAGAACGAAATAAGTTGCCTTCCCTGAGCCTTTGGCTCAGACTTCTCTCTCCTGTGAATCTCGCTTGGTTTTCAGCTTCACTGGATTTTAATCAAAGGCCATTGGGAGAAGTGTCCATGACCCCAGGGAACCTCTGATGGGTAAAATCATCAAGGGGGGACAGTAGAGCAGGCCCCCTGCGGAAGCAGGAGACCAGGCTACTCCCAACACCAGCAGACTGGCTGCCGTGGTGCAGAAATGTCCTCTTCCAGGCCATCAAGGCACCACTGGATTTTTATGGGGCCCCTGGAAGGCTGGCCCCACTTCCCTGCCTCAGTTTTCTGAGGGTGAGACTGAACCCAGAGAGGTTTGCAGGAGGTGGCTTGGCCATGCCCTGGCCACCCTAGGACTGGAGCTCTGGTCAAAGGGACCCTCTGTTTGAATTGGGGGATGGGGGGGGGGTGGAATCACCTTGGAATTTCAGATGCTTTTATCTTTGTCAGAAAAAAGGGCTCAGCCTCCAGGAAGACCGAGTCAGTTGGAAGACCCGGCGGTGGTGGAGGACATCTTCTTGCGCAGGAGGGGATCTTACTAGCTTAGCCATTCCACGTGAGCCTGCCTCGTGCTGGGTCCTTCACCACAAAGAACTAGAACGCTCACTTTATAGAGAGGGAAACTGAGGTTCAAAGAGTGGCAGCGGCTTTCAGACATCATGAAGTCCGCAATCGATGCAACCGCTGATTAAGTATGCACTAAATATGTCGTGTTTATCCCTGCTACTTATCTGTGAATATTTCAGCGGGTGCTTCTAAAACATAATGACTTTTAAAGTAAAATGTCTTTGTCACACCTAATTCCTAAGAAATTCACACTAATCCCTACAATAGTCAAAACACTGTGATACTGGTATCAGGATAGACATGTAGACCAGTGGGATAGAATGAAAATAATTGGCAAGAAGTCCTTTACTCTATGGCCAAGTCTACGCAACAGTCAATAACCTCCACACAGGTCGTTGAAACAACTTGAAGTCCACAGGCAGAAAAATGAAGTTGGGCCTCACTCCACTAAGGGATCGTTGATATAAATATCAGTTAAAATGACAACAATTTTAGAAGTAAACAAAGGATCTTGCATTTGGCAATGCCGTCTTAGATATGGCATCAAAAGCACAACCACAAAGAAGATGAATACATTTTCATCAAAATTACAGACTTTTGGGCATCAAAGGACATTATCAAGAAAGTGAAATGACACCTGACAGAATGGGAGGAAATATTTGGAAATCATATATCTGATAAGAGCTTCATATCCAGAACATATAAAAAGCATCTACAAGTCACAACAAAGGCAAACAATTCAATTAAAAAAGGGATATCATTTGATCTCCCTTTGTGACCCGTTTTAAAGTTTCACTTTTTATTACTTTCTGCTTTCTTTTTGATTGAGTGTTTTGTCTAGTCCTTGTTGCAGGTTTGCTTGCTTCCTGTCCGTGTCTCATATGACTTTCTCTATATGAAATTCAGGCTAGGTAGAGTTATTGAGACAGCAAGTGATTGATAATTGTCTAGGGGCCTGCCAGGAGAGGATGAGGGTAATGGGGAGCTAACAACAATGACTACCAGACGGAAATGTTCTGAAATTGACTGTGGTGAGGATTGCACAAATGTTAATAAGATGGAGAGATTAAATTGTATGACATGTGCAGTATATGCCAATAAAATTATGATTGTTTACTAATCATTTTATTGGGGGATTCTTACAAATATTATAACAATCCATCAGTCAGTTGTATTAAGCACACTTGTACATATGTTTCTATCAACATTTCCAAAACATTTTCTTTCTACTTGAGCCCTTGGTTGGTATCGGCTCCTCTCCCGCCCTCCCACCTTTGTGACGCCTTGATAAATTATATAGTATTATTGTTATTTTGTATCTTACACCATCCATTTCCTCCCTTACCCACACTTCTATTATTTGTCCTCCTCCTCAGGAGGGGTGGGGGTTATATATCAGTACCACCTTTACCCCCCTTGCTGCTTATCCCCCATCCCTCATGGTATTGCTACTCCCACTACTGTTCCTGAGGGGTTTATCTGTCCTGGATTCCATGTGTCAAGAGCTCTTACCTGTACTAATATGTGTACTCCAGTCTATCTGGATTTGTAAGGTAAAGCTGGGGTCATGGTAGTGGGGGGTGGGAGAGAATAGAATTATTTTGAAACAAGGGCACAAATGAGTTGAATATAGATGTCTCTAAAGCAGATGTACAAATGGTCGAACCATTACCTATGAGGGAAATGCAAATCAAAACCACCCAGTACTACTTCATGCCCACTAGGAGAACTCTTACTGGAAAGATGGAAAATAACAAGTGTTGGTGAGGTTGTGGAGAAATTGGAACCTTTGTCCATTGCTGGTGGGAATATAAAATGGTTTAGCTGCTATAGAAAACAGCTAGGCAATTCCTCAAAAGGTTAAAATTAGAGTTACCATTTGACCTCACAATTCCATTCCTAGGTATAAACCAAAAGAATTGAAAACAGATATTTAAAAAAAAACCCAACTTGGTATACCAATACTCATTTTAGCATTACTCATAATAGTCAAAAGGTTGAAAAACCCACATGGCTTTCAATTGATGAATAAATAAACAAAATATGGCAGATACATACTGTAGACTATTATTTAGCTGTAAAGAGATATGAAGCTCTGATATTAGAATGGACCTTGAACATTATCCCGAGTGGAATAAGCCAGGTACAAAATAGTAACTATTTCATGATCCCACTTATATGAGCTAGCTAGAAGAGACAAGTGCACAGCTACAGATAGAAGGTAGATCAGAGGTTACCAGGAACCCAGTAAAAAATAAACAAAAATACTGGGGGAGTGGGGAATGGGGAGTTTTTGCTTAATGGGTACAAGATTTCTACTTGGGGTGATGAACAAGTTTTGGAAATAAAAGTGATGATTGTACATCATTATGAATACAATGGATTTTCTGTACATGTTAACGCAGCAAATTTTATGTTATATCCATTTTACTGCCACTGGGGAAAAATAACAACAAGAACAAAATCAATTTGGAGGGGTTGGGGGAGGAGGAACCCTTTGTTGTAGCTGAGAAGGATGGTGGGGATTTATGGTGCTTCATATGGGTACAACAAGTGGGATGCCTTCTTACACCTCAGCCACCCACCACCAGCCCCGAGAGAAGTAAAGGTGCAGCCTTCCTAAGAGCATCTTTCAGCAGCAGGTCTTGGGCTCTCATCGCTGCTCTTTGACATCAGCGTGTATTCAGAATGAGACCCACACTCGGCAGCCTGGCGTGCAGGACCTCACAGGGTCTGATCTGAAGGCTTCAACAGCTGCAAGCTCCAAAGTGCCTCCTCAGTGAGACCCTCCCACTGCCCAGAACCAGAACTCCCATTCCCCACCCACCTGGGTCTTTGTGCTTGTCCACGTCCACAGCTGGGTCTCAGTGTCTCTGTTCACCTCTCCTAAAGCAGGTGGTGGTCGTGTGATGTGTTAGTCCAGGTAGACTAGAGAAACAATTTTATAGACATTTATGGGCATAAGAAAGAACTTTATATACAAGAGCAATTGAATATTGAGAAAACAATCCAGCCCAGATCAAATCCATAAGTCTGATATTAGCCTATATGTCAGATAGCAATCTATAAATTCCTCTCCAGACTAATGAAACACATGCAATGGCATCAAATGCAGGAAGATCACAGGCCAGTGGGTGGAAAGTCTTGTGGATCCAATGGCAGTGGAAGCATCTCAGCACTGGCAGGGATCTCCATGTGGCTCCTTCACATCCAGGGCTCTAGCATAGCTCCATGTGTCTTCTCAACAGGGATGTCTTGCAGGGAGTGTCTATGTCCCGCCTCTAGCAAACTTTTGATTTCCGTAGCATCTCCAAATGAGGTAATCAAACTGCGACCTGATTGACAGGCTAGACTCCACTCCTTCACTCTTAAGTCTCAAGCTGATAACAGATTATGTAACCATCACAGGTGGCACATACCTTAACACTCAAATTCTACCTGAACTTAGGACAAGTGCAAATGCCAGGTTCTTCAGGCTCATTCTAGGTAGCTCAGCTGTTCCCTTTCTTTTCCACGTTCTCCGAGGGTCTGCGTTTTTGGGGTGATGCTGAGTTCCCTTCTGTGCAGGAATGATAATGCTGCTTTCGGTGTTCTGGTGGCCTTGGGTGCTGCAAAAGCTTGGTGGTACAAGGTTCAAGTTTCAAGGTGCCAGAGTGCCTCCAAAGAGAGACTTTCTACTTTTGGAAACTCAGCCACTGAAAACCCCATGGAGCAGAAGGGTCTCCACGAGTTTGAATTGACTTGATGACAATTGATTGGGTGTTTTATGGTTATTTATTTTAAAAATAATTTCCTCCCTCCCTTCCTTCTCTCCTTCCTTCCTCCTTCCCTTCCATTTAGCCAGTTGTTCAATCAATCAATAAGTACCAACCATCAACCAAGTAGAAGAGGCCCATGCTCTCATAAGGACCCAGCTAATAAACAAGACAATCCATAAATAGGCCAAACACACATCACCTGATGGGTTGGTGCCTACAAGGCACCGGGGAGGTAGCACTGAGAGGCAGAAGGAATTCGAGTCATAAGCCAGGAATCAACCCACAGCAATAGGTTTCACTAGCTTTTCATGGTTGACCTCGCACAAATAGGCTCTTCTCTTGGAGCATCTGTTTCTCGTTAGCATGATAAAACTTTGGACTAGAAACAGGATCTCAAAAGTCCCAACTCTTTCATTCTGAGTCCTGAGGGGCTTTAGTCTTCTTCTTCTCTTCATGAACAATATGGTATGAAATTGCCACAAAATAGCCCCAAGCAGGTCTCTGCCAGGAGCCCCAGGAGCAGACTGCTGGTGTCTGAAATTCAAGGACTTTGTCACTTTGGGTCTGATGACAATTTACCTGGACCCTGGCCCACTTCCACTTACTTGACTGGATTTAGCTTTTGTAGCCCCACATAGCTCCTGTGGGGCGAATTCAGAACGGTACCTAGGCAATGGGGCGAGGTGGGGGTGATTTATCAATTCAAGCCCCGCTGTGGGTGAAGACACCACGCATGCGCTTAGCAAACATGACTCCCATCACAGGCAAGGATGAAGTCCATGTTCACCCGTGCAAGGCCTGTGCTACTTCAGGATGTCAGTTCTAGGCCCCTCCCCCCTCCCTGTCTCGATTACCCCGACGCTCAATCTGCGTGTGCGATCCTCTGCTGCTGACCATTCTTTTTGTTAAAATGAGGGAAAAATCAGACCGCAGAAGTAATGCCTCCCCAAAGTTGAAAATATAGCAAGGAGTCAATATGAAAAACTGCCACCCGTAATCCCACCACCCACAGATAAACACAATTAACATTTTACATCTTCCCTTCCAGTCTTTTTATGCGTTTAAAGCAGTTGAAATCATGCTTTACAACTTTTTTCTATCTTGCTCTTTTACTTAATGTTATATCATTAAGCATTTTTCCATGCCGTTAAGAACACTTCACAAGCATCATTTATAATGGCAGCACAATATTCCATCTTGTGGAGGCAGTCAAGTTACTTAGCCATGCTCTGAAATCCAACGTTTAAGTCTTTTTTACCCATAATATTTTACTATTACAAATGAGACCGTGAAGAGCTTATTTTGTGCATAAATCTTTGTCCACATGCCGGATGAATTTTTGTCCAGGACATAGATCCCAATCGGAAACGTACCAGCTAATTTGCTTCCCAGCAGCCCTGGGCCCCACTTCTGCTGGCTCGGGCTCCCTGAGTGTGCCCAGCTCACCAAGCTGTCCCCAGCGTGGGCTCCGATCATTCCAAAGACATTTGCTCATTTGATAGGTGGACAGGGTATGTGTTCTTGGTTTAATTTGCCATTCTCTCATTAGCAGCATCGTTAAACACATGGTATAAAGCGTATTAGCTACTTGCATTTTCTCTCTTGGAATTGCTTATGTTCTTTCTGGGGGCTCACTTTTTCCTGGACTTTTGTTTCCTTAATTGATAACAAACAAACACTCAGGAGCAAACAAGCCTTTAGACCAGTGGTTCTCAACCTTCCTCATGCCGCGACCCTTTCATATATTTCCTCATGTGATGGTGACCCCCAACCATAAAATGATTTTCATTCCTACTTCATCACTGTCATTTTGCTACTGTGATGAATTGGGCAACCCCTGTGAAAGGGTCGTTCGACCTCCAAAGAAGTCCAGACCCACAAGTTGAGAACTGATGCTTTAGATGCAATCATAATGTATACTGCTGCTTCCTAGCGGGAGAGAGATATGGTAATCCATCGCTGCGCAACTAGAGTTTAGCCACTCCCAGAGGTAAACAACCAGAACTTAAAGCAGTCCCAAGCTAAAACAAAACAAAACAAAAAGTCCCACTTTGTTTATTTAAAAAATCATTTTACTAGGGGTTCATGCAACTATTACCACAATCCACACATCCATCCATTGTGTCAGGCACATTTGTTGCTATCATCATTCTCAAAACATTTGCTTTTTACTTAAGCCCTTGGTAACGGTTCCTCATTTTCCCCCTCCCTCCCTGGTCCCCCCTCCCTCATGAACCCTTGATAATTTATAAATTATTATTATTTTGTCATATCTTACACAGTCCGATGTCTCTCTTCACCTACTTCCTTGTTGCCTGTCCCCTGGGGAGGAGATTATAGGGAGATCCTTATAAACGGTTTCCCCTTTCTACCCCACCTTCCCTCCACTTTCCAGTATCACCACTCTCACCACTGGTCCTGAGATCATGATAACTGGGGGGGGGGGGGGGGGAAGGGAAGCATTTAAGAATTAGAGGAAAGTTGTATGTTTCATCAGTGCTATACTGCACCCTGACTGGCTCATCTCCTCCTGCCACTCTTCTGTAAGGGGATGTTCAATTGCCTGCAGATGGGCTTTGGCTTCCCAAGCTGCAACCCCCTCATTTACAATGATTTTTTGTTCTTTGATGCCTGTTCTTTGATCCCTTCGATACCACCTTGTGATCACACAGGGTGGTCTACTTCTTCCATGTGAGCTTTGTTGCTTTGGAGAGTCGTTTTGTTTTCTTTTGTGGCTTTGCTTTGTGCTGTCTTGTTTTTGTGTGTGCATATTATTATCTCTGCAGGTCTATCTAGATTAGATAGGCTGGATGAACAGTCTGGAGGAGAAAACAATGGGACCGATGGTTCTGGGGCCACATGGGAGAGGGGGAAGTGGGAGAAAGGAGGTGGTGTTGTGCCAACCTTGTGCCAACCCAGGCACAAGGGAACAAGTGATCCAAAATCAGTGGTGAGGAGGGTGAGAGAGGCCTGGCAGGGATTCAGCAAAGACAATGTAGCCGAGAGAAATTACTGAAACCCAAATGAAGGCTGAGCATGATAGTGGGACAAGAGTAAAAGGAAATAGAGGAGAGAACTAGGAGACAAAGGACATTTATAGAGGTCTAAATACAGGCATGTACATATGTAAATATGTATTATATATGATGATAGGGAAATCAATTTACATGCATATATTGATAGGTTTAGTATTGAGGCAGCAGATGGACTTTGGACCTCCACTCAAGAACTTCCTTGATGCAAGAACACTTTGTTCTACTTCATTGGCATTTCAGGAGGCACACCTTCCCACCAACAAATGTGTCCATAAGCAAATGTGGTGAAGAAAGCTGATGGTGCCCAGCTATCAAAAGATATAGTGTCTGGGGTCGTAAAGGCTTGAAGCCCACTTTATTTTCCTTACAATGTTGGGGTCAAGAATTTAGGCAGCGGTCCGCAGGACAGTCACTGGACAACCTGGTGTCACTGAGGGTCACTGTGGGGATATGTTCCCAAGGTGATGCTTGTCACTCACGTGTCCCCCCTGGTGGGGATGGCTGCAGAGCTGTGCTTGGGCCGGGACTGTTGACCAAAGCACTTAACAATGGTCTCGCTGGCATGGCCAAGGAAGCCTGGACTCCTGAGGAGAGGGCTTTCAGAGGCATGGAGAAGTCGCACAATTCCCAGAAAGTGACACAGCAGTTCACACACACCCTCATTTACTCACTGCCCTCGAGCTGATTCTAACCCATAGAGGCTCTGTCGGACAGAGTAGAACTGCCCTGGTGAATTTCTGAGGCTAGTCATCAGGGACTCACACTAAGCGAGCATATTATATATAATTCAGGGTTCAGCTGCAGAAGTATTTCCTTTCTCCAGAGAAGAGGCTTATCTGGCCAATAGATGTGGAATCACACTTTAATACGGAATGACATGGATGTTTCAGTATGGAACCATTTTGCAATCATCTATCTCATTTACATTTCTTCTTTTTTCTTTCTCATTTACCATTTATATTTCTTGAAATAACCAAGTCTTCAGAGGGTAACCGGGAACCAGTGAAGACATATCTTGGTCTCTGAGTCCCAGTGGGTGGTAGATTCCCTATATGCCAATGCACAATTTTTAAGTCCTTGTCTTTCTTCTTCAGATAGGCGACCTGGAGTTATCAGCAGAGCTCACTTATAATGTTAAGTATTAGAGGCTGCGACAATGTGGCATGGCAGGTTACCCATCTCCCGAGAACCCAGAGACTTCCCCACACGGAGAACTTGGTTCAGTCAGCTCCTGGATGAAGATCGCTTTGGATTTGGGAATATGACAGAAAGTATCCTTTGCCCTTTGATGACTTGATCGATACCAGCAAAGGCTATCATCCAACTAACACCTCCCGCCAACCCCCAGCATCATCAGAATGGAAAAACATCACGTTCGTTTATCCAACGGCAAATATCTATTAAGCACCGCCCCCACCCTCCCACCCCCACCCCCAGGCCTGGAACACAATCTGGAGTTAACAATGACCAGCATGAGAGACACGGTCCCTGTGCTCACAGAACTGACTGAAACCATGAGCCAGAGGAGGAAGGCTGGCAGGGACTATGGATTTACTGAGTGCCGACTGTGTGCCATGAATGACGTGTACTTGACACGTATGATCCACGTTTGTCCTCCCACCTTGGATATGTGGATTCATGTGCGCCCTTTATCGAGGATAAGCTGAGGTTCAGAGAGCGACGGTGATTGCTACAGGTCACTGAAATGGTCAGTGGCAGAGCTGGGCTGTGGGGGAGGTGGTGTCCTGGCCCACATAACTGCATATCCCGCCACAGGCGTGGCAGAAGAGGCCAGCACTGGCGATCTGGCTTCACAAGCACCAGTGCTCCATCACTGCGAGAGCTATACATTGAAAATGGACATCCAAAGGCAGTGTGGAGTAGATGGAGCAGCCAAGGCTGGCACCATGTGCCTTTACACACATGCCTTCCCCTTGCTGATTTGGGTCTGGGGTAGTAAGTGTTGGCACCAGGAAACCCAATTCTGGGTCTAGGCAGATCACACAAGCCTCCAGGTTGGCAGAAAGGTGGCATGAAGAGGAAAATACTGTGGGTTTGGACCTTGGTCCAGATTCTCCTACTCTCCAACATGTGCTTGGCATGGAGGATGGAGGGGGCAAGATGCAGTTCACTCAGGAGAGAGAACTGACCAAGGTCCCAGCCAGGCGGGCCAGGTGCTCTGGAGGAAGGCTGGGACATAAGGCGTGATTGAAGGGCAGTGCGGCGCTCTGTCTGGAATATAAATTAGTCCATTCAGCACATAGCTAGTTAGTGGCGACTATGTGAGCTCAGTTGGATTGAACAATTGAACCACGTGAGTTGCATTACACTCGAGCATAAAAGCAAAAATCCTTACGACTGGACCAATAAGCAACATCATGCTAAATGGAGACAACGTTGATGTTGTCAAGGCTTCCATTTCACTTGAATCTGTAGTCAGTGCCCATGGCAGGCAAAGAAAGCAAAAGATAGATTTCCTTGGGAAAATCCACTGCGCAAGCCCTTTAGAAAAGGTTAAAAAGCAAAGGTGTCACTCTGAGGCAAAGCAGAGATGATGTCACTTTGAGGTGGAAGGGGCACCCAACCCAAGTTGTGGTCATGTGCGTTGCCGAAGACGCGTGTGAAAGCTGGCCAATGACTAAGGCAGACCAGAATTGATGCCTTTTAATTATGATGTGGATGAAGAACGTCAAATGCACCCTGGACTGCGAGAAGAATGAACAAACCTGTTTGAGAAGTACAACTGGAGTGCTCCTGAGAAGTACAACTGGAGTGCTCCTGAGAGTACAACTGGAGTGCTCCTGAGAAGTACAACTGGAGTGCTCCTGAGAAGTACAACCGGAGTGCTCCTGAGAGTACAACTGGAGTGCTCCTGAGAAGTACAACTGGAGTGCTCGCTCCTGAGAAGTACAACTGGAGTGCTCCTGAGAGTACAACCGGAGTGCTCGCTCCTGAGAAGTACAACCGGAGTGCTCCTGAAAGTACAACTGGAGTGCTCCTGAGACGTACAACCAGAGTGCTCCTGAGAGTACAAACGGAGTGCTCCTGAGAGTACAACCGGAGTGCTCCTGAGAAGTACAACTGGAGTGCTCCTGAGAAGTACAACCGGAGTGCTCCTGAGAGTACAACTGGATTGCTCCTGAGAGTACAACCGGAGTGCTCCTGAGAGTACAACTGGAGTGCTCCTGAGAAGTACAACCGGAATGCTCACTCCTGAGAAGTACAACCAAGTGCTCACTCCTGAGAAGTATAACCAGAGTGCTCGCTCCTGAGAAGTACACTGGAGTGCTCCTGAGAAGTACACTGGAGTGCTCCTGAGAAGTACACTGGAGTGCTCCTGAGAAGTGAGGATGCTGAAACTTGGTCTCACATCTTCTGGGCAAGTTGTCCCGAGGAATCGGTCCCTGTAGAAGGTTGTGATGCTTAGAAAGCAGCGGGTCAGGGAAAGAAGACCCTCAACAAGGTGGAGTGACACAGTGGCCACAGCCAATGGCTCAAGCACAGCACGGTTGGGTTGGGAGGATGGAGCAGACCTGGGCAGTGTTTGGTTCTGTTGTACACAGGGTGCTATGATTGGGAATGGACTTGGTGACATCGAACAGCAACAACAACAACAACAAACAACTACATGTGTTTTCAGCAGCCTCCAGGGAGCAAAGACTGAAATCTGGGCCCTCATGATACTTACAGTCGTGTGGAGAAGACATTAATCAAAGAGCCCCCTGTAAAATATGGATTGGAGGAAAACCATAGGGGACTGTGGTTTGAGGTCATAAGGTGAGGAGGTGGGCTCTTTAGTCTGGAGAGTGGCAGAGGGCTCTGGTCTAGTTCAGATGTGGAACACGGATTTTTTTTTACCTCTTCTCTCTCCAGCTTTTGTTAGCGCCAGCTGATTTTCTGCTTCACCTTCAATACAGCTCATGCTTCCCCATCAAGTGGCTGAGTGTGGGCTTTCCTCACCTCTTCTCTCTGTTCTTTCCATTTGAATGAAATCTCCTCCCTTCCATAAAATTGCAGAATGTTTACCCCTATTACTCTAGCAACTATTTTTTATAACCTCTGTTTTTACTTGTCTCTTTCTGGATCGCCTATTGGCATGCCAATACTTCTACTTTTGCCCTCTATCGCGTTTAACTTTTCTTTTGAATGATTGATTGAGTCTTCCTTCGGGGATATTTCCTTGATGCGTTTTTTCCTTTTGACTAGTTCATGCTGCGAGGCTGCCACATGTGCTTGAGTACATTTATGAGGCTGGCACAGGACTGAGTATGGGTCAGAACTGGAACCGATTCGATGACACCTAACCACCACAACAATGCATTCTTCAGTTGTGTATCCCAAGGTCTCTGTTCATTGTATAAATGATTCCATTTTTCATACACACTATTTCACTATTTCTGCTTGATTCTTTTTTGTCTTATCTCACATTGCTAATATCTTTCCTGATCTTATTTCACATAATGATCATGGAAATTTTAAATCTGTGCGCCTTCTGGTCTAACATTTCAGTCTGTCACAGAGTGTGTATTTCTGAATCCCGGTTTTCTTATGACACAGCTGTGTTTCTCAGATGTTTCCCTGCTTTTCCCCTGGGGAGGTGGTATGGGGAGAGGCAAGCTCCAGGTCTGATTTGTTCAAGGAACAAGATGAGGCAGCAGACAAGATACAACATCGTAAAACCACAGCCAGTCTCCCTTCTCTTTGCCAAGCAGGTTCTCAGTGTAAAGCTTCACTTTTTCTCCCACAGAAAAAGCAGAACTTGGAGGAGACGCTCCTTAGATTTCAGACTGCCAGCTTCAGGGCTGTGAAGGTCAAGGCATGGGGCAAGGACGGGCTAATCTTAGCTAGTCCTCCCTTGATTTTCTCAGCCTTGTCTAATCGTGGGGCTTCTTCGAGTCTTATTTGAACTTCCTGGGAATAAGCAGAACTGGTGTGTGCTGAGTTCTCTGCCAGGCCCCCTGCTAAGCACGTTCCATACATTATCCCATTTGATTCCCATCACAGCCCTAGCACAGGGAGGTTAAGTGACTTACACAAAGTCCCTTAGCAAGTCAGCTGTGATGCAGAGATTCAAACAGGAACCCGACTCCTGGTCCCATGGGCCAAAGCACTTGACCCGCCACTTCCTGCTTTTCCAGGGCTTTTCTAGTTTTACATCTTCACACTAGCCTTTCGGGATGATTGATGTTTGTTCCTTCCGCTGTCCCTGTTTGGCTGGGACTGCCTATTTTCTTCACTCTCCCTTTTGGGAACCCAGCAGAGCTCTTGCCTGGGAGACCGTGCTCAGTGACACGCCCGGGCAGTGAGGGAATGGATGAGCCTGTGTGTCCCATCTCCCCCAAAGCCTTTGGAAGCTCAGCCTGGAGTCACGTGCTTTACTCAGACTAGAAACTAACTAACCAACCTACCCCTGAGGGGAGCTGAAGTGTGTTTAGTGCACGTGAACATTAATTCAATAAATATTTATTACGCACCTACTGTGGGCAGTGACTAAGTCTTACAGATTTTTACCAGAGAGTTCTACCTCCATTTTGTGATATTATTCCCACCTGAGGGGCAAGCGGGTGCCGAGTACCTCCAGGGGCAAAAAGGCATCAGGTGCCTGATAGTGAATGAGCTCAGAATTGGGCACGTAGCTCTGGAAATACAGATCTTTGATTCCGAAACAGGGGAAACAAGAACTCCAGATTCTCCAAGTTATGAACAAAAGATAAACTATTCATGAGCAAATAGAAAAACTAAGTAAGCATGATACAAAATTAATAAGACATACCTTTTAGAGCAAAGTAAAGGAATTAATAATAAACTACTATTTACTACCGAGAACTCAACCAGCAGAAGCTCCTTGGTGATCCTGTGGGGGGAGGCTGATATTGCTGCATATAGCAGGCTGTGCTTGCTAAAAGCAGGTTCTCTTTATTCCAGCTGACACTTTTGAGGCCCTCTTGTTTCGGTAAGAGACACAGTCTTTTTCAATAAATAGTGAGCCGTGTCATGGAAAGATAAACCTTTTATGTACTCCAACTCCTGTGTCTTTTCAGAGCCATGCCAACACTGCCCCCCACGGAGCCACTGCCCCTCATTGGCAAGTCCTCTTTGGCGGCGAAGATGTAGGCTACTTATCCAGTGGTTTTCTGTTTTGTTGATGGTACCTTGATGCTGATTGGGGCAATTCATCCAGTGGCAAAAGATAAGCCAGGGCTGATTCCAGACCCTCATGGCGATTCTGTTCTTGCTGAAGGTCATGTGACCGGGTGCAGGTAAATGAGATATAAAGGGAAGTTGACTTGGGAAGTCTGAGAAAGAGTTTCTTGTCTCAAAGGAGGCGTAGGACGGAGGAGAAAGCCCTTCCCCCACTCCATTCCTCCTTTCGGATTTGGGCCACGTCCACCATTTCCAAACCCCATGGGAGGGCCAAGAGAATGTGCTGCTCAAACCTATCATGGACCCAAGTCCAGACTTCTTGTCACGTGGGATGGTTATGCATCTTTAATTCTCATACAATTATGTATCGGCTTATTTTGTTATTTGCAGCTGGATGCATGCCAACTGGTGCAGAGCACTCCCTGGCAGCTCCTGCACACATGCGCACACCACAGTGAATTGCTTTCATCCACCTGCGCAGACTTCTTCCCTTGAGCCTTCTACCACACCTTGTGAGAATTGAAGGTGCGACCGCTGTCTTTCCACCAGGTGAGGAACTGAGGCTCAGAGAATGACTTTTTTTTATGGCAAATGATCGTAGCGCCCGTCTTTCCTTTCCCTTAAGTTGCCGTGTGTCTCCCAATAGCAAGAGGGATGAAAGAACTGAGACTTTCACAAGAGGTGGCACAGTCCTGGCATGAAAGAGAAATCAGGGGAGTCGTTCATGGCCAGCAGGGGTTCCTTCTCAATCAGCACAGCCAGAAGAAACAGACACTTTCTGGGGGACACTCAGGGCCAGGTACTGGCTAGGTGCTTTTCAAATGTAAGTAGTATTTTATTTAACTGGCTAACAGCTCTGAGAGGCTGGATGAATGGCCTCTCATGAATGGCAGGAACAGAGGTTCACAGCAGTCCAGTGACTTGCCGACGCTGCACTGTCGGTACAGGCAGAGCCGGGCTTTGGGGGTCGTCCATTCTGCCCAGCTGTCTGGAAGCCGCTGTGGGGGAGCCAGTGTCTTTGCTGGTTTTCTGCCATCACCCGTCCAGCTCTGTCCCCCTAAGTCTGTGGGTTTTCATTTATTTCAAAAGTTTCTCACTCACTGCCTTCAAGTTGAAGTGCTTCTATAGGACGGAGCAGGGTTGCCTTTGTGGGTTTCCAAGATCTTCATGGGAATAGAAATCCTGGTTTTTCTCCTGTGCAGCGGCTGGGAGTTTCAAACTGCCGACTTTGCTGTTAGCCATCCACCGTGAAACCTACTGCGACACGAGGACTCTTATTGCAAGAATTTTGAGAGTTACACAGAAAATCCGGCGGCATGGTCAGATGCCTTTGGTAGCATTTCTGTCAACAGGCATCCTCCCTCTTAACAGTCTCTCCCCGCTCTTGTCGCTGTTGTTGCTGTTGGACTTTGGTCTCAACCTCCCCTACCTAATTCTCTCCACCCATGAAAGCAGTTTTAACTCCATGAAACTAATTAAAGTTTTATGTGGCTCCATTCTTTTCCTGGACTGATCATAGACTCCTTAGATTGAAATGGAACCAGGCCAAGAAGGAAAAATCTCCAGGACTCTCTTACAAGTGTGATGGCGTATGTGCACTAGTGGGGCGACTCCAGCTGTCAGCCAAGTTTTTCTTTGGGGGTCCCAGTACTCATTCCGGAAACCCAAGATCCTTAGGACTAAGATCGTGGAATGTAGAGTAGGGTAGATGCCCATGGGTGTGAAGACAGATCCCTACTGAATGAATGGGTAAGTGAGTAAATGGCAAATTGTGATCAGTAACAACTTATTTAAAGAATACTATTGATAGAATATCCTTTCTGAATTCTAACTGTGGGATAGGGACGAGCAGAACCTTTTACAGACATGAGCTAACCTGACCCCTCCTTTGTTGTGGCTCGGTACCTTGGAGTGGGCTTGGGGTCACGCAGGCCCACGCACAGCTCCTCCTGAATACCTCGAACACAGTGGTTACAGGAGCTGCACGTAGTTGATGAGCATGGAGGCTAACCAAAATGCTCCTTGTAAGAAAGGCCTGGTAATCTAGCAACTCCTAAAAATCGAGTCACTGACAAACCGTGGAAGCCAGTTCTCCTCCAGGGCATGTGCAGTCGCAATCAGGGAGTGTGTCCTCCTTGGTAACTGGGCTATCCTGTTGTTACAGGGAAACTCCGGCACAGGAGTGAAGGACACTGGCCGGGGCTGATTTGGCGAGTCATTGAAGGAACTGGGATTAAGAAAGCTTTAAAGCCAATGGAGACACAGTGAATCAAGTACCGGGCTATGGTTCAAACCCATAGCGGTTCTCAACCTGTGGGTCGCGACCCCTTTGTGGGTCGAACGACCCTTTCACAGGAGTCACCTAGGACCATCAGAAAACACATCTTTCTGATGGTCTTAGGAACTGAGACACGGCTCCTCTATCCGTCTCCAGGCGGGTCCGTCCACATGCAGATACACCCACATACAGGTACCCCAGCGTGAAGACTGTGACCCATTCTACACCACACTTCAAGACAAAATTTCATTGATTTGTCATTAGAAATCAATATTTCACAAATATAATGACATTGTTTTTGTGATCCATCACTATGCTTTAATTATGTTCAATTTGTAACAATGAAAATACATCCTGCAAGCAGATATTTACATGACGATTCATAACAGTAGCAGAATGACAGTGATGAAGTAGCAACGAAAGTAATTTTATGGTCGGGGTCCCCACCACATGAGGAACTGTATGAAAGGGTGGCGGCATTAGACAGGTTGAGAGCCACTGCTCAGCTGCTTCAAGACGAGGCAGACTTCTTCTGTAAAGATTGACAGCCTAACAAAGCCGATGGTGTGGGAGCGGTTCTATGCTGCCCTGCAGGGTCACCCTGTTGGAATCAACGTGATAGCAGTGATTTTGACTTGGGTTTTGGGTTTAACACAAGTATCTGACCCCAAAGCATGCAATGTGCGATTGCTCAGTGGAGCGCACTGTCTGTTCACAGTCATCATGCACTCTCTTCCTAGCCTGGCCGTGCTTCCCCGAAAGGGTGTGTGTGTCCCCCTCAGCCCCATTAACTCTGGGCCAGCCAGAGAACTTGCTTTGGCCCACGGGAGGTGAGCAGATGAGATATGCAAAAAGACCTAGGTGAAAGCTTTCCAGGCTCGGCATCCTGTGCATTCCTTGTGTCTACCAGCCTCTCCCAGGCTTCTTCTTCAGCAGGGTCCCAGAATCGCAAGACCCATAGAACAAAAATGAAGCTGAGCTGAGCAGACAGGCACACAGGATGGACCCAGACAGAGTAAGTGAGCAGCCCGGAGGCAATGTGAGCAAGAAGCACGTGGTTGAACGCTAAGGCATTCAGCTGTGAACTGGAAGGTTGACGGCTTGAGGACCCCCAGAGGTACTTTAGAGGGAATCCTGGCGACGACTTCTGAGGGACGGGCCATCACATGGCTGATGGAGTGCAGTTCCATCGGACATACACGGGCCTCCGGCCATCGGAGACCACTTGAGGACAACTGAGAGCCAGTGTTACTGTGTCGTGCGATCAGACTCGCAGATGTACCTGGGTTCTGTACCTTGGAATCATTACTGAATTTCCTCCTGGTGGAGGTGGAATATAGTCAGATAGAAAAATATGGCATTCGTTTGAGAAATGAAGCAAGTGCATTCTGGGAGACAGAAGCTGAGCGGGTGGAGGTGTGGAGGCAGGAGGGGGTGAGACATTGGACTAGGGGTGGCAAACGGGAAAAGAGCTGCCCGGCAGCATCCTAAGGGAGAGCTGGGCCAACAGAGCTGGAAACAGGCCATGGAGAGTCTTGCAGACGCTGGCGGTCCTGGGCGGCGAGCCCTCACAGGCTCACAGACAAGGGCTGTGATTGGAGGGACATGATGCCTTCAGGAATCCACTCACTGTCTGCTGCCAGGAGTGGAAACGTGGCAGGTCACGTCTCCCCTGTTCTAATTCCTGGCTTATCCCGTAAACCTGTTACTCTAGCTACCGTATTTGCCAGCGGCCGGAAAGTTGATTTCTTTCCACCTTTATCTGGTGTCTATCAGGATGGGTTCTGCTCAGAGAAGGAAAGATGACGCTGCTTTGAGAATAATAAGTGACTTTCCTTTTGAAAAAATAATGCTTCCAAATCCTATTTAGATTTGCTGCGGAGGGCAAGGCGTGGGGCAGAGGAGAGGGAAGGGCTTACCATATCTTGGCTAGCTATTTGGCACTGCAGGGGCTGGCCTCACGGCTGCGTGACTATGAGCCACCTGGGCTCCCTGGCGAAGAGGATCCCTGCCCCTGGGTCCTGCTTTCATGGCTTTAAAGTTTCTGAGAATGCTTGGGTGACCGAGTCCTGCATTTTCATGTGGCTGTTCCTCTGTGCCAGGCCGTGGAGAACTGAGCGCTGCATGTTTCATCATAGGCTCCTGACAACCTGGCGAGGAAGGGCGTGGCGTTCTGACATTACTGACGTGGCAGTGGGAGCTCCGAGAGGGGAGGTGATTTGTCCACACACACACAGCTGGTGCATGCGGTGAAGCGGAGGTGTGAACCCCAATCCCATGAACTCTACGGTGTATGCTCCACCTACCTGGGCGTTTTGGTTAAAAAGCACCACCCTACTGTGTTGATCAATCAACTGGGGCTGGAATTCATTCAATCAACAAATAGTTACCGAGCAACTGTTGCATATCTAGCATTGTTAAAAGGAGCTAAAATAAAGCCTGGCAACTTCAAGCTCAGGAATCTACTGGACAAGGAGTTGGAAGAATAAACACATCTGTTAATTCTGGAGATCTGATGAACATTTGAAATAAACCAATGACATACTGAGCAGAAAGAAGAGACATCCAAATTGGTAAGGATGAAAAATAGCAGATGATAGGCTATTGGTGGTGGTTGTGCTAGTCCGGGTTGCCTAGAGAAACAAATTCAGAGACACTCATATGTGTCTAAGAGTTTTATATGAAAGAGCAATTGTATATTAAGAAAACACCTCAACCCCGTCCAGATAGAGTCCATAAGTCCAATATTACCCCATATGTCCCATACCAATCTATACATTCCTCCTCAGACTCACGCAAAACATGCAATGATGTTAAATGCAGGAAAATCCCAGGCCAGTGGGTGGAAAGTCTTGTGGATCCAGTGGCAGTGGAAGCATCTCAATGCTGGCAGGGGCCTCCAAGTGGCTCCTTCAGCTCCAGAGCTCTCACGTATCTCCATGTGTCTTGTCAGCAGGAATGTCTTGCCGGGAGTGAGGGAGTGCTCCACCTCCAGTGAGTTATTTATCTCCTTAGTGTCTCCAAATGAGGTCATCAAGCTGCGACCTGATTGATGGGCTAAATTCCACCCCTTCACTCTTACTAGTCTCAAGTTGACACCAGATGATGTCAGTAGCACAGTGGTGGGGGCACCATGGGCTCTCACAGAAGGCTGGGGGTCATGGAGCTCACTGTAGCCATATGTCCTGTAGAAAGAAATGCTGCCCGGGCCTGGGCCATCCTCTCAGTCGTTGCTAGTTGAGTCCCTAATTGCAGCCTTGGTGTCGATCCGTCTTGTTGAGAATCTCCCTCTTTTCGCCTGACCTTCTACTTTACCAAGTGTGACGTCTTTCTCCAGGGACAGGTCCCTCCTGATAACAACATGTGAGATGAAGTCTCGCCATGCTTACTTCTACGGGCAAAACACAGGGGCCCTAATGTGTGTTGTAGCCACGCCATCTCATATAATAAAAAATGCACAAACAGCAGAAGACAAACTAGAATAAAACACCTACGTGGATCGAATGACTTTTCTGAAAGAGTAAAGAAAGATCCTGGGAAAGAGATTTTCAATGCTCTATTGGACAATGGACTAATCACTAAAATGTATAGAAAATGTCCACGCCTCAACAACAGAAAGAGAAGTAATCCAATTAGAAAATGAGTGAAGCATATAAACACTCAGACAGCCAACAATCACATGAATATTTATGACCATTAGCTATTAGATGCAAATCAAAACAACAGTGAGATAGCATCACACCCCAGCACTAATCACAATGTTCCCCAAACATAAAACCACAGATGCTGACAAGGATGAGGAGCGATTGGAACCCTCACATGTTGCTGGTGGGACGATAATATCGTAGAACTACTGTGGAAAATGACAAGGGGCCTCCTAAAGAGATTTCCCCAAACTCAAACTCACTGCCAGAGAGTCAATTCTGATGCTTAGTGAACCTCTAAAACACAGTAGGCTTTGGTTTTCCAAGACTGTCACTCTTTACAGGAGTAGAAAGTCCCATCTTTTCCCCGTGGGGCAGCTGGTGGTTTCAAAAGGCTGACCTTGTGGCAGGCAGCCCAGTATAACCCACTATGCCACCAGGGTTCATAAAAATATCATTTGACGTTCTGAGAAGGATGATGGCAACAAATGTACAAAGGTGGTGGACACAATGGGTGGATGGATGGATTGTGTTAAGAGTTGTCCGAGGCCCCAATAAAATGATTTAAAAAATATAATTTGAACCAGAGATCCCATTATTTGGCATATATCCCAGAGAAATAAGAGTTGTGACATGAATAGACACATACTCATTATTCACTATAGCGAAAGAATGGAGATAACTTACAAGCCTATCAACAGACGGATGGAAAAACAAATATGGTACATACATATACTGGAATACTGTAGTGTTAAAAAATAATGAGAAACCTACAGAACATCTTATGACATGTATGAACCCAGAGGACATTATTCTGAGTGAACTAAATCAATCACAAAAGGAAAATATTGTATGAGACCACTATTATAAAAAGTCAAGAATGATTTACAGGCAGAATGAAACATTCCTTGATGGTGATCATATACAGGAGGGGAAGAGGGAAAACTCTCTAACCAGTGTTACACAAGTCGTGACTTGGTGGCAGGGAAGGCAATACACAAAAAGAGGGAGGCTGATCCACAATGATGAAGGCGAAGGAAGACACTGGGGCTGCACAGGAGTAAAAGGCCACCGAAGTAACAGATTGCACACACACACACACACACACACACATCATTTAGAAGTAAATACGACTGCACAGCATTAGCAAGAATCTGCCAACGGATACCTAGTTAGACATGTAAGCTGAATAGACGTGGGAAGGCAAATGAAACGACATCTCTGCATATATATTGACTTAGTCTGGGTAGAACTGGTGAAACAAATCCATAGAAACTCGTATGTATAAGAGACAGTTTTATATACAGGCTAATTGTACATTAAGAAAACATCCCAACCCAGTCCAGTTCAAGCCCATAAGTCTGATATTAGCCCATAGGTCTGATACCAATCTATGAAGTCCTCTTCAGACTCACGAAGCACCTGCAATGACGATCACAGGCCAGTGGGACAAGCCTTTGGATCCAGTGGTGGTGTAAGCATCTCAGTGATGGTAGGGGTCTCCATGTGCTTCTCCAGCTCCCAGGGCTGCATCAGGGTAGGTCCATGTGGCTTCTCCTCAGGGATGTCTCAAAGGGAGTCAGCACAGAGAGACAGTGTCTTCCACCGCCAAGAAGGAATACCGAATTTCCCAGAATTCTCAGGAGAAGGCTATGCCCACATAGAGGCCTCATTGGCTACAATCTGATTGACAGACTTGACTCCACCCCTACACTCTTAATCCTGAAATTGACAAACGATTATATAACTACATTATGTATATATATATATATATATATATATATATAATGTTTGGCAGAGGATATTTATACACATGGATTTATATGCACCTCAAATATATCCCTTTACATAGATGAGCATCAAGGAGCAAAGTACGAACATTTATTTTTTAGCCATAGTCAAACACTTTGAGGGAATGAGTTTCTGGACCTGTGGCTCAGGGCCATAGACTTGGGCAACATCAAGGTTCTCAAAGACAGCATCCTACTTTGTAAGTAGAAATTGAATCTTAAAATCTTGTGAGCATCTATCTAAGATGCAAATATTTGTCTCTCCTAATCTGGAGTAAGAAGCAAAGAGGAACAGAAAGAATAGAGAGGAGCCCCATCTTTCTTTCAGGCTATGGCTCCCCCAAACCAGGGCCAACTGTCCCCATGCTTTTGAGAATAATCCCATGGAGACACGTAAGGACCAAACCTCTCAAAAACTCTCCCGACCTCTCCACCCTTCCCTCTCATCTCTCAGAGCCTCTCCACCCTTCCCTCTCATCTCTCGGAGCCTCAGCCTCTGTCAGCCATACTGAGAGTTAACTGATGACCCAGAAAATGGAAGTTTCATGATAATACTTGGTCCAAACTCTCCCAGTTAGAGATGTTGGAGCTAGAGACTCAGAGAAGCGAAGCAATCGGCCCAAAGGCATGCCCAGCGCTGTGGCAGATTCACCATTGGAGCCCATAATTAACTCCATCTATAATTATTCATCTGCACTAGGTTCTGGGGATAGAGGGAACTGGACAGAGATAGTCCACAATTAAAGAGCTCACATCTAATAGGAAATGAATAAGAGGCTCCCTAATCGTGGGACCCTCCACCTGGCAAACCCCACCTGGCACCGCAGCCAGCAGACTGAGCACTCTGCATGAGGAAAGTCTTAGAAACTTCTGGCTGGGTAGGCACTGCACACCTCTCTTTGAGCTGATGCCGGCTTTCAAATCAATTTGCATAAGATAGGTCCTATCCGGTTAGAACAGCAAATTAATAGCTCATTTTATGGATTGTGCAATCAACACCTACAGCCCATTAAATTTAACAACAAACTCGGTTGATGATCAGGCTTTCAGCTTGGTCCCTCCATCCACTCATGCGCTTCCTCTTCCTTCCTCCTGACCTTTTGATTTCCTTTCATCGCCCTTCTCATGAACCTTCCTCTGAGAGCCTTATTTTCTCATTAGTAAACATGGAGCTGATTTAACTCCCCACTCTCTCTTCCATGCCGGGGCTCGAAGGTCCTCCTAGTTCATTGAGCGGGTTCTGTCATCTGTGTTGGGCCCCCAACTCCAGACATCAGCTCACGAGCTCATTTCGGGGCCCTTGACGAGGCCAGGGGAATGAGCATTCAATATTTTATAAAGGCGTTCAGGTAGTGATAAAAAATGCATGAAGTGGTGTGCTGGGAGGAGCTCGCTGACAAAGGAGTGGGTGACATAGCTCACCTTGGTGGCTATGACTTACGTGGATGGAATTCACACAGGCCCTCCACTCTGGTCTTCCCAGGGAGATGGGGAGGGGACTTTTCCTAAGGACATTGTCAACTTTCCAAGGCCCTCCAACTTAACCTTCCTTAAAAGGCTTCTAATTGCCTTAGGAGGTGTGAGCTGCATGAATAAGTGAGTGTGGATCCAGATGATATGGGTAACTAGACCTCCATTAGCTGTGGTTTCCATTAATTTTGTATGCCCCTCTAGGCGAGCAACTTTTGCATTAAAATATGCCTTCGTGACAGAGTCTGCGGGAACCTGGAGAGCCTAAATAAGTAAGATGGTATATGATAGATAGGATGATTGGTCCTGATTGCTCATTCCACTGCAATAACTTCTCTCCTTCTGCCATGCTTTGCATTTTGTGGAGTCTATTTTAGGCTTGTCCATGTGAGTTATTTGGGCCCAAGAAATGATCGTGAATGAGACTTGGTCTCAGCTCTTAAATGTGACTGTGCAGTTTGGGCTGGGCCCTTGTGCTTTTGCCCTTTGCCATGACCAGACCGTGCTACTTGTTCAAGGAGATTAAGAGACATGTGGAGTGGCCCAGAAGCAAACTTAAGTCTGGCGCTCAGTCAAGAGTCACCCAGCTGAGCCCAGCCTCGATCAGCCGAACCACGGCAACCTGCAGACCACGAACCTGTGAATAACTGCCTCGTGATAGAAGCTACTGGGTTTGCGGTGGTTTGTGATTTCATCTGATGCTGTACTAGCTACCTCATACATGACACAAGTGAAATGTTGCCTGATGTTTCGCCCCTGTTTGGGTCTTCCAGGCTCCTTTTATCTGGTCTCCGTCTCATTCACCGTCACTTAAAAGTAGCTCTCAGAACCATTCACCGACTCAGTTCTGAACTGCTTGGGGTACCGTTCTGTGCTCTGCCCTGATCTGTGTTCTGCATCCTGACTGCTGCCCGGCTTCACAGTTGCTTATTTAGTGACGTCTTTTAGACTTACAGATTCATGTCTCTTCTCAGAGTTGAATCTCCATGCTGCTTCTCCGGCTGCTCTGATTTCCACTCTCCTCTCTACTCCTGGTCTATAGCCTTTCACTCCTTTGGCTCATGACCCGCATTCAGAAAGAGGCTCCAGGTCGCAGTAGCTCTTCATGAGTCACCTTGGCATAGTGTACCCTTGACCATGCACAGGACTTGAACACTGTCCTGTTATTCTCCAAACCAGGACTTCTTCCTGTGCCCCTATTTCAGTGAGCACAACCCTTTGGTACGCAAGGCAGAAGGCTCAGAATTCATTAATCAGCCCTCACTCATTCATGCATACGTTTAGCAATAAGCACCTACTTTTACAAAATCCTAGGCCAGGTGCTGACGATGCAGATAGACAAGTTGGAGATGAACTGTCAAGGAGTTGCCATTCTGCAGGGGAGATGGATGGTGATTCCTCCCTCCCCCTCTGCTTCCAGATATAAATGGTCACTAAGTTCCGCATGGTGTTTCAACCCTGCTCCTCAATCCTATCAGGTGACTATCATTTTCACCTGAATCATTGCAGTGATCTTTTAACAGCCATCTTCCTGCCTACCCTTTTCCACGAGCTTCTCAACTTGTGACCCACTTGATCTTTCTGAATGAAACCTGGTCATAGCTCAGGCCTGCTCACAATCTGGCAACAGCTTCCTTTTATGTGCAGCCTGAAGCCCACCTGCTTACTGGCATGTAAGACTCTCCGTGATCAGGTTCTTGCAAACTTCACCAGACTCACCTTGGCAGCCTCCTCCCTGCTCTCATCTTGATACTAGCCCCTCCCACTTCCCCACGTCGTGTGTTTGCCCATGCAGCAAATCCCTCTGATACATGTCAGTGTGCTTAGTTTAGGGAAAAAAAAATCAGTCCATTTAGTTTTGTCATAATTTCAAAATCATTCCATCTGTAAGAATTACTGATGTAGCTTGTTATTAATGCACTGGACTCCTAGGTTACAAACCAGACATAGCCTTGGTTGTCTACCTCTGCTGCCTTCAGACATGTTCCGGTGGCTGTCACTTCCCTACTCCCTGACAGATCCCATAGATGTTCAGTTAACATTTTAAACTGGGCTTTATTTTGTAGAACAGAGTTACAGACAAATTGAGAAGACTGTACGCACAGAGAGTTCCTTTATACCCTACAGTCAGTTTTTTATATCATTAACATATTACACTGGTTATAATGAATGAGCCACTATGGCCCTTCCTTTAGGTGAAACCAGTTGTTGAGTTGGCTTCCACTTCTGGGGACTTCTTGTAGTTCACAGGATTAGATTTCCAGGTCTTTATTCCAAGATATCTTTGAGTCTTGGAAGCATCAGTCATAGCTTAGTGCCAATCCAGTAAAGCCACCTGTGGTAGTTACATCAGCTGGTGTCAATTTGAGAGGATTATGAGTGAAAGGGTGGAGTCTGGCCTGTCAATCAAGATATAACCAATGAGGCCTCTGTGTGGGCATGGCCTTCTTCTGAGAATTCCTGAATTTCCTCTTTGGAGGTGGGAGACTCTCTCTCTTTGCTCACTTCCTGGGAGAGAGTGTAGCTGAGTTGGAGAAGCCACATGGACCTACCTGATGCAACCAGACCTCTGAAGCTGGAGAAACCACGTAGAGACCCCTTCCAGCACTGACATGCTTATAATGCCACTGGATCCGAACATTTTCTACCCACTGACCTGTGATTGTCCTGAATTTGGCATCATTGCCTGTGTTTCGTGAGTCTGAAGGGGACTTTATAGATTGGTATCAGACATATGGGCTAATATCAGACTTATGAGCTTGGATTGGACAGGGCTGGGATGTTTCCTTAATATTCAACTGCTCTTATGTTTAAACCTATTTAAAAATATTATTTTTAATCATTTTATTGGGGGCTCGTACAATTCTTATCACAATTCATAAATCCATCCATTGTGCCAAGCACATTTGTACACTTGTTGCCATCATCATTCTCAAAACATTCGCTTTCTTCTTGAGCCCATGGTATCAGCTCCTCATTTCCCCTTTCCCTCCCTGCCCTCCTTCTCTCATGAATCCTTGATAATTTATAAATTATTATTTTGTCATGTCTGACACTGTCTGACATCTCCCTTCACCCACTTTTCTGTTGTCCATCCCCCAGGGAAGGAGTTAGATGTAGATCCTTGTGCTTGGTTCCCCCTTTGTACCCCACCTTCCTTCCACCCTTGCCAGTATCGCCACTCTCATCACTGGTCCTGAGGGATCATCTGTCCTAGATTCCCCGTGCTTCCAGTTCCTAGCTGTACAGTGTATATCCTCTGGTCTAGCCGGATTTGTAAGGTAGAATTGAGATCATGATAGTAGGGGGAGGAAGCATTAAAGAACTAGAGGAAAGTTGTATGTTTCATTGATGCTATACTGCACCCTGACTGGCTCATCTCCTCCCCTTGACCCTTCCATAAGGGGATGTCCAGTTGCCTACAGAGGGGATTTTGGTCCCCACTCTGCACTCCCCCTCATTCACAATGATATGATTTTTTGATAAACCTCTTTTTATACACATATGAGTTTCTATGGGTTTGTTTCTCTAGTCCACTCAGACTAACACACCTCCCAAGGACTCTTCTTCCAGGCTAATGCCCCTTAACTACTGGCCAGCTCAACTTGTTACTTGTCTCTGATGAGATCAGAAATGAAGACTAGGTGTTTAGAAGCATATGCTGAGCAAGTCATCAGAGAGGCTGGCTCCTATGAAGAGGAGGCATCAGGATTGGAGGAAGGCTCCTTTACAACCTGTGATATGCAGATGACATGGCCTTGCACGCTGCCAACGAGGAGGACTTGAAGCACTTGCTGATGAGAATCCAGGATTGCAGCCTTCAGTGTGGATACTGACTCAATGTAAAGAAGACCCAAATCCTCAAAATTGGACCAATAGGTCAGTCACATCACGAGAATCAGAGAAAAAAAATTGAGGCTTTCAAGGATTTCCTCTTGCTTGGACCTACAATTAATGCTCAGGGAAGCCGCAGTCAAGAGACCACACACTGCATTGTATTGGGTCAACCTGTGACCTTCCCCCAGGAAGTGGTCCTTTCAAGGCCTTGGAAGCACGGGAAAGCTGGCCAGTGATGGAGGAAGACTGACCCAATGCTTCTGAATTATGGTGTGGGCCAAGGTTATGGAAAGGCCCACGGACTACTCGAAGAACAAATCAATCTGTTTTGGGAAAAGTACAACCGGAGTTCTCCTTAGAAGCAAGGATGGTGAGACTTTACCTCGTGCTTTGGATATATTCTCAGGAGAGACTAGTCCCTGGAAAAGAACATCAAGCTTGGTAAAGTAGAAGGGAAACAGCAGCGGCAGCAACGACAACAAAACACACACGAAAAGAAAAGAACACGAACCCCCTCAGTGTGCAGGATGGGCACGGTGGCTGCAACAGTGGGCTTGCACGTAACACTGGGGAGGACGCCGGCGGAGGGACCGAGGCTCCCTCGGCTGTAGCTGCAATCAGCACTGACTGGGAGGCACCTATCACAGCTCAAAGAAGCCCTGGGGGTGTGGTGGTTAGACGGTGGGCTGTGATCTGCATAGTCAGCCGTTAGAGACCAGCAGCAGCTCGGCAGGAGACAGACTGGGCTTTCTGCGCCTGTAAACGATTACAGTCTCAGAATCCCACAGGAGGGTTGCTATGGGTCAGCATCAACTCCATGGTCGCTAGGAGTCAGCATTGAGGTTTTTTTTTTTCCTTTTAAAAATCACAGCTCAAGGTTTTTACCCAACCCCCAACAACCCGTGTATCCAGCTCTCAGACCCAAACACAGGAGAACACTGGGCATCACCGGCACCCAGAGACCCCTGTGTTCTTCCTCAGCCGCCTGCCCCACACCAGTCTCAGAGGTCACCGTTGTCTTGACTTAACGCGGCATAGACCAGCTTTGCTTGTTGTTGCTCGATATAAACAGAATCATAGTGTGTTGTCTTTTGTTTACACACATCTTGATAGACAAAAATCTCCAGTGTTATATGTATTTTTTATTTCCATTCTGATTGCTTTTCGAATCCACAAATTACTTAATGGTGTGTTTTTATATGTTCAAATATGAGGGATTACATCTTTGATTGCAATAGATAATGGAAAACTTCCCTCCAAGGAGGTTGCACCAAATTAAATTTACTCGGAAGGGTCTGCAAGAGCTGCTTTCCTCACGCTGCTGTCAACACTAGGCTTTATTAAAGTTTTTAATCTTTGCTTATCTGAGAGGTAAAAATCAAAATCTGAGTTTCAACTTCTAAAATTAGGAGGGGTTCTGAGAATTTTCACTTCAGCTTTCTGGTCCTTTGCATCTTTTAATCTGTGAACTGTCTTCCTATGACCGCTGTCTTTTTTTCCCGATTAGTTGATTATTTTGTTTTCTCATCTTCACTGATGATGTAGTTTAACCTATTCTTCACCTTTTGTGTGTGGTCATGGTGAAATGTTACCATTTGACACAGGAAACCCTCTCGCTCATTTCCCCAGTGGCATCTGTGTTGTTATGCCACATTTTGCAAGGATTCCCCATTCTAAGATGATTTTCTCTCTCTCTCTCTCTCTCTCTCTCTCTCTCTCTCTCTCTCTCTCTCTCTATATATATATATATATATATATATATATATATATATATATATATATATATATATATATATATATATATATATCACTCATATTGTGGTTGACTGCCTTTATGGTTTGCTGGCTTTTCTCATACCTTTATTAAAAACCATGAGCCCGAGTGTGTCCCATAGTGACTCCAGGTGTGCCAGAGTAGATCTGTGCTCCTAAGGTCTTCATGTCCTCAGATGTGGGTCACCAGGCCTTTCTTCCTACAAGCCTCTGGGTGGCCTCCATCCTCCAGCCTTTCAGTGAGCCTAACATGCTGACAGTTTGCACCAACCAGGGACTCTTAAATATTCCCTCCCTTCCCCATGATGATAAAACAAAGAGGACTGGATGTTTAAACTGGCTCAACTCTTTGATTTTATAGGTAGGGAAACTGAGAACCAGAGATAGAAAGGACACCGCCAACATCGCACAGTAAATTAGCAAAAGAAGTGGGACAAGGCCAGGGACATGCGACTTCAAGTTCAGGGCTTCTTCGAGGCTCTTGTAACTGAGTCAACAGCACCATTATTTCCAAGGATATTCTTTTTGTTCATTTGTTTTTCCAAGCATGTTCTTATGGGGAATCAATTTGCTGCTATCATCAGATCCGTTATCTGCACTCTCCTCTAAAGTAGGGAGACATAGCAGTTCTAACTCATTGGAGAACGAGTCACCTCATTTACAATTCCAGAGGCACCATTCTCATATAACATAGCCCAGTTCTGAGCCCGTGTCCAGATTCAGCATGAAATAGTGTGATGATTAATTAGTGATGTCAGGGCAAGGCATGGGGTCAGGGTGGTGGCATGCATACATTCATCATCTTGGACCTCAATTTCAGGTGTCCAGCTTGCTAAACTATAAAGAATAATCACTTCTAAGTGTTTTCTTTCTCTTTCCATAAATACCACAGATTGACAAATTGGCCCCTTTGCCTTGAAGCATCCTAATTCAACTTCAAAGAATACATTTACTGGCCTCCTAGTAGGTGGAGGTGTCTCTGCAGTTTTAATTGTGATAGCCAGTGCCAAATTATCTTCAGATCTAAGTTGTCACCCCAAACATTTTCAATCATGTCATACCTGTTTATTCAATGTATTTAATCACTGATCCATGACATGGTGACAGACGGAAAAGTTCACTTGATTGACCATGCTTAGCTTTGAGTTGAGCTTTTACCCATGCTTAGCTTTGAGTTGAGGTTAGAGAAGTGTGAAAGGCGAAGAGGGGCTTTAGGTTCTGAAAAAGCAAAAGTGAGGCATCTGAAAGAAATCCACTGCCTTCCTGAATGTGCCCTTTGGAAACATCTGCTGCTAAGTCATGAGCTCATCTCTTCTTCAAAATGTGGTGGCGATTCAGCCCTCTGAACTGAGAAATCTAATTTTTGGCTTTGCCTAATCTCTTCAAATTTTGGATTATTTGATCATATCTCTTGTCCAGGAGCTCTTGCGTCTGTTCTTTCCCTCCCTCCCCGAGGCCTGTGTTGGGACACAGCAACTCTGTCAGCTGACCGGATGTTGTCTCTGTACTTTCACTGGCTGCCAGAAACCCTACAAAAGTAGCTCATCCAGACACGAACGTGTGCTCTACCAAGCGGAATGTGGGCGAACTAGCCAGCTCAGAGAGTGGGGAGGCGGGTACGTGGAAGGCTTTGACCCAGATCTTGAAGGATGTCCAGATAGGCGGGTCCCTGGGATTTGGGGGACTCATTGAGTAAAGGTCTGTGGGGGAGGAGAAAGCTGAAGGACAGACCACAGTGTGAGGACTTGATTTTATAGGCAGAGGGAAGCCTCCAAAGTTCATTAGCAGGGAAGGAAGATAGAGCCTCCAATTGTCTGTATCCTGGAGTCATGGCTTGCTACGTGGTCAGAACTGTACACCAAGTGGTTTCATAGGGGAATGTGTGATGGAGGGTGGAGCTAGGGAGATCAGTCAGAAGGCTTCGGCGATGGTGCAGGTGAGCGTTGAGCCAGGTAAGGAGGTCTTTCTGGTATATGTACAGGTCTGGTACGAATGAGAGTGGGAGTGGAGTCCATGAAGCCTCTGGAATTTTAGCCAGCCAAATCCACCACTGCACAGTTATGCCTCTTCACAGGGCCACTGGCATCCTCATTCATGAGAGTGGGTATCAGGTGAGTCAAAAGTACTGCCGCAAAGTCACAGAGACCTTCATTACCCAAAAACATCAAGACGTGAAACTACTGCTTCTCCGCATCTCCTCCGTCAGGTCTGCACACTTCTGAAGGGGGTGTTCCCATCATTCAACCCCTTCCGTGGAGAATTCTGGGCTCTCTGATGTACACGGCATCCAGATGTTTTACAGTTTAGGCATCCTCAAGCCGCTCACATTGTACTGCTCTTAAATATTCCTTGTGTTTGGGGAACAAGATGATATCTGAAGAGGTCAGATGAGAGCTGTCGGGTGCATGGGGTGAGGTTTCCCAACAGGTTCTTGTAGGACAGCCCTATCTAGGACAAGGTGCACTGCAGGGATGGGGAAAAAGAAAAGATTCCTTGGTACAACCCGGCTGGCCTTCTCCTCCCCATGCAGTCGCCAAGGCTTCTAGACATTCTTCCTAAAAAGCCCCCATAATTGTGTTGTGTCCCTTGAGGGGCTCTCTCAAGGTGGTCTTCTGGAACTGCACAAAAAGACAACCCAACCACAGCCATAACCTTCTGCACTGACGCTCTGTGCCTTGAATCCAACTGGCCCAGCAGACCTCTCAGGAGCCGCTGTTTAGATGGGAAATTTTGTTTTTTGAAAACCACCTAATGAGATCAAGACAAGTATTATTCAGAGAACTATCTGCCCCCATCCAATGGTCACAGAAACATGTCTAAACACAGCCTGTTGGGGGTGAATCTGTATACGCATGATCTGGGGACCCAGTAGCAATACTGTTTGAATGGCCCGGATGGAGGTTCTTGTTTCTTGGTTTAGGGGGGCAGCACTGCAGGGCAGTCCCAGCTACATGACTCCCAGGTGACTGGGGGAGGCCTCAGTTGCCGCTGGGTGGCAGTCCTACTTCTTCCTGCTCTGCCTGCTGCTGCGACTTGTCACCCCTCCCCGGTGTTGATACTCGGAGCACTTCTGGACAGACTTCCTGCATGCCATCTTCCATCTTAAACTGCTTCTTGAGACACCTGGCCTTGGAGAGGCTCATCCTTGTTCCATCTCCTGTGACTCAAGCCTACCACTCCTCCTGAGAAACAGGACTATTAGGTCTGTGTAACAGGGAGCATGTGCTTTAGTCTGGGTTGACTAGGGAAACACATTCATAGACAATCATAAGTATGTAAGAGAGAACGTTATATCAAAGAGCAACTGTACATTAAGAAAACATTCCAGCCCAGTCCAGGTTAAGTCCATAAATTTGATATTAGCCCAGGTGTCTGTTACCAGTTTATAAAGTCTTCTTCAGACTCACACAGCACATTACATGATGCCAAATGCAGGAGGAAAGATCACAGGCCAGTGTGTGGGAAGTCTTGTGGATCCAGTGGCAGTAGAAGCATCTCAGGGTTGGCATGGGTCTCCAAACGGCTCCTCCAACCCAGAGCTCTGGCTCCATCAGCATAGCACATCCGGCTTGTCAGGAGGAAGATGAAGCAGAGCATGTGTAGTAAAGAGAGCACGTGTGTGTGTTCTTCCTCCAGGGAGGAAGACAGAAGTTCCCACAATTCTAAAGAGAAGGCCATGTCCACACACAGGCCTCATTGGCTATGACCTGATTGACAGACTAGACTCCACCCCTTGCAAGTTGACAGGAGATTATGTAACTGCCTCAGCATGCAACCCTTTGGGTGGAACATTGTTTCTAACTTTCAACATGACCCCGTTATGGAGGAGCACAGTTTCACGACAGTTTGGTGATGTGAAAATGAGCACACATGGATTCATGCTACCATGACACTGTCAGCAAGTGGTTAGCTAGGATTTGAACCCCAGGGATTCACTGACCCAACCTGAGATCTTAAACTCTAAATTCAGTTACTTCCAGCTCGCTGAGCTTTGGTTCTTCTTTCTGCACAATAGAGATGATTCGTGGATTCTAATAAAAAAAGAGTTTTGCCATTGTGAAGGAGGTCTGGTGACACTGTCAACTACGAACCATAAGGTTGATGGTTCTAATCCACCAGTTGCTGCTTGGGAGGAATTTGAGGCTCTTTGCTCCTGGATATTGCAGACCCAGATACCCTATAGAGGGCCACCATGAGTCAGGATAGATGGCAATTGTGAGAAGGCTTTACAATCGTGAAAGCTGGAGTATGGTTAGGCTCATGCAGTGTGGGAGTTACATCATCTCCTGTCAATATGTGAAGAGGTGGAGTCTAGTCTGTCAATCAGGTCACAGCCTGATGACCTCATTTGGAGGTGTGAAGGAGACAAAAGCTCCCTGGAGGCCAGACACACACTTTCTCTGCTTCATCTTCCTGCTGACAAACCACATGGAGCTGTGCTAATTGCAGCCAGAGCCCTGGAGCTGCAGAAGCCACGTGGAGACCCACGCTAGTGCTGAGATGCTTCCACCACCACTGGATCCACAAGACTGTTCACCCACTGGCCTGTGATCTTCCTGAATTCAGTATCATTGCATGTCCTGTGTAAGTCTAAAGAGGAATTTATGGACTAGTATCGACATAAGGGCTAATATCAGACTTTTGGACTTGATCTGGACTGGGCTGGGATGTTTTCTTAATGTCCAATTGCTGTTTGATATAAAGTTCTCTCTTACACATATGAGTGTCTCTGGATTTGTTTCTCTAGTCTACCTAGACTAACACATGCAGCCTCCTCGGCTGTTCGAAGTCTGCGAGCCCTCCCTTGGGACTTCTCAGTCAGAGGCTCTGGGCTCCCTGAATTTCTGTGTCCTCAGGACCCATGTATCCCAGCACAGGGCTCTAGAACACCTTATTCCCATGAGGGCAGTCACCTTTCAGGACAGAGGGATGCCTCCTGAATCAGAACTGGACAGGTCTTGAGTCACATTCTTGGCTTCACAACTTCTTAGCTGTGAGAGGTTGGGCCAGCGTTTAAACTCCTTTGGGCCTCAGTTCGCCCAGCTGTAACATGAAGACAGCTGAGTGAGGTAGGCATGAGCAAGACCCTGACTCCCACACAGCAGATCTCTTGGCAGTAATGCAGCTCCTTCTCTGCTTTGGGACTTAACGCTCATCTCCACGTCTTTCTATGACCGCACAGAAGCCGCCTGAAGGCAGGGACTGTTTCTGATCCATTTCTGCATCCCCACAGTGCCTCACATGGAAGAACCACTCAGCAAATAGCTGAAACGGAAGAGCTGCATCCAGAGGAAGGAGACTGGAAGGACAGAAGTAAAGGGCAGACAGACACCCACAGATAGGGTATTAGAGGAGGGTAGCTGTGGGCAAGAGCGTGGGCTGTGATTAGACAGAGATAGGTTTGGGCACTAACTGCTTCTGGTTACCAGTCAATGTCTCTGAGCCTCAGTTTTCTCAGTTGGTTAAATGGAGTTAATAAGACTAAATTCGGGCTGCTAACAACAAGGTCAGCAGTTCGAAACCACCAGAAGAAAGATGAGGCTTTCTACTCCCGTAAGGAGTTACAGTACCACAGGGATCATTATTGTTTTCCCAAACAGTTTTATTGGCACATAATTCACACATCACGCAATCGAACAGTTCAATCATTCAATCACATCGCGGGGAGTTGTATAATCACCACCACATCTATCTTAGAGTCCCCGCCCCCGCCCCGCCCCATGGTCGTATCCCTTCAAACTGACCTGTACAATCACCATCACTTCTAGTGCTCCCTCCTCCCTCCCTCCCTCTCTCCCTCACTATTCACTCCGGGAAAATCCCTCTTCCCTCTCCATTGCCCACCCCCCACTCCCGCATTCCCAACACCACCTTGTATCAGTTATTATTAGCGTACATCCATTCCTCCTGTGCTTTGCAGCTGGGAGACCCAGAAAACAGTGCAAGCAAAATCACACTAAGGTAAGGATAAGATAGGCAAAAATACAAATGATGTGTAACAGGGAGAAGATCCTTATCGATGTTCAAAAAGCCAGGGAAGACATTTCTGTCATGGGACATCTAAGAGATACTTGCACCCAGTACTCATTCAGGGCGTGTCTCTAGGGGGACAACTCGCCTGGTACTGAGTTCAATCCTGCAGAATCAGAATGACAATGGTGTCTGCCTGATAGTAAGGCTGTTCAGGACTCTCGTCTTTGGCGAGAGTGGATCTGCCAGCAGCTCAGTCTGACTAGATCCTCTGCAGATAGTCTTTGGGGTGCCCCCACAAGGATTACTGTAAACTTGATTATGGTGGATCGAACTGGGTATAATGTGATACTTGGTCAGTTGACCTGGAGCCAACCTGAATTTGCTCTAGGCTTAAATATTTCTCACTTGTTCCATGACAGAAATTTCTTTGCTGGCTTTTTAAATATTGCTTTTTCTTTTCTTAAATATTGCTTGGTCTTTTTATTCTTACTTTTAATTTTTATATTATTTTTTCTTCTTTCTATTTAAAAAAAAATGCTTCTGTTGGGTTTCCCAGTTCGTGAAGCACAGAAGGAGTGGGTGCACAGAGACAGTAACTGATTGGGAAGCAAACAGTGAATTCTGGAGGAGGGAGGGGGCAGTAGCACTGACTGTGATGATGTATATGCAACTCTTTTTAAAAGCAACTTAACGGTGGAAGTGTATGAGATGTGAATTTTATGTCAAGAATAAAAATAAAGAGTAAAGAACCAAAGTTGACCTGTGGCGACCAGGGGTGAAGGAGAAGGAGCTCTTGCTTAGGGGCATTGGATTTATGTTGCTGGCGGTGGCATAATTTGGGAAAGGATGTCAAAAACAGCTGGACAACACACAGATCAATGGCACTAAATTATACATGTAGAAGTTGTTGAATTGGAGACTGTCTTGTTTTGTACATGTTGGCCATAATTACAGTTTCAGAAACCCACAGGAGCAATTCTATCCTGTCCTTAGGGTCACTGTGAGTTGAGACCGACTCCTGGGTAGTAAGATTTTGAGAGCTAATATGTGTTCATTGTGTGCTCAGGATTGTGTTTTTAAGTACTTTACATGTATTGTATTAGCTCATTTTATCTTCACAATTCTGTGAAGCAGCCGACAGCATTCATTCCCATTTTACAGAGGCGTCAGATGATCCTTGCCTTGTCTAATACCATAGAGTCACTAGGTGGCGCTGCTAGGATTTGAACGGAGGCCTAATGGCTCCAAGTCCACCATTGGGCGCCCTCCGCATAGATTTGCTGAGCATGGCAGAAATAATGTGCGTCCAGTGCTCCCATAGTGCCTGGCACGCGAGTGAGGGCTCAGCAAGGGGCGTTGCTGCCATTACTGCTGTGATTTTTGGATCCACACGGTCTCCTTGAACCTGGCCGCGGAGATATTGGATTGCACCCATGGTCCCTCTCTTTGCCTGGCACCCCACACTTGGCGATGAAACATACTCAGTAATAAGGTTAGTCCTGGTCTTGTCCCTGGGTGTTGCTATCACTTCACTGGGCAGCAGAGGGAGAGAGGAACGGCCATAAAGCTGCTATTCTTGGCATCGGTGCTGCATTTTAGGGAAATGACTCTTCTGACATGTCCACGTGCTTTCTTCGAGCTGGTGCTTCCTCGAAGTAGCCAGCCCTCTCCACCGAGCCAAACAGCTCCCCCTGGACATGGACGAGCTCTTATGGGAAAACAATCAGGGCATCTTCTAATGTGTGAGTGTGTGGGGGGGGGGGAAGGGGCAGGGGCGGGATGATTTTAGTATTCTATAGGGGTATGGTGGCAGATAAAGATGGAGAGGTCAGCAGGATATCATTCATTCATCCATCCACCCATCCACCCTTCTATCCATCCATCCATCCATTATCATTCAATAGCTTTTTATTCAGCTTCCACTATTTGCCTGGTACTGTGATATATACCCAGTACCTACGAAGGTGCCAAGTCTTAGGGTACCAAGAAGACGAGGCCCCTGCATGAAGCAGTACTTAGTCTGGACTAGATCTGAGTATAGACTCAGTATAGGGTGGGGCTCTTGGATGCTATGCTTCAGCAAGCAAAACAGATAGCAAGGTCACGATAATGCAAATGAGCTTATCGATGTCAACTGATATAAACTCTGTCAAGACGAGAGCATACCTGAGACTCTCTGAACGAGGTGTGAGCGAGGCAGGTCGGGGAGTAGTGGTCAGGGGCAGCTTGGGGATCTGTATTTTCAAAGTGATCCTCAATTTTGATGGCCACACCTGTTTGGGAACCATTGCTGCCATTGACCTGAGCTTGCCAGGCTTGAACGGTTTATAAAGATGCTCTGATCCTAATCTCAGCTCTTGGGTTACCACCCGTCCCCCCTCTCCCCACACACACAGTGCTCCCAGAGGGCCGATTGCTTCCAGCAGTGAACAGCTGATCTGGACAAATCAGTGTTCTGGACAAATAGTATCATCCACCATGTGAGCCTCAAGTGACAAACCAGAAATCTGAGGCTTCTAAGCAGGCCCATGTCAGATCTGGTGGACCTTCTAGAGAGTTCCTCAACCCCAGTGTGGGATGGGTGCCGACAGGACGGAGACTTGGAGGAAAGGAGACCAGTGAGGAGGTTAGGGTGTGGCCCCGGGGATTTGGGAGGCGAGGGTGGGTGTGGGGTGTCTGAGATTCAGAGGTGATGCTGGGGGTAGACAGGAGTCAAGAGACACTTAAGGGTCAACAGGACCTGGAATCCAGGGGTTGAGTGGGGTACGTCAAGCCTGCTAGCTAGGATTTTGGTTGGGTTGATGGGGTTCCATCGACTGAGCTGAGGACACAAGAGGAGAAGCTTTCCTGAGGGTGGGTGGGTAGGTGAGGACTGAAGTTTTGGATGAAACACTGACTTTCTTAAGAGTCCAGATTGTGCGGCTGTGATGGTCCTTTGAAGACAGCCTGGGGCCCTTGAACACAGGCTATTCAGATGGACATTATTCTTGATTCAAAACTTTTGCCATCTGCTCATCCCTAAAATGTGAAAGCAGAGGGAAGTTATTTCTCGACGAGGCTGCTGGGGAGGAAGGGAAATGCTCTTTACATGCGTGCAGGGCATATGTTCTTCACTCAATAGCGCATTTGTCCGAAGTGCTTAGTTTATTCCTGGGGGACAGCAGGAAAGGGGAGGAGGATGGAAGAGCTGGTTCCTGAAGACAAGGGCCAAAGAGCTGCCTCGCCACCTCTCCAGACAGATCCATCTTCAAAGCCTAGATCAAGGACTGCTTCTTCTAGGAAGGCTTCATGGGTCTCAGCTCCTCCCGGCCCTGATCCCAAGCAGCACCACAGTCACTTAACCTCCCACAGGAACCTGCCTGTGCAAGTGATCACGATGGGCGGCGGCGTTCTCAAACTTGGCTTCTTGCTGGAATCACCCGGGAGCCTTAACAAACAGCGAGGTCTGGGCCCACCCTTGAGATTTGGCTGTAATCGGCCTGGGGTGCTGCTGGAGCATCAGGAGTTGTAACAGCTCCGCAGATGATTCTAATGTGCAGCCCAGGAGAACGTCGGAATTGATAAATCCCCTCCCCTCCAGACACGAGTCTGGGCTTCTCTTTTGAGCAGGTTATGAAGGAAAGGCAGCATCCCTTACATCAAAGGTGTCTTCAGCCCAAAGGATGCCTGTCGAGTCCAGAGCACTGGAGAGGACAGCCAGCAAACCCTGGTAGAGGAATCTCCTGGTAGCTCCGGCCATGCTGTTCCTTTACTCCCTGAAGGGCTGGGATCCTTCTCTTTCATAAGGGCTGGCCAGCAGGAAGTCCCAGGCAGGTGTTCAGATGGAATCAAGACTTCCACAGGTAGGCTCTGAAGAGCAGCAGCACACAGTGAGCAAATAAGCAAAATAAACCCCCCACCCCACAGGCATCAAGTCCGTTCTGACACTGAGCTACCCTATAAAACAGAGTGTCACTCACCTTTGGTTTTCTTCTTTATGGGAGCAGACAGCCTCATTTTGCTCCCATGGAGTGACTGGTGGGTTTGAACCACTGACCTTCCCGTTAGTAGCTCAATGTATAATCAACTTACTATACCACCAGGGATTCTTTGTACAGCACAGTGGGGAATCCAGATTGCCCTGTACCATCTTGTTTCTGCCAGGTAGTAGCTGTGTATCTTTGGGAAAGTTATTGAAACCTCTCTGTGCCTACTTTTCCAGGAGCCCTGGTGGCATAGAGGTTATGCATTGGGCTGGGAGCCACAAGGTCAGCTGTTGAAGGTCAGCAGCCACTCCGAGGAGAATGATGGGACCTTCTATTCCTATAAAGAGTTATGATCTTGGACACTCACAGGGCAGTCCTACCCTGTCCTACAGGGTCACTATGAGTTGGCATTGACAGGATGGTAGTGAGTGACTGCCTTTAAGGAACCCTGGTGACACAGTGGTTCAATCACTCAGCTGCTGGTTAAAAGTTCAATGGCTCCAGCGTACCAGCCACCCACAAGAGAAAGATGTAACAGTTTCCTTCCATAAGGATGGACAGTCGTGGGTCACTTCTACTCGGTCCTGTCAGACACAACTAGACGGCCGTGGGTTAATGTCATGGTCAACGTGATGACACTACGCTAGCCTACCAATATTGACTCTGGGCGCATAAAGTCATTTATCTGGCCAGTTTTGAACCCTAGTGCTTCTTTGTGTTTCTTTCGGTCTAGTTTTTAGTTTGGGCCCAGTGGTCAGTGCAGGGATGTGGGAGCCAGGCTAACTGGAGGCCAGGAGGTAGGCACAGGCTAAGAATGACCGCTGTCCCTTCCAAGTGTGGATGTGGAGTCACAGGGCATGATGGGAAGTTCAGGGCGAGGGTTTGGAGGTTCGTCAGCATCAACAAGAGAGCTTACAAAAATCCCACTCAGACCATATCCCAGACGGGCTACATCACAGTGGGTGGATCCGCCATCCTAGAAGGAAGAGCATCCTGGCGGTTGCCATATGGAACCCCGTTTGAGAACACTTTCTTTTGCTAAAACATTTCCTGGTATCTTTTGGGGGTTCTCGGGCCTTTGTGAATGTCTGCTGCGCTGCGCTGCTAACTGCAAGTTCATTCAGAACCACTGGCCAGTCGTACAAGGGGCTTTTTGTGTCTGTAAAGAGTTACTGGTTCAGAAACCCACGAGGGCAGGTCTTCCCCATCCTACAGCGTCACTCTGAGTCAGCATCGACTGGACGGCAGTGCCTTTGGAGTTTGGTTGGGTAACGGCTTTCTGTGCCTTTTTCCTTCTCAGGAAACCTCTTTGTGGCAGGACCCCCGTCAACGCCAAGCCAAGGAGCCATTAGTGAGTGTTCAATTGGCTGCCTTCATTTTATAAATGAGGGCCCTGAGGGGGGTGTGTGCGACCTTGCCTAGGCTTCCATGCAGCCCTTGACCCCCATCTAGGTCCCGCTCCCTCACTCAGCCCTCCTCACGGCGGAGTACAGGGCTTGTGCCATCCGCCTGGAGGAAGCACGACGGACGCAGTGCCTGGACGGCAGACTAGCCGTGCCTTACACCGGCAGTGTTGTGATTCTTGACCCTCCTTTCCCTCTGCCTTCTCCCATCTGTCCCCTGGAAGTTGCAAGAGAAGAGAGACAGGAGAAGCAGGATCCAGGCCTCTCAGACGTGAAAACTGAGGCCCAGGGAGCGGGAGAGACTTGGTCACAGAGGAATCTGCGGGGCAAACGTGAGGAGCCACATCTTGATCCCAAACCAGGGCTCCTGCCTGTGTCCCAGTGTCTCTGTCCTCTCATGGTGGCCACGTCTGCGTATTGCTCTTGGATCGGAATCATTTCGCGCCCCTTTCAGGCACAGATTCTGGGGCTGGAAAGGGGGTTTCTAGCGTGGCAGGTGGCAGGCGGCACTGCTGTGGGCCCTCTCAGGGATCACTGCTGGGGTTGTGTGGCCCAGGCTGCTGGTATCTACTTGCAAGGGCACTTGGTGGACTGCACTCAAGACCCACGTTCCTTGAGCCTATTCTCTCAGCCATGCTCTGGGGCTGAGCACCGGGGCTAGAAATGATAAACTGGCTTACGTCTTCATTTACAAAGAAGCCAAGATATGTATGAAACGTGTCAAACTCTTGCTTAAATAACGGGAGGTGATAAGAAAGAAAAATAAAGGTAGGACTGAAGGAGCCAACAAAATATGTGGGCCATAAGTTAGCACCCTCATTCATTCATTCCTTACTTCATTTAGTCATTATTCACTCCTTGATTCATTGAGCTGTTATTCACTTAATGCCTTATTAATTTAATGATTACATCTCCTCCACTCATTCACCCTGACCTTTCTTTCAGGGGAAACTTCTTATATCTCAGTGAGAGCCAGACCAAAGAGGCTGCTCAGACCTGTGGGGCTTTGTTTTTCTGATGGAAGGTAGGTAGGCAGGCAAACTGTGGACATGGGGAGTCAGGGGTGGGGGGTGGGGGTGGAGGGAGAAGGATCAGGGCACGGTTTGAGAAATAAAGGGCCTCACTACCCAACAAGTTAAAAATAAATTTTTAAAAGAGGACATTGTTCTGGTGCCCTCCTTGAGAGAGATCTAAGGCCATCCACTCCTGTCTCTCGTCTGCAGGAGACATTTCAGCACCCGAGCTTCATTTCTTGGAAAAAGATGAAGAGACTCAGCCTGCTGGAAGATCCTAATTAGTGTACCTTAGTTGCTGAAGGGTCCTTGAAGCCAAGATACCCATCAGGGCCTGAGCTCCTTTCTCAGCTCCCTGGCTTCTCAGAGCTGTAGATGTGGCTGACGCAGAGTCTGCCTACATCCACAGACCGGCCCCAGCCTTGGGTCTGGGGTTCCTGCTCTCCCATCCAGAGAATCTGCCGGCCAGTGCCACATAGCGGTAAGGGTGGAGATGCTGCTGCCGAGTGGCGCCTGACCCATGGAGGTGCCTGACCTCCCTCGGCCCCAAGGGTCGATGACCCCTCCCATCCTGCTTGCACAGTCACCTGGGCCACTATGGGAGCTCTCCTTTGGCACACTGATGCAGACTGCCATCGGCTGACTTCTGGGGCTGCCTCCCCCATCAGACTCTGACACTGGCCAAAAAGAGACCCTGTTGGAATCACATCCATATCTCCGGCAGGCAGCCCACGGCTTGACACTTAGTAGGTACTTGGTAAACATTGGATGAGTGGAACTGAACACTACCCCCTAGCACCCCTGCGTCTTTCACACATACAACAAGAATAACAGTATTACGCGCTCTCTCTCTCTCTCTCTCTCACTCACTCACTCACTCTCTCATTCTCTCACTCACTCTCTCACTCTCTCACTCACTCTCACGCTCTTTCACTCTCTCTCACTCTCTCACTCTCTCACACTCTCACACTCTCACTCTCTTACTCTCTCACTCTCTCATTCCTTGATCATCAGACCAAGGAACACCTCCATTTGCAAGCTACATTACCTGTGGGACACCTAACCTGTAAAAAAAAAAAGAATAACAGTATTACAATTATACCACTGACAATCACCGAAGGCTTACTATGCAGCAGGCAGTGAAAGAAGCCCAGTCGTCACATCATCACAGTCATTCTTTGAAGGAACCCTGGTGGCAGGGTGGTTGCACGTTGGGTTACTAACTGTAGGGTCCACAGTTCTAAACTACCAGTGGTTTTGCAAGAGAAAGACAAGGCTTTCTTTCACCTAAAGAGTTTCAGTCTCAGAAACCCAGAGGGGCAGTTCTTCTTCTTTTACAGGTAAGTTCAGCAGGGAGGAGCAGTCTGATGCCTGATGCTCCTTAGTACCCGGAAGGGCCAGGGTTCTACACAGCTCTGGAGCTTCTGCTTGTGCTGGTCTTAGTACTTTGCTCAGAGACCTTGCACAAGCCCCCAGAACTGCCTCAGTTTTCACAGGAGAGGGTTCGAGAAGATGGACAGGGAAATCCTTCTATAATTGAAGACTTAGACCGTCCGACCCCTGTGGAACAGAGTTAGGTGCAGAGTTGTGGTAGTTACATAATCGGTTGTCCATTTGAGACTTACAAGTGAGGGCCTGTCAGTCAGGTCACAGCTTGATGCCTTCATTTGTGGGCACTAAGGAGATAAATAGCTCGCTGGAGGCTGGACACATGTTCACTCCCTGGGAGATATTGCAGCTGACAAGACACCTGGAGCTACACTAGTGTCCTGAGCTGGACCCCTGTCAGCACTGAGATGCTTATACCGCCACTGGATCCACAAGACTTTCCACCCACTGGCCTGTGAGCTTCATGCATTCAGTGTTATTGTATCAGTCTGAAGAGGAATTTATAGATTGGTATCGGACATATGGGCTAATATCAGACTTATGGATTTGATCTGGAGTGGGCTAGGGTGTTTTCTTAATGTACATTACTCTTTTATATAAAGCTCTTTCTTACATACATATAAGTGCCTATGAATTTGTCTCTCTAGTCTTCCCAGGCTAACACAGAGTCAAGGCTGCCCACCTCCCAGAAAAAGATTTTGATCTCGGCACGGAAGACTGTGTGAACGTGTATAGGTGTATGTATACGTGTGTGTGCACCGAGGGTGATTAGTCCTGCACATGCCACAGGAAGTATCTCACCAGACACGTTGGGCTGCTAGCCACAAGGTCAGCAGTTCTAAACCACCAGCCGCTCCACAGGAGAAAGATGAGGCGTTCTGCTTCCATTAAGAGTTCCAGTCTCAGAAACCACAGAGGTTTCTTTGTCCTTCAGGGTTGCGAGGAGTCAGAATCAACTCAATGTCAGTGCGTCTGTTTTGGGGGAAGTTGTCTTAAGTAAAGGAGCCCTGGCATTGCAACAATTAAGCATGCAGCTGCTAACCCAAAGGTTGGCCGTTTGAGCCCACCCAGCAGGCTCTGTAGGGAACGACCTGGTGGTCTATTCCCATAAAGATTACAGCCAAGGACACTTCCCGGGAGAAGATCTACCTGGGATATGGGGTCACCAGGAATCTGCACAGACTTGATGGCCCACAACCACAAGCGTAGCAACAACAGTTTTCTATGTGATGAGTTCTGATCCCGAAACAGGCCCAGTGAGGACCCGGTGAAGCCAGGAGCTGCCCACAACTCGCAGGGAAAGTGTTTTTCTTGGTCTTGTGGCAGAATAAGAATAATTCACTCCACCCATCTATAGTAAAATCTTAAACATTTCCTTCTAAACAACTCATTTGTGATCTCCCAGGGCCCCAGCTATGCACACCCCGGGACTCCTCTCTGATTCTATTAATGGATAGTTCTTCACCCGGATGGGGGTATTAATGGAGGATTGGTTTAAGACAAATGAAATACAGAATGAGAAACTCAGGGCTGCCCCCCAAATGCCTTTCTGGGTTCTACACTTCCTCCTGTTTCAAGCTTTATGCCAAAGTTTATGAGTCTGTAATTTCCTGGAAGTTTACATAGCATGAACGAAGGAGAAGTGATAAAATATGCAATTTAATTGCAAAAACTACGTACTAATCTTGCTAATGTGCTAGATGGAGACGGTAATGCTAGAAGCTGCAAGGTGGTTAAACTGATTTAGAGCAAATTGTACCCCTAAGTCTCTTTGTCTGTGCCCATATTTTATGCCACCCAGACCTAACAATTTACTCTATTCGGGTTACTGATTTATAGTCTAAGGACAATAATGTCACATCGGACCATATGTTATTTAGAAGACGACCCCCTCCTGCTGGCATGGGGATTGTGCCGACAGGAGGCCTGGTTCTGCGCCTGGACCACAGCTTCTCCTGCCCGCGTCACACCATGGGAGGCACCAGTACTGTGGGCGGGCTCCACATAGAGAACTTCCGGAGGAAGTAAAGCTCGGATTAGGGGAGCTTGGCCAGGGAACAGGCACTCAGACCATGGGGACTGCTGGCGGGCGGCAAGCTGTGGCTGCATCATGCCCAAGTCACTTCCCACGAGGCCATGGCCTTGGTGTTGTAAGATGCTCTTGTCACTTGCTGTCAGGTTGTCCGGACTCATGGTGCTCCCATACGGACAGGGTTGAATTGTTCCGTGGGGTTTCCAGGTGGTGGCTTGTTTTTGCCTGGCCGATCTGTCCTGGCATCTACAGGTGAGGGTTCAACCGCGAACCTTTTGGCTAGTCCTCAAGCACTTACCTGTCTGTTCACCCAGGAACTTGCAGCTGTAGAATGAGGATGTTTATTCCCATCTCGTGCGGTTGAGGTGAGGATCCAATGAGATACGACCCAAATTCAGGCCTTGGGGTGGCACACAGGGGTCCCTGTACCGTGAATCAAAGGGTTGGAGGTTCAAGTCCACCTCCAGGTGCCTTCAGGAAAGGCCTTGGTGATCTAGATCAGCAAGATCAACTTTGGGAAACCCTGTGGATCACAGGTCTATGATGAGGTTGCCAAGCATCTAAATCCACACAGTGACAACGGTTAGTTTCTTCTCTTCCTCCTCCTCCTTCAAGTAGGTGCTCAATGCTGGATAATTCCTGCTCTTTTCATTCAGATTATGAGAGGAAAACAGCCACCCAAACCCATCTGCAGGTGCTTGTCCATTCTACTCAAGCCCAAATCTAGCCCACCGTCCAGGCCCCATGAAACAATGTGGAGGAAGCTGGGGAAGCTAAAGGAGAGAGAAATGTGCTCGAGTCTCAAGTGCGGGTGGGGCGAGGATGGAGCAGAGTCATGCATGGAAAGGACACTGGAAAGGAAGTCCCTGGCTGGGATTGGGCTCCCTGCTCTGTCCTTGGCTTGGTGGGGAGCCTGGAGCAGCTCAGTGACTTGCCACTCTAAGTCTCTATTTCTTCTGTGATAAAATCAGGGAATTGTAGCAGTTAGTATCTGAGGACTTTCCTTTCTCTGGGGGTCTGGGATCTCCTCCAGGATGGGTACTTTCTGCTGGAGCAGGAGGAGCAGGAGCAGGAGGAGCAGGAGGAGCAGGAGGAGCAGGAGGAGCAGGAGCAGGAGGAGCAGGAGGAGCAGGAGGAGCAGGAGCAGGAGGAGCAGGAGGAGCAGGAGGAGCAGGAGCAGGAGGAGCAGGAGCAGGAGGAGCAGGAGGAGCAGGAGGAGCAGCAGAACAAAGCGGAAGACCTGGAGGGGGAGCTGACAAGAGAAGGACCCCTTTGGGGAGGTGAGGTATGCTCTTATGGCTCAGATCCTGGTGGCCATAGGAAGAGAAGCTTCTTGCCTTTACTCTTGGAAAGAGCTTTGCCTGACACCATATCAAAACAGAACTAGAACAAACATTGCCAGGCAGTCCCCTCTGACTTGGTGGCCCTTGAGGGCCAGAGTGGAAGCGTATGTCGTAGGATTTTCAGGGGCTAAGTTTTGGGAAGAAGATAGTTACGGCTTTCTCCCGAGTTACTTCTGGGGGTCTCAAACCTAACTGTTTGCACCAGCTGGGCACCCCAGCACCTGTCAGCACTTGGTAACTATTTCTTGGTGCTCAGTGAAAAAGAGTAGAGGCATAAACAGGTTCTCTCTGGGTGGAGGCAGAGATCTTATAGCCGAAGAGTAACAGCATGTCAGAACTCACCGACATGTGCCACGCCTTTAATGTGCAGTCTCCAGGGGCAGACAATGGCCAAGGTCAGGTTCCAGGTCTCCCTCTGCCCCTCCTGCTCTCTGCTCCTTGTTCTTCCTCCTCCTTTTTATTCTGTTGGATAGCAGTCTGTAAGTGGCTACAGAAATAAGTAGATGTATTTCTTTCTTGTTCAAAAGTTCACTCACATCATGGGGACATTATGTAAATGAAAACTCACCAATGCATCCCTGGTGTAAACTGTGCTCTCATTTCATCCAACCTCCATAAGGGGCTTTTATTGTCCAGAGTTCAAAGTGCAGCAGGGGTTGGAGAAGGGCCAGTCGGGCTGAAACTCCCTAGAGAAAGGGCGTTTCTCAGCCATAGCCTCTTTTTAGCACCCCCCTTTCTCTGTTCTGGGGCTGGCACCATCTTTGAGGCCCAGGTGCTGGGAAGCTTCCGAGATGGAGAGAATGGTGTACCCAGCTTTCTGAGCTACCCTGGCTGCAGGCATGTGCATGTGTGGTCCAAGATGGCCTTAAGGAGTGCTACAGACTAAGTCATATACCCCTCAAAGGCCACGTTGAAGGTCTAAATCTCTCTGCTCCCTTGGTCCGAAGCCCCAATGTCTTGCTATAGAGTCGGGCTCTACTCGTGACAACTCTCGAGTTACAAATAGTCCTGCTCCCCCCGGTTGTCTTAGCTGTCATCTCTGTGTAGCAGATTGCTAGCCTGTCCTTCGTGGTCTCACTGAAAAACAAAGCAAAACACAAGTGAAAACCAAACACTGCTAGCAAGTCAGTTCTGACTCCTGGTGACCTACAGGATAGGGTAGAACTGCCTCTGGGTTCCCGAGACGATAACCGTTTACAGGCACAGAAAGCCTCACCTCTCTTCCTCAGAGAGGCTGGTGGTTTGAACCCCTAACCACTACGCCATTGCGGCTCACCAGGATATCACTGGGTGGGTTCAAATGGCCAAACCTTTAGGGCAGTGATCAAGTGCAAACTATCCCCTGTGAATGGGACCTCATTTGGAAATAGATCTTGGTAATGCAATATGAGGTCATACTGGAGTAGGCTTGACCCTAATCCAACTTGCCTGGTGCTCTTATGCACGGAGAAGTGGCACAGGCAGGCCTTTGGGAAGAGCGCTAAGTAATGATGGAGGCAACAAACACCTGGGGCAACCAGGAGCTGGGAGAAACAAGGGAAGATTTCCCCCAAAGCCTTTGGAGCGAGCGCAAACCTGTCAACACCCTGGTTTGGGACTTCCGGCCTCTAGAAGTTGGAGTGAACACGTGTCTATTGCCTTAAGCTAGCCAGTCAGTCATAATTGGTTATTGGCAGTGCTAGGAAGGGATAGAAAAATCAGCCCCGGAGTTCAGGGCAGGCTGGGTGCAGGAGGACTCTGCGTCCCTCTCCACCTTCACTTAAAGCCTCTTTACGTTATTCTGTCCCGTGTTGGACTTATACATAAGGTTTTGCATGAAGAAAAGGGTCCTGGTGCTGATGAGTTTGGTCTGTGCTCTCATCCACTTGACAGGTGAGGAGACAAGGCGTAGAGAAATAACTTGACTTCTAAAGCTGGTAAAGTGATGTCCCCCCTGGTTTGACTGAGAATGTTCAATCTTCCTGAATGTCCACCAGGAGAGGACAGTGGATAATAACATATGTAGCCACAGTGGAGTGATGTCCACTTTCTCAAAGCGAGGGGCTCAGTGACTCAGACCAAGCTGACCACCATGCTACAGAGAGCCATTGACTCCCTTGCTCACCCAGTGGCTCTGTGTGTGTGTGCGTGCGCTACTGCAGAGATTGCGGGTCCCCACCAGTGCCCATCCTGTCCTTTCTCCATAAGCAAGAGCCCCAACTCCATCTGGGATGACTATAAACCTGGCTGAAAGACAGCATTCCCCAGTCTCCCTTGAAGTTAGGTGACTAGAGTCTAGTCTAAGTCCAAAACAACTCAACTTACTGCCACCGAGGCAATACTGACTCAGAGTGACCCCTGTGAGTTTCCGAGACTGTAACTGTCTATGGGACTAGAAAGTCCAGCCTTTCTCTCCCGGCTTCACAGCCCAACGAGGCACCACCACGTGGCCTCCTCGACAGTCCAAGTGACTGAATTCTAGCCCCTGAGGTCCAAACAAGGAGCAGAAAGACACAAGGAGCTTAGGTCTCTGGTGCTGGTTTCTCTTACAAGAAAGAGGTGTGAAAACCCTTCCAATTGAAGTCATTGTTTTTCTGCTTTTTCAGTGCGATGTGGCCAGCCCTAGGGCAAACCTGTGTGGACAAAGGCTGTAGGACAATGTGTACAGGGTGAATCTGATGCAGATAGTTGATGAGATGAAACAAGGACACAGGGCAGGAGGATACCAGAGAAAAGCCCTCCGGAGAGAGAACGGAAGAGAATCCATCTCCAGAAGTGATGGACAACATTCAGGAAGTCCTCCCGGAGAAGGATGCATTGGGTCTTAAGGAGCACGAGGTAAGACACTGTCAGGCAGAAGGATACCACAGACAGACCAGAGTGCAGAGTGCAGGGCATGATGTGAGCATGGGAGCTCATCTGTATTCATGGGTAATGGGTGATTCAAGTGCAAAGGGCCTTGGGAAGAACCTCCAATGCCTGAGCTAAGGCAGTTACCTGTGTGGACTGAGAGATGGGTTATCAGGGCGGGTCTTGAGCGGGAGGGTGACCTCATCAGATCTGATCATAAACATTTTCCTCCTACTCAGCTGCCCACACCAGCTACACTGAGGTCACAACAGGCTTCTCCAAAGTCTTGATGAGAGAACTATTCAGCCAATGGTTCTAGTAACCTTTGCAGTGACTGGAGTATCACCTTTTGCTGTATATTTCCACTTGAAAACTTGATTTAATGATTGCCAGAAAGGAAATTCAGCACCCCAGGAAGCTGTGTGGACCCTAAGAGCCCCAGAAGCTTATGATAATCAACTAGTAAGGTGGCCAACAAAGAGTGGTCGAAGGTTCAAAGGGCAACCAATTGTGGAAGGGTGTTTACTCCTTTCCGTCCAAAGAGCAAACACACCCAGAATCTCCAGGAAACCTTTCTGCTGGTCTTTTTTTTGGTTCTGTTTTTGGCCTCTGTAATGGAGTGTCCTAACGGTCACATAACCCTAACCATCCAATCCCCAAAGAAAATTTCATGTGCATTTCTTTGCGCAATTGTGTTCATTGAGTTTTTTATGGTCATATATTATTTTACGTTGCCTGAATGTCTTCCTGGAAATGGGTATTGATTTATAAATTAGATCATCTTCTGTCATCAAAGACCATTTGTGCAAAAACAAAATAAAACAAAACAGCGATGGTATTACAGTATGTATGTGGAGGGGAGCTGGAGGGTCGGGGAAAGGAGTGAGCCCCTGCTGTAGTGGGTGTGGCAGTGAAGGCAGAGGAGAGGTGATGACAGTGAAGAGCCACAAGGACAGGGGAACTCAAGAGGCATTTCAGAGAGGTCATCTCTAGGACATGGTGGCCTGAGGGACAAGGAGGGGTCAGGAATTACTCCCATACTGTTTCATGGCTAGGGATGGGGGAGGGTGATGAACAGAACAGAGGGGGAAATAGTGAAGTCCATTTAGACCTTGATGAGCCTACACCCGCTCAAGTTCCCAGAAGTGTTCAGTAAGGGGAGAAGAGCATGGGGTCAGGGGAGTGGCAGCTGAGGGCGGGTTGCCACAGGACCCAGAGAAAGAACCTGGAAAGTGGGCTTCAGTTCAGGAGCACAGTTTCACCTCTGAGCAGGTGTTGGGTCAGGCTCAGCAGGAGAAGATGACATTGCAGAGGGTGGACACGATCAGGGAATATTAGCTGTGGGGGTCATTGTCCCAAGATGCAGATGGAGAAGCTAAGTGACTCTTTCAGGGTCTTGAGCTGGATTGGCAGTGGAACAGACCCAAGAGCCCAGATGTCCTGACTGACTTCTGCACCGGGGAAGAGGCTGTTGACTTTGGGGCCTTCAGCCCTCTCTTGGGGTGATGTCATCAGGATACCGCACACTCTCCTAATCTCTGCCTCACTTCTAAGTGCCCCCAGGCTGGGCTGAGGGTACAGGTGTGCTGGAATGAAAACCCTGCCCCAACACATCGGCCTTGAGCAGGAGACACACTCCTTTGAAACCTGACCTTCTTATTGACCAGGTGGGAGTACTCAGGTGAGTGACATAAGGCACATGAAGGGGTGGTCCATTGCTTGGCAACCAGTGAATACTCAGCAAAGAGCTGCTGCGTCTGGATCATATCAGAATCTGCCCACGTGATCTCTCCTCGGGAAGTCTCCCCCCCCCCAACCATACCCCGGATAACGGCACTATGCCTTCCAGGTGCCTTGAGCACAGCGGCTGGCGTTATTTGGAGACACCGTGTTGTTTTTGGCATCATAGAGATCCGAGTTCAGATCTCATATGTGCATCTTCCCAATTAAGACTTGTGTTAGGCAGGGGTCTCTCGAGAAACAAAACCAGGACACTTATAATTATATATGTAAGAGGATAGGTTTATACAGTGAGAAGGAATATAGCAGCTAATTAGTCCACACGGCAGGACAGAGGGCTCAGTTCAACTCACTTTTGTGGAACAGTTAATCTACTGGAAGTCCTTCAACTCAGGTGGGCTGCCGGGTCCCAGGTCAAGGAAGCAGACAGCAGGGTCCTCCCTGGTACAAGGCAAGCAGAGTCTGCCCACAGGCAGCAAGCAGCAGGGTGGGCCACCAACAGTCAGTAGCTGGGGGGCTTAGCGAAGCAGGCCCAGTTGGGATTTTGAACTCAAGCAATGCAAGACAACAGGATCCACCAGCCTCAAACTCAAGCAATATAAGCATGAGCAGTGTGGGGGAAACAGGTCTTGAAGGAGCCTTAAGCTCTAGCGACACCATCTATGATGCACGATTCATGGGTTGGCTGGGTCCACAGATGGTGTAACACACAGGTTGAGGCAGAGAACTAGCTAAAGCAGGAGCCTGCTGGTCTGATCACCAGAGAGCAGGAGTGCAGGGGGGTGGGCTCTGCAGAGCCATTTATCTCTTTGCCCGTCAATCAAACTGAAACCTGATTAATCTCACATGTTCCTATTGGCCAGGTTGGCACAGTACACCTAACAATCACAAGACTCTTTCTTCTCTTTGTGCCTCAGTTACCTCATCTATAAAATTTACCTTTTAGGGTCATTGTGAGAATTAAACGGAATAATAGGTAAATAGAGTCCTTAGAACATTGCTCGGTGCTTCGGAGTTCCTAACAGAGGTGATCTCTTTCCCCATTATTACGTATTACCGCCCGTCTTTTTGCGTCTGTATAGACCACTTGGGGTACGTGTTAGCAAACCTTGGTCCTGCTCTCTGCTTTGCATTCTGCTTCTCTTTCCTGAAATGCGGATATACCTGGACCTGTTGTAGGTAAGTTCCTAGGGAGCACAGGGATGAAGAGTTAAGAAATAGAAGCTCTAGGTACTGATGGTCCCTGTTACTCCCTGGGCTGGGAACGTTGGTTATGGCGTTAGTGGGCTATGGCGTTAGTGGGCGATGGCGTTAGTGGGTTATGGCGTTAGTGGGCTATGGCGTTAGTGGGCTATGGCGTTAGTGGGCGATGGCGTTAGTGGGTTATGGCGTTAGTGGGTATGGCGTTAGTGGGCTATGGCGTTAGTGGGCGATGGCGTTAGTGGGCTATGGCGTTAGTGGGCTATGGCGTTAGTGGGCGATGGCGTTAGTGGGCTATGGCGTTAGTGGGCGATGGCGTTAGTGGGCGATGGGGTTAGTGGGCTATGGCGTTAGTGGGCGATGGCGTTAGTGGGCGATGGCGTTAGTGGGCGATGGCGTTAGTGGGCGATGGCGTTAGTGGGCGATGGCGTTAGTGGGCGATGGCGTTAGTGGGCGATGGCGTTAGTGGGTATGGCGTTAGTGGGCGATGGCGTTAGTGGGCGATGGCGTTAGTGGGCGATGGCGTTAGTGGGCGATGGCGTTAGTGGGCGATGGCGTTAGTGGTCTATGGCGTTAGTGGTCTATGGCGTTAGTGGGCGATGGCGTTAGTGGGCGATGGCGTTAGTGGGCGATGGCGTTAGTGGGCGATGGCGTTAGTGGGCGATGGCGTTAGTGGTCTATGGCGTTAGTGGGCGATGGCATTAGTGGGCGATGGCGTTAGTGGGCGATGGCGTTAGTGGGCGATGGCTTTAGTGGGTTATGGCTTTAGTTGCTGTTAAGTTCATGCCAACTCATGGTGACCTTTTGTAGAACGCATTGCCTGATCCTGTGCCATCTTCGTGACCGTTGGTTTGTTCGAGCCCATCCTCGTGGTTACCCTGCCAACCTATCTCATTGAGCCATCCCCTCGTTCCCACTCGCCTTCGAAAGACAGGGCTTTCTACTCCCATAGAGTTACCGTCTTGCAAACTCACGGGGTCGGTTCTACCTTGTCCTATAGGGTCCCTGTGAATTGTCAATGACTCAATGGCAGTGAGGTTTTTTGTTTTGTTTTTTGCCTACT